>NW_024610070.1:0-600000 GCF_016920785.2 Ixodes scapularis | reverse complement strand
AAAAGAACGAATATGTGCACACATACATAGGCATACACATATACAAAGGATAAACACGAGAAAAACATAAAGAATTCAACTTCGCAATCAACAGTATACAAAAAATTGGTGGTTACTTGTTATAAAGCTTCTTGAATGGAACAATGACTAATGGAGTGCATTCCAATATCACGGGAAAACAGGGTGTTTAATAAAAGTGGTAACTGGTGGCGATATCTTTGTAGACCGAAATTTGTCCTTGAAAAGGGAATACGCCAGGGTGGCCTACGTCGCGATGGATATACGGACTCGTTTGCTTCTAGATTACCAAGATCTAAAGAAATTACATTATTTTCTCTTACGGATCGTTGATAATTAGCTATCAGTCTATGTGCATACAAATTTGTTATATCAATGACTTTATGTTTTTCAAAAAGAGGAAGGGAATGATAGTCACGCGGAACATTTTCGATTATCCTGAGTGCCTTTTTCTGTAATAGGCGTAATTTGTTAATGTTGCCCTTTGTAGTCGAACCCCATACCAGGTGGGAGTAGCAGAGCACAGGGTAAAATAAGAGATTGTAAATTAGTTTTTTAATATTTACCGGAAGTATGTGCCTGAATTTATTCAGTATTCCGACAACTTTGCATAGCTTTTGATGAATATAGGCAACATGATTATTCCAGGACATGTGACAAGAAAATATTGCTCCCAACGTCTTTATACTATCGACGCACTCTATCGCACAATCCCCCAAAAACAAATCGCGCGACAACCTAATGCGTGGTCTTGGACACTGAAATAAAACTGCCTTTGTTTTGGATGTGTTAATAACAAGGGAATTCATAACTACCCACGATTTTAATTTATTTAAAAAATAATTCGCTTTGAAAGTGAGCACCCCTTCCCTAGAATCAGAAAAAGATATGCTGGTATCATCCGCGTATATAATAAATTTAGCAGACGTTTCAATATTTACAATATCATTAACATAAGTGATAAACAATAATGGGCCTAGAATACTTCCCTGAGGGAGCCCGGAACTAATGCGTTGCATAGAAGATCTGTTATTATTAATTTGAACGTATTGGGAACGGTACTGTAAATAGGACGAAATGAGTGCTAATGGAACTCCTCGAATACCATAACAATCTAATTTATCAAGAAGAGTTCTGTGATTTATCCGGTCAAATGCTTTACTGAAATCTACAAAGATCCCCAACGTCAAAAGTTTACTCTCGAAATTTTCTAATATTGTCTCTTTTTGTACAGTTTCTGTAGACGTACACCTTCTGAAACCGAATTGCGAGTCCGTCAACACCAAATATTTTTCAAAAAAGGTTAATAGTCGAGAATATATTATCTTCTCTATTGGTTTCGAAAATACAGGAAGAATCGAGATTGGGGCGATAATTACTCATGTCATTTTTATCCCCGCCCTTATAGAGGACAGAAACTTTAGCAACTTGCATGTTTTTAGGAAATACACTAGATGATAATATGAGATTATACAAATAAGTTATGCATGGTAATATCAAGTCTAGTACAAATTTAACGGGTTTGATTAAGAGGTCATCACAATCACGACTACGGCTATTTTTCATATTCATAAACACCGAGGATACTTCTGCAGTATCTGTGGGATTCAAAAACATAATTTCGCTAGTGCGGGAGACGTTATCTTTGGTATTACTATTGTAAGTGCTATTCCCGACACTCACAAAGTAATCATTGAATTTATCTGCAAGTTCACTACCGGAAATAATTTCATTGTTTATAGTCATGTTAACGATGGCTGTATCTTTAGATTGGCTACGCAGAAGAGAATGCAGTTGCTTCCAGACTATATCGGGCTGCCTTAAACAGGATGAGTCGAATTTAGCCGCGTAATAAAGCTGTTTAGCTTGTCTTAATTGAGCGTTAACAAAATTTCTGAACTTTTTGAATTCGCGTAATTTTTCTTCGTCTCGTGTTTTCACAAAAGAGTCATAAAGTACGTTTTTCTTTTTAATGAGTTTCAAAAGGTGACCATTTACCCACGGCTTCCTAGCTTTCTTGTTTCGACGGATGCCTTTGATTGGAAATGAAGTGGAATAAGCATTTTTGAAAGTACTTATAAAAAATCGTAGCACTCATCAGCATCTGTAGAATTAAACATAGGACTCCAGTCTATAGTGCTGATTGTTTCTCTAAATTCTTCGAGTGTCCTAGAACTTATGTCTTGAGACATTGTTGAGAAGTTTGAAACTGCGCTATCTGACATATTCTTTTTGATAAACATGATTATTGGAAAGTGATCGCTGATCCCATTACTAAGCACACCAGCACTAATATTATTTTCATCATGATTAGTTAGAAATAGATCAAGCAATGTCGATGTGGTGCATGTGATGCGTGTTGGAGGGATAATTACATTGGAAAAATTGTTTGAAGTCAATAAACCAACAAAATCATCTTTAAGATGAGAATCTTCAAGCATATTTATATTAAAATCACCACCCAGAAACAAGAGGCACCTCTCTTGATTAGCAAAACAAAACACCGCTTCTAAAAATTGCATGAAACTCAAAACATTACCATTTGGAGGACGATATAGAACAGAGTAAATGTGATTTCCTTTTTTAACACAAAGTATTTCATAATCTCGGGTCACAATAGAATAACCACTGAGTATTTCAAAACCAGAGGCACGAGTTTGCAATGAAACGCCACCACCGCGACTATGACTGGGGTTTAAAAAGAAATGAGTGTAGCCTGGAAGAACAAAAAAATTATCATCATCCCTATACCACGTTTCAGTCATCATGACAACATCAAAAGAAGTTTGGATTGAATCAAAAAACAATGAAAGATCATCCTCTTTTAATCTGGCGGATTGCACATTTAAATGAAATAAACTCAACGATCTAGTTGTCTGTTTTTGTAGGAAGGTATTTAGACACTCTACCGTCAGAGCACCTAAATTTTGAACTATGGTAGTAAAAAGGGAAAAATAGAAAGAGACACGTCAGCTGTATTCAGTGGATCTTATCAAGATCTCCAGAGTCAGAAATAGTAATTACAGGGGTCCCATCCGCCTTCCTTGCAAATATTTTAGAGTTACGTACCCAAACGTATCGCCACTGGTGCTCACGCTTCTTTGAGACCGCCATTCCTAGCAACTTTTTCATTTTTAGTGTGTTCGCTTCTAATAAATCAGTTGAGAGTCAGCGCTCTGTTTTTGCACTTCGTCTTCTTGTCCCCCCTTTTTTTTTTTTCTTTTTTTTTGTCCGGGAAGGGGGGGAGGGGGGGCGCTGTTTTACTTTTATTTAAATAATAACAATGCGTACGGTTCAAATCCTGGTATACCTAGTTAAGATTCATATAATTTGCTTTTTCTAAATAGGACAGCATTGGCAGGCGTTGTCGCATAAATTCGCAAAATGCTTAACGGCACCGCTGTTATTGCCAGTTCCCTAGTTGCGTCTGACTGTAACCGACCAAGACAAGACAGGTTTTTAAGGCTCTGGTGGCGGGCTTCCCACATCCAAGCTGCACATCCAAGCTCCATACTGATTTATCCTTTTTATGATAAAGTCATCAATCAAATTTAAAACGACCGAGCATGTATATTTTTTTTACAATCTTCAAGAAATATGTGCGTGCACAAGTGAGCATATTACATATTTGATAAAGAAACAATCTTCTTGTCTCTTTATCAATTATGTAGGGGGGGTCCCTGTTCTTAGCACAACGTTTGTGTTCGGTTAAATGGTCATTGAGGCAACGCTTGGTTTGCCCTATGTAGCAGAGGCCACACAATCAAAAGGAATTTTGTAGACTGCACCACACAAACAATTGATATACCTTTCTATCTGCTGTTTAGCACGTGAAGTCTTTGCGGAAACAAACGACGCCAATCTGTTAAGCCTAAAGTCATTTTTAAACGCTGTGCCGATACAGAAACTGTTGCCGACGGATTTAAGATTGTGGGGCATGGGATGATGAAAAGAAGGAAGAACTGCGTGTTTGGTGGGTTTTTCTTGACCTTGCTTTTTAAAGAAAACAAGAGAAAATAACTGTTTTAAAACATAATCTTTCAGATAGCCAGCCGGACTAAAACGGTCCAGAAAGGCGTTGTAGCCAGGATTTAATTCACTGGGAACATGATTTTTTCAGAGCACTCTTCACGAGGATTCAGACCCAATGCCAGACTTCATATTTTTCAAATGGCAGCTATTAAAAGGTAGGAGTGGTTTTGATGAAGTTTTGGCATATTGCCAACGCAAACTAGACGGAGTTTTCAACTGAATATCTAAAAAAAACTACAGGTGATCGTTTTTCGGCCTTTCCACTGAAAACTGTAGCTCTGGAGCACCCTCATGTACGATACTTTGGAACGACGCGTAACGAAAAGGATCAATAGTGGAAACCAAGATGTCGTCCACATGATGCTTTATAAGGATGTCATCAGGAGAGACGTTCTGAATGAAACAATTTAGTAGAAGATTGAAATAGGCTAGATAAATCCCCGAGAAAAAAAACTGGGGCTACGGTCAAACCAATATAAATTTCTTGTTTCTGAATCAAGTTTTTATCATCGTACTTCATTACCATTGTCTGTAGGCATAACTAAAAAAAATTGGAGGGAATCCGATACCGCGATTGCGGACTGTGATTGAAACCTTACAAGATTGCTTTCCAAAAAATTAACTAACACGACTGAGTAAAGTTCTAGGTTCAAGCGAATAATAAAGGTCCTTTATGTCCATAGTAAAAATAGAGCAAGGCCTGCCATGAAACAGTTGTAACTATTCTAATCATCTGAGCAGCGCAGATACAACGGACTACTGACCTCCAAAAGAGAGAGCGTACCTTGAAGAAAAGAAGAAACACCTTTTTACGATATACTATTTTCATTGTCATCTACAGAAAGCGGCAAGTATTCCTTATGATCCTTGAGAAAAAACTTGATACCAAAAGTTTCACGAGATATACACTTCAGTTTGGAGACCAAAGACGGAAACTCACACTTGTTAAGCACGCCTACCACTTTCCTCTCAATATGTTAAAACGTTTTGTCGAACTGCTTGAACACCCCCATAATGGCTAAGTCAGATCTTTTTCAAGAGTCATCCATTAGCAATAGATCAAATTTCCCAGATTTGTCAGTTTCAAGGAGCGTAATCTCGTTTTTTCCTATAGCTGCCTCTTTACTAAAGCAATCTTCCGGAAATTTCTCTGATCAGTCCTAAGAGACGAATCTGAAGTCTTAAGAGACGAATTTGGCAAGGATGCATTCTTTTGAACGTCGATGAAAAAAGAGCTCTTTAACCGCAGGATCTGATAGTGAGCTGGGTAAATTGTGAACAGCTGATACTATATCCATCGTTGAATGTTTTACATTCGCACAGAACTTGGGACCATTAGCTAGACACGCTTCAGCACGTTTCGTCAAGTCAACAGTGATCGAATTGACTACTAGATAACCGTTTTCGGGACAGCTGAAGACAAAGACGGCTTTGAAACACACTTAGGATGCGTGCTATGCTGCAAAGATCGATGCATAACATTGAAGTCTCTGGGCTTTAACATATGCCGTTGAGTGAAAAGAGGTGAACAATGAAACGGCTCATCGGGAAGTGCAGTCCAAAGATTTTTGCAGAGTTGGTCCACCGTCTGAAGTTGCTGCTTGGTGCAGGTCCGGTAGTCATTTACCAACTTTATTTTGGGATGCCAGCCGACTTGCATTGAAGCCAGGAACCCGAAGCGACCGCGGTTGACGTACTTGGTCCTTAGGCTCCTTCCAATATGGGCGATCTCCGCTTTCAGTTGGGACATCCGATGGCCGAATTTGCACAAAACACACAACGAGTGGGAATGTACATGCGAGACGGGAAAAGAGCGAATAGAGGAAAAAATTGAAGAGGACGAAGCTTAGAACTTTTAAAATTAACGAACAAAAAGTTAGGGCGCAAACAAGGAATTGAAGGTTTAACATAATTTAAGACGACAAATCCCCAAGACTTAAAAAACAACGAAGGACAGCACAACACAGAGTCTCAATCCCAGCTCAATTTTATTCCAGAAGAGTTCGTGTTTATATAGGATTTTACTGCCCCAACAAACCAAAAGAGAAGAGAAGGAAAGTGAGAACACTCTTTCACGAACACAAATGACTTGCCAAAGCTGAAAAGCGAGTCTCCTGATGACGTCCTTATAAGGCGTTATGTGAACGATCTCTTGGTTTGCAGCATTGATCCTTCTCTTTCCGCGTCGTTAGGAAGCTTCGTTCGAGATGGTGCTCAAGAGCTACAGTTTTCAGTGGAAAGGCCAAAAAACGATCACCTGCAGTTTTCAGATATTCAGTTGAAAACACCGTCTAGTTTGTGTTTAAAATATGGCAAAAACTGCATCAAAATCATTCGTACATTTTAAGAGCTGCCATTCGAAAAATGTGAAGTCTGGCATTGGTCTGAAACCCCGTGAAGAGTGCTCTAAAATAAATATGTTCCCATTTCATTGACTCCTCGCTGCAACACCTTTTTAACCATTTTAGCGCAGCTGGCTATCCGAAAGATTACGTTTTGAACATTTCCTGTACTTTATTTCCTTTAACAATAAAAGCCAGGAAAAACTCAAACCCACCAAACACGTAGTCCTTCCTTTTCTTCCATCGCATCTCGCACATTGTTAAATTAGTTTGCAACCGTTACGGTATCAGAACAGTGTTTAAGAATGAGTTTAGGCTCAGCAGATTGACGCCGTTGGTTTCCGCGAAGGCCTCATGTACTAAACAGCACAAAGAAAAAAATGTCGATTGTGTGTTGGGTGTAGTCTACAACATTTCTTTCGACTGTGGTCTCTGCTTTATAGGGCAAACCAAGCGTAGCCTCAATGGCCGTTTAACCGAATACAAACGTTGTGTTAACAACAGGGATTCCAACTCAGAATTGTTAAAGCATGTTATTGAGTGTAAGAATTGTGTACCGCTTTGGCAGTCCATCTCTGTTATGTTATCCAAGAGAGATGACCACAAACGGTTGGTTGAAGAGTCTCTCACTATCATTAATCATGGTAATGCAGTCAGTACTCTGCCACTTAGTTTAGATACAGAGTTAATAAAATTGCACAAATCTTATCTACTTTTTTTGTTTTGAGCAAGATCACCCACAAACCTCTGTAGGCATTAGCCGACTTTGTTTGTGTACATTCTTTTGTTTTGTTTTCGTTTGGGTTTCTTGTTGTTCGAGATTTTTGCCCACGGTCCTGTTGCTTTGTTCCTTGGCGTCCAGCGCTTTGTGTTTTTGTTTTGTTTGTTCGAGTGTTTTGAAGTTTAAGGGGTTCGTCCACTGTCCTGTTGGTTTCTTTGGAATCAAGGGGTTTCTAGTTATCTTTGTGTGTCTTATCAGGATGTTCAGGTGAAACAATTCAAGTTCAACCCAACCTCTTTCGGCTTGGCCAAGTCCCTTCCGTTTGTGTAAAGAGTGTTCTCACTTTCCTTCTCGTTTCTTTTGGTTTGTTGGGGCAGTAAAACCCCATATAAACGAACTCCTGTGGAATAAAACTCAGCTGTGTTTCAGACTCTCTGTGTTGTGTTGTCCTTCGTCTTTTCCCCATTCTCGGGGGTTTGTTTTAAATTATGTTAAACATTCACCAGCTCGTTAGCGCCCTATCATTTTGTTCGCTATTTCAGTCTGTTGGCGCGTGGACTAAATATAGTGAAAAGTCGAGCGCCTTTCACTCGCGAATAATTGGCGAAGATTGTCTTGAAAAGCATCTTGGGTTGCAACAAGACACGACTTTTTTTCTGAGAGCCCGAGACTCCAAGACAGCGCGAGCCCAATACTCTATCGCTTTTACGCCGAGCTTCATCGAGCAGGACCATGCTATGGCCAATCAGGCGCTGGTCAAATCTTGGGCCAGTAAATCTGATGACGTCCATGTTAAGCTTGTCACGGTGTTTTGTCTCACTTGAATTTGGTACATAACGGTGACACGCAACAATTATTCTTGTTAATGCGTCAGCGTCGCTCTCAATGCAATTGAAAATTGACAAACTCGACAAAAATAACGTTCATACCCACAGTGGCGTTTGAATGCGTTTGACTGTATTGCGTCTGTTGTATTATTGGACATGATGTATCCTTAAAAGTGTTGCTCATATTGATGTGTCGCGGTGACTTGTATTGATGCGCTGTTATGTTTGTCATCCATGTGTGGAATCTTGCATTGCCATGTGACGTCATTGTGAGTGTTATCGGTACCACCTATAAAACTGCGCGCCTATCGGATTCTGCGGTTGTCATTGTCTGGCTGTCCTGCTGTTTGGAATAAACCGTCTAATCACACTCGACATCTGTGGTTACAACTGGCGACGAAAATGGGGCGAGACTCAAGACGCCGACGTGATCACCACCCTAGAAAAGCTGGCAGAGTTCTGCCCGGACTTTAGCAACATCGACGTCTACCTCGAAAGGTTCCAGCTGTTTGCAACCGCGAATAGAATTGATGCAAGCAAAAAGTCGCAAGTCTTCTTAATCATCCTAGGAGAAAAGGCTTACGTGACGCTGCGTAAGCTGCTTTTGCCGTAAACACCACTTCCAGTGAAGTACGAAGATGCTGGGACTAATGCCCCTGAATAAAAAAAGGTAGCGACACCTTCTCCCTCCTCCTCTGACGCGCACACTTTTTATCGTTATGTCTTTTTTTCTTTTTTTTTTTTTTTTACACCCGCGCGTTGGCTGTGGCGCCGCCTGGTTTGGTACAAGATAGCAGGCGGCCTTCCTATACTTCAGCGAGGGCGCAGTAAAAGGCTGAAAGACACGCAAATACATACACATAGGCAAAAAGCTTACTGTCACGGGCTACCAGCCTCGAAGGATGTGCTCAAAGAAAGACGATGAAAGCCGTGAGGTTGCATTGTCGGCGTTATTTGATTGGCGGCATGAGCTCATATCATGCACCGACCTCTGACTCCAAAGGCATTCCTTCTCCCTCCTCCTCTGACACGCACACAATTTATCTTTATGTTTTGCTTTCTTACACCCTCGCGTTCACGGCAGCGTCGCCTGGTTTAGCCCAAGATAGCAGGCGGTATTCTTCAAAGGATGTCGCTACTTTTCCGTATGAAGGGGCTTAGCCAACACCTAGACAGAAGGCCTCCACACGCGTCATCATAGTCAGATCGATCGAGGCGAGAGATTGGGCACGAGTGCTGCGTCAGTGTTCGGCTGCGGCTCGTGGCCAATCAGCGCGTCGAAGGTCGGACTCGGGTCCAATGGCCGACCGAGCGCGATCCGACTGTGATGACGTTTCATAGAGGAAGAGGAAACCATGCGGAGGCCTTCTGTCTAGGTGGTGTTGGCTTAACTGGGACGTGCTAGAACAGCATTAAAGCACGACCACATTGGCGTCGCGGAGGCCTGCGGCGCGACGGTCGGCGCGGCCGGCTGCCGACCAAAACCAGTTTTCGGCTTCAGCGGCGCGACGTACGTCGCCGCAGAGCCAACCGCTCCATGCGCGGTTCACAGCTCGCCGCTCCTCGCCGCAGAAGAGAGGAGCCAATGGGAGGTGGCGTAGATAGTGACGTTGCGATGCCATGGCAACGCTCAAGCCGGTCCTCCGCTCGTCTTTCACGTTCTGAAAGACGTAGTGTTGTTTCGTGTCGTCTGTCCCCCCCCCCCCCCCCCCCCCCCCGATGCTTTGCCCAACGGAGCGGTTCCTTAAAACTGTGCGACTGTTTCCCTTTCCATATGAAAAAACGCAGCCAGACTACCTGCATAATGACGCTAAGAACCACCGCTGGGAAATTATAGGGGAGGAATTCGGAATTACAAGTGAGTTTTTCCGTGGCACTTGCTACATGTCGTTTGGGTTGTGACGATTGTCGTGTTGATTTGGTGGCGCATTCGAAAGTAGCCTTCATATCTGGCGCGCCGCCGGGGCAGCAAAGCACTGACCTGCCCTTCAGTGTTTCGGTAGAACCAACTCTGCCGGACCCAAAACCCGTGCCTCCTTCCCTTCAGAGCGCGGCGACGTCACAAGGTCAACGAGCAGGATAGGATAATCACATTCACGCTGATCACCAGGTCATCATGGACACCTAGCAAGTAGGCAGCGAGTTCGGTTTCGATGCTGATATATGCGAAAGGTGAGAGTCGAAACGGAAATTTCTAACAAAGAACAGACGACGAAATAGCGGGAAATCCGACGGGAGGCGCGCGCGCGATCGCGAGAGCCAGTGCTGTCACGTGACGCCCTTAAAACGGAGGCCAATGTGGACTCCTCGCGTTGGGACGCCGAATGGCGATGCCGCCCGGCGGCACCCCCGGCGGCGCCGTTCACGCTAATGTGGTCAGGCCTTTATGCGCCAAAACGGTCAATCGTGACGTAGCGCTATCACTTTTATTGCCGGAACCAGGAACCGAGCGACAGCATGGCACAGTTCATTGTCAAGCTGAAGATTCTGGCTTTTGCAACTTCTTAGAAGAGGCTCTCCGGAATCGGCTAATTTCTGGCCTACGGATCGACTCGATTCAATGTACTCTTTTTGCTCTGCCTGACAACGAGGTCACCTGGGACCGTGTCTGCAAAAGAGCCACAGCTATGGAAGCAGCACAGAAGGACACCAAGTAAATGCTGCCCAACGCATCTACGACGACAAACCCCACGGCCGTGTACTGACAGCGCGGAGCAGCCAAGCGTGACAAGCAGCACGCTACAAAGTGGCCGACATCAAACCCCGAGCCGAGTTCCTCGAAAAAGGGACAAGCCAAGAAATACGAACGAGAGACTACTCGCACCTTTCATAAATGCGGAGGACAGCTTGCGCCAGTGAGTTGTCCTTATTTGAAAAGCAGCTTACATCTGTTCTAAGTCAGGGCATGTCGCGAAAATATGTAAGTCAAAGGTCGTCCACAATATTGGGGAAAATGTGTCGAAGAAGGATCTGCTTTCCATCTGTAGTACTAATCAGGTTGCAAGTCCTTCCCCATTGTGGTTAAATAAATGCTAAATAGAAAAAACATTCCCATGGAACTAGACACGGGGGTTGCTGTTAATGGACGCGTTAAGTCGGCGCTCCTTTACTCCTACTCCGACTCTCTGAGTTTCCTATTTCGAGCACAGCAACTAAACGGCGCATAGCGTACAAGAGCGTGATACACCGAGGCTGCGTTCCAAACCTACTCGAATGGATCTGAGTTACCCTGGCGGATTATGTCATATGACAACAAAGATAGAGAAACGCTGGACGCGGGTAGGTTTTCGATAACCACCTTTACTCTAGAGTTAGATCGAGTAAGTTTTGGAACACGGCCAGAAACTATCAACGAGCCACACGAGCCCCCTTAGCCGATAATATGTCGAAGATAAATATTTAGGTCAGTGCGGAGCAGCGGAGTCTAAAGCAAAGGAGACGGCGACGTTATGAAGTTTCTACGAACGTTTTAATATTCCTGAAAGGTGTGAAGACTCGTCTCGTGCACGTACGTGGAAGGTTACCTTGGCCGATCAATTTATTGACCATGCATGCTGTTCCGATTTAAATTAAAGGCAATATTCTTGAACCCGCTCGTCGACGTAGGACACCCCCAAATTTTTCAGAAATTCCCTTGTTTTGTCGGTTTCGTCTTGCAGCGAGACAGAAGCCACGCCGATACCGGCACACCGTCGTTCGATAGCACGTCAATTCGTTTTTAGGCGGTATACATGAAAAAACCTTTCCCGCAACGCTAACTGCTGTTTCGGCTTTCCAATACAAGTATCTTTATTCGCTGCGACTGGGCTAAGCATTCTACACATGCAGGGCAGCGGTCAGACTGTCTTTTCATCACAACTTTTCTGTCGCCGAGCTATCGGCACCTCGTTCGATAGATCAATTCGTTTTCAGGCAAGACGCAAGAACAAACCTTTTCCTCAACGCTCACTGATGTTTCGGCTTTCAAATCAAAGTATCTTTATTCGCTGGGTTATGCATTACAAAAGGGACAGAGCGGTCCGAATGTCTCCTCATCTCGACAACTTTTCTGTCGCTGTGCCATCGCCACGCTACTGTTTGAAAGATGAATTTCTTTTTCAGGCGAGATGCACGAGCAAACCTGCTCGATTAAGCACTAATCAACTGAAAAGGGGCAGCCCCTTTTCAAATGAGACCGTCGAGACGAGAGGCTACGCCTCTCGTCTCGACGGTCTCAACAGCAGCGCAGCCATCTTGTTTGTTTACGTGACGTCACGGAGCTCGAAGGAGTCACTCGCGCTCCGAGAAATTGTCGGTGCACGGAGAGCGCGCTCGAGTGTCAGTCTCCGGTGGCATTCCTGTTTAGTGAAAGGAGCGCCAAACTCTCGCGCTCCTGAGCACGGACATGACGTGCCCACTATGATGTCAGAGGTATACTTCGTGAAAAACTTCCCGAACTTCACATACCAAAGTGAGGAGGAAAAGCTTGGAGTGTACAATGGAATTTCTTTTGAAGTGAAGGGCGTGGCTCAGGTCGAAGTATGTTACGGCGACCAACGTCACGATCTGCCACTGCTCATGGACAAACATGAAAAAGGCGCTCGCATGCCAACTCTCTTGAGTGGAGGCTGGCATGCGGCTTGCATATATTAAGGTTAATCTTATGGCGCACCGTGAATTCACGAGGGCGCCCATCAAACCATTCGGCCAATCTTGGCCGCGACATGATCACATGGTCGTGTTGCCGCGGGGTCGATCGGGATCTCGAATTCGGCTCCCGACGCGCCGCTTTCTCTCCTAGCCACTGGAGGGCGCTGCAGGCGCCCCCGTGGCAGGCGAGGAGAAACCTCCTCGCCCATCGATGGATATACTCGGTGGGGCAGGGGGCGAGAGGCCTCTAAGAACTTCGGACGAGACCGAGACGCAGGCACTGGCAGGCAAGTGGGTGGCGACCGGATCTAGGATATCGCGGGACGCGAGGCCTAAGGGCCTTCTTTGTGTTTGGCGTTGGTCTTAACGTGCGTTTGTAAATATTTGTGTAATGTCGCGTGTATTTGTAGTTTAGATTAAGTGTTTTGTAGAGTTGTATTTTATTGTACGAATAAACGGGGAGCGGAATCCCGCTCCCGTGAAAGAACCAGGCTGGACTCGGTTTGTTGACGGACCACGTGGGAAATGGCGAATCGGCGGCGGTACGCGATTTCCTACAAATGGCGCATCAACGTTGGGGCAGGCGAGCCGTAATTACGGTCGCAACGTCCGTCGCCGACACTGCGTGGAAGTTCACGCGGGGCGGTCCCCCTGGTTGGCGAGTTTATACCGCGGCACTGCGAAAGTGGGAAGGGTACGTCCAAACAACTGTTCCGAGATGGCCACGGGTAATTTCGCCCTCACGGATTTAATGTTTTTGGCCGACGTCGCTACGTCGACGGGGCTGGCGGAGCGGAACGGCGCGGCGATGACCGCAGCGCCGAGTCCGGACACGCCGACGGTAGCGCCGGTCGTGTTTATGCCGCAAAGCACGGAGATGTCCCGTGAATTCACGGCGTTGGTTGCGGCGTTCGCTCAGGCCTTACAGAGCATGCAGAGGCAAACGCCGCCGCCAAGAACCCTCATCCGCATTCCGGTGCCGGAGTACAGCGGACACAGCGATCGAGCTCTGAGCGCGACCGACTTCTTGCTGGAAATCCAGCGATATCGGAAGGCTACCGGCCTGACAGAGGAGGAGACGCTAGGCAGAGTTCTGCCGGTGGCTCTTGTAGGCCCAGCAGCCAGGTGGCATCGCCTTGTGGGCGAGTCAGCCGGAACACTCGACGAGTTCACGGCCCTCTTCCGACAAGAGTTCTTGCCGGCAGACTACCTGCCAAGAATGCGCAGGGAACTGGAGGAAAGGACGCAGGCTCCCGCTGAGCCCTTCGGAGAGTACTTGCGGGCAATGCAGGAACTCCTGCAGATCGCTGATCCGAATGCTACGAACCAGGAGCAGGTCGAGCGGGTGGTGAGGCAGGCGCATCCCACCTTCTCGCGGTATCTGCGTGGGCGCCCATTCGGAAGTCTGAGTGAGCTCGCACAGGAGGCGCGCAGGGTTCAGGCCGACATACTGGCGGAGCGCAGGTACCACCTTCCCCCGGCACCAATTGACACGCTCGAACCCCGATGCGCGTGGCAGGGGCCGGTGCCACGTGGGTATCGACGGGGGGAGGCCGCAATGGCGGAGGCCAGCGGGGAGCCGAGCGGGAATCCCTGGGAGCTCACGGATGACGCTTTGGAGCCAGGATCGCGCCGAAGAGGGAGCGCGGCCGTCCACGCGACGGAATTCCGTCCGACCGGCGCACCACGGATCGCCGCAGCCCAGGAGCAGGCTGCTGCCGACCCGCTGCCACAAAGGGGTGAGCGCATCGGACGTCCCACTGGGGAGAATCCTATCCCAGGTTGGCGAGGCCGCTGCTTTCGGTGCCACGAAATCGGGCACTATAGGCGCGACTGCACAAGGGAGATTCCGGGAAACGGAGGAGGCCGCCGATAAAGTTATCGGCGGCGAAACCGACCAACGAGCGGGTCCCCGACACCCCTTCGGCCGTGTGCGTGCCGACGGCGTATCGAGTCGGAGCAGCGACAAGCACCGCGGCCCCATTTATTTCCCTGACGGTGGCGGGAAAGGAGATCGCAGCTCTTCTGGATAGCGGGGCTAGTGCGTCGCTAATTGGGGACGAGGTCCTCAGGCATCTCCAACAGAAGTCCGTTCGGGTGAGGCATGGGGAGACCACTTTCCAGTTGGCTTGTGGGTCGACGACTTCGAGGGGCGCAGTGCGTCTCGTGGTACGTTGGAATCAACGCGCGCAGAGACAGCGGTTCGTCCATTTGGCCGGGCTGACAGTGCCCATCATTCTGGGACGGGATTTCCTGGCCCACACTGGCATCATCATTGACGTGGCAAGTGGCGGGTACCGAGAGGGGGCACATGCGCCCCTTTCAAGTTTCCGAGAGCGCTCCACGGGGGCCATGGCGGCAGCGCTCGGAAAAGCGACAGAACAGGAAAGAACCGACCGCGACGACGCCATGCCCATGAGTCACCCAACTCCGAGCTCCGCCGAGCACTGCGACGAAATGGGCCACCCGTTGGCCAACGCCAATGGACTGTCCCGACCAGAGCGAGAGAGGTTGGCGGCTTTGCTGCACAACTTTGACGAAATGTTCACCGAACAGCCGGGCTGCACTAAGCAGGTGCAACATCGCATTGAAACTGGGGACGCACGCCCTTGGAAGTCCAATCCGCGTCCTGTGAGCCTGGCGAAGCGAAACGCGATAGATGCCGCAGTCGATGAGCTCCTGAAGTCGGGAATCATTCGCCGGTCATCAGGACCCTGGGGATTCCCGGTGGTTTTGGTGCCCAAGAAGAACGGAACATCGAGACTCTGCGTCGATTATCGGCGCTTGAACGCGGTGACCGTAAAAGATGCGTATCTATTTCCGAGCATCGAAGAAATCATCTCGAATCTGGGGAAGGCGAAGTATTTCACTACCCTCGACGCAAGCAAAGGCTACCTCCAAGTGGAGATGAGCCCGGGCGACGAAAGCAAAACTGCATTCGTGTGTCACCGAGGCTTGTTCGAGTTCACTCGGATGCCGTTCGGATTAACAAGTGCACCGATGACATTTCAGCGGTTGATCGACGGGGTGCTCGGAGATGCCAAGTGGCAGCACGCGCTCGCGTACCTGGACGACATCATTGTGTACTCGGAAACTTTCGAGGACCACCTTCGTCACCTTGAGGACGTGTTGCGCAAACTACGGATCGCCGGCCTCACACTAAACCCGACTAAACCCCAATTTGGAGCTTCTGAGATCAGCTTGTTGGGTTTCCGGATCGAGAGAGGAAAAGTTTCCCCCGACGCGGACAAGTTGCGGGCGATCTTGGAGTTCCCAGTCCCTACCGATGTCGGGGGAGTGCGCCGTTTTCTCGGCATGATAGGATACTACCGAGCCTACATCCCGAACTGCGCAGCCATACAGGCACCCCTCACGCAATTGCTGAGGAAAGCGGCTCCCTGGAGCTGGGAGGCGCCGCAGGAGGAGGCGTTCCTCCAGCTGACCGAGGCCTTGGCGCGTACAGCATCCCTCAAACTGCCAGACCTGAATAGGCCCTTCACGATCCAGACGGACGCCAGCGACCAAGGACTCGGCGCGGTGCTCTTGCAGGAGACAGGGGGAGAGATCCGCCCGGTGGCATTTGCCAGCCGGGCGCTGAACCCGGCAGAGAGGAACTACACGGTGAGTGAGCGCGAATGCCTCGCCATCATTTTTGCTCTTAAGAAGTTCGATCATTATGTCGAGGGGACGGAATTCACGATCGAGACGGACCATATGGCCCTCGCGTGGCTCTCCCGAATCAAGGAACCCGCCGGAAGACTGGCGCGCTGGGCCTTGACACGGCAGAAGTACGAGTACCGAATTCGGTACCGGAAGGGCACGACAAATGTGGTGGCCGATGCGCTCTCCCGCGCGCCCGTGGATCCCCCACCGCGCGAGGCAGCAGGCTACGGAGGCGGGGCCATCCCCCAGGAGACGGGAAATCCCGCCTCGCGCTCCGCTCCCCACTGTGGCGGCGTCGCGCAGCTGGCTGAGGCGATTACCTCACTGGGACCGGCGTTCAACCGAACGGAACTGTACGAAGCACAGCAGAGCGATTCGTTTTGTCGCGCTATCTTCGACCGGCTCAGGCAAGAGATGGATCCTGACCAGACAGCCGAAAAGACGCTCCGGCACTCCGGAACACCGAGAGGGCCAAGTGCCATCGCCCAGGAGTCAGACATCCAAGCAGGTGAGCTGGAATCTTACCTGATCGATGGGGACGGCGTCCTGCTGCGCTACTTCCCGGAAGAGAGCGATTCAAGTGAGTCGTTCAAGACCGTGATTCCCCGCGATCTCAGAGTGGCAGCGCTGCGTCACTACCACGATGCGGACGGTCACGGCAGTGCACCGAAGTCGTGGCATAAGCTGCGCCGTTTCGCTACCTGGCCGGGCATGAAGGGGCAGCTGTGCCGTTATATCCGTAGCTGCGCAGTGTGCCAAGAGCGCAAGCCCAGGGGGGCAGACCACCCGGCCTGCTCGAGCCCATCGTGAGTACGCGGCCATGGGAGATCGCGGCCTGCGACTTGATGGGACCCCTGCCGCGGTCAAGCGGAGGCTATCAACATGTGTTGGTAGTCACTTGCCACTTCACCGGATTCGTCGAGATGTTTCCAATGCGGAAGGTGACAGCCAAGGGAGTCCTGAGCAGGCTGTCCGAGGTCTGGTGTCGCTACGGGTTCCCCGAGAGACTGGTGAGTGACAACGCCTCGATATTTTGCTCGAAAGTCTTCGCGGCAACCTGCCAGGCCCTCGGGATTAAGCATTGTAAGACTTCGTGTTACCATCCCCAAGCAAATGTGACCGAGCGGCGGAACCGCGACATCAAGCCGCTGCTCGGGGCGTATGCTCGAAAGCAGCGGGACTGGGATCTGCATTTGGATTCGATTTCGTTTGCATTGCGGTCCAACCTCAACCGCAGCACTGGGTTCACGCCTGCGCTTTTGAACTTCGGCAGAGAACTCTCTACGCCGACCGATGCGGTTCTTCGCCCGCGACAGAGCGCGGCCAGAGCGGTGCCCTCGTACGAGGATTTCGCGACGCGCACAAGAGAGCGACTGTCGCGGGCGCTGGACGCCGCCCGCGGAAACAGGGCTCGCGCGTGGACGGAGCAGAAGAACACCTATGACAAAGCGCACCGCGATGCGCAGTTCGAGGTGGGCGACACCGTTCTGCGGCGAAGTCACGTGCAGAGCGATGCGAGTAAGTTCTTCTCGGCGGCGTTGGCCCCCAAGTGGGTTGGCCCCTTTGTCATCGATTCCAAGAAGTCTCGACTGACATACACGCCGAGGGACCAGAATTCTGATCTCGTCCGCGGGACAGTTCACATCGGCGAACTGAAACCCTTTTTCCCCAGGGAAGGGGATGAGCCGATCAAGCGGCCGCAAAGGGGCATTCGCGGGCGCCAAAGATCTCAGGAGTTCCTGGGACCACCGCGGCACAGCTACAACACGCGTAGCCGGAGGCAACCCGATGGGATCGGAACCTCGTAGAGTGCGTGGCCCGGGAAAGGGAAGAAGAGGGGGGGACGATCCGAAATCGGCGTTCCGTAACCCGGGAAAGGGAAGAAGAGGGGGAGCGATCCGAAATCGGCGTTCCCGGCATTCTTTTTATTGTTTTTCTTTGTGGGTGGGGGGAGGGTGCCTCGGAACCCTCAGTGTTTGTTTTTCTTGTTTTTGCTTTGAATGTTTTTTTTTGTTTTTTGTTTTTTGTGTGCGGCGTCGCTGTTGGTGTTGGGGTACTGCTCCCTCGCTGGGCGCACGCCTTGGACTTTTCCCATCTTGTGCGTCATCGCCCCGCGGCTGCTGCTTCGAGACGCAACTTGGTGTGCACCGAATGGTCCTCTCTGGGAGGGATGAAAGGAGGAGTCGCCGTTTGGACAAACACCAGCTTGGGCTGAGCTCCTCGTCTTCTGGCAGCGTATTCCCCGGCAGGAACCACAGCTCGGGGAGCCTTGTGGGACGTCCGCGACGCCACGCAGGACGCCGGGGTGCAGTTCTCAGTGACACTGGACTTCCAGCCCCGCATCGTTCCGGGGGGGCGGTCGCAGCTGGGTCGCAACCACAGTCCCTCTCCGGTGCACCACTCTGTGGAGGGGCCAGTCTCATGGTGGCCAGGCACACTGCTCAAGGACCCCGTTGCCCCGGAGGCCGCCGCCAAGCCAAAGTCGACACAGTCTACTGTGAGGTGTGTGGTGGCCGCGCACCCCAGGTCTCGGGCGAACTGATGGACCTCAGTGAGGACGACCCATGGGACCAGCGGTGTGTGTGTGCGTGTGGGGGGGTCTCCAGGCCAAACCAAGCGACGGTGTTCCCAGCAGCCTAGCCGTACGTCTGAATTCCGGCGTACTTCGATTTTTAGGAGAGGGGAGTATGGCGCACCGTGAATTCACGAGGGCGCCCATCAAACCATTCGGCCAATCTTGGCCGCGACATGATCACATGGTCGTGTTGCCGCGGGGTCGATCGGGATCTCGAATTCGGCTCCCGACGCGCCGCTTTCTCTCCTAGCCACTGGAGGGCGCTGCAGGCGCCCCCGTGGCAGGCGAGGAGAAACCTCCTCGCCCATCGATGGATATACTCGGTGGGGCAGGGGGCGAGAGGCCTCTAAGAACTTCGGACGAGACCGAGACGCAGGCACTGGCAGGCAAGTGGGTGGCGACCGGATCTAGGATATCGCGGGACGCGAGGCCTAAGGGCCTTCTTTGTGTTTGGCGTTGGTCTTAACGTGCGTTTGTAAATATTTGTGTAATGTCGCGTGTATTTGTAGTTTAGATTAAGTGTTTTGTAGAGTTGTATTTTATTGTACGAATAAACGGGGAGCGGAATCCCGCTCCCGTGAAAGAACCAGGCTGGACTCGGTTTGTTGACGGACCACGTGGGAAATGGCGAATCGGCGGCGGTACGCGATTTCCTACAATCTCCATAAGGCCGTTCAGAAGCTGCATGAAGTGCTGCTGAAGTGAAAGAGTTCCGGCACATGAAAACAGTGGAAGCTGAAAAACGACTATAAGAGCAGCACGGTCATGTGTTTGGGCCTGGGTACGGAGCCATCAAAGGGTTCAGAGGTAGCATTGTAATGAAAGATTATGCAAATCCGGTCTTTTGTAAGGTGAGACGAGTTCCATACGCCCTGCGCGAGTAAGTTGAAAAAGAGCGAACCTATCTGAAGGAAGCGGGTGTCACAAACAAGGTCAGGCATAGTGCCTGGGCAACGCCACTAGTAATCGTGCCCAGAAAAGTGGCAAAGATATCTGGAGATTACATAGTCACTGTAATCTAGGGTGGACGATTGCCCGCAGCCACTGCCGGAGGACATTTTTGGATCCCTTGTCGGAGGAATCGTGTTTACCATTTTGTACCAGTCAAAGGCCTACCTGCAGCTTAAATTAGTTAAAAAATCAGAATAACTGCTTACAGTAAATACGCATATGGTTCTTTCTAGGTTACACCGTTTACCCTACGGCGTGGCCAGCGCACCCGAAATGTTTAAGGATGTGATAGACCAAGTTTTGCAAGGCATCACTGGTAGCACCTGTTATTTGGACGTTGTGCAGATTGCTGGTAAAGACCAAGCTGAATGTTACTGCCGATCTGAGCAGGTGATGCAGGCGTTGAGCAGACACGGTATCCGGGTGAACTTAAAAAAAAGGCAAGTTTTTACAACAAAGAGTTTAGAACTTAGGGCACGAAGTAGACAGGCATGGCCAACATCCCACAGCGTACACAATAGAGATGATTCGTGAAGCTCAAAAACCTAGCAATGTGACACAGTTAAAAACATCTTCGGGCTTTGTTAACGTCTGCAACAACTTTTTGTCCAGCCTTGCGAATGTGCTAGAGCTACTACACCAGTTGCTGCGCTAGGGCAGGGTGCGGAAATGGTGAAGCCAGTGTGGCAAAATTACAACCGCTGTAAACGGTTACTTAGTTAAAACATAGTCCTAGGACTATATAACCAAAATAAAATCATTCAATTGGCTTTAACACGTCAGCGTATGGCTCAAAAGCAATGTTGTCGCACGTTGTTGACTGAATAAAACGTCCGATTGCGTTCACGTCGTAATCAATGACCCCTGCGGAACGAAACTATGCGAAGATTGAGAAATTAGTTGTCGCGCTGTCGCTATAGCTTTCGCAGTAAGGAAATTCAACAAATATCTGCATGAAAGAAGCTTCGACCTAATATCGGATTATCAACCCCTTACTATGATCGTTGATACAAAACGCCATACAAGCGCATTAGCTGGAGCTAGAGTGCAGCGTTGGATACTTTTTCTGGCAAATTACCAATTTTGGATTCTGCACAATGCGGAAACAAAGATCGGCAGCGCCGATGGCTTAACGAGAAAAAAGTCAAAGTAGAGGCTAGCTGGTGGAAGTCAACCATTTCGTCGTTTACCCTGAGACTGGTTTTTTTTTTTTGAAAAGCAGAAGTAACAGAAAAAACAGACGGGTCTCAAACTCAGCCACAAGTTTATTTCAACAACTTCCTCTTATATAGTTCGTTCTCGTCGTCATCAACCAATCACATACGACTTGTTCTCTGCACCATGACTTTACAGGTTCCACTTTATCACAAAAGAAGCGGACACTCCCAACGTTTCCAAGTGAAAAGGTTCTAGCAAAAGATATGCCTCACAAAGACTTCAAGCAACTCTTTTGTGTCCTCACAATAAACAGGACAACAACCCACAACATCCTACTCAAAACTGGTCACCTCCAAAATTATAGAAAACAGACAATACACACCAATACACACCACAGACAATAGACACCAAAGAAGCCTTTCAGGATGACCCCAAAAAAAAAGACACTTAAAACTGTAAAAATTGCTTGCAGCGGTTTCCTATTTGCATGGAAGGTTGACTAATGCAATTTCCCAACGATCTAATTATAATTGTTTCTCTTACCACCCTTTTAACATCGTTGCTTTCCTTAACAACTACATCCGTTCCAGACCAAACCATCGTGCAGTTTCTACACTCCTCCAGATGCTTAGCCAACTCCGAATTTGCTGCATCATTTTTAACATTCCTTTTGTGTTCTGTTAAACGATCGTTCAAACACCGAGAGGTTTGGCCTACATACTTAAAACCACACGCCAAAGGAACCTCATACACCACGCCTCCGCTACACGGCACCGACTTTTCCCTATGAGCCTTCTGACAGCCCCTCTGAACCGTTTCAAAAGGTGTCAATCTATCTAACCTAAAATCCGTGCTGAATACGACATCCAAGCCATATTTTTTTGCACATGCTCTAAGATTGTGGTACACCTCGTGAAAATACGGAACCACAGCGTACTTATTCCTGATTTCTTGCGTCTTCCCCTTTTTCTCCCTACACTGTAGGGCAATCTGCCTTTTGATGTACTCTTCCCCATATCCTGCCATTACCAGTCTTTCTCACTGGGTTTTTAGTGCCTCCGGTCCGAAATGCATGCATGATCTCACCAAAGCATTACTAATCAAAGATCTGACTACCCCGGCTTTTACATTTTTCGAGTGACCCCTACTCTTTGACAGAACCGGTTTTGGGTTTCCCTTCCCATACTCCCAACAAAGACCTCGTTCCAAATGTAAACGCAGGTCGAGGAATTGCAGGACCTCGCCCCTTGGCCTCTCTAACGTGAATGTCAACTCTGGCGCCGCTGATGTTACTACTTGTTCTAAAACTTGGTCCAATCCTTCCTGAACAGAGCAAACTAAAATATCATCCACAAATCTTCTGACAAAGCATTTTGGAGACAACTCTTCTACCTTGCCATACACTTGCTGGTCCACCGTTTTTAAGTAAATATCCGCTAACAAAGGCGCTACAGACGAACCTATACAGACTCCCTCTTTTTGCACAAAATTGCGACCTTCGTATTCCAATACCGTTGACTTTAAATAAAGGTCTAGCACCGAAAGAAAACTATCCACCGCTATTCCTGTTCCTGATTGAAACTTAGTAAGGTTCCCTTCCAAGGCAATCCTCACCCTATTCATTAGTCTGCTTTTCTCTAAAGAGTAATATAGGTCCTTGATGTCCATGGAGAATACCGCGCACTTCCTTCCGTGAAACTTTTCCATTACTTCAATCAACTCACTAGAGTTCTTTAAGGCAATTGACTTCTCTAAATTAGCTAACTTCAAACCCCGCTTTAAGAAGCATGAGACCACCTTCTGCCACGTCCCATTCTCGTTAACAACGGTACGTAGGGGCATTTCAATCTTATGATCCTTCAAAAAGAATTTAAGGTTGAGCGTTGAACGCAACCGTTTCAAAACGCTTTCGCTACCTCTTCCATGCTTTCCTCCAGAAAAACCTTGCAAATGCTCTTCCTCAGCTTCCCGATATTACCCTTCCATTCATTAAACAATGACCCCAACGCTTCCTCCGACTTCTTCTGAAAGGCCTGCACAGGCAAAACTGCAAACCTTCCTGTTTTATCTGCCTGCAACAGTTTTAACTAACTCCTTTCTAACTCTTGTTTCACCGCTCTCACATCCTTGAAATTCCTCCTATCGATGGGATACGCGTTTCCCATCAATGTTTCCATGCGCCCTACCGCATCTTCGACAAACGCAAGTTTCTCTTCACTATCCACAACCCTGGCGATTGACTGTATGTCAGAAAACACGTCGATTCTAGACGGCTTAACGTTTACACAGTACTGCGGACGTCTACCCAAGAACTCCTCCAATTCAACCATTTGCCCTACAGTGCAGGGAGAAAAAGGGGAAGACGCAAGAAATCAAGAATAGGTACGCTGTGGTTCCGTATTTTCACGAGGTGTCCCACAATCTTAGAGCATGTGAAAAAAATATGGCGTGGATGTCGTACTCAGCACGGATTTTAGGTTAGATAGATTGACACCTTTTGAAACGGTTCAGAGGGGCTGTCAGAAGGCTCATAGGGAAAAGTCGGTGCCGTGTAGCGTAGGCGTGGTGCATGAGGTTCCTTCGGCGTGTGGTTTTAAGTATGTAGACCAAACCACTCGGTGTTTGAACGATCGTTTAACAGAACACAAAAGGAATGTTAAAAATAATGCAGCAAATTCGGAGTTGGCTAAGCATCTGGAGGAGTGTAGAAACTGCACAATGGATTGGTCTGGAACGGATGTAGTTGTTAAGGAAAGCAACGATGTTAAAAGGGTGGTAAGAGAAACAATTAGGATTAGATCGTTGGGAAATTGCATTAGTCAACCTTCCATGCAAATAGGGAACCGCTGCAAGCAATTTTTACAGTTTCAAGTGTCTTTTTTTTGTCATCCTGAAAGGCTTCTTTGGTGTCTATTGTCTGTGGTGTGTATTGGTGTGTATTGTCTGTTTTCTATAATTTTGGAGGTGACCAGTTTTGAGTAGGACGTTGTTGTGGGTTGTTGTCCTGTTTATTGTGAGGACACAAAAGAGTTGCTTGAAGTCTTTGTGAGGCATATCTTCTGCTAGAACCTTTTCACTTGAAAACGTTGGGAGTGTCCGCTTCTTTTGTGATAAGGTGGAACCTGTAAAGTCACGGTGCAGAGGACAAGTCGTATGTGATTGGTTGATGACGACGAGAACGAGCTATATAAGAGGAAGTTGTTGAAATAAACTTGTAGCTGAGTTTGAGACCTGTCTGTTTTTTCTGTTACTTCTGCTCTTCAAAAAAAAAAACCCAGTCTCAGGGTAAACGACGAAATGGTTGACTTCCACCAGCTAGCCTGTACTTTGACTCTTTTCTCGTTAATCGTACCTGAAGCAGGCTTTTTACCATTTTCTTTTACCGGTTCTTTCGAACCAATGTTTTCGTCGTCGCCGGCCTTACTAATTAGCCAAGCGTACGTGGCACTGGACAAGATGGGACGTCGGATGGCGGAGTTGGAAGCCGACGTTGCGTTCTTCGGGATGTGTCTGCGGGAAAAGTATGTGGACCCGCTATTCTTCAAACAACTGGCCGCCTCCGGGATACCGTGGAAGGACAAGAGGAAGGACATCAAAGCTATACAGGTCTGGAACAGGTCAACGGGTTCAAGACATCCGCAGCGCCTGTGACAGACTCTGGAATCTTCTTCTCGGAAAGAACTTCAGGAGGCATGGAGACTACCATCTTTGGAGCGCCGTTATGAGGACACATTTCGACCGTGCGTGGTATGTCAAAAGAAGGCATGTTTTGGACAGTTTCAAGTTGCGGAATTCTCGGGGTGCAGAGGTAAATAAGTGTGTACAGGGGACAGGAAATTGTAAAAAACAGCATTGTATAATTAACCCGGAAAATGTAGTGGTGTCAAAGAAATTGGAGGAGCTCTTAGGTAGAGGTCCGAAGTACTGTGTAAACGTTAAGCCGTCTAGAATCGACGTGTTTTTTGACATACAGTCAATCGCCAGGGTTGTGGATAGTGAGGAGAAACTTGCGTTTGTCGAAGATGCGGTAGGGCGCATGGAAAAATTGATGGGAAACGCGTATCCCATCGATAGGAGGAATTTCAAGGACGTCAGAGCGGTGAAACAAGAGTTAGAAAGGAGTTAGTTAAAACTGTTGCAGACAGATAAAACAGGAAGGTTTGCAGTTTTGCCTGTACAGGCCTTTCAGAAGAAGTCGGAGGAAGCGTTGGGGTCATTGTTTAATGAATGGAAGGGTAATATCGGGAAGCTGAGGAAGAGCATTTGCAAGGTTTTTCTGGAGGAAAGCATGGAAGAGGTAGCGAAAAGCGTTTTGAAACTGTTGCGTTCAACGCTCGACCTTAAATTCTTTTTGAAGGATCATAAGATTGAAATGCCCCTACGTACCGTTGTTAACGAGAATGGGACGTGGCAGAAGGTGGTCTCATGCTTCTTACAGCGGGGTTTGAAGTTAGCTAATTTGGAGAAGTCAATTGCCTTAAAGAACTCTAGTGAGTTGATTGAAGTAATGGAAAAGTTTCACTGAAGGAAGTGCGCGGTATTCTCCATGGACATCAAGGAGCTATATTACTCTTTAGAGAAAAGCAGACTAATGAATAGAGTGAGGATTGCCTTGGAAGGGAACCTTATTAAGTTTCAATCAGGAACAGGAATAGCGGTGGATAGTTTTCTTTCGGTGCTAGACCTTTATTTAAGGTCAACGGTATTGGAATACGAAGGTCGCAATTTTGTGCAAAAAGAGGGAGTCTGTATAGGTCCGTCTGTAGCGCCTTTGTTAGCGGAAATTTACTTAAACACAGTGGACCAGCAAGTGTGTGACAAGGTAAAAGAGTTGTCTCGAAAGTGTTTTGTGAGAAGATTTGTGGATGATATTTTAGTTTGCTCTGTTCAGGAAGGATTGAACCAGGTTTTAGAACAATTAGTAAGGTCAGCGGCGCCAGAGTTGAGATTCACGTTAGAGAGGCCAAGGGGCGAGGTCCTGCAATTTCTCGACCTGCGTTCACCTTTGGAACGAGGTCTTTGTTGGGAGTATGGGAAGGGAAACCCAAAACCGGTTCTGTCAAAGAGTAGCTGTCACTCGAAAAATGTAAAAGCCGGGGTAGTCAGATCTTTGATTAGTAATGCTTTGGTGACATCATGCATGCATTTCGGACCGGAGGCACTAAAAAACGAGTGGGAAAGACTGGTAATGGCAGGATATGGGGAAGAGTAGATCAAAAGGCAGATTGCCCTACAGTGCAGGGAGAAAAAGGGGAAGACGTAAGAAATCAGGAATAGGTACGCTGTGGTTCCGTATTTTCACGAGGTGTCCCACAATCTTAGAGCATGTGCAAAAAAATATGGCGTGGATGTCGTATTCAGCACGGATTTTAGGTTAGATAGATGTACATCTTTTGAAACGGTTCAGAGGGGCTGTCAGAAGGCGCATAGGGAAAAGTCGGTGCCGTGTAGCGTAGGCGTGGTGTATGAGGTTCCTTTGGCGTGTGGTTTTAAGTATATAGGCCAAACCCCTCGGTGTTTGAACGATCGTTTAACAGAACACAAAAGGAATGTTAAAAATAATGCAGCAAATTCGGAGTTGGCTAAGCATCTGGAGGAGTGTAGAAACTGCAGAACGGATTGGTCTGGAACGGATGTAGTTGTTAAGGAAAGCAACGATGTTAAAAGGGTGGTAAGAGAAACAATTAGGATTAGATCGTTGGGAAATTGCATTAGTCAACCTTCCATGCAAATAGGGAACCGCTGCAAGCAATTTTTACAGTTTTAAGTGTCTTTTTTTTCTTTGCCATCCTGAAAGGCTTCTTTGGTGTCTATTGTCTGTGGTGTGTATTGGTGTGTATTGTGTGTTTTCTATAATTTTGGAGGTGACCAGTTTTGAGTAGGATGTTGTTGTGGGCTGTTGTCCTGTCTATTGTGAGGACACAAAAGAGTTGCTTGAAGTCTTTGTGAGGCATATCTTCTGCTAGAACCTTTTCACTTGGAAACGTTGGGAGTGTCCGCTTCTTCTGTGATAAAGTGGAACCTGTAAAGTCACGGTGCAGAGGACAAGTCGTATGTGATTGGTTGATGACGACGAGAACGAACTATATAGGAGAAAGTTGTTGAAATAAACTTGTAGCTGAGTTTGAGACCTGTCTGTTTTTTCTGTTACTTCTGCTTTTCAAAAAAAAAAAACCAGTCTCAGGGTAAACGACGAAATGGCCGATGGCTTATCGCGTCTGCCCCTGGCTGAAACGTCTGACGAGACAGAAGAAATCTTTTACCTTTCTCCTGTTAAATTACTGCCGGCAACTGCAAAATATATCGAGAGGAAGACCAAAAACAGATATTATCTCGAGTGTTGTGCGCGAAAGGACGTGGCGTGGTGGTTGTAGATTGACATTGATTTTAGAACACTGTGGAATAGTGTGAAGTTTGCGGAAGTGTGATATCTGTGGAACAACCAGCCCCGTTGACACCGTGGGAGTGGTGTACAAAAAGTTGGCAAAGGGTTCATCTCGACTACACTTGAAAGGAAGACAAAATATTTCAGGTGGCTATTGATTCAAACTCCAAATGATTGGAGGTAAATAAAATGACTTCCATGACGACCTAAAAACAGTCGAGACAGTGCGGTTATTGTTTGCAAGTCATGGCTTAACCACTGAAGTGGTGTGAGATAATGGGCCTTAGTTTCGCGTAAAGAGTTCCAAGACTTTCTGTCGGCCAACGGAGTAAAACGTACGCTGACCCCACCATATCATCGTCAATCAAATGGCGCAGCAGAACGCGTGGTTCAGACTGTAAAGCATGCGCTGTTGAAGCAGTTGTAGGAGGATGAACGGAACAAAAGCCCAAGGTCTCAGTAACGCAGGGTGGACAACTTTGCGTTTGCTTACCGAACTACGCCCCACACCTTCACAGGGAAAACGCCAGCTGAACTATTTTTGAAGCGAAATTCCGTATTACGTTGTCCCTGCTCAAGCCCAACATGGAGGCAGCAACAACGGCTAAGTGTGAAAGGAATGTATGTAGTGCGAACAAGCGCCTGGGAGTAGACGGAGTGTTTTCTGTAGGTGAGTGCGTGCTTGGGCGTACGGTCCACGCTGAACTTGTAAAGTGGCCCAGGAAACGTTGTTAAAGTTAGCCATGACGTACCTATGGTGTTCGTGGATCAGAGAACATTTTTCGTACCCGCAGATCATTTGCGACCTTTATCTTTAAATTATAAAGCTAATGAGAGCTTCGATGGTGACATTGAATGGCCGCGAGGTAGTAACATTAGGAAGCCCGTGTTATGAGGAATCTTGCATAAGGCAGTCTGCTATTGCTCAAGGTACAGGACAAGTGTCATCACGCAGTACGCAAATGGCGTCACCACCGGAGCATGTGGAGGCGCTATTACCTGTAGTTCCGATGTGTAGCGCGCGCCTTGAGCGCAAATGAGACCGGCTGACACATGTGTAACTCTAATATTGTTTGGGAGGGGGACGGGGGGGGGGGGTGTTGCAGCGACCCTCACAGTTTCCAGAATGCTTCGTAGCGCGCGCTTTGTGAGGGCGCGCGCTACTTTCAAGAAAGGTCCATTCAAGGCAGTGGCGTAGCCAGGAATAAACTACTTCCAAGAATCTCTTTATGCAACAGTGCGCGCGTTGCATTATGGGACCGCTTTGGTCATGAAAAGAAGTAGCATGATTTCAAGTGCCTCGTTGACAAAGTAGTGCATCTCAGCACTGAATTAAAACTAAGTCAACACTCGCTAGAATTGCACCCATTTATATTCGTGAGACACCCGTCGAGACGCGGACCTCCAGCGGTTGTAAGGATTTGCCTAGACTTAGCAAAGAGTAAGAGTAAGGCCTGCCGCGTTCCATACATTTCTGGTGGCATGGCCACCTATATAGGGTGCAGCATGACCATTCCGGGTCACGAATCATTTTAGAAGTTTAGGACATTTTGAGGATGGTTCTGAACGATCGGCCCAATGCAATTCTTTTGTCCTATTTTTTTTGCGCACAAACTCTTGTACTTTGGGAGCCCCAAAAAAACGTTCCCCAGCATTCTATCCGTACTGGTAGGCGACATCATATATTTAAAGAATGTCACATACTTGAAAATGTATGGGCTTTATTCTGGTCTTCAGGGGATGTCGTGAATTGTTTTGTCAAATTGAAACCATCGTCAAATTGAAACCGAAACGATGGATAGTAGGAACACAGGACGCTTTGCGCAGCACTACACCGGTAGGATCGCCTCAATTTTGCAAGATTTTATTTTCTTCGCCCCCTTTTGTAAATACATAATTTCTTTCTTTTTATCCTCTCATGGATGTCATTGCTGTCTTTTCCCGACTGACGATGACAAGCTCGCTCCTTTTAGACTTTTTGCAATTTCGCAATACAAAAAAAGATGACTATCACGACCTCGTAAAAAATGGTTATGCATTTGAAAGCGACAGGTCCGGTCTGTCCGGAGCAGTTTATGTCACATGTCATTAGTAGTACATCACCATACCTACTGTGCAAGGTCCGAACAGTCACGCGTGCTGTTTTTTTCCATGCGGCTATGGTCACGGATATAAATGAAAGCAACGTGAATGGCGGAAAGGACAAGGATAGGACAAAACATCTTTCCGTGTGGTGGAAAGAATGCGGAGAGAAAAAAAAAACATATTTCCGTTTATGTTGCTTTCGTTTATCGCCGTAACTTTACCTGTACGAATTAACTTGTCAAGGCAGATCCACTAAATGAGCTGCTATGTGCACTCCGTTCCCCGATGTGCTGGTGGGTGCCGCCATCTTGGTGCTTATTGCAGAACAGACGAAACTGTCGATCGCCATAATTAAAAAAATGCCACCTCCTGGGCTTCAGGTACGGTGTAAGGAAGCTCAGGTGAGATTGTTTTTCTCTGTCGCGAACTAATTCAATCTTTCTAGAGCACGGAAAAGCGTTTCCTGCGATTTCAACTAAAGTTTCAGATAACTGGCAACCGTGATTTTAAGCACCAAGGTGGCTGCAGTGTCGTTACTCTGATGAGAACCTTATTATTGGCTCTTGTCAAAACTATAATCAATCTTTTTCGTAGCTTTTATGCAAGTTGTGAATTCGCACTTATGGGTGCCCCTGTGTTCCTTCTTCGTCTTGGCTCTATTTCGAGATCAAGGCAAAACAAGCTTCTATGACAAGTGGTTCTGTCATGTACACAGTTACCGCGTCCATTGCGGAATAAGAACGGCCATAATCAGACGACGGTCTAGAAAATGGTTCGAGATCATCTCTCATACTTTGTAATTTAAGCGAGGCAAGGCGACGCAAAACCCTGCTGCATCATTCCTTAGCAACAAACGTGCATAAGAGTACAGCGATCAGTATGGTTACTCTGAAGCGAACGGTAAAGGGCGCCGCCATGTTGAACCCCCCCCCCCCCCCCTCCTTTTTACATTTAGCAGGGAAATAGGCGTCGCATCGCCTCAACACCAATTCAGTTACCGCGTTAGATTTAGAGGGGAATTGAATCGGTGAACAGGTCTGTGACATCCCACAATGAAACGGGCTCGGTTACGCGGACGCCGATGCCGCTATATGCGGGAACGGGAGCCGCGGTTCCAAAGGGCAGGAGGAGTGGAGCTATCCACATGACTTCCGGCGAGACCCTCCTTCAGGCCGCTGCCACCTCTTTCTACAAAAACATGTTACATGGCAGATGCCTACCGTACTCGGAAACGTACGTGTGACGTCTCAGTGTAGTGCGTAAGCCCGCGTGTGCGTTTCAATTTCTGTGTAATGTTTTTGCACAAAGAAAAAAAAAACTTACGCGATATTGAAGTAAAGCATTTTGAAGTAAAGTAACTCAGTCAATCGTTTCGCGTAAAAACGAATATTTTGTTTTTGTGTTTATTTATACTTTGTTCCACTTTTAAGGTGAATATAAGTATAGGCAGAACCTATGTGTCCTAAAATAAAATTTACTCTATGGAAAGCAGAGTACTTTTTCTGCAAGACACGCTTTCAAATAAGTCACCTGGCTCGATCTAAAATGGACCGTAAAATCGACGCCTGCACGTAGCAAACTACACTTTTCGTCAAAGGTTGCTTTTTCTTGTAAAATTACAAAGCGTAGCTCCCTATCTGCAAACCATAGGACCGAAAGACTTGCTAGGGTCAACGGCGGACGGTGACGCAGACGACCGAGTCGGCTTGCGGGGTGCGTTTGACGCGCGTATTGATAGATGTCGTCGGGAGCAGCGTCCGAAGCTGTAGCCGACCAGCGGAAGAAAGCAAACGACACGCGGACGAAATTCGTTGGCAGCAAACGCCTTCTTTAATCCGAAAGCATTAACTGTCCCATAGAGCGAGCAGACGTCATCAGCCGCCGTGCCAAACGGCACATGCCATCCTATCTGCCAATGGTACGAAGTGAAGCCGAGATCTCAAGCATCCCAGCTCTGAAGCCGCGCAAAAAGCTGAGCCAAACGGCAAATAAATTAACCTCTCCAGGTGAAGCCGAAATCTCATTGATAGGCTCCCATAGGCGGGCGCACGCATAGTTACAAGGAACGAGGCTCCCATTGGCCGAGGCGCGTTAGTTTTAAGGAGAGCCGCCCCATGGCGCTACGTGCCCGCTCCAGATAATGGGGAATTGTCGTAGACCGTTTCCGCAGCCCGCTAAGCACCCGGATAGCGCTCTGTAATCCGCCGCAAGACCTTGAACTATGCAGACAAGGCTGGCGGCGCGCGTGTGGAGCTGCGGCGTTTTCTTCTCGGATACCGTAGCGGAGGAGAAAAACGGTCTACTACAATTCCCCAATGTCGCGCCAGGGCGTGCCGGGAGAAGTAAGCGTTTGGCTGGCGCGGCTTCCGAGAGAGAGCCCACTCGAGCATACTCCGGAGCGCGGCGCGGCCACCTCACCAGAACACGCGAAATAACGACATTCATGCTTTCGCATTCGCAACTCATAAGAAGTGCTTAAGTGTACCTCGAGAATTTTTTTTATTTTTACGTTTTGCTTTTACTGTTCGCATTTATCTTTTAACCAAATCTACATCACAAAAATATTGTGTTCATTTTAATAAACCACGGGGGTCGCGAGCATTCTCGATAAGGAGGTGGTGCCATCTATCAATACGAGCGCGAAACCTGCGCCGCTACCCTACTTTGTCGTTTGCGTCACCGCCCGCCGTTGACCCTGGCAAGTTTCTTGGCCCCATTTGTTTACAGAAAAAAAGCTACATTTTGTAATTTCACAAGAAAAATCCGACCTATTAAATACAGATTTGACAAAATGTTTAGGTTTCTACGTGCAGGCGTCGATGTGTACGGTCGATTGTAGATCCAGCCTGGTGATTTGGGACATCCTACACCTTCGGAATCGCCTCTAGCTCATTGGTGTTGGTAAATACGGCGCATTATTTTTCTTGCTTTATTTTGTCTGTGAGATTTTGTTTGCAAACTACGTATCCTATTTACGCACTTGATATTGTTTTTGAAGTGTAGCATTTCATCAAGCGCCGATTGAGTTGTGCGCGGCTTCTACAACCAATAACAATTCAAACTTAAGATCGAATTTTGTTTTACGTTTTATTTTTTTGCCATTTCATCACCCACGTTTCATGAACGTTGATAGTGAGAAGAAAGCTCGCAAATAGCCTCGCTCAGACCGCTCAATGAATTAGGCAGGCACAAACGCTCCCGCAAACTAAAAAAAAAAAAAGCGACAGCATTTGTTTAGAAAGAAATCGTTAAGCTTCTGTAGTCAATACAACTCGCATTTCTCGTTTGGATTCATCGTCGCGTTTCGAGAGGTTGTGGCGTGCGGGCACCTGAAGGCCTCCGAGAACTCAGGCATGTTTCTGACGGCTTCATTGCAGAGCCGAAACGACTGCAGAGGCAGCGACAATTCACCTGCAACGTTCACGCTGCCGCACAAACCGAGACAGTAGGTAATGAAGAATAGCCGCTCCTCAGCACCGAGAAAGGTCGGCAGCAATACTTGAGTCCCGCGGTCCATCCTGGCGTATTGCAATGCGTCGAAAGCGATTCTCAATCCTAGATAATGTGGCAGGACGCGCGGTTCCTCCTCTTGAAGGGACGTTGGGTCGGTTTGCTTCGCAAAGCAAAATGCTCTTCTCTTGTACTCGCGGTATGTATCTCCAGACCACCATTCGCTGGTCGTACCAATCTCGTTTTTGGAAATGCCCTCTCCCGTGATTATCATTGCTACGAGACCACCTGTGATGGCGCCGATTCCACCGTATTTAATGGCGATTGGGAGCTCGCGCGCGTAGAATGGAAGCTGCACAAGACCGGCGAGTACACTCACTCTGTCCATGTCCACGTCGCCACCGGCTAACGCGTAGTTGGGTTCAGATATGCGCCGCATCAGGCCAGAGACACGAAAAATGGCGTCGTTCCTACGAATTTTGAGCAGGTTGTCGAAGAAGTTTTCAGTTAAGGCTTCTAGATCCTTGAAGTGGTCAGTCATCTTAAAAGTCTTCATGTGCGAAGAGAGACTTGGGGACAAAAGGGTGGTTGTTATCAACTTTGATATCGTCCTAGACTTGGAAGTTTCGTCCATCCAGGCGGAAGACCTAACTCTGCGAATCGCCGCACTCTTGACAGAGCGTATCAATTGATCTACATCTTTGGAGACTGTGCTGTTGGGGTTGGCGATAGTAATAGCGAAAATATTCCACGCTTTCCGGAAGTGCGTCAGGATCACTTTGGAGCAGGGGCCGGTCGGCACAGCAGAACTCACAGCGGGTTCTCTGACGAAAGAGAATTGCTCGCGAATTTTCCGAAGATCGTCGTGCACCCAGGCCATTTGTTGAAGAATTGCGAAACCGATGAACTTCATAGGAATTTCTGGACTTGCCCTCAGGGTGAGGCTGAGAGCAGTCTCTATGTAATCGACATCTGTATGCAGAAGAGTCGCATCTGTAAACTTGCCAAGCGGTTTTAAGGCGTTAAGCCAGTCATCTTTTGAAAGGCCGAGTTTTTTTGTCCTGGCGACAATATCTCCGAATGTGTAGTAGCTAAAGGTGGCTTTGGAGCTTAAAACGTTGCACAGGGAAATCTGAATATTAGCCACGTCCTTAGCAGCGACTGAGTATGTATGTTTAAACAGTTCAAAAACTTTTGTCACGTACTCTGCGTACTCGAGCTCAAGTGCTTTAAGATCCGCAAGATTTCTTGACATCTTTTCATAAGGACAGACGTAGGGGGTAGGTAGTATGGACGTCCTTATAATCTCAGAGTTCCATCCGTATGAGCGTTCAAACTTGAATAGCAGCATTGTACCCGAGTTGATATCGGCGTCCATAAGCTCTGTAAAGACGTCGAACGATTCCCAGTCAGTGTGCTCAAAGTTGGGCCAGTTGGTGATCTTTAAACGGTCGAACACGACCTTCATTCCCTCCGCCAAGGGAGCAGTGGTAGAGGTTATACACGACTGGTACAAGAGGACCACCATGTCTAGTACGGTCTGGACGGTTGTGGAGGGAGATTTCAACTTGAGAGCAGTCTCTATTTGCTCAACGAAGCGCTTACTCGCCAGCCACGTGACGTTGGCGCCTTTAACGTTGTTGTGGGTCCAGCCTGTGCAGACGTACGAGTAGAAGTCCGTACATGGCGCCACGGCTGGAGTCAGCGTTCCCTGTATCTCCTTCGTCATTCGATAGCAAGACAAAGACCGGCAGACTTTGGTCTTCTGAAAACGCTGGTCCGTACCTCCCAGTTCGTTTTTGTAGAGTCTCCGGATGAGAGGGGTTGTGAGGATTCCTAGTAGCACAAAGCAGCAGATAACTATGAGGCAGGTGGCAATGAAAGAGCCGGTGCATCGATCTTTGGAAGGATTTTCCACGGGGACTGCGTGTTTGAAGTCTCCACTGGGCATTTTAATATCTGGAACCGAAAAGGCCAAAGTGTTAGCTAGCTTCGTACGATATACGGACATTATATTTTCCTTTCTCGTATTGTTTAACCCCGTAAACCCATCATTTCAATAAATAAGTTGTAAGTCTACCATTAGTTCTTACTTACCAAATAACCTAATAACCTAAATGCAATAATAAATGAACTAAATATATTTATTATAGAAAAATTATCGTGTGACTGGAAATAAAATTCAATTTTATGGGTTTACATTGCAAAGCAACGAAAGCAACCTGAAAACATACATTGAAAGGGTAGGGTATTCATTAAATCTAAACTGCCAGGTGATCTCTAACGTGCAAACGAAAATTCAGTTATGACGGCTCCTACACGAAATACATTTCTCCTTGAGCTCCTAAAAATATTGCCATATTGGGAAATAGCAAACACCGCTAAATAGGAGCTCAATATATCCAGTTTTGTACACATAACTAAAACGAGTATCCGATTAAAATGAGAAATGCCCTTTATTTATTAAAAAAATGTAACTACATTACTTTATCTTGTGAAATAATGAAAACGGGCTTCTTTTACTAGTTATTATTTTATTATAATCACCGTATGACAAAATAATAGTCTCATTCATTCTTCACCCTTGGTAGACCATTTCGGAGGCTTGGTTCGATAATTTGAGACAGAAAAGTTGTGGCCATAATGGGTACGATGACGAAGAATATTTTTTTTGTAAGAACTTAGGGTTAAGCTACAGTAGACAAAATAGCTATGTCTAGGGGAGCTCAATTTAAGTCACTGTAGCTAATGGTTAAAAATTGTGAAGAAGCTCCAACCAAATCTTTTCACTTCAGTAGAACGAGGGCTGTAGAACAGGCAACCTCGTCTCCAGCTCTGCTGAACTGGTAGGAGTTGGGGGGTGCTTCCCTTGTTTCCTTAACTTGTAACAAACTATAGCTTTATGTTACCCAAAAGGAACGTGCGCGCTCGCTTGTGCCACGCCCACGCAACTTCACACAAGAAGGCACTCAAAACTTAAGTTCAGAAAATACTGAAATTTCGTGGAACGCCGATCACTTATCTAACATGTGCACACAAAATTACGATTCTTTCGCATTTTGTGACATCTCCTCTCCAGCTTTCCCTCTGATAATGTGGAAAGAGGCTGGGGGAGCTTGCACTTCTCTTTTAACCTGTCAACGACTATAGGCATCGTTAAACGCACAGTTTTCGCCCGAATGTAGTACTCACGATTGGAAAATGATATATAAATTTCCTGGCCTGTTCTTGGAGCAGTATTCGAAACGTCTAAGCAAGAAAATGGCTACCAAAGATGACCAATGCATGCCGATAAATAGCGTTTGCTACCGTGAACAGGCCAAATTTTCTTAGTGAATATGTTCGAACATTGCATATAACTTCCGGATAAGATAACGATAACTTCGGAAGCTTGGCTATTCAAACAACTATCTCATTCGCGTGGAGACAACGTCCAACGAAGTGCGGTTAATTCTTTTTTTCGATGTTAACACAACAACATTGGTATCAAATTCCCTGCTTACGTGATGGACGTGTCAGCTCGAAAGCGTTTTGTTGCTGACACCAGTGCGCAGTGGTTTTACTTTTTCCACACAAGGCTCATACTTTGAAAGGGACAGATGAGCCACGGTCCCTTTGCGGGTTTTTTGACGGGAGTTTAGCCCACCTGCTGGATATTGGCAAGCAAATGGTTTGTATTACATCCCTCAAGGCAGCTGAGTACCGTACTTGCTCAACGGAAGGAAGGTACTCTTTTTTTTTTTTCTAAACTTGTTTTTTTTTAAGCTGGCCCACAGGTTATATAAAATTCGGCAAAAGATTGGTCCCATGTCTGCTGCCATCATGAAATATCTTCGAATTGCAGAATTACTGCGAATTTTTGATCTTATATTAGTGACATTTAGCTATTTGAATGATTCACGTGGTACCTAGCGTTCAGATCTAAGTAAAGTCAGGTCAAATAAACTACACAGCTTTTTATTTTCGTGTGTTTATAAATTCTTGTGTATATTCACTGGACGCCATGTTTGAGTGCGTTGTTCAGTTAGTATGCCAAGATTGAGGTCACACCTATAGGCTGCTAAGAGCGGCAGTCTTGCCAGTGTTGAGTGCACGTTGCAGAGTCCGTTTCGAAGCTAGCCGGCAGCTCGTGCTTAGCGGCTGTGGACACAGCTGAGGCCACCATTGAATACCTCACATCGGCGACGTCCGCCACCATAAGCGTCGCTGTGATGCCGCGATTGGCGAAACGCTCCCAATGACGTCTTGAGTAGAACAAGTTTTGCTCTCATCAACAGAAATAAGAGCAATGTCTGACTGTCAACCTTGAAGGTGTTAATTGAAAAGCGTGATTGCTAGGCTTCCAACGCGCTTTTTAAGCGCCATCGAACATGTCGCTCGCTACTAAAATTCTAGGTTCTGACGTCAGAGATAGGAACCATACGAGGGCGCCACTGTAACATCTCACCTAAAGCCCCTTCATGTCTTAAAAGTAGCGCAAGGTGCGTCGATGCACGAGACAGGTGCAGCCATTGGGAATATGATGGCGGCACAGCGCAGCACTGATACAGTGTACTATTCTAGTACACTGTAGCACTGAGTTAGATTTCAGACACCACGTTCTTCCCAGAAGTAGCGCGAGGCACGTGTCTCGAGCATTTCCACAGCCACGGCCACTCGTCCCACAGCAATGAATGGCGTCACTTGTCCTGGGATAGAGGGGCTTTAATATCGACGCCAATAGACTTTTGCTGAATTACCCAAGCACCAAAAAGAATGCTGGGAACGCACGTACACGTGCCGCATGTTCTGGCGTCTTCAGTTATAACTGTTCGAAAGCAAACATCTAAAGCAAATGGCACTTCGCATGCACTTTTCACGCACACTTTATTTCGGTCATTTACTTCGAATCTTTCCTATAGGGAAGGCGAGCACGTGCAGGCCTTGTGCCTATGTTCCCAACATTATCTTTGATGCTTGGGTAATTTAGGAAAATATCTATTCACTGGGCGCCACATTTGAGGGCCATGTCCAGAGTGCATGCTCAGAACGAGCTCAGAATATTACGCCCCAAAGAAAGGCAATCTCGATAGTTCGGACTGCACGTTCCAAAAGAACTGTGGGAGCTCGCCATCAGCACGCGTTCCGCAGTCACTCGCCCGGCTTTGGCATCCAATGAATACTCCCTGTTAGCGGCGAGATGTTGTAGCGCCCTCCTATGGCTTCCTCTCGTGACGTCATTACCTGGCGAACAACAAGTTCGATGGTGCTTGTAATTAGCATAGTGGAAGCCTGAAATCATTGCGCTCTGAAACAAACACTACCAACACCGCCAAAATTGAAGTTCGTCCATTACTCTTACTTCCGTCAATGAGAAATCCTTTCCTGGCGACATAGTCAGCATTCGGCCAATCCTGGGAGGCTGACCACAGCGACGCTTTCGATCGCGCATGTCGCGAAGAGACGATTGGAAGCAGGGCATCTGGCCGCCGCCAAACCTTACTTACAATCACGCACACTCGTCCGCGATTGCTCACACTTGCCCACGATTGCTCGTGCCCGGTCAAGTGCGTACAATTACAAACTTGCCAAAGCTACGCTCACGCGAACGCTGCGCATGCTTCCACGTATGGGCCACCAGTGAGGCGCCGTGCTTGCAATGGGGAGAGCAATTCGTGTGCTTCTTGCGCTAAAGTGGCGGTGACGTCAGAACGACGCCGAGCTCTAATTGGCTTTGATTGAAAGGATACGAGGTATACCGCAAAGCTAGACGCCTCGAGTTCTGCCCACTATTCTTTGCAATGAGCCAATGAGAGCTCAGCGTTCGGACATCATCGCAACCCCTCTGCAAGGAGCAGACGAACTTGAACTCCGCATTTCCGATAGATGCGGCCTACCTCCGCCCGCCCCCCCCCCCCCCCCCCCCCCCCCCCCCACCGCCCAATCTCTTATGAGTCTCAAAAGAAGGCAGACGGTTGTTTGAAGTAAAATATGTAAAACAAAATAAAATTATTTGGCCTGACCTTTGTACTTCAAGAAAAAAAAAGAACAATTACTGCTTTGCAACGCTGTGGCCCCCAGTGTCACTGAATACGGTGTCAGAGCACTACATTTCGATTCTTTAATGCTCTGCCAACAACACTCTAGGCGTGTCTGCTTTGATTCCCGCGGCATCACAGAACGGCAGCAGTCACGTGAGACGCCAGTCGTCAATATCATCGTCGCTGTTTCAAATCACCGGTTGGACAGCTTCTGGTGTAACGAATCGGGTCGCCTCTCAAATCCCTTAGCGCCTTGACGCACGTATTTTCAGGGGATCACATCCTAACGTTCCGCATTTCGCGACTCCAATATGTCTGTTTGACTTCGGTTACCGAAGAAAGTCAGGGAATGGCAAAATATTCTTTCGTTTCCCTTCAGGCAAGACGCTATTTTGAAGCCGAGGAGCGTATTGCTTGCCATTATAAAACGGAAGAATTCCAAGCCCACTGCAAGAAGGAAGCTTTGTGAGGTGAGTGTATATAACGGGTCTTCTTCGCGTATTGGCGAAGTGTCGCTGTCATCGGCCTTCCATGATTGGTCAAACGTTTACTACGACGTCCCGAATAGGGCTATTTCCGCTCTCATCGACGGAAATAAGAGCAAAGTCAGACTCTCAACTCTGATGGTGTTGATTTAGGAACGTGATGAACAGGCGTTCACCGCGATTTTTGCCCACCATGGTACTTGCCCCTCCCGACTAATAATCTCAATAGTGACGTCATGTAAAAAAAGGGTACGAGGGCGCCACCGAGACATCTCCTTGCCGATTGCTCGTCGCCTTGCCGACGATCATGCAGCTTCCACTGAGCTGCACAACTAGGCTTGAAAGAGCGGCTGTCTTTAAATAAGAATCGGATTGCTGTGCTTTCTACTCAAATTGTTTCGCTTCGCATTGAGCGCAATAAAACAATGCAAGGAGTAGCTTTGCATGCAAGATTTCAAGCACGAATGTCCGAGGGACTCATGGCTCAATTTAAGCACACAGTCTTTTGTGACTGGACCCTCAAGCTGTTGTCATCTTTTTTGAAAATAAAAAAAATTAAGTTTTTAATTCAAGTTACCTCGCTGCGCCTAATAAGGCCTTTTTGCATGGAGGGGTGCGAATACATGAGATAATGTAAAAAAGCTGAAGGCACGATAAGATGAGCGCGGAAAACATATTTCTAGTAATTACATGGTACTCAATTCAACAGTGGCATGAGCATGAGAACGCTCGCGTCAGTTTAAAAAAGTCAACATTTAAGATTTTCGCAATTGCTGGAAACCTGGCGTCACTTTGAAACCGAATGAACACACGCCCGTTGATGCCGCTTTCTACTCAATACGATCGACAAAAACCCTCTATTGTTACAAAAATATAGGGTAAATGTTGGACATATTCTCGGTCAAGCTATGGTTAAGGTTGGACGCCTTCTCGGACAAGCTGGTACTAATGCATTTTGTGAACTTCATGTTACAATTGTGCATGTTTCTACATTTCAGCTTTACACAGCTTGCAAATGTCGCAATAGACCGATCTCATCAAACATTCGGAAGATGCGTGACGCAGCCATAGCTTTAGCTCACAGGGTACAGGCGGCAGTGTACGGCATGGCTCGTGCCGTCTCATGCTCTGTTCGCGCAGTCCCAGCGAGGTCGTTTGACGTACAAAAATACTAAAGTTCCCTGGATGCATCGCGGCAGGGGTGGCGTAGCCAAACTGACTGGTGAGATCCGTCTATTGCTGGATACAGGCGGTTACTTCTACTTCCTGGTTTCTTCGATCTACAACTTCTGCGGTGTGAAATTAACATGGCGAACCGAACGCTCGCGGTGCATAAAATACTAGGATGGCCGAGAATGGCTTCACATGCAAGCTATGTGTATGAAACGCTGTATCTCGTGTTTCAGACGTGGTCGAGCTAGAAACTAGACAATGCGAAATCGAGATGCGATTGAGACAGAAGTCCTGGAAAATACTCACTATGTGATGGTTCGGTTCAGGAAGAGTGACGGGCGACTGGCGTTTCGTTCTGGTCGTTCAGCTGCTGATCTGAGCTCGCGGATCTCGTGGTTTTTCTTTTTCTACGTCACATAAACGCAGTAGCGTCAAGCTGTGAGTTAAATTAACTCCGTCATAAACTAAGAATATTGCAAAAACACCGAATTAAGCGCTATGATTACCATCCTATACATACGAATGAAATGTGTGGCAAACCGTATCGATAAGTATAAAGAACTATCTCTTTTACTATGTTCAGCCAGACAGGATGAACGAAAGCGCACAGAAGCGTTTTAGTGTTCTATTCTAATTTAGGTGTGCCGCTAAATAATTCGTACCGGTAAAATGAGAAAGAGCAAACATATGAAGTCAAAAAACAATTATTGACTGCGCGAGGGAAAGGTACAGTGAGTTGTTAAAACGATTCGTTTTTTTAATCAATACAATGAAATCACACAATTAAATTTTTTTTTAGGTATGTTACATCTTTGGTCCCTGTTGATAAAGAAACTATTAGCCTCTTCGCTTTGGTGAAGAAGGAGGAGCAGCGGAGCTGTAGCTTCTGTTCTCGGCGGCAGATTTCCAGGCGAGGGATGTGCTCTTCTTTCGCAAGCGAATCTGAAGCGCTCGACGAATTGGAACTCGAGGTGACAGCGGCTTCGCGGCGGTTGCGGACCCATTCGCGGTGCTGCGTACGTCGCCGCTTCTTCCGCACCCGGTACTCTTTCCCCGAAGCAAGGGCACGCGGCCGACCCATCGTGCTACATGCCCGAGCTTGCTGCATCGACGCAGAGAACTACCAGGAAAATTTGCGGATTAGAAGCCGGCTCTGCAGCTTCAGTGCATCAAACGCGAGTCGCTGCACATGACAGAAAATTACAAGACGGCATCTGTCGGTCAAAGTTGCCACTCGACCAAAACTGAACACCGACGTGCCAGTGCCAGGAGCATCATCCGACAACAAGGAACACAGTTACTACGACTGAACGCCTGACACGAGACTGTCGCAGAAAGAACTCGTTATGGAACCATTTCCTAAGAATCAATAATTCTGTAATTAAGTGGAAATAAACATATTTGATACACTAACCAGATAAACATATTTCCGCTTGCCTTTACGCCTTCAGAGTCTCTACACAAAGAATTATGTTCACCGCACGTGCTGGACCTTTTGAGGATACCCGCATCTCTGACCCCTCAATATTAATTGATGGGACATACCAGACTGGCAGACTGGTTGCATTGGGCTGCACTCGTTCCACTTCTCCTGAACACGTGGCACAACCGAAAACCAACTCCAGTGATGTGTAAATGTTGTTTATTAATGTATTCCCTTTAAGGGCCTCTGTAGGCATTGCAGGGAGGATACTTAAAGCTACACACATGATAACATCAAAGCACATGGACATTAATAAGCACAAACCAGGCCCAGCTACTGAAAATAAATATTACACTCGTAAGAAATAATTATTGCTGCAGCTTGTTGAGTACAAAAACAAACACACCTCTGAGCATCTAGTTTAATAGTATGGATGCATTGTTATATAGCAGGACACTTCCTATACGTATGACACAATAGACCCTTTGTAAAACTCCATCAAGCAACGCATCTCTGACCAATTTTTTTTGGCGTGAAGCACAAGAATAGGCCCCAGTTCACGTCGAAGACTAATGCAGCATTCGAGTCCAATACGCGCTGAGCCAAGTTCACAGTCATGGCTGACATAACATTGTTGTCGAAAAAATGCCCAAAGTATGAAGGCCTTGGGTAATTAAAGTAGTAGTTAGTGTAATCCGTTTCATCACAATTTGGCAAACAGCGAAGGCTACAGTCGGTCAGTCAGTATGTACGTTGGAGAGAGGCACGTGACAACACATCATTGCAGTGCTCATCTGCACAGATTTGTCACACATCTTAACTCCGTCTCTCCGATTGGGCTGAGGGGGCTGTGGCGGTTGCCTTTTTCGAAGTTATGGTGAAACAAAGTATAGGCGGCCCACACTTCTGAAAAAACGTTTATTGAAGAGCTTGAAAGGGATGGGGTAGTCAACATTTTTCAACTTTCTCAGAAGCTTCCTCGCTAAAAGTTGCTGCGATTATGCAGTTGCCTTGGGCTGAAACAAATTTCCCTGGGCCCTACGTCCGGCGCATACATTTCGCGTCAATTCTCAGACATTCCAACGTTCAAACAAAGCTAAGAGAATGCGAAAATTTCGTGCTAAAAGCACTCAAAGTTCAATCGATCCACGAACACATCAGGGTATCCGAGCACCGGTACGGCGATACGGCTGCTGCTGTCTCATAGGTGTAATATCCAGATGATCCAGAGCGATCTTGTGCAAAAAAGTGAAAGCCGTTTACAACTCCCTGTAACGCCGAATTGGAGCGCAGCTCTTGAGGGGGAGGAGGGAAGGGTACTGGGGGGGTAGACCCCTCCTCCTCCTTCTCCTCCTCCTCCCCTCATTCTTTAATATGCTCCGGGGGGTCACCTGACCTCGAGGGGAGGGGGGTCACGTGACCTCGGGGGTCGTGGGGGTCACCTTGGGGTGTCTTGTGACCTTGAGGCGACCTTGGGAGGGGTCACGTGACCTTGGGATGGGTCCGTGACCTTGGGGGTCACATGACCTTGGGATGACCTTGGGGGTCACGCGACCTTGGGGTGACCTTGGTTACGCCGACGGCGACGGCAACGCCGACGCCGCTCAAGCCGGAAACGGGCGCCTAAGAGCTGCGCTCTAAAAGGTATAAAGTCTCATTCCTTCATATCTTAACACTATGCCTGCGTCAGCGAGCACGAAGAAGCCCGGAGTCGTCGGAAAGCAGCTGCACATCGCGGCTACCGCGCTCCGAACAAACTCGTATCCGCCAGCTCTGGGCGCTGCCATCTGACCGGTGACGTCACGGTTCTTGGGAGGTCACGTGACGAGTGGTCACATTTGCGTACAACATGGCGGCAGCCGGGGGGTGCCACTTCCAAACTTCCGGTTTATCACTCTCAGCCCCTCTACCTCGTTGGCTCCTGTATCCACCTTGAACTTTACTTCCAGGTTGTTCGCTTTAGTTGTGATGAACCAGGGGCTTCCGTTACTTTAGTGTACTAGCTCGCCAAGGAAAACTTCGTTTAGTCTTAGCCCATGTGCTTGTGATTTTCGATTTTCAATCGCATGCTTCGAAAAACAGACGCTCTCGAAGTGGTCTAGCTTTCTGCACGCGTTACACTTCTTGCCTCTCGCAGCGTATTGGAGCTTGGTGTGCCTCAGCGAACTGCCACACCATGGCATGTCCATGTTGAACTGTTGGGACGTCCTTGGTTTTGCGATGTGCTTTGACGTTCGGTATCTTTGTTACCGCTTTTTCCTCGCGGATGTCTTTTAAGTTTTTTGAGGACGTCGCTTCCAGTCTTCGCGCTGAGCAGCTCTGACTGTTACCACTTAACCGTCTCCGACGATCGTGCTGTCGTGGTCGCTTTTTGCAGTGTAAGTTGAGCGTCCAGCTGGAGTTTCTCACTGAGTTTTGTGCCGAGTAGTCTTACCACGATGCGATCTCGAATGAGCTCGTCACGCAGAGAGCCACACTCGCAAGTATCCGCCAGTTTATATAGGGCCGTGATAAAGACCTCCACTGGCTTGTCCGGTTCTCGCTTTCTCGAGTTGTATTTGGCTTGCTCGAAGATGTTCACCCGAGGAATAAAGTGGGTGTCAAACTTGGTCTTGACTACATCGTAGTAGATAAGCTCATCTTCGGTCAAGTTGAGTGAGGAGAGAGCATCCTCTGCCTCTCTGTCCATCGTGTAAAGGAAAGTGTTGACTTTAGTCGTTGCGTGTCGGAGACAGAGTCCTGAGATTATGCGGTAGCGTTCCCACCGGGTTATCCGTATCTTCCAGTCGTCAGGATTCCAGAAATACAACTTCTCCGGTAGCTGGACTGGGAAAGAATTGAAGAAGGATGCCCCTCAGCTGGCCCTGGGTGTTCGAAGAACCCGGACCTTCTGCGTTGTTAGGCAGGGCTAGCTCGGCCGCTGGTTCACTTCCTGCCTGGCCATGAAGTAACGTTGGCCACCCTGTTGTTGCTTTTCAGGTCCTCAGACACGGTGGAAGATCTTTCATCCCACCGCTGCCACCCCGTCGTTTACCGAGTCGATTCAAGAGGACCAGAGACAGGAGCCGCAAGAGAACACCAGCTACGTCAGTAGCCTTTCTCGAACAACAACCCCAAACCGCGAGCCGCACACGTGCGCATCGCAACCATACACGGGCATCAGTCCCGCGCTACCCGAGTCACGCGAATCTGCCAGTCAGCATAGCGAGCCAATACTTGTGCTGTGTGACGTAAGAAGCGTTCCCACTTATATGACACGAGGAAACATGCTCGTGCTTGTAGCTTCGGTCCAGCTTGTACATGAAGTGAAACCGAGTACAGAAGGTGAGCCTTGTTGCTCAAGCTCGTGCAGCAGTATAGCGTCCAAACTTTGTCAGCTCTCATTCGGTCAGACAAAAGAACGAATTGAAAACACCTGCCGAGAACCGCGAATGGACCGCGATGCATATTTTATTTTTACTCAAAATCACGTTCTATGAGATACAGGCACATAGTAAAGGTGCCGCCTGGCAGCTGCCCTGACCGCGTCGCCTTCGACGCCGTGCTGTAAATGTTAGGCCACGGGAACTAGATTGACTCGTAACCCAGCCCGGAGAAGAGCGCGCAACTCAAAAGGCATCAGCATCATACGACGGAAGTGGGAGAAGGCGGCCCGTAGTAGCCGTGCCGAAAAAGTGCTCTTGAATGGGGTCTCAAGAGTCAGCGCGGTCGCCAGGCCGGCCGGGGCAGGCGGCGGTACACCGCGGACCAGAGACACCCCGCCGCGAAGACCAGTCGGCGGCACGGCCCGCCATGGTCCGGCGCGCAGCGAGACGCCGGCCCACGGACCTAGCGCAAGCGCGTGGCGTGTGCGGTCGGAATAAATGGATGCGTTAAGGTGGGACGAGTCGAGAAGGCCCAGAAGACAGCTTGAGTAATGGAGAAACCGGGCTCTGGAAATGGACGGCGGCCAGCAAATGGAATGGGCTTCGACAAGCGACCACCCACTTTCTAAAAGCCTCGTTCGAGGACCCTCTTAGGCGAACGGCTGCTGTGCCCGGCTCTTCCTTCTTGTATCTACTCGAGCTGCCCGGTGGAAGGGCCGTTTTAATTTGGCGGGCCCCGAGAAAGTCGCCCAACAAAGAGAGGGGGGGAGAGGTTTGGTGGGAGCAGCCTTCGAAAGGACGTACGCGCTCCTTAATTGCGTTATTTGAAAGGGCGACCTTACGATTACCAGGACCTCGCGCTGTCTCTTTTTTTTTTTCGCTTCGGAGGAGCGTCCGCTGCCCTTTCCCTTCCTTCTCGGGCTCGTTGTTGGCGGTCCGAAATTGCATAAGAAAACAACAAAAACGCAAGTTGGCTCTCTGAAAAGAAGTTGCTGCTTCGTCGGTCGGGCACGTTGCCCGTGTACCCGAACAAGGTACTTAAAGACAAGCTAATGATTCGCCTATCGGCGCGTCTTGGCCGTGCGTATCTCTCTTTGCTGCACTGAACGCGTGCCGAACGGAGCCGAGCGTATTTTTCGGGAACGAGTTACGGTGGCTACATTCATACGCGACCAACGCGGAGCGTAGAGGCAATGATTCTGCATGAGTTGGATTACGCACCTCTTATTAATGCTTGACATTATACAGCAACACGCGGCCATGACCTCAAGCCCGCTGCGGTCGCGTTCCTGTTAGCATTACGCATGCGCAGACGTCACGCTTAAAGGCCGACGACCAGTCGGGCTCTCCACTTTTTCCTCGCTTCCTCTTCTCCCCCCTTCTACCTTGTCCGCCGTTGCCTGTTTCCTCCTCTCCCATGGTGAAGAGGATCTTCTGACTTGCAGAATGTCGAGTATGGTATCCTGACAACGGGCACTGCTCGCACCTCGTGTAGGAACTGCGCGTTTCCCCACACCTCGTGTGCGTTTGTTTGTAAACAGCGCGTTGGCCTACCCGAGGATCGATCGAATCGTACATTTTAATATTGTCGAAAGAGACAAATGTGGTTTTGTTAAGACGCAGATTTATAAACGGAACGAGATACAACATGCGTTGAACGAAGCGAGAGAAGACACTGAAAGCCTTGTACAAACGTCGAACCATAAGAATCTCTTCGGCAACCAAGGGCGGTTGACTAAACAATGCTGTTGAAGTTAACGAAATTGCTGGTATTTTTGCCAAACTAGTAAATTTAGCTTGAACTATAACACGCTGAGGTACAATAGTACCAAATATATAATATTAAATTAGCAGGGATTTAATCTCCAAAGGACTGCGATGCATGAATAAGTTATTTGAAAAGCGATCGTTTAAATATGTCTATAAATGTTAATAATGAGACACTTCGGGAAATGATAAAAAACATTTGGCTTATTAATAGATTGCCATCAGTGTCCCGCTCCTAACAGATTAGTATGCACTACATACTATATAGAAATGTGGTAACTGTAGTAAGATTCATGGGCCCTACACTTTAGTCGGAACACGCAGAGTCCTGCAGCTAGCTCATAGGCAGAGTATAGGCATAGGCATAGGTCTCCGGGTCGAGAGGTTCTGAGTTGAATCACTTGTGGGTGATGAGTATCTATCGTTTTAACTCAAAGCAAGAGCTTGTGTACATCTTTTGCTTCGTTGCAGTGGTAACCAAACCGTTTGTGCTGACTGACGGGCAAGGGGACGAGCCAATTTAGTCTGCTTTAAAATTGGTGTTTGGTGTGTTCGCTGTACACATTAGAATTTCGCAGCGTAGTTTGTTGCTTTACCAGGAGTACTAAGAGCTCTTTATCTACTGTGTAACTTCTGGACTCGAGGTTCAGACATCCTTTGTTACAACGCGTGCCCCCAGGGCTGCCCGAAGCGAACATATAAATAAACACGATATGGTAAATCTCTGTCGAAATACGATAAGGAGGTAAAAGAGCAGCTCCGTCATTACTCTTTAAAAGTCGCGTGGTTGTCACCGAGAAAAGGGGGGGGGGGGGGGGTATTGATCAAAAGAGTATAGTATCTTCGTGCGAGAAACAATAAATCACTTAAAAAACAAATGGTAAGTTCGAACCGGTGGCCAGACAGATGTCCAGGCCCGGTTTGAAATCGAGAGAGGCGACGAAACTCAGGGGATCAAACTGAAACAGAACATTCGATTATGCAATAAAAAGCCGCTCACGTTAACACATAAAAAACACAACCAGACACAACACGCTTTACTCCAAAAGCCGAAACGTCTGGCAGCGAGGCCACGAGAATAACAAACCGGCGCAACCCCCACATCACTACGGAAAAACACGCCACTCGAGGCTCAAATGCAGTCTCGAACAACGTTTTCCGGCGCAAAGAAAATAAAAGTTCCGAAAAACGAAAGTCTCAGCTGCTGGGCCCAAAGCCCAGGGGAAAGTTGAAAAGCTCACCGAAGCTTGGCTGAAGACGGGTCCAGGGATTCGTCGACGTGTCTGTACTCGGCGCACCAGCACAACACCGCGCTCCCGAAACGGGAAGAAACACACGCCGAAAGCCACAGCGCGCCACCAAAGGCAAAAGCCGGTCCGAAGCCACGAACACACCCGAAGGTAAAAATACGGCCGCAGGCAATGCACGCCGAAGGGTAAGACTAGGGCGTGAGCCCTCAAAACTAAAAAGAACCGAACTCCCGACGAAGGTAGCAAGGGACGTGACGAGCCGAGGGCCGGCCATACGGCCACTGTGCAGGTCCCGCCAAGGACCACCCATTTTTATAGACCTTTTCTGTGTACTCTCGTCCCCAGCCACCTAATGGGCGCATCCGGTATGGGCGACGAAAAAATAATCCAACGTTTCAACCTGCAAATAGTAAAAAAAATAAAGGGGAGGCAAAACGAGAAAGTGTGACGGTTACGTTTATATCCTAAATGCCTTCTATTGGCGTGGCAAAGGCAAAACAATGTTTTCGCCCATACTGGAAGTGACGTCAATTCAAGATGGCGGCGCACTTGCAGAAAAGGTCTATAGCCTGAACCTCAACCGTGCGAAAAGGAAAGTTAGGAAAACAGCGCCCCCACGATGACCTTTCGAGCCTTCGCGAAATGGCACCTGCTTCTCGAACAAGCAAAAATAAAACCAATGTGAGGGTCCCTTAAAAGCGCGTCAACCACACGAGCACCACCAGGATTAAACTAATCTTCAAAATCCTAAATTACATATTTATTAAACCTCCATAAGCTGTTGACGTAAAAACGTAAACAACGCCCACACAAAAAACTCCAAATCCGAGAAGCGCTCGGGTGATATTGAATGAAAAGCGAATTCACCAGAGAGGTCACACAAAGATAAAAATAAGCCGCTCGACTCGAGTTCCACTTATCCTACTCGCGTCATTGAACGAGGCTCAAAACGCAAATTCGCGTTTTGGCACACACACACACACAGAAAAAAAAGTCCTGAAATGCGTGACAGTGGTTATGAGTGGAACCAAGCGACAATATATGCGTGACAGTGGAAATGCGTGAAACCGATTGACGACACCTGACAGCTAGGCTAACCATATCCCTGACCTGCGTCGACAAAAACCGTCAGTAGTGTTATTTGAAGTCGTTATATGTTCGGAGCAGATTCCTTTCTTTGTCTTCAGCTAATGCGACATTCCAAAGTATTCTGTCTATATTTAACTTGGGTCTCCACTGATTTATTTGTATGGCAAAACAACTTTGAATATGCCATTTGTGGAAGAAACCGGATGAAAACAATCTGGATTAGTCGTCAATACTGATGTAAAATATCCATGTAACAGTAACAACGAATGTGAAGTAAAAACGATTTGTGCTCATGATGATAAAACCGAGTTTTTTTCCTGTTTCAAGTGGCTGTGAAAGTATCGTATTGGTGCATTTTGTGGTAGCCTACATTGCAAGCTATAAAGTTTTGTTGTATCCACCGGAAATTAAGAAAGCCGCATACCTCCAACAGATAACTCGAACTCTCAAAATTTATTTTATTTATTTATTCATTTGCTTACTCTCTATGCCCAGAGGCTCTACAGAGAGGAGTGAATGCTACATAAGAAATCGTTGACAAGGTTCTTGTAATATGTGGCGTCATTGATGGACACATTGGAGGCAAGAAGGTGGTTTCAGTTGTTAGACGTTCTTGGAATAAAAGAGTCGAAACAGATGTTCGCATGACATGTTGCCACGCCAACCTTACACTGGTGATCGTCGCGAGGTGATAAATAAGATGCATGAAAAACCAGCTGATATTTTAAAATTGGGTTAGCACAATAGATTTGATAAAAAAGATATCGACGAAGGTTTTTACGGCGTAAAGCGAATAAGAGAACTGCGATCGAGATAGTTAATGCCACGAACGATTCAACCCAACCAAGGGCGAGAGTAGCAATAAAGATGCCATTGGTATTCGAAGTCCGAGAGGAAATGTCCCCGTGTAAGGATGTTATACTGGCGCGACTAGATAATAACCAGCCGCTATACGAGTCTACAAGGTGCTCTTTCAAATCTCCCCCTCACAACGAACTAGGAACCTGGTTTCCGCAAACCTCGCATCCTTTAATTTGGTAGTTTGGCGGAAACTAAAAAGCAAAGGTCGAAAATAAAATTTGGCGTGCGGAGGCTTAGATGGCAGAAATATAGCGGATCACAAAAAGGCGCATGGCGCCTCGTATCAGATGCGCAGTCATACACTTGCAATTTCTCAGGACGGGAGAGGCTAGAAACCAATTCTGTGTCATTCAGTTGTAGTCAAACGCAAGTGTGTCGACGGGCCTTCACGTGCGTCAGACAGCAGCGGCGAAGTTTGAGCTACTCTCCCATAAACTCATCCGTGCGCGTTTTCGTGCCGGAACAAAAACCGCTCACATCCTGAGCTACCCAGGCAATTGGTGTTCTTCCCACAAAAATCGCCCGGACAAGCAAATAAAAAGTAAAGCATACACCACCGCACGCAAATAGCGAGACAACCACAATAAGAGCGTGCAGCGAGGCGGCGATCGCTCAAGCGAGCAACTCCCCCTGGTAACGGTGATTGGCGCCCACGCCGACCTCCATCTCTGCTCGGGGCTAACTCTCGGCGCATATCCACGGACACTCAGGGCGAGGGACGAAGCACGCGCTCGGAACGGAGGTAGGGAGGGTGGACGCTCTGGCGAGGACTCCGATCGTAACAATAATTGGCGTCGTGTTTCGCCTAATCCAAGTTATTAAGACGCTATCCCCCGCGATCGCCAACAACGAGCTGAACGGGCGTCGCCCGCCGCTGGAGAATGGCGTTCGCGGCGACCTTGCCGAGAACCCGGAGCAATTACGGTCCGATGATCCGTCTTTGCCACTGCGCGCACGCGGTCCTCAAAGCTCGGGCCTCGAAACGAAGCGAGGCACAGCGCGTGGTTGTGCGGCGGGCAGCCCGCCTCGCTCTCTCGCTCTCCCCAGAGCCGGTGCGAGTGAAGGGGAAGCCTCAACGCAGCGTAACCGGATTAAAACGTATCCTTCCAGGCGTGGTGGCATTTTCGGGCACGACCTTTTGGTCGAGGGGAGTCCTGCCACGGTAATTAAGGTAGTGCTCGTCCGCCGGGCAGTTGGGGAGCACTCGCTCAACCAAAATGCGGTGGCTTGGCCTCTCATAATGCGTTCTGCACTTGGCGGTGTATAGCATATTGCAGTGTTCTATGTTTTCGCTCTTTTTCTTCTAAATAATATGTTTAAGCTTGGATGGTTCTGAAAGCCTCGTGTTGATTGATAGCTGAGTTAGTGTTATTGACTCACAACTGACTAACTTGGCAATGTGTTCTCCGGTGCAATATGTTTTTTTTTTTTTTTGTGTTAGTTCGGGTTAGCTTTTACCCAGTTTTATATCCTTAATTTTACTAATCCCTTGCAATGGCCGCAGGGGGCTTTACGTAAAAAAACAACAACAACAATGCATTAAAATGCACCTTAACTAACACTAAGAATAACACAGTATCACAGTGGTCGGTTTGTTATATATCAAACAAGGCAGGGTGTGCTTTTCAAACATTGGTAGGATATTGTGAGTTTACGGTATCATCCCGGAAAAAATTCTAGGCGGAACCTGATGGCCGCGTTGAAGAGTTAGAATGTGTTTGTTTTAGGAAAAGTGAAATAGAGTTTACATGAGTGCTATTTGCGTAAGAAGATGTGGCTAAGAGCTCGACAATGCAATTCTTTTTTTTTTAGTGGTGAATGTAAGAGCGGAAAGGTAAGACAATTTGCGGCGATCTGTAAGAACAGTCATGTTAATTTGTTTCGTAACGTCGATATGCGTACAATGGTATTGCTGTGGAGGGTGAAACAAGTGACTTTCTTTTGAACTGCTTCGACTTTACGTATGAGGTCTGACGGATGTGAATTTCAAATGGGCGATGCATATTTAAGCTAGGGTCGAAGGAGACTGGAATATGCTATCAACTTTGCTTCCAAGTGGTCATATTATGTAGTGTTTTAGAAACCGAACGATTATGTACGTAATGTAAGGTTTCCATGAAATATTTAAAGTGAATGTGTATTGGTTTGAAAGCCATGAATGCATCGTGAATAGGGCTCCAATGATAATCATAGAGTCTCCAATGCGTTTCTGTGTCAGCTCTAGCACGGGCCCTCAAAAACTCCCTCCTACTCTCCCTGGAGCGGCTCGTCGATTCTTCCCGCGAACAAAACAACTTTCGTGAAAAAGAGTTTTTCCGTCTGCCGTGTGGAAAACTGCTTAAAGGAGCTGTGCAACGATATTCAATTGGAATGTTTTTCTCTCTACACTAGCTTACTGGCACACCTCGGACTCAAGGATACTCACACGCAACACCATTGTCCAAGAAACTCCTTTGTTGTGGTGTAATTTCAAGGACAAAAGCGATCATTTTCATTCAATCTCTCCTTTGCAAAATTTGATGACGTAACTCGGGGATCGCAGTACAGCCAAGTGACGATATTTGAATGCGGTTCACAGATTGGACCCGAGCATTGCGTGGGCACTCGACTTGGGCTCGTGACAATTGCTAGCTCGAGAAGCATTCGGGTTGTGACCCGTGTCCAATCGCTGCAACGACGACAACAGCCGAGCCATAACAATGTCTGGAACTCAGCGCGTGTCCTGCGCTTTGCCAACCCCTGCGCGTGGCTATGATCAACACTGGCGGCATATAATCGGCTCCAGATCACGTGGCCGCTTGTTCTGGCTGCGAGTTGAGGGGGTGAACGCTGCTCGTTTTTCTTAAATTTTTTTCTGGGACTTCTATTGCGTGGGGTGAAAAACGAACGCGTGTTTCATAGGTCATTAACGTTAGGGATCCGATTTAAGCGGTATTTGTGCACAGTACAAAAATTGTTGCATCGCTCCTTTAAGGGGTGTCCAAAGAGGACACTACAAAACGCACGACTCCGACAAATCGTGAAAATTGAAGCGGGCGCGGTTGCTTCAATTTTCACGATTTGTCGGAGTCGTGCGTTTTGTAGTGTCCTGTTTGGACACCCCCTTATGGGGAAAGCTTCGAAAGTCAAAGCCGTTGTGAAAGCTTTGAACGCGGCGTTTTTAGCGCTCCGGGGTGTCTATTTGGGCTGGTGGGAGTATACTGATTTTCCGGTCGTACGACTACGACTTACACAACAAGCAAAGAACGAAATACAGATTCCAAACGCAGGGTAGAAGACTACCGCAAGAACAAATATACCTTATTAAAATAATATATAATAACATCACAATCGCGACAGATTCAGCGAGACTCATAAAGACCTCCGAACGATCTGACAAATTCAGTCACACAAAAAACAACAAGTTAATTTGCTATACAATACTAATATACGCGATATTAAGACCGTTTCTAGTGCGGCACATTTTTTCGTTCATTAAAATTGCCTATATATTTTAGAGTGATGTGGTCAGCTTTCTGTCATACGATGATTGTGCACAGAGTTATTTTACAACAATTATTGATATCACAGTACCTTAGTACTAAGTATTATGAAACTGTTTTAAACATTTTTACTGTCTATAGGTTGATGTTTACATGCGCATGTACAGTCGCCGGCCATATGAGCTCCCCCGGCCGAACGCCGACCGGAGCAGCTAAAATCCCGCATGCGGCGCGTCGAGCGTTGCCGCGTTCTGGGAGCAGGGCTATTCTGACCATACCATTCCGTTATCAAAGTGGTAGACGCAGGAAGTTTAATAGCATTCCGCGTTTTGGAACTTAATGTGAAGCACGGCAGATTACAGTCCCGCATCCGGTTGTTGGTGAACGCAGACGGCTTATCGAAATTCTTCGCTGCATAATATCTCTGACATGTTATATATGCTACTTTTTTTATTTGCAAAACCGGCTTGTCATTTTAAATATTTCCTCCGCGAAGAGTAATCCTACGCAAAACTTTCTTAGAATCTTTCTTAAACCTAGACTAGACAATGACAAGCAACTTTGAAATAATTTATTTAATCTATAGGGATATGCTATAAATAACAAAAAAGAACAAGATTTGTGTCGAAGCAGAATAAAGATTCAGGCACTTTTCATGAACGCGTTTTTTGAAGAGACTGTATTGTTCTGCGCTCAGTAGCGTGTTGCTTCGCCAAGGGTAATTATCTACACGATGACTTTGGAGATGGCTTCCTGATCGGACACCTCTCGCTTGCCGAGGGATCATTGTTGTCATGCCTAATATCATATCAAACATAGGGTTTTTACATTTGTAAGCATCGATCGAACACTGCTACTTCATCTACGCCTAAAGCAAGCTCCAGTTTATCAGCAGTTATACCATCATATCCGAACACCTGGGGCCAACACCCGAAGACGGCAATTCTAATCGGCCATGTTTTCGTGATTCACACTTCTAAAGGCTGAAATTCCGACAAAAGCTATGAGTCCACCCCTTTGATAACGGAATGGTTAGGTCCCAATAGCCCGGTTCCCAAAACGCGGCAACGCTCGACGCGCCGCGTGCGGGATTATCGCTGATCCGGTCGGCGTTCGGCCGGGGGAGCTCATATGGCCGGCGACTGTACGTTGAAGAAAAAAACTCCACCGAAAAAATATACTACAAGCCGGCGACAAGTTTCGCCAAGCGGCACGCACTCTGCGCGTGGCATCGAGGAGAGAGAAATTGATTTATTGAACAGACAAAGAGGCTAATCGAACGGAATGATGCAGGGGAGCTGTGGCGATCGCACGAGAGAGAAATGTCTGGCGATACAAGCCGACATAGCGCGGTATTATATGTTTGAAGTCAGCCGTTGCATTTTAGGGCTAGAAGGCAAGAACGTAGTAGCCAAAAATGGCCTATGGAGTATTTTTTGTTGTTAAATAGGACTGTTTATGGCGCCAGAATCAGTAAGTACACAGAAAAACGTAATTGCAAAGCTTCTCTTTATATGCAGCCTTTGTCTCAAATCACAGAGCAGAGTGTGCCTCCCACTTTTTTACTTTGATGAGAACGTAGCGGAACTTTAATGGTTACAACCAGGGTTAGCGAATTCTCTAGAGTAGAATTGCGCTTGCAGTACTATAATCGACGCTGAGAAGTTGGGCTGTAGTTTCTAAGAAGGCGCCTTCTTATTTATTCAAACTCAAGGGCAACATATCTCGCCTATCTCCAAGTCCGTGTGTTTATCTGTGTACACTCGTCCGTGCTATATTGCACCCCCAGCTTTCCTCCTTCAATCTTTTTTCTGCTTTTCCCTTTTCTAATTTTATTTTCTGCTCCTTTTATTTATTTATTTTATGAACGTCAGATAATTGGTCATATTCCGTGCAACAAACAATGATCTTGCATTTTTCTTTTCGAATACCTTCACCCCCTTTTTATATGTCAAGAGGTCGCCTTTTTCACAAACACGCATGGTACAAATACTCCTCCGGATTATTTGAAACAAAACTCGCAAGGACTAGTAGTAACTCCAAGTAAAATTAAAAGTGTGAGAACATTAATATTAATGATTAATTTACGTTAGGCGGCTCTAGCGACGGCGTCGCAACACATCGCTATTGAAACGCCCGACGTTGGCACATGGTAGCGGGGACTAGTGGCTCCATCCGTGTCACCTTCGGGAACGTCACTTAGATCTGCTTATCTACACAAGCAAGAGATGGCACAAGAGTGGGCCGTCTCCTACAGCTGCAATAGTATTCGCTACTGAGAACAATTCCTAAGCTTTAGAAAAATGTTAATCGTGGAAAGTGCGCAGAAGTGATTCATGGCAGTCCCGACGATATTTGGCAATACTTCCTTTTCTAGGGTGCAAGATGTAGAGAGTGCTTTTTCCAGACTGTTTTACATACATATATTAGGAAGTCTTGGTGTAGCGCAGCGTTTGGACGCCGAGGCAGGTGTCCGTCCAGGGGCCCTCTGGCGTCTATTAGATGCGTCGAAAGTCTGCTAATATCGGTCCTGAAGCTTCGTAAGTTAAACAACTTATATTTTCATTTGAGCAGCTGGCTTCTAGTAAGACATGGTTAACTAAGAAAAATACTAATTTGAGAAAACGGAAGGCCGCGTTGGGGGGGGGGGGGGGGGGGGGGGTGTTCGCTTGAAAATGAAGATATTTAGTTGTTACGAGCGCCGCTTCTCGTCTAAAGTCTCAGATTATGTTTAAACCGGCTCTTCGACAGCTCTTTGAGTACGTCGCAAGAGGATCAGGAAATCGTTTATTTAATGTCATGTGTCTAGGCCATACTTGTGGGTAATGCGTTACAAGCGAAATGTTATTGGTATCTAATTTTTGTTTCGTAACGAAATGACGACTTATTCATGTTTTGAGAGAACAAACGAGTAATGTAATTTCGTGAACTTTTAATGCATTAACGAGCAGTCGCTTCTTGGGGGGGACGCATACAACACAAGTTACCCAATTTAATTGCCGCATCAGGAAGACCCGTTCGGTTTTATATAATCTGACTGCACTAAAACATAAGGAGATCGTTTCGTCGGTACATCAAAGTGAGTGCATATATTTTTTTTTTGTCTACGCAACAGCATAGCAGATGATTATAACCGCCGCAACACAAATTTCAATCAATAGATTGCATGACGTGGAAATTAAGAAGGTACACATCTAAACGCTGGAAGCTGGCTACTGCTTTACAGAAAACCGACGCATCCAGGGAAGCTTAAAAGTTGCGCGTTTTTCTTAATCCCAATGAACTTTTTATTGTCAGTAACGAAAAAAGTACCTTGTTATTTTCGTAGTTGTGTTTAGTTACTTTCGTTCGGTAACGCGTGCGTGTCTAGTGTAGCCCTGCCCAGGCCTCATCATGTTTGCCAACCGCAAAGTTGTAGACGCGCTTGCTTTTAGAGGTTTTAGTGGTCCCCACCTTGTCACAACGTGAAAATTATTTTTTTCGGAGATCTCTACCACCTTGAGGATTTCTCCTAATTAACATGTAATTGTATCGCTTTCAAAGTAGGAAATGCAACAGTTCAATAGTGTTAATACCTGTAAACAGTTAAACGCGCAGTTTCAATGATCACGGACATACGCAGTTCTGCTGGTCATAAGACGAAGATGGCAAATTGTTCCTATAAAGTACACGTCAAACTGACATTAACAGTATCCTCCGCTGTCTAACTCCGCTCTACAAATCAAGTATCGTTTTTACGTGTCAAAAGAGAGTGACGTTTTTATAGGTGTACATCGAGGTTTGCTAAACCTATTCAAACTGGTCTATCGTTAGACAACCTTTCTTTGGAGAGTTACTTAATATAGCAGGTTCGCTCTAACGCAACTCTTCGGCGGTACAGCATGTGCCGATAAAAATAGATGCCTGCTATAAATTAACGACGGACGGTTTTGGACCTGTATAACAGCCACGGCATCTTAATTTACTCTTGAAGCCCCCTGCACGAGTGAATAGAAAAACAACCGCAATTTCTTAGGAGGTCACCCCTCGCGAACTATATCCCGAAGAGGTTCCTTTCACGAGGCTTCAATATGCGCAGTAACAAGTGAGTTCATTTCCGTACACCGATTACCGCGTTAGCTTCATCTTTGAAAAGAGACAAGTGAGAGCTTTTCATGGACATTTATTACGCTAAGCGGGCGCGACTGACATGAGAGGTACCTTACCCGCTTATACGACAGAAGATTTCTACGGAATGGAGGAGTTGCCCCCTTTACTATTAAAGCGGCTTTGCCTTCAGTTCACTTTCCCTCTACGCTAATTTCTTTTCCTCTCTGTGTCCCAACTTTTTTTTTTTTTGTTGATTTCGCGGGTTTACCGCGTAGGGGGCAGAGGTAAAGGCGTCAAAGCCTCTGCTGCTTATAGTTCAGCAGCTCGAGATAGTTACGTAATAGCAAGTCTACAAAACATTACACAATTTAAGAAAAAGTGCAAGCAGCAAGGTAAAATAAATAGCTGTACATTCATTTGGTAAAAGCACAATAAACGTCAGGAAATCGTAGTCATGTAAAGCCCCAAAATACAAGTCAAAAGAATTAATTCTGTCATATTTATCTCCGACATGTAAGCAACAATTACAAATTTAGATGATATTACAATATTTTCTTTTAATTGCTATGTATTAATTATGGCCTTGGTGCAATAGTCTATTGAGATAAAAATGCGATTTCACTGCCAACCAGAACCCTTCTGCATTTTTTTTATATAAGAAAACGCATTATGAAGGTTAATGTTCAGATCCATAAAATTCAGGGTTTTAGTTGTTTAAAAAGTTCAAGCTTTTCGGCCATTGTTGGTTCTTATAGCCGGCATGGTTTGCTTTGTGTTTCTAATCGGATATGCACTCAGACTGTCTGTTTGTGTTGAGTGTATATTTTTATGCATTCATTGTAAAAGCTTGAAGCAGTATAATTGGTCTGCCTAAAGCATTTTACATTTGATGAAGAGTGGCTGTCCTTAAGGCTGCGGTCCCACGGCAGCCATCTTAAACAAGGCGTTAGTTCAACCAATAGATGGCGACACACACCCGTGGGGTGGCCGAAACATTGGTTCACAGTGGGATGGCTCGAGCACAATCACGTTCCCCTCGTGGCCTTGCTCGCGCCGCTGCCAGCTGTGCTCAGCTGGCTCAAGTAGCGTGGCCCAGTAAACGGATGTATGCGAGAATGTCAGGCTGGGTATAAATTGTTCTCTGATATACGGACATGCGGTTAGGCGGCTCTAACGGGCTTTCGCAATAAATCTTACCAAGAAGGAATCAAATGTTGATTGGCGTGTCAATATTCTATCAATGAAAATTTCCTCTGCAGGAATGCACGCTCAGTAGACTCAATCTTCCAAGACGCCAGTGGAAGCGGACGTCAAGTAAACTGCTTCGCGATTTACGGTACTTACCATTTTAATGACGACTGAACAAAGGTCACGAAATATTATGTTTCACGGGGTCCGGAAGATGTTGTAAGGGTTGTTACATTATAGTTCCCAGAAAACAAACGCCGTTGCAATATTTTCGGAAGTACCGACACACATAATTTTGTAAGTACAGCTTAGGAGGAATATGATGAAAACCATCAGAAGAAATAGGAAGACGTTTATTTGCAATGATGACGCTATGAATGAACAGCGTTTAGCGACGGCAAGTTATGAGCGTTCGGGAATTTATAAGTTGACGTGATTGCTAACTATGGACATGCGGACAATGAAGACCAGTTTTGTCGGGAGATGGTGTTGCGGTGATGACCTGATATCGGACGACTCATGGCAGACGTACCAGCAAGTTTCTTCTCAGCGAATGGTAAGTGTCCAGTGTCAAGCACAACACGTGGCTACCGACGTTGTCGACGTTTCGAACACTTACCGCTTTCGAAAAAAGTCCTGGTACCTGGGCTAACTTTGTGGAAAGACTCGAAGTCTTCCTTGAGTCCAACACCATCGTAAACAGGAACTGAAAACGATCCACTATTCAGTCGGTGGGTGGCGAAACGTATCCACATCTGCGGAGTCATGGGCGATGCGTACTCTAAGTGGCTGTAAGTTTACACGATGCCTGCCACGACGTCCAAACACGTCATTGACGTTCTACCGTCTCTTTTACCTACTTTTGCCATACCGAAAATACTTTTCTTTGATAACGCGCCAAATATTGCTTCAAATAAAATAAACAAGCTTTTGAAGAAAAAAAAAAAACCGGCATCAGGCATCACATTAGTGCACCATACCATCCTGCAACTAACGGGCAAGCAGAACAGATGGTGTGCGAAACGAAAAAAAAACCCTTTTGAAGCTTACGGAAGAAGCAGTTCAGTGAAGAGTCGCCAGGTTCTTGTTCCGGCAGCACGGGACGGTCTCATTTTACACGAAAAAAAAAACCCGCCGAAGCAATATTCGGCGGACGAAGAGCCACACCCCTCGATCTCATGATACTATGGCCTACGAACGAAGATCGAGAGATTCCCAGTTCGGGAGTAATGGCGGTTTATTCGGTCGGACAACTTGTCTACGCGAGGAATTTCAGCGGAAGCCGGGCCTTCCATGTAAAACTTGAGTAGAGAAGGCTCTATGTTGGTTGACCAGGAGGTGTCATCTATCTGAATACGTTAGATATCAATGCCCTTGAGTGTAAATATCACTAAATCACAAATCTCTCTTTGTGTATTTTGTAACTGCCCTTGTATTTGATAGTAGAAGCTATGGTGGTGATTTGGACCTTTCACACCAGGCTCCTTTTTCTTATTTTTCGCCTCATACTTCTTTGCGGTTTAAGTATGCTTCAAGAATCTTTCGGAACGGGGACACTTTACGTCAACGAGGCCATTTGTTCCAAGTAGTCCATCAGGGAATGCTGCTAGAAATCCGTCCCTCATATTAACGAACTTCTGCACAGTGCAGTTTTCCTGTTCTACGTACAGTTGTAAAGCAGCATCCTCATTGATTCTACCATATACTGTTGCGGGTGAAGAACGTCTTTGGGTACACGATACTTGAAACAAGTCTGGCACTGTACGTTGTGGTTCGACACCCACTAATGTCGTCGTCCTTATAGAGCCTCATCATTTAATCATTACCTCGTCACCTCATATCGCTCTGGATCAACAGTAAGTACAATAGGCTACCACCATATTACAATCCAAGAATTGAAAAATTTAGTCGCTCAGTCCTTCAACAAGTTTATTATTTATATAATGTTATTACGTTACATTACCTCGAGACGATCGACGTCCATCTTCGATCTTCAAATACTTATACCTGTATATAAATTAGGCGCACAAAGAAGGGGGGGGGGGGGGGGGGTCGGTGGCCGAGTGCATGGTCCGGCGCACACCAGCACGGAGCACTTGGTGCGAAAGCTGGCGCTGCAGAATCCACCCCGCCCCTGCCCGTTTCGGTCTGGGAGAGCATCGTACCGGCGCGCCGTCGTGTATCACTACTGCGTGGTGCACGTTAAAGACCCCAGGTTTGCGATTGTACCGCACTGGCTAAATTGCTCATCTACAGCTGAGACACCAGACGCCCACTAAGGCAGACTAATTCCCGGCTGTATAAACATACACACAACCATTTGCAATTAGACGCATAATAACAAAAAACACAGCGTTCCGCCTCTTTTCTTTGGATGCCTTTTTTTTAAAGCAGCCCAAGCTCGTGCGTTCTCTCTTTTGAGACGGTTAGAACGTTCGCACATGAAACCCGCCTTTCTCCTACCCGCCCGCTTCCTCCTCTCATTATGGGTATTTGGTTATAACTAAATAAGCTATAATAATGGTGTATTATTCATATTTACTTTCAGTTTCAGTCAGGAAAAGGGAGTTTCGCGGGAACTAAGCCAATAAATGAGCTGCGCTTAGAGTGTTGGCACTCTCTTCCCCGACAGTGTTGTGAACGCCGCCATTTTGGTGCTTGTGCAGAGCAGGCGCAACTGCCGATCGTCATGATTCAAAAGTGCGACATCCTCAACATTAGATTCGGTGTTAGGAAGCTCATGTAATGTTGCTTTGCTTTGTCGCAAACTGTTTAAAGTGGAGGACGGAAAAGCGTTTCTTGTGATTTCAAATAAAGCTTCAAATAACTGGCAACCATGACTTTAAGCCACAATAAGGCCAAGTGCCGCTACTCTGGAGCGTAGCTTATTTAATGACACTATTCATGCTCTTGTTCAAGAGGCTTGTAATACCTGGAGGGGCCTAGGGTGCCTCAATGTCCTTCTGTTAAGGGTGATGCCACCCTTTGTAGTACCCGATGCCGACAGCACGCGCTCACGGGTAAAATACAAAGAAATTGACGAAAACAAAATGTCGCCGTAGCACAGTCAGCGCCACAAACGCGTGCAGGGACACGCTCTTTCACGCGCTTTTGAACAAAAAAGAAAAATAAATGTGTGGGACAAAATGGCGAGATGTCTCCACCCTAAGCAAAGCGCACATGAAGGCACCCTAGAGGGGCCATGACGTAAGTTCCGTGGATTCCACAAGCCACTACATTTTCACACCTGCCTCTTCTTCATTGTTCCCGCTTGTGCCAGTAAGTTAGCTACGGTTTCAGAGTAACGACACTTGGCGATATTGTGGCTTAAAATCATGGTCGCCAGTTATATGAAGCTTCATCTAAAATCACAAGAAACGCTTTTCCGTCCCTCAGAAATGTTTAAACAACCCGCGACAGAGCATTGCAATATTGCATCAGCTTCCTAGCACCGCATCGAATGCTGAGGAAGTCGCACTTTTGGATCATGATGATCGGCAGTTGCGTTTGCACTGAGAAAGACCCAAAATGGCGGCGCCCAAAACAATTTTGGGGAACGGAGTGCCGATACATTAAAGCTCATTGAGTGACTCTAGGCATAAAAAGAACTCGGGTGTATTCTTTTCCTCTTCCTCTTCATTGTTTATTGATTTCAATCATATCGAATAATGAACACATTATATCCCGCTACGCTTGTGTAATTATTTGTCTTAGATTTATTAGCCTGACCCAGTACTTCAACCATTCAGTTATCGATAGTAAATCTTCCAATATATTTTTTAAATGTGAGGTTAAAACGACACGGAGATTGATGATGATACAGACGCCAACGCCGCCCTCGGAAATTTTTTGAACTTTAGAAATCAGCAGTTTGTCTGCCATACGCCAGGTAGCGCGACAAAACACCCAAACAGTTTTTAATTGTTTTTAATATTAGCTAAGCTCTACACCTATTAAGAAACCAAAGCAATATCATTGTGCAAGTTTAATACATCGCAATGTATAGCTATTCCAAACAATAAATATTATTAGATGCCAATAAATCTGTTTGATGTCCAAAAAAGATATGCGTCAAAAACAGGTAAGTTTGAAGGGCTCCTGGAGCGTTATGACTTTGAAAATGAAAAAAAGCCATCGTCCACCTCTTGGGCAACCATTGTAGCTCCAAATGTTATAAAATATTTTATCATAGTTCAATTATTTCCTCAGCGGCATTTGAAGTGCCATGACTCGAAGCACAAAAAAGTGCTACCTTTGATATAAAATATCTAAACAAACAAATTTTACACAACATTAAATTTTTTTCTGCATATTACTATTTATAAGCACTACATCTGTAGCTAATTTCATTGCCTTAGCGCTTGTCATTAAAAACATATTTGTGCTGAAAAACGTCAATTTTAGGGCAATATTTGGAGGGATGAAAAAAACAAAGTAATGCAAATACCAAAAAAGTGTATCGTCAAATTCTGCTCCGACATCATCTTAACAAAACTGCTATAATGGAACCGTGTTATCTTTAATGGATAGTTCATAAAACATGAACTAGCGGAGCAAGTGAGGGTCCGCGCCATCATATTCGCAACGCTACAAATGCGCATGAACAGTAAAAACCAACACAAACATAATATCAAAAGAAAGAAGATTGCATTGCCTTTCGAATGACATCAATCCCACAAAACAGTATTTAAAAGGAGATGAGTAATGACCTGCCAAAAAGTACCTAAACTGCCACATTCAGTGGGACCGTGGCCTTAAGGCTGCGGTCCCACGGCAGCCATCTTGAACAAGGCGTTAGTTCAACCGGTAGATGGCGACACGCACCCGTGGGGTGTAAAGCCCCTCGATGTGTTTGCGCTTGTCTTGCAAGTAGCGTCAAATGCGCGAGTGCACGAGGCCCATGTCTCGAGCGGCCCTTGGAAGCAAATGGCGGCGCAGCACTGAAATGAGCGGGCCTTGGAAGCGAATGGCGGCGGAGCACCCGCTCATGGCACGTTTCTCGAGCGCTTCCACAACAATGGTTGGCGGTACTTGTGAAAAACGCTTTTATCAAGGGACTTTAGTGGGGTGGCCGAAACATTGGTTCACAGTGGGATGGCCCGAGCACCATCACGTTCCCCTCGTGGCCTTGCTCGCGCCGCTGCCAGCTGTGCTCAGCTAGCTCAAGTAGCGTGGCCCAGCAAACGGATGAATGCGAGAATGTCAGGCTGGGTATAAATTGTTCTCTGATATAGGCACATGAGGCTCGGCGGTTGTAACGGGCTTTCGCAATAAATCTCACCAAGAAGGAATCAAATGTTGATTGACGTGTCAATATTCTGTCGACGAAAATTTCTTCTGCAGGAATGCACGCTCAGTAGACTCAATCTTCCAAGACACCAGTGGAAGCGGACGTCAAGTAAACTGCTTCGGGATTTAAGGGGTATTCACACGAGGGAGAAATCCCGGGGATTTCTCCCCGACACGCGCGCATCACGAGATGAAAACGCGAGGCTTTTGCACATCGCAAAGCCTGACGTTTTCGTCGTGGGATGCGCGTGCCGGGGAGAAATCCCCGGGATTTCTCCCCGGCACGAGGGAGAAATCCCCGGGATTTCTCCCTCGTGTGAATACCCCTTTAATTTTAATGACGACTAAAATAACGTCACGAAACATTGTGTTTCACGGGGTCCGGAAGATGTTGTAAACATTATAGTTCCCAGAAAACAAACGCCGCTGCAATATTTTCGGAAGTACCGACACACATAATGTTGTAAGTACAGCTTAGGAGGAATATGATGAAAACCATCCGAAGAAATAGGAAGACGTTTATTTGCAATGATGACGCTATGAATGAACAGCGTTTAGCGACGGCAAGTTATGAGCGTTCGGGAATTTGTAAATTCACGTGATTGCTAACTATGGACATGCGTTTTTGTCGGGAGATGGTGTTGCGGTGATAACCTGATATCGGACGACTCGTGGCAGACGAACAAACAACTTCCTTTTTAGCGAATGGTAAGTGTTCAGTGTCAAACACAACACGTGGCTACCGACGTTTTCGACGTTTCGAACACTTACCGCTTTCGACAAAAGTCCTGGCACCTGCGCTACCTTTCTTGAAAGACTCGAAGTCTTCTTTGAGTCCAACGCCATCATGAACAGTAACTGAAAACGATCCACTATTCAATCGGCGGGTGGCGAAACGTATCCGCATCTGCGGAGTCATGGGCGATGCGAACTCTAAGTGGCTGGAAGTTTACACGATGCCTGCCACGACGTCCAAACACGTCATTGACGTTCTACGGTCTCTTTTACCTACTTTTGCCCTACCGAAAATACTGTTCTCTGATAAAGCACCAAATCTTGCTTCAAACAAAATAAACAAGCTCTTGAAGAAAAAAAAAAAAAAACCGGCATCAGGCATCACATTAGTGCACCATACCATCCTGCAACTAACGGGCATGCAGAACAGATGGTGTGCGAAACAAAAAAAAGCCCGTTTGAAGCTTACGGAAGAAGCAGTTCAGTGAAGAATCGCCAGGTTGTTGTTCCAGCAGCACGCGACGTTCTTATCTTACACGGTAAAAACACCAGCCGAAGCAATATTCGGCGGACGAAGAGCCGAATGAAGATCGAGAGATTCTCAGATCGGCAGTAATTGCAGTTTAATTCGGTCGGACAACTCGTCTACGTAAGGAATTTCAGCGGAAGTCGTGCCTTCCATGTAAAACTTGAGTAGAAAAGGCTCTATGTTGGTTGACCAGAAGGTGTCATCCCTCTGAATACGTAGGATATCAATGCCTTTGAGTGTAAATATAACTAAATCACAAAACTCTCTTTGTGTGTTGTGTAACTGCCTTTGTATTTGATAGTAGAAGCTATGGTGGGTGATTTAGACTTTTCACACCAGGCTCGTTTTTTTTTTTATTTTTCGCCTCATACTTTTTTGCGGTTTAAGTATCCTTCAAGATTCTTTTGGAACGGGGACACTTTATGTCAACGAGGCCATTTGTTCCAAGTAGTCAATCAAGGAATGCTGCTAGAAATCCGTCCCTCCTATTAACGAATAAGCCGCACTTCTGCACAGTGCAGTTTTCCTGTTCCACGTACAGTGGTAAAGCAGCATCCTCATTGATTCTACCATATTCTGTTGTGGATGAAGAATGTTTTTGGGTACACGATACTTGAAACAAGTCTGGCACATTAGTCGGTGTAGAACCACGTTGTGGTTTTAGACCCACTAATGTCGTCGTTCTTATAGAGCCTCATCGTTTAATCATTACCGCGTCACCTCATATTGCTCTTCATCAGCAGTAAGTACAATAGGCTACCGCCATATTACAATCCAAGAATTGAAAAATTGAGTCGTTCAGTCCTTCAACAAATTTATTATTTATATAATGTTATTACGTTATATTACCTCGAGACGATCGACGTTCATCGTCGGTCTCAAAATACTTATACATGTATATAAACTAGACGCACAAAGGGGGGGGGGGGGGGGGAGGTCGGTGGCCGAGAGTATGGTCTAGCGCACGCTCGCTCGGAGAACTTGGAGAGAAAGCTCGCGCTGCAGAAGCCACCCCGCCCCTGCCCGTTTCGATCTGGAAGAGCATCGTACCGGCGTGTGGTCGTGTATAACTACTGCGTGGTGCACGTTAAAGACCCCAGGTTTGCGGTTGTACCGCACTGGCTAAATTGTTCATCTACAGCTAAGAGTCAGACGCCCACTAAGGCGGACTAACTTCCGGCTGTATAAACATACACACAACAATTTGCAATTAGACGCATAATAACAAAGAGCACAGCGTGCCGCCTCTTTTCTTTGGATGCCTTTTTTTAAACCCGCGCAAGCTCGCGCGGTCTCTCTTTTGAGACGGTTAGAACGGTCGCACATAAAACCCGCGTTTCTCCTACCCGGCCGCTTCCTCCTTTCATTATGTGTAGTTGGCTATAACTAAATAATCTATAATAGTGGTGTATTATTCATATTTACTTTCAGTTTAAGTCACGGAAAAGGAGTTTCGCGGGAACTAGAGCAAATAAATTAGCTGCGCTTAGAGTATCGGCACTCTCTTCCCCGACAGTGTTGTGAACACCGCCATCTTCGTGCTTGACCAGAGCAGGCGCAACTGCCGATCGTCATGATGCAAAAGTGCGACATCCTCAGCATTATATCCGGTCTTAGGAAGCTCATGTAATGTTGCTTTGCTTTGTCGCACACTGTTTAAAGTGGAGGACGGAAAAGTGTTTCCTGTGATTTCAGATAAAGCCTCAAATAACTGGCAACCATGATTCTAAGCCACAATATGGCCAAGTGTCGCTGCTCTGACGCGTAGCTTACTTAATGACACTATTCATGCTCTTGTTCAAGAGGCTTGTAATACCTGGAGGTGCCATGACGTCAGCCCCGTGGATTCCACAAGCCACTACTTTTTGACACCTGCCTTTTCCTCATTGTTCCCGCTTGTGCCAGTAAATTAGGTACAGTTCAGAGTAACGACGCTTGGCCATATTGTGGCTTAAAATCATGGTTGCGAGTTACCTGAAGCTTTATCTAAAATCACAGCAAACGCTTTTTGTCTCCCACAAATGTTTAAACAACCCGCGACAAAGCATTGCAATATTGCATCAGCTTCCTAGCACCACATCTAATGCTGAGGAAGTCGTACTTTTGGATCATGACGATCGGCAGTTGCGTTTGCTCTGAACAAGACCCGAAATGGCGCACCCAAAACAATTTTCGGGAACGGAGTGCCGATACTTTAAAGCTCATTTAGTGACTCTAGGCATGAAGTGAACTCGGATGTATTATTTTCCTCTTCGTCTTTATTCTTTATTGATTTCAATCATAGCGAATAATGAACACAGTATATCACGCTACGCGTGTGTAATTATTTGTCTTAGATTTATTAACCTGACCCAGTACTTAAACCATTCATTTATCGATAGTAAATCTTCCAATATATTTTTTAAATGTGAAGGTAAAAAGACACGGAGATTGATGATGATACAGACGCCAACGCCGCCCTCGGAAATTTTTGAACTCTAGAAATCAGCAGTTTGTCTGCCATCCGCCAGGTAGCGCAACAAAACACCAAACAGTTTTTAATTGTTTTTAAAATTAGCTAAGCTCTACATTTATTAAAAAACCAAAGCGAGATCATTGTGAAAATTTAATACATCGCAATGTATATCTATTCCAAATAATAAACGTTATTAGATGTCAATAAATCTGTTTAATGCCCCAAAAGATATGCGTCAAAAACAGGTAAGTTTGAAGGGCTCCTGGAGCGTTATGACTTTGAAAATGAAAAAAAGCCATCGTCCAGCTCTTGGGCAACCATTGTAGCTCTAAATGTTACAAAAGATTTTATCATAGTTTAATTATTTCCTCAGCGGCATTTGAAGTACCACGACTCGAAGCAGAAAAAAGTGCTACGTTTGATATAAAATATCTAAACAAACAAATGTTACACAACATTAATTTTTTTTTTCTGGATATTACCAATTATAAGCACTACATCTGTAGCTAATTTCATTGCCCTAGCGCTTGTCATTAAAAACATATTTGTGCTGAAAAATGTCAATTTTAGGGCAATATTTGGAGGGATGAAAAAAACAAAGTAGTGCAAATACCAAAAAAGTGTATCGTTACATTCTGCTCCGACACCATCTTAACAAAACTGCTATAATAAAAACGTGCTATCTCTAATGGATAGTTCATAAAACATGAACTAGCGGAGCAAGTGAGGGTCCGCGCCATCATATTCGCAACGCTACAAATGCGCATGAACAGTAAAAACCAACACATACATAATATCAAATGAAAGAGGATTGCATTGCCTTTCGAATGACATCAATCCCACGAAACAGTATTTAAAAGGAGTTGTGTAATAACGTGCCAAAAGGTACCTAAACTGCCACATTCAGTGGGACCGTGGCCTTAAATTTCCTGGTGTTGCCTTTAATTTTCACATATCCGTAATTTTTTTGTTCTTGAATAGGATAAGTTTATAAGAGTTCGAAGCTATCGCCTTTCCTCAGATAAAAATTTCATAACTAATTTTGGAGTAAAATAAGAAATAATATGGTGTGCGTTTTAACTACGTAGGTATCAAATTATTTATTATTCTGTAAATGTTTCCTGCTACCCAGGATAATTCAGCCTTTAGTTTATTTACAAGGCAACTGCATGAAATGCCGTGAGCAAATCATACTCCCAAAAGATTTTGCTCTTTCTTTTTCTCCAACGGTGTGCCCTCGAATATTATATTAATAAAACTGTAGCCTACCTCATGACTGGTTTAAAAATTATAGACATAATTTGACTTTTATATGAATGTAGACGATTTATATGTAACCATATTGATAATTTTGAAATATATTCATTAGCCAACATTTCGTGAAATTTTTTGCCGCACCAGCAAATAATATATTGGTGTCGACTGCGCACATTATTAGTACTGGGAAACCTGGTACTGCAATTTTATAATAAAATCACTTGTAGGGTGCAACGCACCCTCAGATCAATTATTCTCATCAAAATAAAAGAGATGGCTCGAGGCGCAGCACACGCACGCGCCTCGGAGAGATCGTGCAGACAAACGTTTTGAAGGCGCCATCACAGCTAGACACGTCGTTCGGTTTCTCGTTCAATGTCCTCTCTTTAAATAACGTGATAGGACCTCGCGGCCCCCACATATTTGGTGACCCGTCCGAGAACCATGGACAACGGCGAACCCCAGGGAACAGCAGCTGGATCCCCGGCTTCCATCTCATCGGTTGCAGTTCGACTTCCGTCGTACTGGGACAGAAACCCGAGGGTCTTACTCCTGCAGGCTCAGTCCCAATTTCATCTCAGCGGTGTGACGAGCCAGGAGAGCAAGTATCATCATGTCGTCTCGGCGCTGTCGCTGGCAGCAGCCGACGAAGTATGCGACATCCTTGCGCAACCCTCGGCCACAGCTTCGTATGATAAGTTGAAGGCAGCTCTCCTGCAGAAAACCAAGGCATGAGACCGCTACCGCCTCCAAGAACTTCTTTCGGCGGAAGAACTTGGCGATGGACGTCCGTCCCAGCTACTGAGGTGTATGACTAAGCTCCTTGGAGATCGCGCTAACACTATCGGCGACGCTCTGCTGCGGGAGCTATTTATTCAGCGCCTGCCAACCAACGTTCAGATGGTGTTGGCCACCGCTACGGCTCTCGAACTCACAGGCCTCACAGCCCGGGCAGACGCCGTTATTGAAGTTGTCACTCCACACGTCGCCAGCGTTACATCGGTGGCAGAAGACTGCAGAGAAGCGATGCCTGCCCCACCAGGCACTCCATCGTCTGACGGCAACCTGGAGCAGCTTTGCCAGCGGTTGGAACAGAGTGTTAGCGCAGCAACTCACCGGCGAGATCGTCCACGCACCCAACAACAACGTGGACGTTCAACATCTCGTTGGAGAAAGGCTGACCGTTCCCGCTCCGCACGTTCAGCGGACGTCTGCGTATACCATCGCCGCTTTCGCTCCGACGCCCGGTACTGCCTTCGTCCCTGCTCCTGGAGCAAACCAATAGACCCTTTCAGGAATTCAGTCTGGCCACTTTGATCACTATCATCATCATCTGAAAACGGCATATGTGCTATACTAATGGCGGCCTTCTGTTTACTGATGAAGGAAGAAGTTGAAGATGCTCCTAAGCAGATGATTCGAGGCCTATACATTCTCGATGTTAGCGCGGCGTGAAGCAGGAATTGGACTTAAGAGCTGCGTAAGCGTTCATTTCTAACTCGGTCCCAGTCAATCTGTTAGTAGCACTCACTCGGCCTCAAAGCCCCTTGATTTATAGAACTCTATCAAGGCGTCTGTGTGGGTTGGCGCTTCGTTTCAACTGGCTGCATTTGTTTCGCCATTGACACTAAAAGAGATTGAAAATAATTGTAGTGAAGTGCGCATTCTCGTTTACCGTTGACCTTTAAGTGATGGTGCCCCATTAAATACTGCAGACCACAGGTTCATTGCCGCCATTAGTATAGTAAAAGATTAACCGCCGTTTGAGTCACCAGATGGCACTGAATTCCGGGAAGGGTCTATAGAGGCAACGAGTAGTCAGAGCCTACCAGGGAGTCGCCTATTTTACATCGCCGTCAGGACTACTAGAACCCATTATCTCGTCAATATTGGGGCGGAGGTAAGCGTTGTTCCTGCAAAACGCTCGGATTGATCACAAACGCCCATCTAATACCTTCGGGCTGTAAACGATTCGTCGATCCTCGTCTACAAGGAACAGTCCTTGTAGACGGTGACCTTAAATCTTGGCTTCAGACGAGTGCACCGATGGGTATTCCTGGTCGCAGACATAAGCAACACGAGCATCGGTGCTGACTTCCTACACCACAGTCTCCTCGTAGACGTCAAGGAGCGACGTATGCTCGACTCCACAACGCGACTCTCTGTGCAAGGCGTCTCAACAACTGACACCGCAGGATTCGCGTCAGTCTGCTCCAACATCGACGGACCATTCCAACCTCCTCTACAGGACTTCCCAAGCCTCACGCGAGCTCCTGACTGGACCGGACCAGTTTCGCACGATGTTCACCATCACATCGACACAACGGGCGCACCGGTTCATTCCAGACCCCGTCCTCTGGCTCCAGAGAATCTCCGCATAGCTCGCGAGGAATTGGAGCATATGCTCGAGCTTGGAATTATACGACCTTCGTCAAGCAGCTGGGCGTCTCCTTTTCACATGGTGTCCAAGAAAAACGGAGATTGGAGACCCTGTGGCGACTATCACGCACAGAACAAGAGCACAGTGCCTGATAGATACCCACTCCCAAACAACCAGGACTTTACTTTCAACCTCCAAGGCGCTACCATTTTTTCGAAGGTTGACCTCACCGGCGCGTACCACCAGATCCCCGTCGCCGACGAGGATATCTCGAAGACCGCTATTACCACTTGATTTGGTTTGTTTGAGTTTCTCCGCATGCCTTTTGGCCAGTGTTGTACACATTCCTCAAAAAAAAAAAAAGGAACGAATGCTCTTTCCTCGTTCCTTGTGATTTTTAGAGCGCATTCCCGTTACAACTTCTATATGTGGAAAAGGAACTCGTTCCCGTTGCAGTTCAAAAACTGGAACGGATCGTTCTATTTACGTTACATATGTATTTTGCTGATTGCCATATTTAGTTAGATCAAGCAAAATTTTCTTTCTCTTATCTGTGCCATCAAATGGCAACATACGAATATGAATGCAGTAATGGAAGGGTACCAGGAGAAGAAGACAACCGGAAACAGGGTTTCATTTGTTGATATATTTACCTTGAAAAATGTCAGCTTTCAACCACATATTGTGATGGGCGATTCAGACGAGCCAAATGTACTATTACTCCAGATTGCACGAGTGCTTTACAACAACCTCACACGTTTCAATCTAATAAAGACCCTTGTTCAAAGTTAACAACTGTTGAGTCACCATGTTGCTGTCTGCAAGACGAGCAAGTGAAGAAGAGGGTAGGGCTTTTGGAAGGTCAGTCTTGAAAACTATATATAGTCCTTCGTCAAGGTTGGATTTGTTGTTCAGTTTGTAGAGGGGAGGGGGGGGGGGGAGAGGACGAGGAGAGAAGAAACAAAAATTAATTTTTGTATATATCTTAAGTGACCAATATTCGGGATACAAGGATGCGTTCGATGTCAGGTAAACCTGTACTTCTGTTGTAACTGTAGGTCTCTTTGTGGAAGTTCAGTTTTGGCTGTAGTCGGCCTTATATTTTTGGATGTTTGAGGATTCGTGGAAGCAAAAAAAAAAAATAGCTGAATTTGAGACGTCCCATTTTCTGTTTTTTTTTTTTTTCGACTAAAGGTTCTGCTTCTTATACCACAGGCTCAAGCACTGAAAATATATACAAATACCACTAGCTCTCTTTCAGCCGACTGTTACCAAGTGAGGACAACACAAAATCAACCATGTCATAAATGCCAAAAAGTTAACGGGATCCTGCACTTCGTAAATATAGTGCTTTTATACATTCAGATTTTCCCTCTTAGAAATAAAATACAAATTACCCCACTGGACGAACAAAAAAAAAAAAAAAGGAACGCCGTTTCTTTTTTCGTTCCAGTAAAAATGAAACGAGTTCCTGTTACAGTTCCAATAATGCAAATTGTAATGGCGGCGTTCCTTTGTTCCTCCTAAAAGGAACGCGTTCCAGGAATGCCGTTCCTTGGAACGCCGTTCCGTACAACACTGCTTTTGGCCTCAGTAATGCGGCTCAAACACTCCAGAGATTCATCGACACCGTCACGCGCGGGCTTCCCTTCGTATTCGCCTATGTTGACGACTTGTTGGTCGCTGGCTCGAAACCCGAGGAGCATATCAACCACCTCCGTCTTCTTTTTCTAAGACTCTCAGACCACGGCATCATCATCAACGCCGGAAAAAGTGAGCTTGGGAGATTAGAGACTCGAGTTTTTGGGACATCGACTAGACCGACACGGCATCAGACCTTGCCGTTGAAAGTGCAAGTTATAAGAGATTTTCCAAGACCTACCTGGATCACAAAGCTTCGCCAGCTCCTCGGCCTGGTAAATGTTTACCGCAGGTTCATTCCGAACTGCGCGAGGTTAGTCCAACCTCTTGATTCGCTCCTGGCAAAGTCTGCAGGTGCCACTTCCAACCTACCTTGGAGTAAAGACGCGGAGCAAGCTTGGAGTAAAGACTGCACTTGCAGGCGCTGTACTCCTGCGACACCCACAACACGATACCAGAGCCTCGATCATGACTGATGCTTCAGCTACGGCTGTAGAGGCGGTCTTAGAACAAAAGGTGGACGATGAATGGCAGCCCCTAGCTTTCTTTTCCAAGAAATTAAATCCCGCCCAGACCCGCTACAGCGTCTTTGGAAGAGAACTGCTAGCGGCGTACTTGGCCGTCCGGCACTTTCGACACTCTGTCGAAGGTCGCCCCCTCGTCATCTGGACGGACCATAAACCACTCACCTACGCCATTCGCCACTCAAGTTCTGTCTACACCCCTCGAGAGGTTTGTCAGCTGGCCTTCCTGTCGGAGTTTACGACAGACATCCGGCACAACAAAAGGAAATCAAACGTCCCCGCCGATGTACTAAGCCGAATTGACGCCGTAGCTTCGCCTGCTCCGCAACTAGACATCACGTTGCTGGCTCGTCATCAGGCATCCGACGAGGAGCTACAGCAGCTCCGCATATCGAACACCTCTCTCAAGCTGGAGGATGTTGGGTTCCCAGGAGGCATCACTATTGTCTGCGACACGTCCACAGGAACGCATCGCCCATTCATTCCAATTGCGCTACGAAGGCAGCATTTTTATGTCATTGATTCGTTGTCGCTTCTCGGCGTGAAGGCGACACAGAAGCTAGCGGCAAATCGCTGCGTTTGGCCTCGGCTGAAGTCCGACGTGCGTGACTGGGCACGGACCTGCTTGGCATGTCAACGAGCCAAGGTTCACCGTCATCCCGTACCTCCATCCACGAGCTTTCTGCCACCAGATGCCCGCTTCGACAAGGTTTCGACATCTCAAGGTTTTGACATCTCAAGGGCAACGATACATCCTGACGTGTATAGACCGCTTCACAAGGTGACCGGAAGCTACATCATTTCCCGACAGGACTGCAGCCACCGTCGCCGAGGCATTCGTGTCGTCTTGGGTGGCGCGCTTCGGAGGCCCATCTGAAATCGTCATCGACAGAGGGCGACAACTCGAATCCAACTTGTTCACCGAGTTGTCCCGAATCCTAGGGATGACGAGATTTCGCGCAACTGCATACCACCCACAGTCCGCTGACTTGAGGTGACGATGTAAACGCTCAACCTGGTCGTCTGACCTGGTTGAGCGTTTACATCGTCACCTCAAGTCCGCGCTCATGGCCCACGCGGACCCCAGCGAGTGGGTACAACAGCTTCCGCTCGTCTTGCTTGGTGTCCGAACAGCGCTGAAGCAGGACCTCGGCTGCGCAACTTCCGAACTCTTCTATGGGACAGCCCTGCGACTACCATCGGACTTTTTCGAGGTCGACCCCTCTACAACCACAAGGCCAGAAGATAACGCCACAAAGGTGAAACACATCTTCGCGGATCTTCGAACAGTGCCAACCGTAGAGTTATTACAATAAACGCTAGAGGCTCAGCTGGCGCTAGTGTGCTGTTGCAAATTGAAGCAGACAGCAAGCAGTCAGAAATTGACTTCCGGTAATGCATTTCTATGGGAAAAAGCGAGTGCATTTTCTCTCTGCGCTCGATTATAAGAGCTAATATCACGAATAATTTGTACGTACTAGGCACTTTGGAACATTTCTCAGTCACGCAGACGAAATAATTGGTCAGTTACAGCATTTTTATTTGAAATTCGTGGCATTAAAAACGGTGTTAAAACCGCTTCGTACGTGTATTTATGTGCACTGTCGGACACTGTTAGCGCGAACACGGCGTTGACGCTTTCCAGCATGGGGGATATACGTGCCAAACGAACGAACAACATGTGGAAAACCAAGAGAGACGGCAAAAACTACTAGTAACACTGGGTAAGCAACTCCTTGTGCTTGCAGACGATCAAAATAAGTTGAAAGTCACGTAATATAGTCCGATTTGCAATAAATAAGTACTGCTTTATTCGTTCTGCTCATGAATATGTGCGAAGATGCTTGTTCTGTTTTCAAATCATCACCCGCACGCTCCAAATCTTTGCAAATAGGGGGAAGCCAGAGGACAGGTGCGCGACAAAAACTACCCAACATAGGAAATAATAAGAAAACACACCTTTCGTAGCCCACGTACTTTATTCTTTACGTTTCGAACGTTTCTTTTAACCGCTCGTAGAGATACACGACGGGGTCATTTTCATATAGTGAGAGGACAGGCATATTAGCAATGTATAAGCACCAACGGAATGCTGGCTAACTTTGAGCACACTCTACATTCCTTTCGATCGTTATTTTGCTTGGAATCATCGCTCGTTTCTACATACCTGCCATGGAACAGAGGTTTGGGCCTGAAATATAGCGAAGTTTAGAATCGTTCAGTGGTAAAGGAAAAATGCTGTAACTAAAGCAATTACACTTTCACAATATCAATAAAGGTACATACTACCCAATACAAACGAAGTATCAAAAGTTATTAATGTTATTTTCCGGCGACGAGACAAAATTCACGCGGGTTTTCCCATAGGAATACACAGGAAGACTGGAAAAGTAGACTGCATGCTGTCTGCTTGAATTTGCAACCGGAAGTCCCATAGACACTAGCGCCAGCTGAGCCTCTAGCGTTTATTGTAATAACTCTATGGTGCCAACGCGAGCGCTATCTGCGAAGACGCCTTACGTCTCTCAAGACTTGCACAGTGCAACGCATGTGTTCGTGCGCCAAACAGCCCGACGGAAACCGCTCCAACCCGCACTATGTGCGACCGTTCCCGTTTCTGGAAAAGAAGCCAAGTGGCTTCGTTGTACTGATCAATGGACGATGAGACACCATCGCTCTCGAGCGTCTAAAGCCTGCCCATCTGGAGCATGCACCCGTGAACCTCATCACATGTGAGACGCGCGAGGAAAGTCCGAAGTTTCGGAAGAAGTCTTCTCAAGTTCACTGGACAAACCTATGACCACAGCTAGCGCCCTAATTGTGTGTTGTCGTTGTTCCTTTCGTTTTATTTAATCGCTCGTTGGGGCTCCTCGCTAAAAAGTGGGGGGGGGGGGGGGAGCATATCTGTAGATTTAACAGATCTGTAGCGACACTCAAAGTCAGCCTTCGCCATGAACGACGACGACGAGGTCCAGCTGCCTCTGCAGCGCGAGCGATTAAAACAGTTCGAATCCAAAACGCTGTCCGAGCTGGTTCCTTTCGTCCCAGCTCCCAACAGATTTGGTGACCCGGAATCGAAATCGCTCCTTCAAGGTCTGCTGCTCCGATGGATGCCGGCGCGTCCAACGCTCCTGACGGTGACGCCCTTCATTCACCCTTGGCAGTGATCCAGAATTTTCGGCTGCCACCTTTTTGGCCGAAAAATCTGATCGTACGGCTCATGCAAGTTGAGGCCCAGTTCCGTCTCCGGCACATCACCAGCCAGGAGACGCGGTACCTTCACACCATGTTCTCCTTGCCAGCCGACGTCGCCGAGGAGCTAGCCGACATTCTGGCCCCTCCGGATCCGGTCAGCCCCTTCGACCAACTGAAGGCCGCCATTCTTGACCGAAAGACCGAGTCGGAGCGCAGCAGGCTTCAGCAACTCCTTAACACCGAGGGGCTCGGTGACAGACGACCGTCCCAGCTTCTCCACCGAATGCGTCAGCTGCTGGGAACCCAGAACCAAGACCCCAACAACCGCCTCCTGCGTGAGTTGTTTTTACAACGGCTCCCATCGACCATGGTCCCGGTTCTGGCAGCCGCGGAAGACATGTCGCTCGACAAGCTCGCTCAGCTTGCCGACCGCGTCGCCGACTACTTGCGGGCCGCTGGCATCAGCGCTGTCGCCAATAGAACGCCCACAACAACATCAGAAGATTCCAGTCTTTGTCGTCTTGAGGACCATGTCGAGACCATAAGTTGTGAGCTTGCCAACGTCGCACCCTTGTCACGACGTCGTGAACAACGGTCACACCCCCGCCGAAGCCCGCGTTCCCACTCAACCTCAGTAGAGCGCTCCACCTTTTCAAACAGCAGTCAAGTCGACTCGGGCTCGGGCATGTGTTGGTACCACCGTACCTTTGGCAACGATGCCCGCAAGTGCAGCCAACCCTGCTCTTCGGCGGGAAACTATGAAGACCGGGCACTGACGGCGGCAAGTGACACCGGTAGACAGGAAAGCCGCCTCTTTTATGTCGTTGACAAGGTAGCTGGCCATCGCTTTCTTGTTGACACAGGAGCCGAGGTCAGCGTTCTACCGGCCTCTCTTTTGGACCGACAACGCAATCAAAAGACCTCCCCGCTCCAAGCGATCAACAACTCATCTATCGCCACCTACGGTCAGCGGTCCCTCACAATCAACCTTGGACTGCGCCGCACATTCCGGTGGCTGTTCATCGTCGCCGACATCAAGCAGGCTATCCTGGGAGCGGACTTTCTCAACTTCTACAAACTGGCCGTCGACATTCATTCACGACGCCTCATCGACCTGACGACATGCCTCTCCGTAAATGGCGTGCTCTCTAGGACCACGGCAACAGGACTTAGAGCGTTTTCACCATCAACGGCCTATGAGAAAATTCTCGCGAATTTTCCGGACCTTACGAGGCCACACACAACCACATTGTCACCTCTGGGCCCCCTGTTTTCACTCGTCCTCGACGGCTGTCTGGAGAACGCCTGGAAATTGCTCGTCGTGAGTTTGAGCATATGCTCGAACTTGGAATTGTTCGTCCATCATCGTGCAACTGGGCCTCCCCACTGCACATGGTCCCCAAGAGAGACGCAGGCGACTGGAGACCATGTGGCGATTACCGCGCCCTCAATGCCAACACCCAGCCTGACCGCTACCCGCTACCCCACATACAGGACTTCACAACGAATCTGGCTGGTTGCCAGATATTCTCTAAGATCGACTTGGTGAAGGCATACCACCAGATTCCGGTTGAGCCTGCCGACATACCAAAGACCGCCATCACCACACCATTTGGCCTCTTTCAGTATGTGAGGATGCCGTTCGGTTTGCGGAATGCCGCCCAAACATTTCAACGTACCATCAACGAGGTCACCCGAGGTCTAGACTTCGTCTTTGCTTACCTCGACGATCTCTTGGTCGCCAGCACGTTAGAGGCTGAGCACGAGGAGCACCTGCGCGCTCTTTTCACCCGCCTCGATGACTACGGGTTGGTCATCAACCAGAACAAGTGCACCTTCGGCGTGACGACCATCGAATTTCTCGGGCATCAGGTAACACCTCAAGGCATCAAACCCTTAGATGCAAAGGTTACGGCCATTCGAAACTTTCCGCAGCCAACATCTCTGAAGAAACTGCGCGAATTTCTAGGTCTCCTAAATTTTCATCGCCGTTTCCTACCGAGTTGTGCGGAACTGATCAAGCCGTTGACGGATCTTCTTGCCACCAAGAAAGAACCCTCTGCGCCTCTTGAGTGGAACGAAGATGCAGCGTCTGCTTTTTCTTCAGCGAAAAAGGCGCTCGCTGACGCTGCAATGCTCATTCACCCCGTTCCAAACGCAGAACTACGACTCGCCACCGACGCATCAAGCGTAGCGGTCGGTGCGGTTCTTCAGCAGAATGTCAATGGCTAGCAGCCTCTCGGATTTTTCTTTCACAAGCTCAAGAACCCAGAACAGAAATACAGTACTTTCGCACGCGAACTTCTGGCAGTGTACCTTTCCATCAAACACTTTCGCCACTTCCTCGAGGGCCGGAACTTCCATGTTCTTACAGATCATAAGCCTTTGACGTTCGCATTCCAACGAAACCACAGCGACCACACAGCACGTGAGATCCGGCACCTGTGCTTCATATCAGAGTTCACCGTTGATCTCCGCCATGTCAGCGGCCATGAAAACACTGCTGCTGACGCACTCTCACGCGTCGGTGCTCTTTCTTCAGCCCATCCACTAGACTGGGAAGAGCTGGCAACCGCTCAAGGAAACGATCCTGAGCTCCAGTGCTTGCGCGCCTCTCCCGGATCGCTGAAGTTTGCAGACGTGCCACTCCCCTTTTCCCCGGTAATGGTAATCTGCGAAACATCAACTGGTGTGTCCCGCCCATTCATACCGCCAGCGTTTCGTCTCGCTCTTTTTCACCATCTACACAACAAGAGCCACCCCGGAATTCGCGCTTCACAGAAACTTACAACTGCTCGTTTCTTCTGGACAAGCATGAACGCGGATGTCCGTTACTGGGCACGAACGTGCGTGCAGTGCCAACGCGTCAAGATCACGCGACACACAATCACCCCCATCTCACCCTTCCGACCACCGGACTCCAGGTTTGCACACGTCCACATCGACTTAGTGGGACCCTTTCCATCATCACAGGGAGCCCGCTATTTGCTGACATGCGTGGACAGATTCACGAGATGGCCCGAAGCATTCCCTGTCCCTGATATCACAGCGAAAACAGTCGCTACAGCCTTCGTCGACGGCTGGGTGTCCCGTTTCGGCTGCCCTGCTGTGGTCACTACTGACAGGGGACGGCAATTTCAGTCCGCTCTGTTTGCCGCCTTCACCACCGTCCTGGGCATCAGACACATCCAGACCACCTCTTACCATCCGTCGGCTAACGGCATGGTGGAACGGCTGCACCGCCAGTTGAAGGCCGCTCTTGCCACATACGAGCCGCGAGAACGTTGGGCCGACCACCTTCCTCTCGTTCTGCTGGGCCTTCGCTCGGCGCTTAAGGCAGATCTTGGCTGTTCTGCAGCCGAGTTGGTCTACGGCACGCCACTGCGCCTACCCGGCGAGTTCTTCTCTCCACCCTCATCTGAGTCAAGAGAAGACCCCAGTGGCTACATTGACGACCTTCGACAAACCTTTCGTCTTCTCCATCCCGTTTTACCAGCTCAACGGAGCCATCGACACGTCTTCGTTAGCCAAGACCTCGAGACGTGCTCGCACGTTTTCTTACGTCGCGACCAGGTCCGTCGACCATTGGAACCGGCCTACGACGGCCCATTCAGAGTGCTGGATCGGCAAGCCAAGACCTTTATACTAGACATAAACGGCCGTCGTGACGTAGTCACGACCGACCGTGTCAAGCCGGCCTACCTAGAGGCCATATCTCCTACATCCCCAGCAACCGCCCCTTCCCCGTCAGCACCTTCGGCGCTTGCAACAAGAACCAAGCACATCACATGGACCCTTGCAGGGCCCACGGCTCCACAGGGGGGAGCCTTGTAGCGACACTCAAAGCCAGCCTTCGCCACACCATTTGGCCTCTTTGAGTATGTGAGGATGCCGTTCGGTTTGCGGAATGCCGCCCAAACATTTCAACGTACCATCAACGAGGTCACCCGAGGTCTAGACTTCGTCTTTGCTTACCTCGACGATCTCTTGGTCGCCAGCACGTCAGAGGCCGAGCATGAGGAGCACCTGCGCGCTCTTTTCACCCGCCTCAATGACTACGGGTTGGTCATCAACCAGAACAAGTGCACCTTCGGCGTGACGACCATCGAATTTCTCGGGCATCAGGTAACACCTCAAGGCATCAAACCCTTAGATGCAAAGGTTACGGCCATTCGAAACTGGCGACCAAGAGATCGTCGAGGTAAGCATAGACGAAGTCTAGTCCTCGGGTGACCTCGTTGATGGTACGTTGAAATGTTTGGGCGGCATTCCGCAAACCGAACGGCATCTTCACATACTGAAAGAGGCCAAATGATGTGGTGATGGCGGTCTTTGGTATGTCGGCAGGCTCAACCGGAATCTGGTGGTATGCCTTCACCAAGTCGATCTTCGAGAATATCTGGCAACCAGCCAGATTCGTTGTGAAGTCCTGTATGTGGGGTAGCGGGTAGCGGTCAGGCTGGGTGTTGGCATTGAGGGCGCGGTAATCGCCACATGGTCTCCAGTCGCCTGCGTCTCTCTTGGGGACCATGTGCAGTGGGGAGGCCCAGTTGCTCGATGATGGACGAACAATTCCAAGTTCGAGCATATGCTCAAACTCACGACGAGCAATGGCCAGGCGTTCTCCAGACAGCCGTCGAGGACGAGCGAAAACAGAGGGCCCAGAGGTGACAATGTGGTGAGTAATGGTGTGCTTCACCGGTGGTCATCAACCAGAACAAGTGCACCTTCGGCAGATCACCCAGCAGATCCATTCCTCTCATCAAAATAAAAGAGATGGCTCGAGGCGCAGCACAAGCACGCGTTTTGGAGAGCTCGTGCAGACGAACGTTCTGAAGCCGCCATCACAGGCAGACACGTCGTTCGGTTTCTCGTTCAATGTCCTCTCTTTAAATAACGTGGTAGGACCTCGCGGCTCCCACACACTCAAAGAACAATAGACGCCCTAAACTAGAGCCTCAAAGAATGGCAGGCTGTATTTTTACCTAATTAGACGAATGGTAATTTACACAGCCATATTGATAACGGTCTAAACTATGTTTTGATTCGTTTTTGTACGCTGTAAGATTCGAGATTTTAGTAGAATATTTTGCTGCGCGGTAGAAAACGATTTTATTAAATAAATAAAATATGAAGAAGTGAAGTTTTTCTAACAATTATTTCTAACAATTTTATTTGTGATGTCATATACCCTTCTCAAAAGTATTCCCTCTGTTGTAAGCTGTGGAATCCCTGCACAATGGCGGACATAGCGCAACCAACGCTTCGAGACGGAAAGCTCAACGGCGCTCATTTTCTACCAGTGCTATCATCGGCTGAACCAACCAAGAGCAGGCATGCACCATAACCTTATGGTTTTAGTCTGTAAGTTTGTGCTTGCTTTTCTCCTAGTTTTGTATTTCCCTTCAGCAGTGGCGGTTACTCCGCCATTGTTGCACGGTTCCGACCTTCTGACAATCGGCACGTGACTTTTGAAAATGATTTTTAGTACTTGTTCCGTATACTTACTCCCACGAAAACCATAAGAAGCCTGTGTTATTTTGATGCTTCTGAAAAAAAAAAAAAAAAGAAGCACGCTAGTTTTTCTTTGGTAATACGCAAAAAATACTCCGAGAATGACGGAGGAACCGAAATTGGCCTAGGGATGTATTAATATTTGCCTCTCCGCCTGCAATATAGACCTTCCCAGCGGCGGTCTCAAACGAAGCGATTTACAGCGCGCGTCCCTGGTTTTGAGAGTATACATCCGTGTTGCCTAACTGCACTGGGTGAGAGTTCCCTTGTCAGTGGGCTGCATTAGAGCCACTCAATATGGCAGCGTAGCTGCCAGAGTAGCGCCACGCTTTTCCCTGTGCCGCCTCTCATCGCGATTGGTCACACGAGGTACCATAGCAACGAGCTGAGCTGGCTCTGTTTCCGTAGCAACCGAGTGACGACTCGTCACGTGACCTCTCAAGAGCCGTGATATCACCGGTAAGATGGCAGCGCCCAGAGCTGGTGGATGCGAGTTTGTTCGGTGCGCGGAGTCGTGATGTGCCGCAGCTTGCAGTCGATTTAGGGCTTCTTCGTGCTTCCTGACGTAGGTTTAACGTGAAGATCTGAAAGAATGACACTTTATACCCTCTCTGTGCAAGATCGCTTTGGATATTAGCACCTGTGCGACAGCATCAGTAATATCGCCTTAAGGCCCGTTCACACGATGCATTTTTCTCGCGCAACTAGTGTCGCGAAACGTAGTTTCGCGAAATGGTTGCGCCGTCTGAACGAGTCCGAAAAGGACGCGCGCATCTAAAAAAGGTTGCGCGCACACCTCGCTTCTGGAGCGATCTTTAGCTGAAACTTTGCCGAGTCCTGTCAATCACTCTGAGGGCGCCGCCAATGGCCGTTCAGAAACGCTCTCACGTGGCCTTTGAGGGGGGAGCGAGCTGTTTGAGAAGACCACTTCACTGCCGGTGTTGTGGCCGAGCCAAATCCGAAAAAAACCGAAACCACGAACGATGGATGCTGCCGGCGCTTCCGCGAGCACGTCAAGCACCACTGAAGGAAAAGTGAGTAGCATATCGGAAAAAAAATCCAGCGATGGACGAAGACGTAATTTGTGATGATGATAATTCGCGTCTATTTTTAGTCATAATTAAGAAATAAAACCTTGAGACCAGGAAACAAAAAGGGACGTACACAGTACCGTCTCAAAACCAACACAGCGTACAGCTCTCATTTACTTCCACAACAGTCTTCTTCTTTGCCAACCTCCATCCAAATCATACATATTCAGCAGTAAATAAAGTAATTGGCAGTAAATGACAATTCAACAACTAGTAAATGACAATTTAAGAGTAAATTAAGTAAATGGAAGTAAATGACAGCTGTATGCTGTGCTGGTTTTAAGACGGTGGTGTGTGTGTCCCTTTTTTGTTTCCTTGTCTTAATGTTTTATTTCTTTATTATGATTGTTCACCAGCTCGCCTGCGTTTTGACTCTTAGAATGTGGCGGGAGATGGAGAACACGACGCTGAATGGCTAATGGTGATGATGACGTTGTTGGCTTTCAACTGAAGCGCCACTTTATGGTCAACACCCAAACTATTTTCGCGAGTCTAAACGTCATCGTTGTTGTACCTGAAGCGGTACGTGTGAACGAGCTCATTTCGCGAAACTTGAGTGTCGGGAAACTGTTGCGCGCCTAAAAGATGCATCGTGTGAACAGACCTTTAGCGGTGCTTGGGTTTCCGGATATGTTTGAGGATTGATAAGACACTAGCATGCAATTTTCGCATTCTCTTAGCTTTATTTGAACGTTGGAGTGTCTGAGAATCGATGCGAAATCTATGCGTTGCATGTTGGGCCTTGGGGAATTTGTTTTTGCCCTAGGTAACCGCATGATCACAAACTTTTAGCGAGGAAGCTCCTGCGATGTTTACGTTTTGTACTAATCAACCAGGGAACCATGGGTTCAATCCCCACCCCTGCCCGTTTCGCTCTGGATGAGCATCGTACCGGCCTGCGTTGTGTATCACTACTGCGTGGTGCACGTTAAAGACCTATAGACCCCAGGCTAGCGGTTATACTGCATTGGCTAAATTGCTCATCTGCAGCGAGTGACTCGTCGCAACTTTGAAATGGCTGACCAACTACATGCTGTATAATTATTCACACAACTCCCAAGTATACTAATCACCGATTTTACGATATGCGCAGCGCAATTTCGTCTGCTTCTTTTAGTAGTGGTTGTGGTGACGTCAGAACGCCGAGCTCTGATTGGTTCTGAATAAAGAATAGTGGGTAGGCCTCAAGGCAGCTTTTAGGTCTACCTACTATCCTTAAATCGGAGCCACTCAGATCTCGGCGTTCTGATGTCACCAGAACCCCTGCAAAAAGAAGCAGACAAACTTGCGCTCCACATAGCTTTTAGGATAAAAGTTTCGCATTTTTCTAGCTTCCTTTGAAAGTCTGAATTTCTGACAATCAGAACGAAAGGTATATGGCGCGTGTAGGGCCTAGGGGAAGTTGTTTCAGCTCTGGGTCACCGAATAATCACAGCATTTTTTAGCGATGAAGCTCCTGCGATCTTTAACCCTTTTTACTAATCGCCAATTTTACGAATTGGCAGTTATGAAGATTTTGATATAACTTGCTTTCGTTGCAATAGCTTGCTTTTGATCGCAGTGTTTTTTGGTTTCTTTTTCAAGCGAAAAACGGGCGTTTGCTCAAGTGACGTATATGAAATGTCATGCTATATAACAATTAATGCATCGACACATACTAATAAACTTGGATGCTCAGAGGTGTGTTCGTCTTTGTAATTAACAAGTTACAGACGTATTTATTTCTTACGAGTGTAATATTTATTTTCTGTACCTAGGCCCGTTTTGTGCTCCTTAATGACAGTGTGCAATGACGTTATCATCATCTGTGTATGGTTCTAAATATCCTCTTTACAATGCCTACAAAGGCCAAAATGACGTCAGCCGACGCCAACTCACGCATTGGACACGAAAACTGCGTCTCTGGGTTGTATGGGCTCGTCAGCAATCAATTCGTCCATGGATATTTGAATTCGCGTTCCTGGCCAATGAGTGCCCTGAAAAAACTTATCATCACTTGCAAATGCCAAGTTCTACGGTGTGCTTAAAAATCACGGTAAAAGCTTGGGGCCATCGCACCGGTGCCCTAGCATGTCACGACTGTGTAATTTCACAGTTCTCTTTTGACTTGAGGATTACAGGTAAGGAAGAAGAAGTTTAAAAATAATTTCATGGCCCCTTTAACACGGATATGTGTGCCACACCAGATAAAAGTATTGACTTTTTGAATGCCGGTAAATTTTCGAACGACCATTTGGCCTGTCGGCAAGAACACCTCATATCCGGCGTCCGTCTCTTTTGATGGCGTCAACAACTCCCTAGAGATCACCATGCCGTCCTTCTTGGTTGAACCCCGTCGACGTCGCTCCTCAGCGGTCGGTGAGAGAATATCATCTTGAAGGGATGATCGGGTCTTGAAGAAGTATGATGCTAAACATATACTCGCTCACTATGGGGCAGTCGAGCAGCAGGCATGTCTTGAGCCAATCGTCCGGTCGTGGCCGGCGTAGTCAGATTTTGATCCATCGGAGCGAAGTCCGAAAGTACTAGGACGGTACGTTCGTCCCACGAAGCGGCCGCAATCCCGGCGGCGCCGAAAGCCACTCGCCTTGTCCGTGCACGTACGATACCATAGCAGCTCTCGTCGCCCGAAAGTCCCCGGGCTGAAAATCGTCTCACTTTTCAGAAAAACAGGCACCGTTCCTCCAGAGGTTCTTGCCGTACCGCGATGCCAAGCGTTTTATACCATTTTTCAATGAACGAATTGAGACATGAACTGGACTACAAAGATTGCCGGCCGGCGTCGCTAGAAGAACGGTTACCATGGCAACCTCCCAGGCCCAAAATGGGGATCACTATCAGCGCTTCTGACGTCGTGCATCTAGGTAATTTTGCGTCGTGTCGCTACTCTGGCAGCTACGCTGCCATATAGAGTGGCTCTAGGTAGACCACATACTTATGGTGCTCCTAGGTCTACGCTCTTCAATCAAAGAGGCCCTCAGCCCTACATCAGCAGAGTTGGTGTATGGCTCACCATTACGTCTACCGGGCGAGTTCGTTATTCCCACACCGGACCACGGCAACGCCCCTACCCCTCACCACTATCTCGATGAGTTACGAAACTTCATTCGTCGCTTGCAACCTGTGCCACCACGCCGACCAACTCATCCAAAGGTTTTCACCAGCCAAAACCTTACGACTTGTACCCATGCATTCTTACGCAAGGAAGGAATCAAGAAGGGCCTCACTCCACGGTACAACGGCCCCTACAAAGTTCTGACGCGAACTTCCAAAACATTCACGCTGGACATCAACGGTCGCGAAGAAGTTGTAGCGGCCGACCGCATAAAACCTGCGTTTATGGATAGCGCTGGCCCCACACTCCCCAACAACGTACCACATCTTCCTGGTCGACCCATCAAGCAGGTTTCGTGGCATTTATAGCATCACTTCTTCAGCTCGCAGCTTTGGGACTCCATCGTTGATAGCCCACGACTTGGATTCCCGCTAAACACCATGCGCACCTCCCTAGCACCACCTTCGCCAGAACTGTCCTGCCTTCTTCAGAATACAAGCCTATTAGCCTTGATTTCTGGGGGGGGGGGGGGGGGGGGGGGAATCCTGTGGCCACGCGCCACTCAGAGATTTGTAGAAAAAGAAGAGAAGGTCGCAGCGTGAGGGGATTAGAATAAAAAGCCCAGTTGGATTTCGGACATCAACCCGGTCGGTCGTCTCTATACTGATAGCGGCTAAATTGCCGTGTTTTATTTCTATTTTTGTGTTCTATGGCGAATAGAATTTTTCGAGGTTTTCACTCTCAACAAAAGGGTTGTCGTAGGGTACTACACTTGGGGTAGTCAGAAGCCGTCACAGATATCGCTACCCCCCCCCCCCCCCCCCCCCCTTCGTTATACTAACAACCCCATGGGCAGTCACACGGCACGCAATCAGCAGGTAATCACAGTGAGCACCCCCAAAAGCAACATGCCGGCTGGCAAGCGACGGTGGAGCAATACGAGTAAGGCCTAGCGAGTTGGACTGCTTTTTGCTAAAATACGATTCTCAAGTGCGTACGCCCGTTCGCTGCCTTCCGTGCGCACAAAGCACTCCGAAACGCGCCTCGAAGCACCGGCACCGCACCTAATACGAGTAGGGGCGACGATGTGAGGGGGGGGGGGGGGGGGGGGGAAGGGCGCATTCGAGGGGGTTTGTCCGCGATTGCTTTCGCAAGGCCGGCTGCATTTACTTCGCGGCCAGAAAACATTCAAAGAAGGAAACAAAATAGCGACAAATGGAATAATGTCTTTATTGAACAGAGCATCTGCTTGCTGTGCTTGCCGCAAGTGATCCGGCGTTTTCGGTTGACAGCGGCGAGGCGAAGCATTACCGATTTAAGCGGCTTCGGTTCCGATCGTTCAACGCTCCTGCTCACCTGTTAGCATTCGTTATCCACTTTCAAGTCCCTGGTAATCCTCACCGCGTCTGTGCACGCACTTGGCGCTATTCACCGCACAAAACACCCATTCAACTGGCTATGGGACTGATCCCATTTGGACGAGAGGCCGAGAACCGAACCAAACCGAACCCTTTGTGGCTGCTACGTGGAGCCATGAAACGCCTCCATGTTTTTCACTCAAATAAGTAGACATATAAACGCGCGACTCCTTGAATTGGGCGGCGACACGGGCCACCTAACGGACAGCGCTCAAACTAAAGAAAAAAAGAAACCAGCAGTTCTTGCTCTGAGCGCCTCGCCAGACAATGCCGTGTGTACATAGCCCACGCCACACTACACTCATACGCGACATACAGACATCACAGCATTTTATACATCAACGCATTCAGAAACAGCACAAGATACAGTATCACATATTGGCACTCTATATTCCTATACACACGTCTAGTCGACACCAACAGCTTATATACTGCTGTATTTTATGTGACCGATTAGGATGGTGACCACTGTCATATTTTGCATAAATACGAAAGGAATGTGCAAGATTTAGCCGTATATATTCTTTTCCTCCACTGCCCTTAGGAAAGCGCTCGTATCTCTAATGTAGGGCCATTGCAAAAGTGAACTGCAGGTTATAAATAAATTTGAATAGTTGCTACACGTCACATTTTGAACAGTTTCGTTTTCTCGCTTGCCTGCACTTCAAGTATACAGAAGCCTGTTTAATTAATTGTATTAATTATCGAAACCAATTTCTGCAATCACAACTTTCTGAACACACTGATGCATTTTCTTTTCTCTTTTTACATATCCAGACTGACTTTAGCGGCGGTTGGGTACACGTTGAGTACACTGAGCACGCGCAGGTGATTTTAGCGAAGCCCGTCCGCCGGTCCTCCCCGAAGCGTTATTTCAGTTTTCTTCTTTTCGCTAAATATCCGTTCTATGCGCTCGCGCTCGCGCCAAGAGGACAGTGCAGAATTGCTGCTTTCGGGCCCGTGTCTTCACCTGCAACGAAATTATCTAAATCCTGGTAGAGACAGTAGTGTTTGACTGCGTGCGTCTGACTGCGTTGAGGCAGCAAGAAATCAGGACATCCCTGCTGCTTATATCGCGTGCCAAGATGATTCCTTGAGTTGGATTCCACGCTTGATACGAAGCACAGACGTGCCGGTGAGTGGCTTTCGGTTCTCGACGCAACGCTGTCAAACGCTAATGTCTGAACCGGCCTTGTTTAAAGCATTTTTTTATCGAGTATGCTCGATGAAATGTGTCAAATGAACCAGAGAAGGCGAATCATGTACCTCGAGACAGAGAAATAGTGAAATACACGGACATGATCCCAGATATCTGTGTACGTTCGTCCTATCCGGCCTCAGTCGTGGTGTTCAATGCTTCATACTTCACTGCACTTGAAAGCAAAAAAATTGGGTACGACAGGCGCGCAAGTTCGGTGGAACCGAGGAGGCCAGTTGCAACTGATCTGCACGCAGAACTGACCGATCACAGCTTTATTGAGAGCACGCTCTTTACTGAACCGCACAATAAAAGACGACGAGAGTATCTCGTCCGGCGAACATTCAAGTCAACTCACGCCTGTGCGTAGCTTCCTGTGCTTTTCTAGAGATTTGGTTAAATTCCTCGAGCACGACGCCAGCTGCCAGCTGTTTACTGCTGTACATGGTAAAACCCGCGACGGAACCAAAAAGAACAACCGCGATACTTTTTATCTTCCTCGGGTTTTAGCAGGTGCCTACCAAGGTTGCCTGTACTTGTTTGTTTTCTGCCAGTTTAGGCGCACGCTTACTGAGCCACACGCTTGTTTCGATCGGTTCAAATTTGAATAAATGATAACCAACGCACAAAGAAAACAAGTTTCAAGTACTTTTCGAGCTTTTTGAAGTGACTTTTACTATTGAACGACTGCATACACTTGAATGTTCAATTCAAGAATTTATAAAACCTGACTACCCCATGCTTGTCACCTGCCAACAGGGTGCTAACTCTCAATGGCTCGAGCCCAGTGGGTAGTTAAGTAAGCCTGCGGGGTAGTTACAGCCGTCAAAACGCACGATGACGAGGGGGGGGGGGGGGTGCTCATTTTTTCTTAGAGTGTTCAAGGAAACATTGCACTATTTTTGGGGAAAAAAAAAACAGCGAAATGAAGCTAAGTTTGGTGAGTCCGTGTGCTACAGAACAAATGCAACTCGAATGTTTGTTACATTTTGACTAGATATTTTTAGAGCACCATACACTCAGCCGTGTGAATCTACAAATGTTTGTGTCGAAAATATCTGACTAAACGGAATAGACGAACTGCTTCACTCACAACATGAAAATGGAAAGGTTAGAGACGGGTCTGCTTGTCCATTCCTTTGGGCCCCATGGTAATTGTGAGCGGGCTGCCTGATGAAGGCACGTTAAATATCCCATGGAATATTCCATGGAAGGCCCTGGCTCGGTCTCCAATGTGATCGGTGTAAAATTTGCAGGGGAGACTTAACGTCAGATGTAGGTGTACTGTGCAAACGTTCAGCTCTCTCGGGCAACTTTAGATTTCTGCATAAGATGTGTCACTCTATGTTAAGAAATCTATGATATACAAATGAAGCTATTAAGTACCATTTTGACTGATACAATATAAAGAGGGGGATGTGGAACTTCGGGCTATCTAGTTTTTATAACTTTAATGTAGATATTTCAGGAAGAGTGATTATTTCAAAATATGAGATGCATATCTGTCCTATCAATCTTTGAAAACGTAAGATTCTCTTAGTGAGGACTTCAACTTAAAACAAAATAAAGTAGGTAGCCCAATTTTCCAGTAAATTTCATTGCAGAAACATCTTGATTGTGGTATCAGAATACTTTTACCTTGGAACAAAAGATTCCTTCGTACAAAATTTGCAGCGAAAAGTGGAACCGAGAAAACTGCATTCAAACATTGAACTCATTTGCTTTGTCAGTGCCTCCAATGTGGTCAAAAATATTTTATATAAACATAACTCTTTGGCGTATGGTTATTTAATTTTGCGTCAGGGTGAATAGTCGCTTTCTAAAACCAAAAGCCTCAAAATTGAAAAAAAAGAATTTTTATGTAAACATTTTATATTTAGGCCCATGTCCCCACTTAAGCGGAGAAGGCCAAAAGGAGTTAGTTGAGAACGGACTAGATTTCAAACGGCTCCGGGAAAATGCTGTATTTTCCTGGATACGACGGTATGTCATCGTTTATGTAAGATTCCAAAGGATGAACGTGACCGCATATGTCGACTGTGTGACCAAGGTTAAGGCAGGGCTTGCAGATGCAGACGACGAGTCTAGCGCGGGATGGGTAGATTCAGCAGAATGATCCTCAACAGTTATTGCATTGAGGGATCCTGATTCCTTCGAATGCAATGAGATCGGAGCGGATGTTCCCTTACGAGGTGGCGAGTTTCCGTGATGATTTGATGCTCCAATAAAACGTTGGCCTTGAAGGGGCGATGCAACGATTTTTTTACTTTGTAGCAGAATCACTGACGTTAATGAACTATGGAACACGCGTTCGTTCTTTTACACTCGCAATAGAAGTCTCGGACGAAAAAAAATAAAACGAGCAGCGTTCACTTCCTCGATTGCCAGACAGAACAAACAGCCGCGGGATCTGGATTTGATTATATGCCACCGATTTTGATCATAGCCACGCACTGGGGTTGGCAGATAACTGGACAGGCGCTCTGTTCAAGTCTTTTGTATGGTTCGGCTATAGCATTAGTTGTAGCGATTGTGCACGGGCCTTTATCCGAATGCTTGTGGATCTATTGACTATCACGAGCCCAAATCGAAGGCTCACGCAATGCTTGGGTTCAGTCTATAAGTCACATTCAAATATTGTCACTGGGGAGGACGGTGGCACTTAACAACGTTATCCTGTTTTTCGAAGTAGAGATTGAAAGAAAAGGCTCCGAGACGGCGTGACTTAGGGCCGTAGCTCAAAAACAAAGAAATTCCAAGCTTCGGAAGGGACGAGCGAAAAGACGAGCGCGGAGCGCCGGCCAGACCGATCAATTTCAATGGTCACTCCAATACACAGCGCTTATGTAGCCCAGCAGTGCAGGAACACAAGGCTAACAGTCATTTGGCAACGACGACATTTAAAAACGATCTCGAAAGATCCACCCCCGTCTTCAAATAAAATAAATCTATCGTTAGGGTCACTTGAGCCTTGAGCGAGTTCCTGGACAACGACCTGGATCAAAAGTTTACCGAGATCTTTAAAATATGTGATTGACGGACTCGCTGACGCATCAACCCGTCTACGAGAACAGCCTGAAACACCAAGCACACGCAAAGCTTTGGTGACCATGAGTATAATGTCCGCAACAACAGAGACTCCACATATCCAAAAAGAACTTCTGGAACTGCGATGGTTACCTAAAGAACAATAATACATAAAGTAATTTGACTTAACTCGCCTTACGCTCAATAAGAAGCAAGATACGAACAAACCTGTGCGGCTTGAAACATAGGATAAATAAAAACTACCAAAATCTACTGAATACCGGGACACTCATAGAAACGAATTACCCTTATGCACATCATCGACGTCGATTGAGGGCAGGCCCCAGATGAGACAGAACGCCTGCTTCAGTGTTCGCCTAAGGATCGTGTCCAGAAGGTGCCAATCTGTTCACCGCGCTCTAACGAGATAGATGACGTAAATTTAGATGCATCTTTATCCTAAGGACAATATCGTGGACGCGGGACGTACCGTGTGCTTGAGCTGCGATCGGTGTTAATGTGTGAACTTGTCTAAGCTCGGAAGATGCGCAGGGCATGATCTGCCTCCGGACTCTACTGACACCACCTAGAATAATCAAAGCCCGTGCACTTCGAACTTATCATAGCGACATCGAGCGCAGACACAAGTTGGACACTAGTGCGACGTCAGTGTTCAACTAGGCCACGTGTCCTGTCGATACGTCGATGGACTCTCGATGTCGGGCGTAGGTCCAGTTGATGAGTTGGCGCCATTCGATTGCGATGGTGTTATACGTGTAGCTTTTTTAAACAATATGCGCCGTGAAACAGAGACAAAGAGGAGAGGGACCCAGCAAAGAGGGTTTCGTGTTGTGTTTCTCTCATTTCGTGCCTGTTTTACGGCGAATATTGTTTAAAGAATAATTTACTAACCTAGACCATTTCTCCACTTTATGGTTACGTGGAGGTGGAGGAGGCTGTTCACGCACTTTTATTTTTCTAGGTTATGCAGACTCTAGCTCTGCTGTTGCGAGACTTCGTCCAAGGCCGCCGACGCCATGAAACGTGATCATCTCACCGAGATTGCCAACACAGGTCCGAGCTCTTCGTGAGGAATGGCGCGCGCGAGATGAGGCTGCAGAGTCTCGAAGTGTGCCATGAAGTGGCGTCTGGCTTCCAGGAGACCGGTACCCAAGCGCAGAGGCTCACGTGCTCGCCATTGGTTGAAGTGTTCTAGAAACCTGAACGACTCCGGGCGACCGACGCGTTAGGAGGTAAGTTCAAGTTCAGCTCCACAGGCGTAACCAACTAAACTACAACTTGTCCGCGAAACGAAAGTAGTGTATTTTTTAACGCAAAACATAACTACGTAAAAACAAACACTTTGTATCCGCCAAACTGTAGCAGAGTTTCAAAACTGCCCGTTTTCTTATTCAGAAGTTATAAGTGATTTTATCAAAGTTTAAGTGCGAAAATGAGGCCCGTTTGTCCCAGCTGACACCCTTCATCTCCATATGCTCGTGAGCTCCGTTGAAAACTTAAACAAAAGTTGCTTATAACTCTTGAATCTCACAATGACAGCTCTGAAACTTCGACGCCGAGCCAGGACCAATACTGCTACATATCGGTGGTTTGATTGTACGGCAATGCCAAGTTTGTTTTTGTGGTAATATATATATATTTGTTTTTTGCAGGCACCCTATACTTTGCATCTTGGCACTTCTCTTCACTTTGTGTGAATAGAGATTGCAAAGCAGAGCGACTAAAACAGTCTGAAAATAATCCATGTGAGAAGATGGTCCTGTTAAAATGTTAAGAAGTGTTGGAGCGGATTTCTGGTCGAAGGTGTGCTCTTTGACACGAGCGAGACGACTGTGCATACATGCAATAAAGGGTACGCTTGCTGGCAAACCACCGACCTTTCCGACGTTCCTGAATGGAATCCCGGCCTTTTCTCTGGTGCCAGATGTGCTCTAATACCCGTATATATATAACCACTTGGTTTCAAACACCCTAGGATGTTTTAGGCCACAGGCCACGAAACGTCCTGGTTTTGGTTTCATTATACCGAAGTTTTAACTTTAAGTATGGGTTTCATCGTCGGTTTATTAAGAGATCGCGTTTGTGTACCCTGCAATTATTAAGGTAAATTTGAAGCAATTCTGTTGATGATGGGATAACATCTTCGGCAATTCTGTTGATGATGGGATAACTATCAAGGTAAGTTAAATCTTTTTTTGCGGCGGCTGCAGCTCCTGGTACTTTACATTAGTTGGCGCCATTTTATACTTGTTTAATGACTATGGATACTATTGGTTATTTGATCAAGTGGCTTCTCCGACTATCAGTCACTAGTAGTTGCGACTATAGGTCCCGTTATTACGTATATTGATATCACGTGTCCGTGTATAATGACTTTACTTGATCACGTGAAGTGACGTCATGTGTTGACATGAATTAAGCTCAGAATACCACGTGCTATGACTTCATGAGATTCCCTCGCATCTCATAGTTATAGCTTAAGTAATGACGTAAGCTATAGGCCCAGAGTTGAAAGAGAATGGCGGCGCAGTGCACACATTTTGTACATCTCTCGCGCCTTCGCACTACAGTGATTGTCTGTACTTGTAACATAGGCGAGGCGTGCGATTGCGAGCTCGCCAAATTTATTTTAAAGCTCATGTCGCACGTTGTTAAACACAATGGTTACCAGCCAGGACGTCATGCTCTAATGCTGCGCATAGGCAGCGGTATAAAATTGGGGTTTCTCGCCAGTACTTTGTTGCTCTTGAGTGGGCGGTTTTATGTTCAGATTTAAAGCGAACATAAAAGGACGGGTACACCGAGAAAGAAAGTAGGTTAGCGAGAACACACGCGAGCAAGGCAAGCTCCGCTACGCGGAGCGGACTGCGCACGAAGGGCGGCTTATCATGCCAAGAGGATAATCTCCGAGGGGCCGCGAAACCTCAGGAGTCGAGGGTCTCCAATTCATCATTTCCGTGACACTCGGCTTCGGACGCACGGGTAGGGGAACGTCGAGGCTGAACATCGCGAACGGGCGCCGAACGATTTGATGAAGCACTCACATTGATCGCGCCTGGGACAGGGTGGTATCGAAGCCCCTATAACCAGGCTGCTGTCGAGGACTAACCCCCGAATTCATAAATCTAACTTTTTCAGAAGCCGATATTCGACTTGCTCAAGTCAGTCTTGCGACGAGGCAAGCACGCCTCATAAATACACCTTAACTTGAACCGACCTTGAATCAAGCTTGAAGAGAACTTGAGGTTCCTAAATTCAAGACGGTTGGAACTATCTTGAACGCGACTTCATAGCCGTTTCAACATGGCGGCTTCCCGAAACGACGTTGCACGGAGGACCTCCGCTTTTAAATTCGCATCCTGCGCGTGCGCTGTCATCTTCGGGGACGCGTTTCCTTTGAAAGAGTCCCGCGACCATTAATTCGGGTTGGGGCAAATCCGATGGAGTGGTACAACGACGAGCAGTATTTGGCGCGATACCGCTTCACCGACGGAACGGTTCGAGAACTGCTTGTGATGCTGCCGCCACCAACGAGCACCGATAACAGGGTTTTGCCGTTGACTCCCATGCTGCAAATGCGGGTCGCGCTGAGGTTCTATGGTGCGGGAACCTTCCAGGTCGAGACAGGGGTCTCCCTATCGCGTCCCAGCAAACAGCGTTCCGCGCGGTTGGAGTAGTAACGCAGCTGATGGCGAGGCACCTGTTCCGTGAACTCTTTAATTTACCCAGCGCCGCCCAATTCGGCACGGTGATGCGCAACTTCTACGCGCTCACCTATTTCCCCGGCGTCTCCGAGTGCATCCACTGCACTCACGCGCAGATAAAGAGCCCCGGCGGCGAAGACATGAAGGTGTTCCGGAACCGGATGGGAGTCTTCTTCACCAGCATCCAGGTAACCAGCGCACAGTTGACGGTTTGCCAACTTTACAGTTTAAAAGCTTATGAGATGACAAAAATATTCACATTAGAGAAACCCTTGCGCAATCAATACATTATTCATAAGAGTGATGCGCTCACGTTCTCCTGCATGGAATTTCAAAATTCTGCCCCAGGTATTGCACATGGAATAGCTTTTAACTTTCGTGGTCAAAGCCCTCTCGTCTGCACTTTACGATGGGTTACACCTAAACATCTAACTATGATTCCCACAAAAAATAATTTATATGGGAGGTTTTTGAAATCTAGGGATAATGTTGCACTCGAAGTGTTTAAAAAGTACAGGAATCAGCTGACAGCCATGTTGAAACAAGCAAAAAAGCAATATTATGTTCATATGTTTAGTGTTGACGATATGCGGAGAGCCGATATAATCTGGCGCAAGCTAAGATGCGTAGTTAATTATAAACCACAAACTGCCACCCCGCTCGAACTTAATATAAACAATACTCGTGTTTCAGAGTCAGATCTGACAAACGCGTTTAATGAACATTTTGTAAAGTCTTCGACCTCTTCAGTCTCCACACCCCTTGCAAGTAACGCAATTGAATATATGCCCGTACCTTTACCAAATTCTATATTTTTATTCCCCACTGATATTACTGAAGTACCAAACATTTTCATGAGTTTGAAAAACAGTAATAGTCTTGATGCCTATAATATGCAAATAAAACCAGCCAAATTTGTTCTAGATATTCTAGCGCCATATTTAACCCATATTTTCAACCTCGCATTTGAGACTGGTGAGTTCCCTGCCAAAATGCAGCTAGCCAAAGTGAGCGTTTTACATAAAGAAGGAGAGTTAGGCAATATTAATAATTTTAGACCCATTTCTATACTTCCAGTGTTTTCCAAACCGCTTGAAAAACTAATTTCTGTGAGAATTACCTCGCATCTTGAAAAATACAGTTTAATAACTGAGTCTCAATTTGGTTTCTGTCAAAATCGTTCTACCGAATTTGCTTTATTAAAACAGAAAGAATTGATATTAAAAGCACTAGACAATCGCTTATTAACAATTGGAATTTTTCTAGACTTTTCTAAAGCTTTCGACACAATAAATCATGACATACTTCTTGCAAAATTAACATGTTTTGGAATTCGAGGTAACACGTTAAAGTTATTAAAATCATATTTGCAGCATAGAACTCAATTTGTAGTTATATCTAACTTTAAGTCGCATATTCTAAATATAACCAGTGGCGTTCCCCAAGGTAGTATATTAGGCCCCTTACTTTTTACTATTTATATAAATGACATTGTTAACGTAAATCGCGACCCTGACATCGAGTTTATTATCTATGCCGATGATACTAGTATTTTTTTTCCTGGGCGAGATATTAATACACTTGTAGCCAAATGTGACAACTTGCTTGATAAAATCAATAGATGGACGACGAGCAATCTGCTTAAACTAAATTCACAAAAAACCAAGGCCATCATATTCAGCAGTTCAAATATTCCAGTTGTGATCTCAAGCCCCGTGGTTTTAAACAACGAAGAAATTGAATTTGTAGATAAAATTAAAACTTTGGGTATCTGGTTTACTAAAACTATGTCCTGGACCGCACATGTTGATTTTATTCTATCCAAATTATCAAAAACAGTTGGATTACTCATAAAATTTAAGTCGTTGTTACCTCAATCTGTAAAGCTTTTACTTTATAACTCATTGGTATATTCGCAGTTTAATTATTGTCACCTTGTGTGGGGCAATACGACAAAAGCAAACATGAACAAGCTGTTTGTTTTACAAAAGAAAGCTGTGCGCGCTATCGCTAATTGTTCATATTATCACCATACCGAACATTTGTTTTCTTCGTTAAAAATTAAACCTATTCAAAATATCTATGAATATAAGCTTTTAGTCACGTATAAGAAATCATTGCTGATTACAGATAGCTTTTTTATTCGTCTATGTAGTCTTGTCCCATTCACTTCACCATATCAACTTAGACCAAAAGAAAAATGGTTTGTTGCACCATCACGCACGTTGTATTTTAATCAAACATTAAATTACCAGTTAACTCTCTATTAAATTACTTAATAACCAAAGAAATTGATATCCATGGGATGACACTGACTGAGGTACGAAAATGTTTTTGATTTTCTTTTTCTTTGTATTGAAAAGTCCCGTATGTGTATAATTATATTTATATCTATTTTTCTTAGCCGTATGTGTGTAATTATATTTATATGTATTTTTCTTCGCCTGCTGTAAGAGGGGGCTCGGACCTTCATCAAGCTGCAGTTGCAGCTTTTTGTCCATGTCCCCTGTTTTCGTCTCCGAAACGAAATAAAGAGATTTATTATTATTATTATTATTATATGTCTCTGAAGTTTGATTCGTAAGATTGGTAAACTTCGTACACATATTTTATCACATTATTTGTGGGTTTCTCAATATTTCAATAACGACATGTATATAGTTCTACACACATGTTTGACAGCTGTAAACTGTTGCAAGTGAGTACCTTTCGTTTTGCTGATAGAAAAGATTTCTGCTTGGCCCAGATTCTTCTCTAATTTAAGCTTTGCATTCAGCATGCAATATTCATATTGACAATATGTCGCAAACAGAAAGCATCATTTGGACAGGGTTTGCACGTAAAATATTTGTCGAGTATTACCACAACGTCAGTCGATGGTACCATTGCCACTAATTTTCATGGCTCATGTCTTCATGTTTTACTTTAAGGCAACCTGCTTGCTGGATGTCACCGGACCCCAGCTGCAATTCTACGATGTGTTTGCAAGCTGGCACCGGTCGGTAAACAACACTTCCATTTTCAACCACTCTCGTGCGCGGGTGCTCTACGAGGAACACCAGCTGCAAGGGATGCTGCTTGAGTACATGGGCTACACCTGCATCCTGCTTCTTCCGCTTTATTAATACTGTTACTATCTCTTGCGAGATCTTGTGTATCGAAACACTTTCAGACTGGGTGCAATTGCTGCGACAAAAAACACAAAAATAAAAAAAAACTCTGAATATGTTGTGGCATTTACGAAGTCAGGTATTAGGCTGTTTTAAATGTATAATTTAAAACAGCCCAATACAAATTATACTTAAATGTATAATTTGTTTTATATTTATATGGCTTGATTGTTTTTCTATGTGAATATCTGGTAAACATGGGTCAAAAAAGTATTATATTTATCTTTTTCTATTCCAAGCTCGCCATTGGCGATAAGGAAAAGAAGTTTATTCTCCTTAATTCCTGTAGGGTTTCCAGGCCTGCGTCATTAGAGAGTTTGGTTGGAGATACATATGAGGAGTGCATGTTATACGCAAAGCGCACTGCTAGTCTTCGAATTACCTCAAGAGCTGAAATGCAATGACCCCCCTTGCAGATTTCGGCCCATCCAACACGCCATAAGGTAGAAAAGTAAATACTACAAGTGTGTGAGAAAATATAGTCGAGTGTTCAGGGACGGGGATCACATTATATACAAATGTAGAGCGCTAGTGACATTACTAGACTCGTGCGCTAGTTGCGAAGGCTATAGAATGTACGAACGAAGTAAGTGAGATAATGAACATGGCAACGTTAGCACCGAAAGTGTAATGACAGAAGCGCACTGACACGGTGAGAACAGCAGGGCGTATTTCTTTCTGCCCAGCCTCCAGCACACGCTCACTGGAGCAAAGTGGAAATTTGGGCCGGTTTGTTCATGTTCACTCTGAACCACAGAGTAATTCTGCCGTTTAACTAACTTAGCTAACAACTTCTTGCTACTCATTATCATGCTGGACCACCAGGCAAAGCGGTTTACGGAACACAGCGTGGGCCCAAGAATAAGGTTCAATAACATACATATTATACCTTCTATGGGTCAGTGAAGGGTCTGACTCAGAATATTTTGTTTTATTTTATTTTTGTTCTCAATTTTAACCAAGCGTGCAGTGTTGTGTTTTTTGCAACCGCTGAATGCCTCAAATAGCAAACTCTGTATTGTTTATTAAAATAAGTGAATGCTTACTGCGAACTGCTACATTGTAGCCTCCTGCGACTGCTCGAGAGTTCCACCAACTCGGTCGTTGCTTGCTCATATCTCTGGGCATAGCCTCCAGGAGGCTCTGCTCTGGGATATGTCCCCCTCAAAAAAAAAAAAAAAAAAAAAAAAAATTTTATTAAATTTTTATTAGGTTATTTCTACTGAATTGATTGCTAAAAGCGTTTAGTAAACAAAACACTCGCCGCCGTGGCCGTACCACCACCCCCCGAGAACTTCGCAGTGCACTGAACGCGCTTAGCAAGAGCCTGCCAGTCAAAGATGTCACCACCGTAAGCGGACACCTTCTGGCATGCTTTGGCTGCAGATGCACAAGTGAGGTGTACGAGATGCCAAAGCGTCACGGAGCCGGCACGCTGGCCGACATGCAGCTGACGCCACTTTTGGTTATGCAGGTCCTTAACGCCATCAGATCTGCGTTCTTGCTCGGCGTGGGCGGCGAGCGGGCACTATAGCCGCTATCGCCAGAACCATCTTCGACAACCGCATTCGGATGGCACGCACCGACAAGCAACACCAAGACCCGTTTGCCAGTCATCACTGACTTCACTTCAAGCACCGTTTGGACGAAGCCCTCGCCGACGATGATCCACAAGTTTGCTTTTTGCACCGAGGACAACGTGATGCCAACCGAGACTACTTAACTTTTGCTTAGTGAGATTTGGAGCCGGCGCGCTGGCCGGGCATGCAGCTGACGCCCTTCTGGGTATGCAGGTTAGTTCACACTATTCTTTTCAAGTGCGTTACACTATTGTATGCGTTGCCGGCTCCTCCAACGACAAGTGCTGTTACTCATTGCCGCAAACGTGTTTGTTGTGAGCATTCGTCTTGTAGGAACTTCCACCTTTTTGCGAGCCGGGTGCTTTACCTGATTTTTCTTTTGTTACTTTCCGGTGATGTCGAGCTCAATCCTGGCCCTCTCACTGTCGAAGAAATAAAACTGCTCAGAGGTCTACAAAGTGGCCGGGCAACAATCATGAGCAAACTAGATATTATCAACAATAGGTTAGCCAAACACGAAGCTATGTTGACAAAAGTAAACAATAGGCTCGGTGTAGCTCAGGGGCAGGTTGAAGCGGTCAATAAACTAGTGTCTGAGCAAGCCGATGTAATGACAGGCCTTGCATGACAAGTAGTAGATTTGAGAAGCAGAGGTGTTGATCTCGAAAACAGAAGTCCCAAGCAAAATCTTGTTTTTTATGGAATAGATGACGACAACCACTCGGAAACGCGGAACCAATTAATCGGAACAATTAGTTAAAAGTACTTGCAAGAATCATCTGGGAATTGAACTGCAGTCTGTAGAGAGGGCTCACCGTGTTGGCAGATATGATGCGAAGTTCAAACGACCAATCATTGTCAACTTCGGACGTCTTGTCAAACGCTAAGAAGTTCGAAGGGTCGTCCTATACAGTGTTGATCTTGATTATTCTCCTGAGACCCGAGATATACGGAAACGGCTCAGGGAATATGCTGAAGCTAAAAAAATAGCCAGCAATAATAAGGTAAGGCTAAATGTTGACAAACTTGTTAACGGAAAAGCTTTGACATGGGATAAAAAAAAACAAAAAAACAAGAAATCGTTCCCCTCTTGAAACAATGACGCCCCGGTAAGTAAAAGAAAAGTACCTGTCGTGATCTAGTTGCTGTCGTGATAAACTGTAGAAGCGTAATAAAAAAAAAAAATGATGAGTTTGCTGGTTTGCTCCAGTCCGTTAAAGCAGATATCGTGTTCGGTAAAAAATCGTGGTTGAATGCGTCCATCGCCGATAACGAGGTATTCCCAAAATAATTTATTCTTTACCGGTGGAGGGGTGTTTCTGCTAATACATCCTCCCCTAAAGTCATCCAGGCTAGACATTAATCATGACGACGACGAGTCAATTTCGTGCTCCGTCACTTTATTTGATAACTCATCGTATGCTGTAGGAACGTTTTACCGGCCACCGAATTCAGATTTAAAGACGTTACCGTCATTATTTGATATAGTTTAGGAGGCCTCTCGGCAGATTATATTATTGGCAGGAGACTTAAACTTGCCAGAACTATACTTCGTTTCAGCGTCGGTCCGAGCGCGGCTGATCTTATGAGCCGAAGGGCTCATAAGATAAATCAAAAAGCGCAGCGCCATGACGTGCTCCTTGCGTATGATAGGACTAGCCGGCGGAGGAGCACGCACAGAGAGACGGCGAATACCGGCTGGTACTATCAACTGCAGACAGCACGTCATGTCGTTGTGCCTTTTTCGCTGTCTGATTGGCCCTTCGGAACATAACATCGGCCGTGCTCGGACCTAAGCTGAAACAAAGTATAGAATGGTCTGATGGTATTTGTTCATGTAAAGTTGGTACGCGCATGAACCTAGAAATGAAAGAAAAACATAATGGATACTTTCGGACTGGTGCAATATGTAAAGGATACAACTCGGAATAACAACATTTTAGACCTTTTGTTTTGAAGTTCACCCAATCTTATTAGCTATGTCACTATTGTCCTAGGAATAAGTGATCACAATGCCGTCATTGCAAGTGTCAAATCTGAAATCAACCGACCTAAATATGTGCATCAAGGACAGTTTTTCTTTTTCTTTGATAAAGGTGATTATGCTAGTATTTCCCAAGAGCTCCTCGACCACTTGCCGGTTTTTGAGTGTCTAGCTGAGAACTACGACATTCACAAATTATGGTGTGTATTTAGAAGCAAGCTGCTAGAACTTACGAACCTTTATGTCCCAAACATAAATTCTACTAGGCTCAAAAAAAAAAAAAAAAGGAACGTCAATTGGGTGACCCCACGTATTCTCAGGATTATTAGAAAACGAAGGAGAGCATTCGTCAGATACAAGAAAACAAAAGGCGACAAACATTTGATGACATATAAACTATAAAAACTAGCTCTAAACTTTTTTTGGCAGTTTATAAAAGGGTGCGGATCAGGTTCCCTGGGAATTAACGAAATGGTGCACAACCACCACGTCCTCTTAGATGACACCGAAAAGGCAACGCTCCTGAATGATTACTTTCGATCTATCTTCCTACCTAAAGGTAGCAACTGTCCTCCACCACATGCAAGCACCATTCCGTTAATGGGACCAGTTGAACTAAGCGCGAGAGGTATCGAGCAGCTCTTGAAAAACATCGACGAAACCAAGGCAACTGGTCCCGATGGTATATCTCCATGTATACTACAGCGTTGTGCCAAACCTATATCGATGTATCGTTATTTATCTACAATAAATCACTGTCTACCGGTACCCTACCAGACGACTGGGAAATCGCCCATGTTGTCCCTATTCAAAAAGGCGTTTAAAAAAAAAGAAGTTTCAAACTACAGGCCATTATCACTAACTGCTAACTCATGTAAAATCATCGAACGCATTTTATATACAGAAATATGAGGCACATAATAAACAACAGCATACTAATTAATGAACAACACGAGTTTCGTAAAGGATTATCTTGCACAACACAGCTTGTAGAATTTTATGACGAATTGGCTTCTAATGTTGATAATGAAGGGCAAACTGATTGTGTTTTTCTAGATTTTCGTAAAGAATTCGACACTGCGTCGCACCCGCTCCTTCTTTGTAAACTTAAGCTGTTAAACTTGGGTTTTAGTGTTTCCGATAGATTGAAAATTACTTATTTCAGCGTCGCCAATTTGTTGTCTTGAACGGAAAAAATTCGGGGTACGTTGACGTCACGTCAAAAGTCCCACAGGGCTCTGTTCTAGCTCCCCTTTTGTTTGTAATTTATGTAAACGATATTTCCGCGGAAATTTCCTTGTGTATACGGCTGTCTGCCGACGACTGCGTTGTGTATAAAGAAATTAAGGATGAACAAGATGCTGCTTTGTTTTAACGAGATCTGGAGTGTATTAATATTTGGGCTCTACGTGGCAGATGAATATAAATTTAAAAAAATGGGTTTTACCTGTGTTTTACAAAAAAACAAAAAATTGAGAGTCACCATCGGATAGAAAACAGCTCAATAAGTAACGAATCTACGTATAAGTACCTTGGCGTCACTTTATCACCCGACTGTTCTTGGAACGCTCATGCTGATGACGTGATCGCGAAAGCTGGCAGGCACTCAATTTTATTCAAAGGAATTTGAAACGCCCACAACCTGATTAAAAAGAAAAAGCGTACTTATCATGTGTCAGGCCGATCTTAGAATATGTCTGTGACGTCTGGAACCCTTCGCAAAATACCTCGACTGATAAATTTGAAACAAATTCAAAACAGAGCTGCTAGGTTTCTCCTGGTTCGGTATGGGCGGAGGGAGAGCTGCACTAAAATGAAAAGTGAATTTAATTGGGAACTATTTTCCTCCCGACGAAAAAAGTTGAGATTGAAGTTTTTATTTCTTATATACAATATTAAAACCAGTATTAGTAGAGAAATATATTTAAAACACCCATATTATGTTTCTAGGCGGACTGACCACGTTTTCAAAATCCGAGAGTACCACGCCAGGACAAACGTGCATGCGAATTCTTTTTTTTTTTTTGTTAAAACCATTGCAGAGTGGAATATGTTGACTGAAGACCAAGTGTGCTCTACAAATAAAGATACGTTTTTTTTTTTTTTTTTTTTCAAAACTGTAACTTCCGTGCAATAACGCCTCCGTGGAATGCGGGATAATCTTCAAATAAAGAAAAAAAAAAGAAAATGTATGAAGCTGACGCTGGATGTTGGACAAGTGAAGTTCCTCCTGTTTATCTCACTTTGTCTGTGAGTGTAGTCTGTATTTGTAGGTGGTCCTGCGTCGTTTTAAAATTGAGTTACTCGGGAGAGAGATTTGATGGGGATGTACAGGCGACGTTATAATTTAATTAGCCAATCATGATGATTCCTAATAAATTACGTACAACAAGGCCCATATCAAAATAAGAAACTCCGTGGAAAGGGGCTTCGGCGTCGTGTGCAGATCATCATGACCTGTGGTACCCTCCCGAACCTGTTTTGCTTGAGGACGGAGCCAGAGTCTCTACCTCACCTAACTCCGCCAGTCGTACCCGGGGCCAGTCGGGCCTTCGGACCCAGGAGGAGCTCCCCGCGGCCAGTTCACCTGCCACCCGTGGACGCCGTGGAGGACTCCCTCACAGGCATACAGGCGCGAAAGCGACTTACCCAAAGGAGCTTCACGCAGAGACCGGTTGCAAAAAATGACTCACGAAGCCTTGCCTTAAAGAGGTGGTGCGACAATTTTAAGATAAACGTTTTGTTCACTTTACACGAGCTTAGAGAAACCTAAGTATACTCGAACGCAGCGCCGCTGACCGAGAAACGTTTAAAGTTGCTGTGTTATTTCAAGGATAAAGCGGGCATTTTCTTTTTCTTTCCGTCTCTCCTCCACAAAACTTCACAAAAACTCGGGGGTCTCAGTTTCGGCGTGGTCCCTTTCCCCCTCCGAGACGATATTCGAAGGCGGTTCCTAGATTGGAACCGACCACTGCGTGAGCACTCGATTTGGGATCGTGATAACAATAGCTTGACAAGAATTCAGGGTGTCTCGTGTCCAATTGCTGTAATGTCTGCAATAGCCAAGCTCTTACAATGTTTGGTTCTCGGCGCGTGTCCTATACTTTGGCAACCGCAGCGCATGGCTATGATCAACAATAATGGCATATAATCGTTTCCAGGTCACGTGGTCGCTTGTTCTGGCTGCGAACTGAAGGGGGAAACACTGCGATTAGGTTTCTCTGATTTTTATTGCCTGGGTTGAAAAACAAAAGGCCGTTTCATAGGTCAATAACTTCGGGTATTTCTTTTAGGCGGTCTCTGCACAAAACACGAAAATTGGTGCATCGCACCTTTAAACTGTTTTAGTCATGAAGGTGGCTTTCTTTTACTGTACTGGTGTAAAGAGCAAAGCGTCCAATGAAACTGTCCTATAAGCATTTTCTGGAAATATGTTTATATGTAAACTGTTCTGTATTTTTAAGTCTATTTTGCAATTATGCCTTTACTACTTTTTAGAGCGCAGCTCTTAAGGCCGGTTTAGACACTTGCGTTTGAGTGCGTTTGACTGCGTTGCGTCGAGAACCGAAAGTGAGTCACCGGCACAACTGTGCTTCGTATGAAGCATGGAATCCAATTCAAGGAATCATCTTGGCACGCGATACAGGCAGCAGGGATGTCTTGGTTTCTCGCTGCCGCAACGCAGTCAAACGCTGTCAAACGCAACTGTCTGAACCAGGCTTTAGGCGCCCACTTCCGGCTTGAGCGGCGTCGCCGTCGCCGTCGGCGTTGCCGTCGCCGTCGCCGTGGGCGTAACCAAGGTCACCCCAAGGTCACGTGATCCCCAAGGTCACCCCAAGGTCACGTGACTCCTCCCAAGGGCAACCCAAGGTCACGTGACCCCCAGGTCATGTGATCCCTCCCAAGGTCGCGTGACCCCCCGAGGTCACGTGACCCCTCCTAAGGTCAGATGACCCCCAGGTCACGTGACCCCTCCCAATGTCACCTCAAGGTCAGGTGACCCCACGTGACCCCCAAGGTCACGTGACCCCACGTGACCCCCGAGGTCACGTGGCCCCTCCCCCTGAGGTCACGTGACCCCCCTCCCCCCGAGGTCACGTGACCCCCTCCCCCGAGGTCAGGTGACCCCCCCGGAGCATATTAAAGAATGAGGGGAGGAAGAGGAGAAGGAGGAGGAGGAGGAGGGGTCTACCCTCCCCTCAGTACCTTTCCCTCCTCCTCCTCAAGAGCTGCACTCCAATTCGGCGTTACAGGGAGTTGTAAACGGCTTTCACTTTTTAGAGCGCAGCTCTTAGGGCCCATTTTCGGCTTTAGCGGCGTCGGCGTCGCCGTCGCCGTCGGCGTAACCGCGCGGTGCATCATGGGAAATGTCCCATAATGCACCGCGCGAGCCCCCCACCGGGGTCACGTGACCTCGTGGGGGGCACGTGACCCCCCCTGAGGTCACGTGACCCCCTCCTCGAGGTCACGTGACCCCCGCCGATGTCGCGTGACCCCCCGATGACGTCATCGTCACTGATGACGACACCGGCGTCCACACGGTCATCGTCATCATCACTGATGACGTCACCGGCATCCACATCGCCATCGTCATCATCACTGATGACGTCACCGGCATCCGCATCGTCATCGTCATCATCACTGATGACGTTACCGACATCCGCATCGTCATCGTCATCATCACTGATGACGTCATCAGTGACGCACTGATGTCGTCACCGGCATCCGCATCGTCATCGTCATCATCACTGATGACGTCATCAGCGACGTCACAAATGACGTCACCGACATTCGCATCGTCATCATCACTGGTGAAGTCATCAGTGACGTCACTAATGACGTCATCGGTACCCACATCGTCATCGTCACTGATGACGTCATCAGTTACGTCAGTGATGACATCATCGGCATTGGGGGTCACGTGAACCCCAAGGTCACGTGACCCCCCAAGGTCACGTGACCCCCTCTGGTTAGTTTAACCCCCCCCCCCCCCCAGTGCCCTTCCCTTCTCCTCCTCAAGAGCTACGCTCTAATTCGGCGTTACAGGGAGTTGTAAGCGGCTTTCACTTTTTAGAGCGCAGCTCTTAGGGGCCCGTTTCCGGCTTGAGCGACGTCGCCGTCGGCGTCGCCGTCGGCGTCGGCGTAACCGCGCGGTGCATCATGGGAAATGTCCCATAATGCACCGCGCGAGCCCCTCACCGGGGCCACGTGACCTCGTGGGGGGCACGTGACCCCCCGAGGTCACGTGACCCCGGTGCATCATGGGAAATGTCCCATAATGCACCGCGCGAGCCCCCCACCGGGGTCACGTGACCTCGTGGGGGGCACGTGACCCCCCGGGGTCACGTGACCCCCCGAAGTCACGTGACTCCCCTGAGGTCACGTGACCCCCGCCGATGTCGCGTGACCCCCAATGACGTCATCGTCACTGATGACGTCACCGGCATCCACATCGTCATCGTCATCATCACTGATGACGTCACCGGCATCCACATCGTCATCGTCAACATCACTGATAACGTCACCGGCATCCACATCGTCATCGTCATCATCACTGATGACGTCACCGGCATCCGCATCGTCATCGTCATCATCACTGATGACGTTACCGACATCCGCATCATCATCGTCATCATCACTGATGACGTCATCAGTGACGTCACTGATGTCGTCACCGGCATCCACATCGTCATCGTCATCGTCACTGATGACGTCACCGGCATCCGCATCGTCATCGTCATCATCACTGATGACGTCACCGGCATCCGCATCGTCATCGTCATCATCACTGATGACGTTACCGACATCCACATCGTCATCGTCATCATCACTGATGACGTCATCAGCGACGTCACTGATGACGTCACCGACATTCGCATCGTCATCGTCATCATCACTGGTGAAGTCATCAGTGACGTCACTAATGACGTCATCGGTACCCGCATCGTCATCGTCAATGATGACGTCATCAGGGACCTCAGTGATTACATCATCGGCATCGGGGGTCACGTGACCCCCCCCTGGTTAGTTTAACCCCCCCCCCCAGTGCCCTTCCCTCCTCCTCCTCAAGAGCTGCGCTCCAATTCGGCGTTACAGGGAGTTGTAAGCAGCTTTTTTTATTCCTGTTCATACACATCTAAAATGTAAAATATATCGCCAAATCCTTTGCTGTAGTGACAGTGTAGAGGTGTTTTACGCTTACAAATGATAATAATAGATACTATGAAGGAGCAATTATGTCATTACGCAGTTTCTCGCAGCGCGCTTAACTTTAAACATACCCACCTCGCATCCCTTCCCTTTCTAGAAAAAGCCCCAGCCTTCTACTTGCAACTTCCCTGAAGTGAATCAGATTACATCATAAGTCGTGGTTTTGGCTCCGCTTTTTATTTGTGGCCTCCCCACTAAAGCTCCGTGAGCTTGCACTCAACATTTCCTATATTGGTTTGTTACACCTGGAGTCTGACACGGCACCCGTCCACCTTCATTCGATGCTCATCTTCGAGCAGCCTGATGTGGATGGCGTGCTCTTCTCTCAGTAGTGAAATGAGTACATTACTTTCTGTTGAGGGGGTTTGCTCCAGGAGCGTCATCCTCCCTCTGGGTTGCCTAGCATTGCTGCTAGTAGCCGCCACCCCGTCACTGCTGCAGCTTGAAGCAGGTGCAGGGGCAGTTACGGGCCGCTCGGTGTGGGGAGCCAGGGCTGCTCCTGCAGCTGCTGCGGCACTGGTGCTTGTTACGGGCTCCGTCACGTCCATAGAGGGGCTGCCAGATTGATAGTGGTTCTATGTCACAAGATGGATAAACTCATATCTGAATTACAAGTATGTATCAAAGTGCACAATGTTAACAACTTACACAGTATGAAATGAGCTCAATACCAATTCAACAGCGACAACTGCGGAAAAAATGGGGGAGGGGCACTTCTTAGGTTACAAGGTAGCGAAGGCTACAGCACGAGATCACGTATTTGAATCATTATTTCACGGAACTAGTGTTCATGCCAGAAAGTAAGGTAGCACGGGCTTTCTACCATGAGCAGAAGCTTTCTAGTATGAAATAGTGTTTCAAAGCCGTGAGCTACTGCCGGTGCTTCCCCAAATCAAGGAACCCGTGCTACCTTGCGTTTCGCTTGTAGACTTCCTTATAGTTTCATATTACAGGTGAACTTAATGTGAAGGCTTGCTTTTACAGCGGAGCCGTTAAAAGCTAGTTTTTCCAGGATCGCGTCCGGCACCAAACAAATGTCGACACACCACTCTGGTTGCCGCCGTCGCTCATAGATGGCGGTAGCTGTCTAGAGTGTTGCGTTTGCCGGTTGTCTGCTTGCAACCGTCGCTCGTAGATCGCTTCAACATTTCCAGCCTCAGCCACCAGACAACTAGTTGCTGCCGTCACTGATAGGTGGCGGCAACATTTCCTCGGAGGAAGGAGTGCGGGAACGGAACGAGCGGCATGTGCGGAGCAGCGCGAATGCTTCCCCAACCGCCTCGAGACCGCTATCGCCTAAAGTTCCATTACGTCGAGCGCTTCAGATTCCCTTGCGAAATAAGAGCAGATCGCTCGCCTGGAAAGCCACCGCCGAGGACAGAAGCTACAGTTCCGCTGCTCTCTTCCTTCTTCACGAGAGTGGAAAGGCTGAAAGTTTTTTTGCGAATGTTTTGTTTTAACTTGATGAAGTAACTCCTGTGTCGGCAATTCGAGGTGGCAAGCCTTTCTTTAGATATTTCTGCTTTCTTTTTTGTAGATGTTTCGTACCTCAAGGGAGAGAGGTACTGGACCGGAAGAGCACTTAAATTAATACAACAGTGTACGATTCACGCATCGGAATTCGCCGTCGTGTCTCGCATGTCTGTTTCGTCATGACATAACACTGACAAAATGTGTAGAAAGAAAACGACTTAACCTGATGAACAATACAAAAACCGGGGGCACACCTGATTGTGGAGTAGGGACCTTCTATTTCAACGAGGAATGTATTGTGCGGCATAGCAAAAAGACGAATTTATAAATTTACGTGTTAAACCAAAAAAGATATCTCGCACTTCCCCAACGATGGCATAAGGATTACTTTGGACCATCTGAGCCCCTCTACTCGTCAGCTGGTTAACTTTAACTGCGGCATAAACTTAAACGCCCTTCCCTACTAGGTACAAGTACCTGGCCAAGTTTGACGAGGAATGGATGCTGAACAGCTCTGTCTTATTGCGTAATGATAGCTTGTGTCACGTGCAGTTCGTACGAAATATGAGTGGCTTTCATGGAAAACTTTCTGATAAAGGGAGACCTGAATACGCACGATGCCGGGTTTTCGCAACTCAGCATGCACTTGAGCTCAAGAAACACTTCTTGTTGCTCCCGAAACAACTAGGTAAGATAAAAACATATCAACCCGTGTTTAAAAATTATTCAATTTTTGTTGTCTGCAGTCGAGACAAGTTTCATTGGAATTTCCTTCCCATTGCAAAAAAAAAATAAATAAATGACGAAGTTTAGTGCTTGAACCGATAAGAAAGAAGTGAGCCGTGAAAAGCGTGCGGCGTACCGACGGCATGCATTGTTGGCCATCATTTAAGAACTGTATATAAAATTTTATCAAAATAAAATCGCGCACTTTGGCTCCAGAGAAAATATCTATTTAGCCTGCTGCTTCGTGCCATCAATAACTGGCCGATCGAGTCAAGACAATTCACTAATATTCCAAAGATGTTGTCATGTCGCCTATTATCGCATACCTTGAGGCTTAGTAATAACCAGCATAGAAAAACGATAAACAAATAGGAAGATATTCCTATTTTTAGATCCATTGGGAACTCGAAGGCCGGCGCTTTGCGTTGGACATATTGAGACGGCTTGGCCCTAGTTGTTTCTGGTAACGCACTCCTGTAACGGGAAAGCTTCGCATAAGTCTGCTGAAACTCACGCCCTGGAAGGTTGAACACCAGCCCCAGTCGAATGCTGGCACAGCACCCATAGAAAACGCAACCCTTGTTATCTAAAATGTGAAGAGCGAAGACGTTTACATACATGGTGGGGAGGTGTGCACGAGGAGGTTGAAACCAAGCGTGTGCTTCAGAGGAAAGGGAAAGGAGCAAAATAGGAGGGTGAAAGCAGGTTTGTGCAACTGCACGAGACGCTAAATACATTTTCCACTCGCACCGGAGAGCTATAGTTTTGGCAAGGCTCTCTTTCAGATATGCTATACTTTGTCTTATCCTACGATGGACTAAAGGCCAAAGCCACATGCCGCCAGGTTCACTTACGTCCAACGATAAAATCTGACACACTTAACATTGCTTAGAGATGGACGAATAATGCTTTTGGTAAATATTGGTATTTTGATTTTGGTATTCTGGTTAATACGTTTCAGCGTGCTTTATTTTTTTAGGGAGTTTAGTCCTGCTGCCAAACTCCAAACGGGTCCCAGACCGCGTCAAGCTGCCTTTGGCAGCTTTTTGTATGGGGCACCGTTGGCTATAAGGACAAAAAGACTGATTGACTGATTGAATCAAAGAGGGCTGTATCATTTCTATAGCTTCGACACTGCAAAGAGTCTGTATGTCGTGGCTTTCTTTGCAATGCAAAATGTATGAGCCACTCAGCACTATTCTATTTGAACCACTGTTTGCCAATCCTCATCAGAAAGTCGAGACGCGTGCTCCGATATGTGCATCGAAGTGAAATACCACGCAATTTATATGTGGCTCGTGATTGGGTCTGACTATCGAAGCTTTTGCCTTTTGTCTATTGAAGGATCACGCCAACTATAGCAAAACAATGTTTGTGTAGTTAAGGCACAAAATATGCACCGAGCTCATCTGTGCAACATCACCACGATGCAACAGAATGGATTTTGTGCTGAAAATGTCTTGTCAGGTGCACACAGCCTACGAATGGCCGAAAGTGCAGATTTACTTGCCTGAACAGTGTACCTGCGTAGTCGTACCTCTTCATGCCGCCATCCATCGTCTCCAGTAGCTGCACTACTGGCCCGCTCTGGAGGTGGACCAGGTAGGCCGCTCTGTCTGAGTCGTTGTCGCTGGCATGGCGGGTGGCCATGTAGCCTGCCACCGCCCCCCCCCCCCCCCCCCAAGCGCAGCAATTGTGCTCATGGGTGTGGGGGGTGCCCCTCGTCGTAAACAATAATACCGTGCCTGTCAAGGCACTTGATTGAGGCAGCCTTGATATAGGCATGCTGAATATTCAGAATAAGCACTCCTGTACATTGGCCAGGCTGGGAGATTTTAGCACGATATTTTGTAACACAGGAAACAAATAGAAAGGAAGTTTGAGCAATACTGCAATGACATCATAAGAGTGAACGGCACTAATGTCATTTCATGCCATTTTGCACTCAAAACAACTATTTCCCCACTTCCTACGGAAGATATGACGACAGGTGTTGTGTGCCTCAGTATACGAATGCTAAAGTGGCGCTAAACTGGAGCGGGATAATCCACGGCACTCAAAATATTATGCATATCACGATCTCTCTCTATACTGTTCCGAAGTGACACACGGTGGCAAAATGGAAGCGCGAAAGGTTTTACTGACATCATATTTCGCCAATCGCAAATACAAGAGTACATCAATCGCTCCGATTAACATGGACAGAACACTCACTTGTTTTGTGGGTCTTGCGCTTTTTGTCCGAGCGCTCGTTTTCAGGAACCCCAAACAAAACTGCATTCCAAAACGCTCGTGGGTTACGAACCAAACCTGATGCTTTCTTTGAAGGTTTTCCGATTCTTCCGATTTTCATGTGATTTGTATCCCGTAAACTTGGCTTACACAAGCAAATCTCTAACGAAGAATATTTTACTGACGAATATTGCGTTTACAGAGTGATAGGGATTCAAATGGTTCACGGGCCACTCTCGGAGGAGGGATACTCACGGAGGTGGCATAAGTCGGTTATCATATTTTCGCAGGTGTGATCTGCAAGAAGGAATTGAATGTGTTTGGGTGCAAATCAGTTTACCTGGCCAGCCTAACGTAATAATTGGAAATTATTACTTTCCACCTCGCTCTGACACACAATCATTCATGAACATTTTGAACTAAATTTCGAGTGCTGTAGATTTTTCAATCGACGATGTGATAATCGTTGGTGACTTTAACGTGCCTGGCGTTGGTTGGAATTCAAACACGATTGGTGACGCATCAAGTAAGGTACGTGCTAGGGCCGAAGAAACGATGGAGTTTGTGAACTTCAATAGGCTTTATCAGCGTAATACTACAAGAAACTTGGCTGGAAATACGCTTGACTTGTGCGTGACTAACATATCAGCAATCACTTTCGAGGCTGCCGACGGTCCTCTTGTCAATATCAATAAAGGGCATCCACCATTTAACCTTACTATCGTACTTCCTGCTCGGACGTCGGCGAGTAATTATAGTCTCTGGGGTATAACAACACTCGTGGGGATGGATTACCTTCGTCTTTACAATCACCTTTGCAACGTAGACTGGAGCGTTATTTTACTATGTTCCAATATCGATAAGGCTGTTAAAAGTATAACAGACATCGTAACTAAAGCCACGATAAATTTCATTCCACGCAGGAGTGGTCGAACGAGCCACGATCCTTTTTGGTTTTCCAGAGAGCTACGTGATGTGTTGCGTAAAAAAGCGAGGTATCATAAAAAGTAAAACACCGGCATAAAGGAATGGCGGGGTCTGTTTAAAGAGTACCATTCAGCGGCCAAAAAATTGATACGGCGTGATTGGGAGAACTGGCGAAATTCAGTTGAACGCAAGTTAAAACGCGATCCTAATGCTCTGTGGAATTACGCGAGGTATATGAGGAGAACTAGTCGATTGAAAACTATTGCGTTGCAAGACAACTCTGGATATACATCTGAGCCGTCCGATGTTTGCGATCTTGTTGCTACGTTCTTCTCTGCCGTCGAAAACTTGATTACTCCGTGCACTGTTATGACCGATGCTCCTCTCGCATCTACCCGAACTTGGTAGTTCCTAATCTTATGCTTGAAGATGTGCTTTCCGCAATAAATGAGCTCGCCCTAAAAAGTCAAGCGGTGAGGACGGAATTTCTGCTTTCATTGTAAAGGGATGCAGGAATGTTTTTTCCCCTGTGTTGCTACATATTTTTAACATGTCCTTAGAGGCCAATGTATTTCCTTAAATATGAAAGAATGCCAACTAGTTGTACCTATACATAAATATGGTCGCACTAACTGCGTTAGTAACCATATTCCAATTTATCTTCTTTGTTCCTTTTATAAGGTATTTGAAAAGGCAGTGTATAAGCATATTTTAATTTTTGAAATCGTCTCTTTGTCTCAACCAACATAGTTTTTGTCAAGGTTGTTCAGTGGAAACAAACCTTATATCATTTTTGGAACACACGCTACCTAAGGTCACGTCCCGTGGACAAGTTAAGGCTATTTATTCCGATTGCTCTAAATTTTTTTGATCTCGTAGATCATAAGTTGCTGCATGCCAATATTTCAGCTCTGGGCATGACTAGCTCGTTTTGCAGTTGGCTGTCTAGTTATCCTGGCGAAAGACCTAACAGAGTGCTTTATGAAGGGTGTTTTTCTGCCTCATTTATTTTAAATACTGGAGTGCTTCAAGGACCCAATCTGGGGCAGTTGTTATTCAACAATTTTGTCAATGATTTGGTAGACAGTGTGCAGCATATAAAGGTGATGCAGTTTGGAGATGATGTTAAGATTTATCGCGAAATTCATTCAACTACTGACTGCCTAATGATGCAAGATGATGTTCAGGCAGTTCTAAACTGGTGCTTGAAACATAATTTGGTACTTAACCCCAGTAAGACCAAGGTTGTTTCCTTTAGCTGTAAGACAAGCTGCATTGCGTACTCGTATACCATGTTAGGTTCAGCTATCGCGAGGTCAGATACCATTCGTGACCTGGGAGTGCTGCTTGACTCCCGCCTTTCGTTTACGGTGCATGTTTCTAAAGTTGTGAATGATTCTGATCCCCCAGGTGCTAGGAGTGATTTCCCGAAGGACGCGGGATTTTCATACTTTCGCTAGCATGATTTTTCTATTTCGCGCCCTTAGTTTTTCTAAACTTGAGTTCTGCTCAGTCACATGGAATAGCATTGGATCGACTCAAGCATGTATTTCAGAAAAAGCACGGCGTCGTTTCTTGCGGATTGTTTACGATAGATGGGTTGAGAGGCGCATTTATTTTGAGTATGAATACTTACTTAATCTGCTTGACCTGGTACCCTTGCACAAAAGAAGATTAGCGCGAGGCATGACTTTTTTATATAAGATAGTGAACGCTACAACTGATGCACCTTTACTTTTAAGTGCGCTTTCTTTCAGTGTTCCTCAAAAGCGTATCAGATTTTCATATCTTTTCTCCCCGCAGAAAGTTGGTGTGCAGTCCCCTATGACACGCCTTGCGCTCCTTTATATTCGCGATAGGAGTGATTTTGAATTGTTTTCACCACTTTTAAATTTTAGAAGAGCATTCTTGGCCACTTGACAAACATCTGTGCTCTGTTCTCCGTTGTTCCCCGTAGTTTTATTTATTCCCTTTTATCTTTTATAAATCACGTCTTGCTTATTTGTTTGTCTATATCTGTTCTTTTTTTGTTTGTAATACGTGCGCACTATTAAAGTCTCGAGCTGTTTGTGAGCACATTAGCAGAATAAATAAATAAATAAGTACTTCCTGAGGTTATTAGAGTCCCGAGGACTAACACCATGTAAGCTGTTTTGTTTCAATTTTTTTATTATTTAAATATACTGTCGATCCCTCTAGGGTTTATTACAGGAGAGAAAATACAAAATACATAAAAAAAGCAGTGTTTCAATTACAAAAGATGTATTACTCAGTGAAGAGTTTCTCTCATGTCTCATTTTTAAGGTTCACATATCCTGCGCTTGTCTTTCAGCATTGAATGATCATATTATGCTAGCCAACAATCCCGGAGAAAATAGACATTTCATCTGTAATGAAGCGTGGCGATTTTTGTTTACTCGCCATTTTACTGTTGTTTATGGGTCGGGGGAAGCTGAAATGTTTAGCAGAAAATTTCGACAGAAGATAGGTTGGAGCGACCGGACGAGCGAAGCGCGTGCTTGAAAAGAAAAACGGAAAAGATTGGAGTGGCTCTACTTGGCTATTTTCAAAAAAACGCTAGCTATTTCGCATGTTGCTAGATGAAAGTATCATTATGTCTAGAAAACGCGCATTATATGAAATGAATTAAATTTGCCTATCCGCCTTTTTCGCGATTTATGTTTTGTAAGCACATCTTATCAAGAAAATGTGAAAGAAGTAACTTCTTTTTTAAGTCTGAAAGAGCTTTTAGAGAAAAACTCTGGTTCCCAGGCGGGGAGCACCGCAGCCGCTCGCGACTTGAACGGGACTTGACAAAAGAAGTTCGCGGGAGCGCCTATGAAGTGCAAAAGCCAGTTTGGTTGTTTCCAAGTCGAACGTGTGTTTGAGTAGGACCTGGCCAAGTCGAAGTTCGGCTTCAGTTGAAGTCGCATCTATGAATTCGGGGGCGAAGTTCCACTACGACTATCTTGGACGCACGCCAAGTTTTCAAGAAGGTTTAAAATAGTGATTAGCCACTGATCTCTTTTTCGGTTATAGTCCTACAACTTCACAGTGCTTGGCGGAACACCTCATTATAACTCGGCAGCCAATGAAAGTGCTGCATCAGTGGACAAACACACCTAAGAGCCAATCACGAAGAAAGAAGCGGGAACATAACAAGCCATGATCAGCGTTTCCAAATCTCTTAGTGACTCCACTCTAAAAAAGATGGAGGGTCTGCAAAGCACTCGGCAGAGCGCTGCGTATCTAGGGAGGACGCTGGGAGAATAAAGGGCCTGATAGTGTGTTTGAACCCCCCAGAAAAAAAAAAAAAAAACGGTTTGTGCTGCGTGACTTTGCACGGGGAAACGTCATGGGACGGTAAAAAATGGCAGCGATTTATGGGACAGAAATAAAGTCTTCACGGGTAAATGCTATCTGCTTCCATGGCATTTTTAGGGAAAATTGGGTTCTAAACATCATTCTTCGCTGTGGTTTTTTGCGCAAAGCGTGATGATTGGCTCTATGTGTGTTCTGCAAACAAGTAGACGCAAAGGCCTTGTTCATAGTAAGTGTGCGGCTATTACTTCGGTCAATACGCCATCAGCCCCGTTATACGTCTAGCAGCGATTGGCTCTTCCAAGTGATTAGCGGGGAGCAGACGCTTCAGATGTCTTAGAGCGTATAGTGCGCCGCATTTACTCGAGCAACAGGTTCACTATTTATGGACAATGCCCATCCGTCTTCGTTTCGCATAGAGCTTGAATACATAAGAAACACAGCGAATAACTGGGGAAAAAAACCAGCCTCCCCGAAAATGCAACTAGCCCGAATAACATTTTCATGTGAAAGTATGTATTTTCGTCTTGCGCGCCGTTGGCTATCACTGTCCGCGTGCCTCAATGACTGGCTGTTTCTGTGCTTTATTGATTTGTTATCAACGGGGTTCGATGATTGACTATCCGCGTTCACGTGCTTTAATAAATCGGTATCTGGCTGCTTTGGTGATTAATTATGCGCGTGCTTCGGTGGCTGACTATCTGTAGTTTGATTATGGGTTATCAGCGTGCTTCGGTGATTGACTATCCGCGTGCCTTCATGACTGGCCGTTTGTGTGCTTTACTGATTTGTTATCAACGGGGTTCGATGATTGACTATCCGCGTTCACGTGCTTCCATAAATCGGTATCTGCGTGCTTTGGGTTTAATTATGTGCGTGCTTCGATGGCTGACTATTTGTAGTTTGATTATTTGTTATCAGCGTGCTTCGATGATTGGCTATCCGCGTTCACGTGCTTCCATGAAATGCTATCTGCGTGCTTCTGTCATTGATTATCCGCGTACTTCGATGCCTGATTATCCTTGTTTAGAGCATGGCAGGCATTTATCGGCCTCCTCTACCTATCTGGGTCACTGGGGGTGGTAATATTCTGAGCGTCATTTGGTTGTGTGATTGTGAACAGATATAGAGTCGGAGGTATGGGGATGTGTGTTAACCGACAGGAAGAGAGGAACACGGGCCCTATCGATTGAAATCGCCACGAACTGCACCCTCCCTACATTCGGAAATTTCTGGAAAATGCATTTCTTTATGTATCTGTAATTGTATTCGGGAATACTTATTTGCTGCTTCTGCGGAGTTACAAGACACATCGCACAAACACATAGAGTTATCCTTCAAAAGATTCTATCTCGCCATTTCGACTACCGGTCCGTTGAAAGGTCCATGACAAGATTCTCGCCATTTCGACTACCGGTCCATGACAAGATTAAGAAATTCGTGAATAATTTTTTTTTATACCCAGGGCACCGAGCTTATTTTTTACCGTTTGCAAGTGAACTTTTGTTTATTAGAGTGGCAACGTAGGTTTCAAATTCAATAATGCCTCGTGATCTTTTTTTTTCTTCTTTTTTTGCGGAGAGAATACAGCATTAAAGAGAACCCTATCAGAGAGACGTTGAGCTTTCCCGCTGCGAGAGAGAGAGAGAAAGAGAAAACGGTATGCCAAGCCATATCCGGGCAGCGGAAACTAGAGCACGGGATCCTTTGAGCATATTTTCATGAGTGTATCTCCGTGGCCCGTCTTTTGCAGCGTATTTCATCTCTATAAGAAAAAAGGAACAAACAAAACCCTTGAAAAAACATACCTTCCACACCTTTAAACCCCCCCCCCCCCCCCCCCCCCCCGCCTTTCTCAGCTTTCGTAATAATTTAAATCAAGTTAATACTAGAGGATATATTAAAGGAGTCATGAAACGCTTTTCAACTTTTTTCTGTTTAGCTTTCCTCCTCAACTCATAGATCGCGCATTGTACCAAACAGTTCAAGAAGTCGGAAAGGGGGGAGTCCCCTCTTGCTCGGAATCTCGCTTGTGTAGCCCGGACACAGCCATTGTCCCCCTAGAAGATTAGCCCGTCGCTCAAAATTCCGACTAGTTGCTTTCCCCACCCTGTTGACCCCGAAGCTGACAGTGCTGTGGAAGCTACGTGCTCGTTGGGCCAGCCACACATTTTCCACGTGATCACGCTCTATCGCGCATACCGACCCGCAGAGAATAAGGTCAGCTGATGAAAGGGAGGCGGCTGATTGGTCCGGAAAGCGCGTAGCTTCCACCGGAATGTCAGCTTAGGGGTAAAGGGATTAAGTGAGGTCCGGTGTCGTGTGACGTGCGCTTGGGCCCTGGTGACGCGCTGCGGGGGCCCGGTTATGGTGGCTAGTAGCCCGGTGACGCGCTGCGGCGTCCGTGGATGTATCACAGTGAAAAGGCGGAGAGTTTACGAAGGGAAGGAGATACGAAATAGTCCGCTATGTTTTGCAAATTTTTGTAGCGAAAGTCAGGCTTCTGACTTTCTACCTTTGTTCTTTTCGCCCACTGAACAATGTGCTATTAGTAAAATCCCAATATAAATTGATTTACTCCAGCCCGAAATTCGTTTCATGGGTCCTTTAAATGGCGAAGCCGCGGCTATGCATAGGAGCACAGCTCAAGGACTGCCTCGTGGAGTTCCAAATCATACAAAAGGAACGGGTTATTTCGCCTGATGAAAAAAAATAATAATTGGGGTTGTGAGGATATTTATACAGCGTGTAGTCGGTCAGCCCTTTCAAAGTTCAGACGAGTCACTCGCTGTAGGTGGGCAATTTAGCCAATGCACTACAACCGCTAGCCACTTAACGTGCACCACGAAGTAGTGATACACGACCGCACGCCGGTACGATGCTCATCCAGATCGAAACGGGCAGGGGTGGGGATTGAACCCAAGGTCCCTGGGTTCTGCAGCGCGAGCCTTCGCTCCACGTGCTCCGAGCTGGTGTGCGCTAGCCCACCCTAGAGTGCCTATACGTCTGTCAGTCTCAGGGGGAAAACGTCCATTGTTGCCCTTAATGTGCCAGCGCGTGACGCTCTCGTGTACTGGATGCGTGACTTGGGCGGTAAAATGGCGTCTATGCAATAGCCAAAGCTACGCGCTCGAGCTGAGTGACACCGGATTGCGCGGATTTTAAAAAGCATAAACAACGATTGAGCGGGAAAATGGCTGAGATATCATTACTCAAGCAAAAGCGCGCCTGTGTATGAAGGCACTCTAGCCCAGTCGGCCGCCGATCCTTCCCTGACGTGAATATAGGAAGTATTCAAAAAAAAAATTGGGTTGTGTGTGTGTTTATACAGCCTAGAACTTGGTCTGCCTCACAGGGGCGACGAGTCTCCCAGCTGTAGATGAGAAATTTAGCCAGTGCGGTACAGCCGCTAGCCTGGGGTCTTTAACGTGCATCACGCAGTAGTGGTACACGACCGCACGCCGGTACGATGCTCATCCAGATCGAAACGGGCAGGGGTGGGGCTCGAACCCAGGATCCCTGGGTTCTGCAGCGCGAGCTTTCGCTCCACGTGCTCCGAGCTGGTGTGCGCTAGACCACTCGGCCACCGATCCCCCCCGGAAGTATTCACTGGCGGCCAGGGCTGTGTGCGCGACTGCTGAGCGCGTGCTGAGCGCGCGCTGATGGCGAGCTTCCACAGTTCTTTTGTAACGTGCATTCCGCACCGTCAAGACTGCCGGTCTTAGCAGCCTAATAATGCGGGCTTGTTCTGAATATGCGCTCTAGACAGCACCCAGATATATGGCGCCCAGTGCGCCATATATCTGGGTCCTTAAGCCTGGTTCAGACAGTTGCGTTTGACTGCGTTTGACTGCGTTGCGGCTGCGAGAAACCAGGACATCGCTGCTGCTTATATCGCGTGCCAAGACGATTCCTTGAATTGGAATCCACGCTTCATACGAAGCACAGATGTGCCGGTGACTCGCTCTCGGTTCTCGACGCAACACAGTCAAACGCACTCAAACGCAGGTGTCTGAACCGGCCTTTATAGGGAGTGTTCACTTGGCGGTGATAGCTGTGTGCGCGACTGCTGGGCACGTGCTGACGTTGAGCTTCCGCGGTTCTTTTTTGGGAACGTGCATTCCGCATCATCGAGATTGTCGGTCTTAGCAGCCTAATAGAGGGAAACTGAAGTGGTTCTCTATTTGGAAAAGAACACCTAAATCGTCTTCATTTGGCCTTCGAGATTATTTTTCAATTTGGTGCACGGAGGGTGCAGAAATTTATTTTTAAAGTACCACTGAAGCCCCTTCTTCCGGGAGCGTGACGTCAGATACATAATTTAAGCAATTTCCGCTCTCGCGCGTCTTCGGCGCCTATTAGAGTTATGTACGCGCACTCTTTCTACAGTAAATGCAGTAATGCCCTGACTGGGCCTTTAAGGTGGAATAAATGAAATGAAAATGAAAACGCCTGTGTAGCGAAGCGTGTGGGACCGCGATATATCTTCGTTATACACGTCACTTCGTTATATCCGTCCCGCACTTTAATGACCCCAATAAAGCCGATAAGCAACGAAATAGCCCGTTGCACCGTGTATTTCGTAGTAGAAGCGTTCGTCATAGCGGCGTTCAACTGTATCTTTTTCTTTTAAAGAAGTTAAAAAAACGTGACGTCACGCGCTGTCTACACGAGCGACACGCGCGTGGCGGCCGAAAGATCTGCGTATAGACCCTTTCAGAAATTCAGTGCCATCTGGTGGTTCGTAAAGCAGTTTAGGTTTTGCCCTATCAATGGCTGAAATGAACTTGTATCGGCACCGTCACTTTCGCAAGTCGACGGCACGCGAGGAATTGTTCAGTGTGAGTTCTTTCTCGATCACTTTCAGGTCGATGGTGACCAAGAACGTGCATTCAGAACAAAGCTCCAACCCACTGAGATGCCTCGAGAAAATTCTATACACCAAAGTGCTTTAAAGCCGATTGTGTGGCACGACAGATTGACTGAATCTGAGCAATTAGAAATAAACGCTTACGTAGCTCTTGTGTTCCAGCCCTACTTCGCTTCGTACTGACCCCCGAACGTACAGGCCTCGCAAGATCCGCTTAGGAGCATCTTCAACGTCTTCCTTTATCAGTCACTAGAAGGCCGCCATTCGTTTGGCACAGATGCCGTTCCACAGATGATGATAGTGATCAAAGTGGCCAGACTGAATTTCGGAAAGGGTCTATTGCGTATAGCCTAGTTCACATGCAGCGGTTTTGGCACTAGAGCGGCGCGATTTCTGCCGTCGCGAAGCTCTGGCCAGCACCAGCAATTCTGCGGCACGAGCGCCGCGACGGCAGAAATAGCGCCGCTCTAAAGCGTGTTTCACATGCAGCGGTTTTGGCCCTAAAGCGGCGCGATTTCTGCCGTCGCGGCGCTCGTGCCGCTCAACCGCTAGTGCTAGCCAGAGCGCCGCGACGGCAGAAATCGCGCCGCTTTAGGGCCAAAATCGCTGCATGTGAAATCCGCTTTGGGGCCAAAATCGCTGCATGTGAAACACGCTTATCTGACTGGTAGGAGGGTTTCCGTTTTTTCTCGCATTTAGTCAAACATCTGGGATAAACGAACGTGATATTTAGATTAACGGGACGAAAATACTCTAGAATTCACTTGTAACTCGTTGTTTCCAAAAACCTCTTTAACTTCCCTCTAATGCAAGCTCGTTCTGGGCATGCGCTCTAACAGCACCCTCAAATATGGCGTCCATGAATACCCCCTATAGACCTTTTGCGCATGACCTGATTCCAGCGTACCGACATAAGAGTTAAAACGCAGTACAGCTAGTGAACAACCATAATCAAGAAATAAAAGCTTGAGACAAGGAAACAAAAAGAAACATACACACTACCGTCTCAATTTGAGACGGTGGTAGGTATGTCCCTTTCTGTTTCCTTGTCTGAAGCTTTTATTTCTTAATTATCGTTCCAGCGTTTAACTGACGTACCCCATTCCAGCGTACCGAAATAACAGTTAGAACGCAGGGGAGCTGGTGAACAACCATAATTAAGAAATAAAAGCTTCAGACACGGAAACAAAAAAGGACATACACACCACCGTCTCAATTCGAGGCGGTGGTGTGTATGTCCCTTTTTGTTGCTTTGCCTAAAGCTTTTACTTATTAATTATCATTCCAGCGTTTAGCTGACGTATCTTTGACTCGGTGCACTTTGGATCGCCATTGGTTTGGGCAAAAAGGCTCAGAAACTAACGTCGTGTGGGAGTTAGTTCAGATTGCTTGTTTATGCCGTGTTACAATTCACAAAATTTACGGTTGTCTGGCTACCCCTACGTCGTCGTCGTGTGCACAAATAATTTTAATAACAATTAGAGCAATCGCGGAAAATGAGCGATGACCACAAGGGGCTGCAACGCGAGTATGGCTGCAATGTTATTGAGCTTTCCACGATCCACGAGGATCCTTATTTATAAAGTCAGTCGATTGCAAGCGTGAATTTTTTTTTAAGTACCCTCAAGGCCAGTTGGCATTACAGAGGAGGGTGGTGGTTAGTAAGGCGATTAGATATAACGCTCCGAAACAAGGTGCCGTCGCTGTTGGTAACGATATATTTCCGGGAGGTCGTTCAAGCTCACAATGGCGTCCGGAAGGGCAGAATAAAGGTAGGCCGTTGAGTGGCATTTGGGCCGGGCTATCTTGCAGGGATGATCACAACTCGGAGAGATGTTAGTAGGCGGGTGAAGCAGGGAGTGATGTAAGGTTGGGTGGTATAAAATGTGCAGAAGACATAGACGGGAAATATTACGAACAGAAAGATTGGGGATGTCAAGCTGGGCTTTCATGGCAGACAGGCTGGAGAAACGTGAGTAATCAGACAGGATGAAACGAACGGCGCTATTCTGAACAGACGCAATTTTGCTCTCTAACATTAGTTGATGAGGACTCCAAATCGAAGATTCATATTCTAATATAGGGCGGACAAGAGTAGTATAGAGAAGACGTTTAAGGACAGGAGAGGCAGACTTGAACTTGCGGCGAAAGTATCCTAAACTGCGGTTAGCCGATGCTATGATAGTATGAATTGAGTATGCCAGGAGAGATTAGAAGTAATGTGAACACCTAGATGCTTATACTCATTAGTATAACTAAGGGCTGTACAATAGAAAGTGAGGTTCGGCTGGGGGCAAGATGGAGAACGGGAGATACACATGCACTTACATTTATCAATGTTAAGGGTCATCTGCCGCGTAACGCACCAGTCCGCTATTTTAACAATGTCTGTTTGTAAAGTTAGGGTGTCATCGGGGGTTGTTATTTTTCTGTACACAACACAATCATCAGCGAAGAGACGAAAAGAGGAAAGAATTTGAAGTGGGAGATCATTTATGTATATTACGAAGAGGAGAGGCACAAGGACAGTTCCTTGAAGGACGCCAGAAGTATCAGGAATGGCTGTGGAAGTTGTGTTGTTAGCATAAACAAACTGAGAACGATCAGATAGGAAAGAAATAATTCACGCCCGTACTTGAGGGTCAATGCATAACGTAGATAATTTATAAAATAAAAGGTTATGTGGGACTTTATCAAAGGCTTTGGCAAAATCGAGAAACATAGAGTGAGTAGGATAACCGGAGTTCATGTTCTGAAAGAGGTCGTTAGTAAGGCACGTAAGTTGGGTCTCACAGGATAGCGACTTGCGAAAACCATGTTGAGAGCTACAGAAAAAGCTTTTTTTGAATCTGGGAAGGTATAAAGATGTTTGGCGATGATAAGCTCCAGAATATTAGAAGGTATGCAAGTTAGGGAAAATGGCCTATAGTTGAGAGGGGATGTTTTAGCGTCGCCCCATTGTGAACCGGGACAACCTTAGCAAATTTCCAATCATCAGGTACCTCCCCCGTCTCCAGCGATTGTTGGAATATTCTGGAGAGAAAAAGGGCAGACGTCAGCTTTGTGCTAAGAAGTACTTTAGAATTTATATTATCAAAGCTTCAGGACGAGGATATATTCAAGGAATCAATGATTTTAACAATTCCGATAAAATCTACTATAATTGGGTTCATTGTGAAGTAATCACATGAGACGAGGGAGGCACGATTTACATTGGTAGAATCAGTAAAAACACTTGAAAAAACATTATTAAAAAGGGATGCACACTCGCTATCCAGAATGGATAGCGAGTGTGCTTAAAAAAGGTATGCGGTTTAGGATTCACAGCAGACCGGAATCGGCGAGGGTTACTTTGTAAAATACTAGGCAGTGTAACATAAAAAAAACATGTTTACGCTCACGTAGCTCAGTTTTATACTTACTGGCGAAATCATTGTATCGCAACCAAGATTCAGGCATTTTGACAGATTGGGCTGTACGAAAGAGTCGGTTATTTGGGTTAGAAAGAGAACGGAGCGAACAAGTAAAGCGTGGGCTCGAGCCATTAAATTTTATCACAGCAAAAGGAACGTAGACCTCTATAGGTCTTGCAACTTGTCACGGAATAAACACCAATTGTCATTAACACATCTGGAATCCAAATTCTCATCATAGAGGGGAAAGTAGTCTAATAGACACGCCACAATTGAATCAAAACCGGCCTTATTGTATAAACGTATTTTTTACAACACGCGTACACTTGGGGGTTAAAATATCCAGAAAACAGTGTAATGCTTTGAGGTCACTTAACCCTTCTAGGCAGGAGATGGAACTAGCCAACGCAGGGTTATCAGAAATGTTTAAATCCAGGGTGCTGGAACAATTGCCTACAACTCTAGTCGCGAAATGTATCAGCTGAGTCAGGTTAAACGTTGAGCACACATCTAGAAATGCACGGGCGTCTGCCTCTCCAACAGCACGTGGCGCAAGACCGCTCCAATTTATACTGGGGGAGTTAAAATCCCCGAAGATAAACGTGGGGCAATTAGGATAGGAGCATGACGAGAAAGAAAAGTCATCTTGTAAGCAGTCAATAAAAGACGGCAGTGCGTCAGGCAGGTGATAGTAAACACCTATCAATATTCTTTTAAAAGGAAACGTTAAACACACCCAAACTGATTCCAGCACACTTGCTATTGAGATAAGCTGGCTTGGAATGTCTTTCTTAACACTGATAAGGACACCACCGCCACGCCGGCCTGTCCTGTCGCAACGATAAGTGTTAAAGTCATGACTATCGCCCATAATTTCAGTCATCTATATCAGGAGACAGCCATGTCTCCGATATCAAAACAATACTTGCTTCACATGAGCTGATAAAAGAACACAGATCATCTTGCTTAGGTAGAATTCTTCTAGCATTTGCATAAAGGACGCTGATGGTCGTGAATTTCGCTGTTACAAAGCAAGGGACGCGAGCACTTGCAGTTTTTTTATGAAAACACTACTTTCTGTGGTGTTCGCTGTTACAGAGTCAGCCGAACAAGCACTTCCTGCGCCATCCTATCCAGTAAGGTTTTAAACAGGTGTTGTTGCGGAGGGGTAAAATAAATTGCTCTCACCAATGTGCAGCTTATCATATCGTAATTCGTAGGGTTACGATTGGGATTTTGCAAACACAAGGAGCCGACTACGGGCTGCTCGCGTCGTCACAGAGAAGTCTTCAGGCATGGAATATGGTGAGCCTTTTAATTTAAATACGCTCAGGAGGACTTGGTTTTTCTTTTTCAATAAAGAAAACATGACAATAACCGGCCTAGTCTTATTTGCATTGAACGTACCTATCCTGTGGGCGCGCTGAATGCGAGAGTCATCAAGAGTAATGCCGAGATGTTCATTAACACGACTAACAATCTTACGTTCCGATTCTAACCAGGTTTCACCCGCAGTATCTGGTAAACCATAAAATATATGGTCACACAGCCGTGAGCGATTTTCAGCGTCATCCAGACGAGATACCAAGGAAGACGTAGCGGCTGCCTGGTCATTAACGATCCTCCTCAAATCAGCGACCCCTTTTTTGATCGAGGTAACGGGTTAAAGCTCGCTTTAAATAGTAGCAACTTTTGTATCGAGGGTTGCGATACTGTTATTTAGAAGCACTTGTTTATCAATAACAGTTTTCACAACAGTTCCAAGGACAACCTGCCGCTCCTCAAGTCTTGAAGACCTAGCATTGAGTGACAGAGCGAGCTTGTGCACTGCAGCAAGTTTCTCTGCTTGCTGAGTGGTCATAGGTCCTGGGTTAGACGCAATGTCACCAGATAGTGACAGTAGAGACTAGAGTACACTCGCACAGTCACGAACAGCATCAAAGAGAACCCGGGGGCACGGGAGCGCAAGAAAGTAATCGTTGCTACTTTTCGCTTTACGTAAAGGGTACGGTTTCATTCATTTCATTTCATTTATTAACCATTTTGAACTGGGGTGGCAGGGACAAAAGGTGCTTAATAGCACCTGACCAAGGTCCCGAGCCCCATACAGGTTTCAGAGCGGCAACACAGATAAAAACAATAAAAAACAAACACAAAAACAAAACAAAAAAACAAGGTTGTTTGCACATTTGTATCCAATATATTATTCAAGCTTCAAAATATAATCCTTTATTCTTTTTTTGAACGTATCTATTGAATTTACTGCTTCAGCGATTTCCAGAATTTGAGGATGCATGTTTAGAAGTTGGGGAATTTGCTGTGTTAATGTTTCTTCACCATAGCTCGTACGTGTGTGACCTCTAGCATAATCCACACGTCTTAAGTTGTAGTTAGTTTCTCTTAAGGGAAATTGGGTGTGAAACGACTCCGTGTCAGTTTTGAGATAATGAAAGATGGCTTTTGTAAGGTTTACATACCTGTACGAAAACAAACATATCGGGGTCAGGAAGTTCTGCCGGGCGTACACACTCATGCCCACTGAAGTGGCCGCCCTCGCTGCAGTTCTTTTTATAGGGTGCCAAGAAGCACATTGGCTATCTTGATTGCGTTGTTGCTGTGACGTAGTCAGCGATAGTCTTGCTCCGAAAGTTGATAGGCGTCGAGATGCTCTGCGTCATTCCAGTTGTAGATCCGAGAAACGGGTGAAGCGGTAGGGCTGCTACCGGCAGGCCGAGCGATGGAAGGCAGATGACAGTGCATGCCAGCGGGAGCTGTATGAAAACAAACATATCGGGGTCAAGAAGTTCTGCCGGGCGTGCGCCCCCACGCCCACAGGGCTTTGAGGGCTTTGTATCAGACTCATCGTCACGTTTATGTTCACGACTACTTCGACTATGGCAAGAGGGGTGATTCCTCGGTGCAGGTGCTCCGATTAAGTTATCACTGCAAGGTATGCTATCGCTCCATGGCGTGTGGAAGTATCGAAATGTCAAGGTGCCCTTACTCAAGGTTCAGCTATGAAATGTCGAAAGCTTACCCGCATAAACTAGATTAAACTGCTCACATATGTCTTCGTTGTTAAAACTCAATTTGTCTTTATTGAGGTAGACAAAAATGGAACTCAGAAATTAGCCTGGAGATTCTATCCAGATTGGCTACTCTGGTGGAGATGGATAAGTGAGATGATAGGTATAAAAAATAGGCTAAAAAAGAATCACACTTGAAGATTAAACATACACTTAAAATACACTGAAGATGGAGTTCACTACAACATGTTTGAGTCTTTTGTCGAGGTCTGTTACTGTAAGCAAACTTCGGAGTTGTAGTTGTTATGTTCGTAGTTGTTGAAGCACAGGCTTCATTATCCCAGGGGCCCATGGGAAGTTGAATCGTAAAGGTTGTTCGTGATGGCGGTTTAACGTATTTTAATAATTTCTAATGGTGCTGTTTATATTTTTGACACTGAATTAGAATGTGTGTCATGTCTTCAATGGTTTCACACCCAGCGCAGTTGGGTATTTGTAGCTTTCCAATAAGATAAAAGTAATAGCTGGTATAATATACTTCCTCCCATATTCGATGAAGAATGGCTTTGCGTCGCCTCTTCAGACCACGGGGGACTCCAAACATCAAGTATGGATCACTATGTTATAAAGACGAGCTTTTTTTTATAACCCCTTTCCAGGGGTGCTCTGCTTTTGATCCCGAAAATTGATGATATCGTGCAGACAGATGATTTAAGAATGGAGCCAGTACTTTTTGGAAACGTACATGAGCATGTGTAGCCATCGCATCAGCCATTTTATTACCTGTTATACCACAGTGACTAGGTAGCCCTGAAAATTTTATGAATATCCTCGTGAGACCATGTCAAAGTGAGTTTTGCGCATTTTTTAAAATTATTTGCTTGTTTGGACTATTTTTCCGTAGATGCTGTAGTGTCTTGAGGGCTGACTTATAGTCGCTGACTATAGTCGAAGCACAAGAGGATGCTTCTAAGTTGTATCGAAGTACCTCACGGATGGCCAGCAGTTCGGCTGCAATGGAGCAGGTTTTATGGAAGAGATTGTAACGGGCTATCAGACGAAGTGATGGTTGCGCCATTCCAATAGATGATCCATTCTATGTGGTCGAAGCATTCCCAGGTAGCACGCCAGAGGAATGCCCAACTTGGGCAAAGGTCTGGCAAACATAAGGGCCCTACTTTGGCGCAGTTAGGTTTTTGCACCATGGCACTCATCAGTGCCAAAGTACGGTGCCTAACTATAGCCTTAGTTGGGCGATCCTATGGCATGCCAAAGTTGGTGCCATACTTGAGCCATAACTGCCATAGTAAATCCTAATCTGGGAATGCGGGGCATGCCAAGGTTTGGCGTTTCTCTGGTTCGCCAGAGGAGCGCCAAAGTTGGTGCCATCCGCCAGAGGAGCGCCAAAGTTGGTGCCATACTTCAGCCATAGCTGCCAGAGTAACGCCTAATTTCGGTATTTTGGACGTTTCAAAGTTTGGCTTTTCTCGGGTCCGCCAGAGGAGTGCCAAAGTTGGTGCCAGACTTGAGCCATAACTGCCATAGTAAATCCTAATCTGGGAATTCGGGGCACGCCAAGGTTTGGCGTTTCTCTGGTCCGCCAGAGGAGCGCCAAAGTTGGTGCCATTCTTCAGCCATAACTGCCAGAGCAACGCCTAACTTCGGTATTTGGGACGTGCCAAGGTCTGGAGTTTCTCTAGTCTGCCAGAGGAGCGCCAAAGTTGGTGCCATACTTCAGCCACAGCTGCCAGAGCAACGCCTAATTTCGGTCTTTGGGACGTGCCAAGGTTTGGCGTTTCTCTGGTCCGCCAAAGGAGCGCCAAAGTTGGTGCCATAATTCAGCCATAACTGCCAGAGCAACGCCTAATTTGGGTATTTCGGACACGCCAAAATTTGGCGTTTCTCTGGTACGCCACAGGAGCGCCGAAGTGTGCCATACTTGAGCCATAACTACCAAAGCGACGCCTGATTTCGGTATTTCGGCCTCGCCGAGTTTGGCTTTTCTCTGGACCGCCACAGTTGTGCCAAAGTAAGTGCCAGACTTGAGCCATAACTGCCGCAGTAAATCTTAATTTGTCGATTCGGGGCATGCCGAAGTTTGGCTCTTCTCTGGCTACCCCCTGAAGTGCCAAATAAGTGCCAAAAGCGGCAAAGAAAGCCGAAAGGCCAGCCCAAGTTTCAAATATCTCTGGTGTGTCACAGAAGTGCTCTTTCACGCGTCCCAGAAGAGAAATAAATTAAATAAGCGTTGGAAACACGATGGTAAGATGTCATCACCTCCGTTCCCAAGCAGCACGGCAATACTTTGCAGTATCGTACCAGTGCCGGCCGAAAGTCGGTTCCAATATCGCTCAACTGTCCAGTTTTGCACCACCTTTTGATACCCGGCAGGTATTGCCGTACAGCTGTTTCGCCCCGGCCTAGCGTTAGCGCAATATTGTGCGAAATCTCTACGATGCGTCTGGTTCGTATTGGCCGAACGCCGTGCAAGTATGTGTACGTTGCATGTCATTTGTTGCATATCCAACCACTTATACGGACAAACAAATTTTTTTCGATCGCTCCCAGAAGTTTATTAAACAACTATCATTACACACAGTGTATTCTCAACATATTTACAAAGGTCACACTCCTCTGTAAAACGAAAAGCAAATTATAAAATACAATTAACACTGTCCTCATGCCAAGCAAAACTCATCACACAAAAACCGCGGTGATTGAGAGGAAAGCAGGACGACTATCAGAATCATGCTTGCAGTGCACTTACTGATAAACGAGCGATATCATGTAATCCTTGATAGATGCATAATCCAACTCAGGCACTCCACAAACACATTCGAAGATTCGAGGACTGATGTCTCGTCGTCGACGAAGAGCAGTTTTTGTCGAAGTGTGTCCAACAAACACATCACAAGTATTCCACGAACTCCGGTGCAAAAAATGGCTGTTACCGAAAAATTGGCATGGACGTATTCCGACCGTTTACGACGAAAAAACACAACCGCGTCTGCAACGCACGAAAGCAACAGAACACTGAAGAGCAGTTCGAAAACCGGACCTACGTGGCCCGCTTATTTCTATAACTATGCAAACGGCGAAAACGACAGCCCCAGAGATCCCATCAACGTGACAGAGAAAGTCACGTGAAAAATTTTCGTCCAAACTTTTTTGTCCCACGCGTCCTACGTAGAGAGGTCACGCTTGGTCACGCGTTTCGCTTCACCCTTTTGATTTGAAGCGGCTGTCGCGCTCGCTGGCAGCCACACGGAGACACAAAAGCAGGTGGGGAGGATTTGCAAAAGGCGAGGTCGAAGGGGAATAAAATGCATAAAAGGAAAGGCCGCTTCTGCCGGTGACCTTGTCGCCTTGCCTAGTCTGTCAGCGTTCGGCTTCCATTGAGGGCCTCAGAAAGATAATCTCCTTTCTTGAGAGCGAAATGGACGGGGTGGTTATGTCTTTCGGGCTTGTCGCCACCCGATAGGCCTCAATAATTTCTGTCCCCACTCGCTCGCAGTGGCCTCCCATGGCTGTCGTGCCGGTGAAATTAGGAGCGCAAAAATACTCCAGAAGCCGGGCGAAGACATGATAAATGTAATAACAAAAACGGCTTGACATAACAAAAATAACAATTTAATTAAACGTTTCGCCTCCCATGCGGGAGGCATCTTCAGTGGAGCGCAGAGCGAGTGAGAGTCACACAAAAAAGTCCGGCTATTTAGGCATAAAGTTTGTGTACACGTCCGGCAGGGGGCCACGGTTCTTGTTTACCAGCGATGAATCACTTCCGCGTTTGTCGTTCTGGATGAACCAAGATTCCAGCAGCTTCCTCGGTCCCCACCTTTTATCCCTCGCCTTGTCAAAGTCAAATTGGTGTCCTGACGTCCATGCGTGGTCGACGAGTTCGGACTTGAAGCGGGTGGCGTTCGTGGAATGGACTTCTTCCAAAACCGACGCGCCCCATCGCGGCGAAATACCACGCAGTGCACTCTGGGAACTAGTTGGCCACTCAGTTTCGGTTTCGACTGAGCAGCTTCATCTCATGCTGTCACGCCGCGACCGAACGCGCTGCTTCCGTTTTCGATTATCTGACTTTTCACGAACGTACAATACACTCATTATCGAGCGATACAAAACGAAGACCGGGGCACTTTCCTTGGTTCCCGAAACACCAGATATTGTGCGTGCGTATGCGAACGTAGTAAGTCGTGGCTTAGTCACCACACTCGACGAATGCATCTTTGAGCTCAATGTCAGTAATCCCGTCTAGTTCCAGTCAACTACAACTGAAATTTGTTCGTCTGGAGCCTTACACGCAATTTGTTTGCCAAACGTCCGCTTCTTGTTACTTCATGGAACGAAAAGCAAGCCGCATCCTCACGGGGTGTCAAAGTTGAGGACAGCGTTTACGCATGAACTTTTAAGGAAATGCAATAAATTCGACCTCACTACTGCACAAAAGTTACTACGATGTCTTCCTCGTGTCATCACATATATCCCACTCAAACTTTATGCTGATAGAAGATTAACTTTCAGCAAACGCTGAGATCGGCTAGCTACGACGGAGGCCCTAACAAGCGTCCCCTACTCCTCGCTAAGCCTTTTTGTACGAGCTTTTACTGACGCCCGAGATCTGTGCCGGGAACGGTGTGTCTGAAATTATCTCGGCATACTCAGGCAGGAAGAAAGCAAACACATAACAAAGATAATGGCCATTAGCAACCGTCAAATACGCTTTGAATTCGTTCGAGCACTTGTCTGAAGAATGTCGCACCGTGCGCCGGACGGGCATGAACCCCAATGCGGTGCGCATAGGGGTTCATGCCCGTCTGACGCACTTCCGGCGAACGGTGCGACATTCTTCACAGAAGTGCTCGACGTTTGCATTCTTAAAATGGTCTGTATGCGCAAATTCGCCTATATGATTGCAGAATAACTCTATGCGCATACGCGATGTTGAATATTAGTGAAATGCAAGCGGGTGGGGACTTCACTTCGTGCAGTGCTGCGGGTGCAAATAAGAGATAAGAAGTGTGTTAAAATTGAGCTTTTCAATGGCACCTCCGAGTTTTACCTCGCATACTCAGGCACATCAAGAAAGACAGTAATTGCGAAAAGTTATATTTCGTCTATGGACGCACGAAGCAAACAAACTTCCTGATCAACAACACTAATGTAAAGGCGCGAGCTCGATGTATGCATACTTATTGTTTGCTACAGCTTGTTGATTCGTTCACAAGCAAGATCCCCGAGCACCCGAGCTTCGCAGCGTCGAGACTCCCAGCACTGGCTCGTCCACATACCTCGATTGGAACGCTAACAGGATGGCTCAACTACAAAAATACAACAAGCATGTGTTAAGACAAGCTATACATCTCGGGCTTGTGCTAAAGCCTCGAGGTCTGACCATTTAGGTTAGTTTACAGACCACAAATTACGCTCTCGGGACCAGAAAACAATCTCTTGTCGACGTGTCGATCGAAACCGAAACCATGACACCCTCCTCTCTGACCAACTAGTTCCCAGTGTGCAACGGGCGCCGTGTTGCATGCAGGGCTTTATGGAAGTAGTCTATTGGCGACATCCCGTGCGTGTTCTTTTAGTCTTGTTTTTCTTTTTCGTTCCGTCTCTCCAATGTAGGAAGCGTCACATCCCTTGCACTGCACCTGGTAGATCACGACCCTTTCTGCCTCTGGCGAGGTCGGGTCTTTTGGCTTGGAGATAACATTGGCCATTGTTCTGTAGGGTCTGTATACAGTTCGTACCCCCAAGGGCCTAAGGGCGCGTCCCAATGCCTCCGAAACCCCCTTAACGTACGGGATGCACACTACGTCACGTGTTCGTTCGGCTCGATCCAGGCGCCGACGGGACATTTGTTTCTTAACGCGAATGATAAACCGGTCGGGGTAGTTACGTTTCCTCAAAGCTTCCCGCACACGGCTAAGTTCTTGATCGCTATGTGTTGAGTTAGATGGGACTGTTTCTGAACGATGAAGGCAACGATCTTACAACTGAGCTTTTGTGTTGAGTTGGGTGATGAGAGTGGTAGTCAAGAAAGTTTTGTCTGTCACATGGTTTACCATATACGGATGTCTCCATCTTAAAGAAAGATTCACTAGTTCTATGGACACGTACATATAAAAATGGCAAGGTACTATCGGTTTCATGTTCGCAGGTGAACTGAATTGAGGGGTGGACACTATTCAAATTGCGGTGAAAATCGGTTACGTTCTCTCTGTTAACTATTACAAAAGTGTCATCGACATAGCGACGGTAGAACTTCACGGGGAAATCAATGCCAGACATTACATTTTCCTCAACATATTCCATGACGAGATTCGAGACGGTTACGGAAACTGGACTCCCCATAGGGCATCCGCTGACCTGATGATATATGTCCCCATTAAAACTAAAATTACACTGGTTGAGACAAAAACGCAAAAGGAGTATAACGTCATCAACAAGGAGGGTTGTGCGAGTGGACAACGACTGGTCTGCCAGCAACCGGTCACGGGCGACATCAACCGTCAGGGCGTTAGGGACATTCGTAAATAATGAAATCACATCAAAGGATACCATAGCCTCGTGCGGTAGCAGGGTCTGAGCGCGTATAAGTTCAACAAAGTCACGGGAATTCCGGACGCTAAACTCATTGTTTCCCGTAAGAGGGCTCAGAATCATAACCAGATATTTGGAAAGGCTGTAAGTGGATGAAACAATAACATATACAATCGGGCGTAGGGGGCAACCCGGTTTGTGAATTTTGGGGAGTCCATACATCTTGGGTGTCACGGCGTCAAAGGAGAAGAGACGACGCTATAGGTCGTCACTGATGCGTCCCTTCTTTTTCAGCTCTAAAAGGTGGTCAACTAACTCTCTTTCGGACTTAGCAGCGGGATTTCTTGATAGCCTCACGAAATAGTGACTGTCATTTATAACTTCATACATCTTCTTCATGTAGTATCCCTATCAAGCACAACGGTTCCTTTTCTTTTGTCGGCCTTTAAAATTGTGATGGAGCTGTCTGACTTCAACTCACTAAGAGCAATGCGTTCTTGTTGACCTAAATTTGACCCGGCCGGTTTCGCATTGTTCAAAACACTGACAACGCGGCTTCTCGCGAGATTTACCCCTGTGACATCGTGCACATGTCTGAGTTTCTCTTCAATTTCAATTATGAAGTCACGTTTTGGAACGTACCGTGGAGCAAGGGCATAGTCCAGTCCTTTGGATAGCAGAAATTGCAAGCCAGGGTTGGTAATAGTAACATAAGGTACGTACGGCAGAATTCCCTGCCATAAATAAAATGATTTGGCTAACGCCAATGTGACGCGAAATAGGTGCAAAGAGTTTTGCGATAGGAAGCGTAAACCGAAAAAAAAAGGAAAAAAAAAAAGAAAGACTGACTGAAGGAAAGGAGAAATAAAAAAAAATCTCTGGTGACGTGGCCAAAAAAAAAAAATTCTGTTCATGTGATTTTTTTTGTCACGTGACCAAAGAAAAAAAATAAACGAAATAAAAAAAAGAGAACGAGAAAAAAAAAACATCCCCTGCCCGGTTTCGAAACTAGGCCCTTTTGATCCTGAAACTAGCGCGCTGTCCGTTGCGCCAACACAACTTTTTTTTTCTTTCTTTATTGCAAGTTGCGCCAACATAATTCTGCCTGTAATGCTCACGCATTCTCCCATCATAGGAGAAAGCTTAGTTGCCTTCGTAGTTTTTCATGCATGTGTTATTTTTATTTGTGGCAAGAGTTCACGTCCAGAATGCTTTTAGAGTTTTCGAGCAAAACGAGTTTTCTTCTTCCGAGTCACCTTCTAGAACCAGTAGACCGCACGGGGTCGTCCGGCTAGTCAAGCAGTTTTTTTCAAATTCTCTGACGTGCCCGTCCTCGGATCCGAGGTTGCCGTTTGACAAGCTTAACTTTCTTCCACCTTTTAGCCAGAACGCCCACGGCAGCTTTGTTCCGTCCCCACTCCCTCTCGAGAGGATGGCTCGCCCCGAGGCTAATCCTATTCTCTAGACGCTCTTTCCACCCAACGATGGCTTTTTCCCTCCCCGTCCCCCAGTTTCGGGAGAGAAGGTTCTTTTCTGCAGAACGTCCCGTTTGTACAGCGGCCTTTAAAGTTCAGATTGTCCTGTCTGTATCGTCCCTTTTGTGTCTCCACTTTTAATGTTTAAAAAGTATCAACACGCTAAAATAGTACAATTTCCGGGATTTTACTTTCATTCCCCAAGTGTGATGCGGGAGCCGCGCCACGGAGCCCCGGTCGTTTCCGCTCTTTGTTATTGCTAGGATTTGACAGTGCTCAATCACAATACAAGACACGCACAGAGCCACGCTCGCTTTTGCAATGCGCCGCCTAATAATGATATCTCTTGTGGAAACGCGCGTAAATCCGTCTTGCGCAGTGTTAGCTCAATGGCAGCACTTTCTGTAAAGGCGGATTCACACCGGGGATGTAAGCAGTCGCGCGATCCTACTAAATCGCATCGCAAAAAAAAAAGAATAAAAGTAATTAGTTGGTCAGTTTGGCGTGCGCGATGAGCGAGTCCAACGCCTTCGTTGGCGAGTCGCTTCTCAAAAACTCTCGCTCCGAACGCCGTTGGTTGGCTCGGCCTTTCCGCGACTAGAGTGCATCGCAAAAAGTCGGGTCAGCAAGCGACTGCTCAAAACCCGTCACTTTTTGCCCATGATGGTTGCTTTTGCGATGAAAGTTATGGCGCGACCAGATCGCATCGCCATTGTGAACGCGCCATAATGTCGAACCAGTCTCACGGCGCGTCCCGATATTGGCTTGTGTACCTACGCGCGAGTGCAACATCTGGCACAATTTGCGTTTGCAAAGCCTGCTCCAGCCGCGCCAAAACATTCAGCCAACCTTTGGACTGCAGAAATCAAGAGACACCCAAAATAAGATAAAGTTGCCAGCCGAATAAAACTTGATTTCTATTTAATTAAGATCAAGACCACCCGCGTACATCAAATACCTCATCAGCCGAACTCCAAGGCAGTAAGCCTAGTTCTGGCACTTGTTTGGCAACTTTGGCCCGCAGCTGCCAGATCACAGCCAAACTGTCGGGAAGCGAAGCCTAACTTGGGCGCTCGTTTGGCGACTTGGGCCCAAAGATGCCAGATCTCAACCGAACTACAAGGTAGTAAGCCTAACTCTGGCACATTTGTGGCGATTTTGGCCCGAATGTGCCAGGTGACAGCCGAACTGCCAAAAAGTGAAGCCTAACTTTGGCATTAGTTTGGCGATTTTGGCCCGAAAATGCCAAAGCTCTGCCGAACTACAAGGTAGTAAGCCTAACTCTGGCACATCTGTGGCGATTTTGGCCCGAATATGCCAGTTGACAGCCGAACTGTCAAAAAGTAAAGCCTAACTTTGGCATTAGTTTGGCGATTTTGGCCCAAAAATGCCAAAGCTCTGCCGAACTACAAGGTAGTGAGCCTAACTCTGGCACATCTGTGGCGATTTTGGCCCGAATGTGCCAGGTGATAGCCGAACTATCAAAAAGTGAAACCTAACTTTGGCATTAGTTTGGCGATTTTGGCCCAAAAATGCCAAAGATCTGCCGAACTACCGGGCAGTAAGCCTAAATCTGGCATTTGTTAGGCGATTTAGGCCCGAAGATGCCAGACAACAGCCGAACTACCCGGCAGCGAAGCCTAAGTTTGGCACTTGTTTGGCGAATTAGGGCCATGATACCCAGACTGTTGCCAAGGGAGGTCAGGTTTGGCACTACTTTGGCTTCTTTGGGCTTTTTAATACCCTAAACTGCCAGACGCAAGCCAAGTTTTGGCCCAGAACTCGGTATATATATTTATATATATATAGGTAAAGTAAGGTAAATATAAAAACAATGGACCGGGAAAAGTTAATAAGTGAAAGATGCGTACTGTCGGAGTTACTAATTCGAAATTTATTACGACGTTTCGAGCGGGGACCGCTCTTCATCAGGTGAACCATCACCTGATGAAGAGCGGTCCCCGCTCGAAACGTCGTAATAAACTTCGAATTAGTAACTCCGACAGTACGCATCTTTCACTTTATCTATATATATATATATACGACAAGAACAAAAATGTTGTGTGTATAAATGAGATAAGGAAAGTTACTGAAGGACGACTCAAGGTAGCGCATATGTTTAGTTATACACGGGATGGTGGTGTAGATTTCAAGGGGGAACAGTAACAAGGTGTAGCGAGTAACATGCTAATTTCATATGTCGCTGGAAGAATCTCTTTATATTCGATATTAACCTGAGAGATGCAGCTAAAGAAGCGCCAGTCCGAAATGATGACTAGATGATGAGAGTGATGTCGTGCTAGGTGCCGCACATGTATTTATAGTGTTTTTGTTTGCGAATAGCTTTGATAGGAAGACAATGGAATTGTGTTATCATGTGTATGGTGTACCTTGATCGCAGAACCCCAAAACATACTATAAGAGCCTAGGCTTGTAGTGGATTGAAGCACTCTCATGCATCACAAATGAACTGTTACAAAGGGCGCCGACAAATATGCTGTTATTTAAACGGAGACCAGCAGATATACACGTTCCTCAAGTAGTATCGCTTGTAAAGTGTCGCAAGGTAATAATCGCGGACAATTTAGTTATGAGGAGGCTCAGTAGCGCGTTCTAAGTTAATCCATTTTTGATAGACTCCAATAAATATGTGTTTGGAGCATACGGGATTTTGTCTCGATAAATGGATAGAAAGAAACGGTCCATCTTTATTCTTGTAAAAGCCACAGTGGCTGACACTACTGGCGCAATCATAAGCCCACGAATAATAAGGTAGTGAGATATTTTGGAAAGTGTGTGTTGTAAGCGCTCATGCTTCAGCTTCAGTGAGCTTGCAGACGTCCAGAGGCAAACGTCGTCTGCATAGACTGTAAGGCCTACAGCACTTCGAAGGATTTCTGGCAGACCAATGAGGGCAATGTTAAAAAGTAGAGAACTTAGAACGCTCCCTGGAGGTACGCCTCTTGTCACGATGTAACGAGACGTTTTACTATCACTTGTGTTCATCCAGACTGGTCGATTGTGAAAGTAATCCGGAATTCGTGCATAAAGTGGACCGCAAACTCCGAAATTTTTTAGCCCGTGTAGAACCACTGAATGTTTGATGTTATCAAAATCTTTTCAAGCATCAAGGAAGACTGCTGTTTTAGACTCTCCGCAAAATGTCTGGTCGTCAACATGAGTTGCTAGTTTCAAGACATTGTCATTTGAGCTGCGACATTGTCTGAATCCCGTAATGGTTGCTGGATACATCGGTTGAGATTCTAAAAAGTATTCTAGGCGTGAGAAAATGATCCGCTCCATAGTTATGCCAACACAACTTGTCAAAGCAATGGGTCGGTAAGATCTTATGTCCAGTCGAGACTTACCCAGTTAGTTATGGGTACAATGTAGGCTGTTTTCTACTCATGAGGAACACAGCAGCTGTTCACGCAGAATTGAATACCTCAAGTAAATATTGGCGAGCCTATGGCCCTAGATATGCAAGTGTGTCATAGGTTACCTTATCTGGACCTAGCGATGAAGAATGACTGAGAGAAGCCGGAGCTTGATCTAATTCTGGGGCACTGAATAGAGCATCAACGAAGGATGAAAAGGATGTGCCAGTTGAAGTTTCCGTGCTTAATGGTGGACCACTATCGTTCATTGCTGACAGAACAAGTGATGTACAAAATTCAGCAGCAGTACTAAATGGCGACTGTCTTCAGAAAAGTGACCACGCACGAAAAGGCAATTTTCGTTGTTGTGAAGATCGTAGTACACGGGCAATAGGCCATAAAGTTTGTGAGGACGTACATTTTCTTGTCCATTTTCTTAGAACGAGTTTATCTAAGTGAGGGCGAATATGTTTTTGAGTTCGCCTGTCCTCACAAATGTCAGCTGACAATTTGGTCATAATGGCTCGACGTTCTGCTGGTCGACAAAAAGCTCCAGTTTTTCGTACTCCTGCGTCTACAACAGTATGCGAGGACGTGAGACGGTCACCCCTGGTTGCGTCTGCAGCTGATTGATGCACAACTGAAACAAACTCTTGGTAAGTATTTGCTGTCTGTATGCACAGTTTTACATTTTCCCGAAAACATGTCCAGTCGATATACGAAGTCATATCTTCTATGGCACTGCTGGCTTTGAGGAAAAACCGTAAATATATGTTGGGAAGTGGTCGCTGTCATGGCTTTTTTGTTTCCCAAACCAGGAGTTTCCAGATAAGAGTTCACTTCACATAACGGCAACGTCTGAGCAGCTACTGCAGCGACTGTCCCTGAAGAATTCCGGCGAACTGTTATTTAAAATACAAAGATCATGAAAATCCACTAGTCCAAGTAGTTTTCATCCGCGACGTGCAGTTCTTACACCTCTTCAAGTGATACAATGGGCTCTAAGTCGCCAACCACAAGAACTGGTGATCTACGTTCTCGGGTGATATCATACAGCAGTTTATTGTCAAAATTGCAAGCGGGGAGTATATAGGCTGCAATTACTTTGAACGAAAGCTTGACCTTGAGTGTGGTAACACAGACATGCTCATTGTTCAGATGAGATGAGATGCTATGCGAAATATAGAGTACCTTTTCGAAATGTGAGGCACTCGGCTGACATCAGAATTGCGAGCTCATTGGAATACTTCATAACCAGATAGTTTTAAATCTGGCGCTCTACGCGATTTAATAATTGCAAAAATTGGAAACTGATGTTTGAACGAGAACTGTCGAAAGTCTGAAAGCCGAGTATAAACCCCTTTCGCCTCTCATTTGAAAACAGTCGCAGTTTAAACTCTACCCTCAAATGAAGGGGCATCAGCCATTACCTTAATGTGACCCCCCTCTCATCGTTAAAACTATAGATTTGTATACCAAGTTCCCGTGCAAGATGTCATTCAAGGTGCATGATGACAGGTGCGCAGTGAGACCTCGTAGGACCGATATAATAAGACTTACGACGTCACTGATCGTCATCGAGCCCAATAAGGAAGGCCCCGGCTGTCGGAGAAGTGTGGCCTTAGTCGTGGAGGCAAATCTGATATGTCGGAACCCGTTGAATAGGTAATGAATTCGGGGAATTATGGGTTTTTGTCTTTTCATTTGCCACAGAAGCATACGTTTTCCTTTTGTTTCTACGAGGCGGTTCTCGAGTCTTCGGGATTGGAGACGCCGATTCTTCTTTTTGTTGAAGGGCAGGAGTGGTGCTTGTGTCAGCAGGTAAAGGGTGAGCAGTTTTACTCTGAGTCAATGGTGGCGTAGGCTTTGAGCCGGGGACAAATCTTTTTGTATTCGCAAAGTCCGTTAGGCGAACCTTGCAATTACATTTGACATAGCTTGCAGGGTGATTTCCACCGCAGACATATCACGGGCAATCGGAATTATAATTAGGCTAAAATATATTCTTCCGGTTTGGTTAAAGCGCCAGCTCTATTAAACTCTTGTTCATTCTCGTTTAAGCTATTGCAGTTTAGTATGGGGTACATGCTCAAACTCCTGTCTATCTAAGTTACTTCTATTGCAAAAAAGAGCAGTGCGCTCAATCGCCAATGTATCATATCGGGAACACTCCCACCCATATTTCATCAAATACTCCCTTTTTACACTAGAACACTCAATCACTCAGAAATTGGCAATATACATGTTCCACAAAATTAAACTACACCCTGAGTTCGTGCAAGAGAATTACATCAACAGGGCGGTCACATAAACCTTCCGCCATACGCACCTCCTACAGTCGAGAATACGCACAAATAATGGTAGTCAGAAAATACTTAATCAGATCGCCACAATTATTAAATAACCATCCTGAAATACTGTCCATGATTAATAGCTCTAATACAATACACACATTTAAAACCACCATAAGAAGTTTTCTTCTCCGTCTAATGTAATCTGTGTTGGTATTTTTATGTGTTTCTGTTTTATTATATCACAATTTGTATATGTCACTCTGGCCTTGTGTAATGATATAATTGTTTTGATTCGTTTTTTTCTGTACATTTTGCTGCTGGACTCTACAGGGGGACGGGCCCTTGTCAGGCGACCATAGTCGCCTTTTGCCCTATCCTCCAAGACGTTTGTCTGAATAAAGTATATTCAATTCAAAAATCTGCTTTGCTGTCTTTCGTGAGATGTGGTTGAGAACATCTCTTACATTTAGTTTACCCTTCACAATATTTGGCGACATGGTCCAGCGATTGACGTTTGAAGCATCTGTAGGGCGCTTCAATAAATTCAGTTAGTTTATGTTTAGCAAAATCCAAGATTCACTGGATGAACGCGCGCTCAGAACTTGGGCGAAATGTGAAGACAACCCGGTCTCTTAGTTGCGCTGCTTCATGAGGCTTTCATGATGTCGGTATAGGCGACGGGCTGCAATTTCTTCATCTTGTTGAAACGATGTCAATTTGGCATCAGTGCGCCAGAGAGGCACAACTTTGATCATTCCGTTATTTTGAAGATAGGTCCTGCGTACAGTAGGTTGGAAAAGAAATCCAGTAAGAACGCGAAGTTCGAGGAGTTGGTCAACTGTGGCGGGTTCCGCAGCTTCTACAAGGAGGCCACCTCTGCTGGTGAAGCAATGACGTAAATTGGCAGTGGCTGCTGCCTCGTTTTCTTCGTTGTTTACGCTTAGCGGGCTTTTTTTTCTGCAACCATTAGTCCGCATTCACGGGCGCGAGAAGCACAGGAATACGTGTTGTTTTTTGTCGACGATGCTCGACGAGAACGAAGCCTTCGAGGTCGCCTTCAGTAAAATATTTATCCATTTTGTTGTTCAGGGGCGCTTCTAGTTTCGCCGATATGGATGATCTTTCTGTAGAATTGTTGTCTCCGCCGCTGTGTCGTTTCCCTAGATTCAGGCGTCCAAACAGGTTTTTTTGGTTGACATGATATGTGTGGTCCTTGTCAGTAAAGGGGTATTCACACGAGGGAGAAATCCCGGGGATTTCTCCCCGACACGCGCGCATCACGAGATGAAAACTCGAGGCTTTTGCACATCGCAAAGGCTGACGTTTTCGTTGTGGGATGCGCGTGCCGGGGAGAAATCCCCGGGATTTCTCCCTCGTGCGAATACCCCTTAAGAGTAACCTGGGTGCACGATGGCCCGGTCTTTTTTTGCCAGAGCGGGTGTACTGGGTTGGAAGGTCATGACGTGTTTTGGGTTACTTGAAGTAACCCGTACCGTGATGAGCTGAAGTTGGTTGTGTATGGTTTCGAGGGGTTGCTCATATTTGTCTTACTTGCATATATAGACTAAAGTCATATAGACATGGCGGAAATAACAAAAAAATGTCAGGAGCAGACAAAGGAACGGATCACCCTGCTGGCTTCCTCTTTTTCTCCCAAACTCAGTCAAAGCACTCCACCTTCGTCGTCTTCGTTCTTTCGAGCAGGCCTCTCATTAGCCGGCTCAAATTAGCCTGCTCAAATCAACGGGTTAAGTTCTGGTCAAGGTATTCCAGCCCACCATAGCCAAGTCTAGCCAAGTTCCCCCCATACCCACACCGTCGCCTACCACCATAGCTGTGCTGCCAGAACCAGCCGGTTTGTAAAGCTTTAAGCCGTTAGATGGCGTCGTCGGTGCAGAAATTCTCAAGATGGCGGCGCCCTCAAATAAGGGGTCACAAGTGAGAACCGGCCGACGAAAATTGGAGACAGTGTTGAAGACCGAAGTGTTCTTTATCAAAGACGCTCCCTGGACTTACCAACTCAGAATCCCACAACTCTGGACGAATACCCGGAGCTTGCACGCAAATAAGTTCCTTTGGCAACTCTTTAGGTCGCGTCATCGAAAAGAGGGAACCAAAACCTTCAGCTAAATTTTGTTACTCGACATAAAACAAGGCTTCGGTGTTTTTAGGGCGCGCAATCGCCATTTTCAGCCTGAAAACGTTTTCGATTGAGTGCAGCTCTAAGTTTAACTCGATTTCTCGTTTAGGACAAGAGGCCAATCTGGAAATAGAGCGATTCTTTTTTAATCCGAGCATATCCTAACGAAATGAGCTTCGTTATAAGAGTGCGCCTCGTGCTAATGGGACAGGAAGCGAGTTCTGCGTACGCTACGAAGACTTTTACGTGTCTTTGAAACGGTCAACGCAAGTAAGCAGCAAAAAAAGAGGGTAGGTTGGGCGAACAGGAGACAAGTCCCGCAGGTTGTTGCGTTCGCTTAATGGGATTGTTCCCCCCACAGCGCGACGCAAATGGAGCAGTTCCGCGTTTCCGCCGAGGCCGCGTGTTGTTGGGCTCTAATTAAAATTTAAAGTGGCTTCTTCGCAGAGTTCGCGCGTGCGCCGTCGTCGCGTGTGCGGTGGTCGCGGAAGTAGGTTTGTTTTTTTCCCGAACTCGTGTTAGGAGAAACGACGCCCGAATTATTATGACGCGAGCCTCTATCGACTCGAAGAGATTAGTGCGTTCCAGCGACGCGCGGCGCTTTGTTATAATCGTTCATTAAAAACAAGCTAGACAGCAGAGTGCTTCGAGTAAGAATATGTCTCGAGAACAGACAACCGTGTAGAGCAAACGAGACGAAATTGCGCCGCGCGCCGCTCCCGCGTTTGTTTTGGAAGAGCGCGGTTGCAGCGACACGAGACAGCCTTTCGTTGTTTGTTTTCGGCAGGAACAATACAAAAGATTAATCTTCTGATCAAAGCGAACATCTGAGGCCGCTTACCTGCGAGTAGTTAACCGTCACAGGTTAAAGGGGGAAAGAAAGAGCCTGCTCCGTGCAAACGTGACCACACGTCATGGGCGAAGAAGTGGCGCGACATTTAACGGATTCTGCGTACTCGAACGCTTCACAAGACTAGCATAGGCTCAAGCACTACATTGAAATATTGTACCGCAGCCAGTAAGCGTGACCACGAAATATAGTAAACGCAGAGGCTACTTCTCTCATCACAGAAAGTGAACCCTGTTTCTGGTTGAAAGGGCATCGACTTGGTTTTGCGCAAGTGGAACAATAAACCATAAAAGGTTCATATGTATGCGCCGAGAAAATGTGGGACATGAAGAGACGAGATGGCGCCGTAGCGTCCATCTCGCTCTGGTTAGAAGGATCAGTGGGTAGACCCTTTGTCTCCAATGCACTCGTCGAACGCGTTAGAACGCGGAACGCGGGCGTCTGGCGATTGGCTTTCGCACTCGAATGCGTTTGACGCGTGCAGAAGAGACAAAGTCTCTGTTCCAAAATTTACTCGATCCGGCACCGGTGTAAAGGTTTCGTACAGTGGTGTTTCAAAATTTGCTCGCGCTTATTCGATGTCGTGAGAACTCATAAGTGAAGCTCTGAAGGAAATATGTTTTTTTTTTTTTATTAAAGAAATGCATATAGACATTATTTTAGGAAGAAATGCCTCGTTCTTAGTGAAATGGCACTTGCATTCGTCGGTGACGTCGCATCTGTTTGTGGCGTAAATTTGTGGCGTGAAACATAATTTCGTATAAAAGCTGTCCCCCGGTCAATAAGAACACTTTATAGACGCTTTAAACATGCGCCAGATTGAGCCGCCATTGCCGACCTTCTCTTGCCTTACAGAGATGCTGAGCCACTGACGCGGGTGTTGACCAGCCTCCACAAACGCATTTTTAGAGCGCAGCTCTTAGGAGCCCGTTTCCGACTTGAGCGGCGTCGGCGTCGCCGTCGCCGTCGGCGTAACCGCGCGGTGCATCATGGGAAATGTCCCATAATGCGCCGCGCGAGCCCCACACCGGGGTCACGTGACCTGGTGGGGGGCACGTGACCCCCCGAGGTCACGTGACCCCCCGAAGTCACGTGACTCCCCTGAGGTCACGTGACCCGCTCCTCGAGGTCACGTGACCCCCCGAGGTCACGTGACCCCCGCCGATGTCGCGTGGCCCCTGATGACGTCACCGGCATCCACATCGTCATCGTCATCATCACTGATGACGTCATCATCACTGATGACGTCACCGGCATGCACATCGTCATCGTCATCATCACTGATGACGTCACCGGCATCCACATCGTCATCGTCATCACTGATGACGTCACCGGCATCCACATCGTCATCGTCATCACCACTGATGACGTCACCGGCATCCACATCGTCATTGTCATCCTCACTGATGACGTCACCGGCATCCGCATCGTCATCGTCATCATCACTGATGACGTCACCGATATTCGCATCGTCATCGTCATCATCACTGGTGAAGTAATCAGTGACGTCACTAATGACGTCATCGGTACCCGCATCGTCATCGTCACTGATGACGTCATCAGTGACGTCAGTGATGGCATCATCGGCATTGGGGGTCACGTGACCCCCCAAGGTCACGTGACCCCCCTGGTTAGTTTAACCCCCCCTTCCCCCCAGTGCCCTTCCCTCCTCCTCCTCAAGAGCTGCGCTCTAATTCGGCGTTACAGGGAGTTGTAAGCGGCTTTCACTTTTTTGGGGACAAGGACACAGTGGCACTTAAAGTGGCAGTAAGCTGTCCTGCTGTGTGGATGATGAAGTGGTGCGAACGGAATACAAGGAAACACAAACTGCAGGTCGGTTATGGCGGCGCTCATGCACAGCTGTCTGAAAGCGTCTATATTGGGTGATCGCGGCGCTATTTTTCAAGTCCTGGACAGAAATGCCTTTCGAATGGCTGCATCCTGCTGCCCGCTACCTTCGTCAAAGTGAGCAACCGCGCTCCCAGACCGACCAGACTGCCAGGGCGTTACGATCTTAAACCTTCATTGAACATATTTTTTCAACAAAATGCGCCGCAAGACAGGGACAGAGTAAATAAGACAACATGAAGCGCACTTCGTGTTGTCTTACTTTCTCTGTCCCTGTATTGGGGCGCATTTTGTCAAAATAAGTAATGTACCAACTGGCCCATCTGTCACTATTATTTCACTGAACATCCCACGATGTCACCTCGGCTCGCTGACTGACTCGCCCGAACCATCCCCAAACTTCTGAAACTAAGGCAGCGGTTTTCGCGACGATTAGGACAGGTCATCCTCATTTTGCATAATGAGGGCATTTAGTAAACCGTTACCGTGTACCACGTACCATACTACCGCAGCCTTTGAAGCAAGCTCTTAAGCGCGCACCTGCGGTCAAAGCATTACTCGGGCGCGCACTTAAGAGCATGGCTCCGGTAGTACGGTGCGCGAAACACCGTAACGGTTTGCTTAAAGTCCCTATTATATCACCACATAATCACCATAGTCTGGACGCGGTACCGCGGCCCACCATGTTACGGGCTGTGTTGCCTTTCTGTGGTGCAGCGGCTCTTCTGAGCCAATAAACATGAAGATGATGATGATGATTAATATATCTCCTTTTATGGTGTGCATGTGTTATGGAGATCGTATTTTTGCTAAAGCGATTCAAGGGTGGCTCAGTTGGTGCGCTGGCTCTGGCTAAAGTCACTGGATTCTCAGAAAGTAACATGAAGCTCTCCATACGGTCGCTATGTTAGTTCGTGAAATGAGTAATTTTTCCTTGGCAGCTTCGTTCTTAGTGAGCCGATGTACATTCGCTGGTGACGGGTAGCATTACGAAGACGTTTCTTGCATACCGAGATTTTGTTATTGACACTTCGGCGAAACAAGCGTACATCTTCCACATGCTGTGTCGGTGCTTGGAGGCACTGAAAGATAAATTTATTGTTTTAAAATAAGCAGGACGAACAATATAATTATAAGAGATCCGTGGAGATAGGCAAAATTGATAAGTTGATTGCATACACAATGTCAAAAACGCTTATATTGGCGAGGAACGCTGATGCTCCACGGTGATTTTGGCGCGACTGATTTAGAACCATCCTCTGGAAGTTTTTAAGATTAAAATGGACCGATATGGCGATTTCCACGACAACGTAGGCAGATTAGCCAATCGCTTTGTTAGGGTTTGGTCGTCTGTATGTTAGTATATGTTTGTGTCCGATTAGCAGGTAGGGAAGGCAATGGAGCCACATTCCGAGGGTCGAGTGACTTTGGCTCTGGCAGGGCCTTCTTTCAACCAGCCTTTGCTCTGACGCGGTTCCTAGCACGCTGGCCTTAATAAACAATAATAGACAATCATAGAGTAATATAGTGTAACGTAGAGTAGCCTATTCCTGGGCACCAGCGGCCTACTCGACAGTCAGCGCACCTAGCGGCTGTTGAGTGAAGTTGGTCTCGTCTTTCTGTTTGGGCGCTTCCGTTCACTTCACGGCCAGAGATACAGATTCCAAAGCAGACAACGATATGAACTATAAAATTAAAACCGCTTTTCTCAACTGAAAACAGAAGAGGGCAACCGAACAAGAGAATTAAGTAATATGTCATTTACGACAACACGTTTCTGTTTGTAGCGTGATATCGCTCGAATTTATTAAAAACAGAAAATAGCTTTTTAGCGACGTAGATGTTTCCCAAGAGACGTTCAAAACACTCTCCACGCGATTGCGTCGTATACGTTTCTCATTCGCCACGAAGAAACAACGTCCAGAAATCCACATGATGACCGCAGCAGCACGCAGTATTCGTCCCCCTCCAGCCTTGCTGGCGTAATGGCGGCTGCCAAGTCATGCGTCTGCCAAAACCCCAGTCGCAGTCATCGTACTATATCTGAAAAGGGTCGAAGCTTCTTATCGTTTTATAGAAACGTGTAAATGAAAGTTAAGCTATATATTACTGGTACAAATAGAGCGAATGTATAAATAGGTAGGCACCACTTCATCAGCTAGCGGGTGCTGTAGATTCTAAGAGCCGGCCCGCGATAGGGCTTCAGTGGTCACTCTTTACCGTATCACTGTGTTCCTTTGTGAGACTATGTCGCACAAAATTCCAGTACTGCGAAAGGGCCGATGCCGAGACAGTATCCCACGAGCACTTTAGGAAAACGAGAAAAAGGTAGAACCAAAATTATGGGCAAATGTAAACCAAGACATCATGAAATAAACAGTGTGATTTAAACTCCCTAGAGTATAGCGAGACCAAAGAACGCAGACCTCTCTTGCCTCATATTCAGTAAAGCGATTTGTGAGGGAATAATGATCATGACGTTTCCCCTGCTCGAACTCACAAAGAAAATGGGAATTATGGGTCAGAAGCTTTATTGAGATTTGTTATTGACTCGCCAGCATCTATTCTTTATCGTTCCCGGTAAACGAAAATAAAACACTCGAATTTCAAACCCACTGATTCTCTAAAAAAGTGATCGGTAAAACGCTATGACTATATTTCGGGCAAACAAGCGTCTTTTATGCAGGCAGCTCGGCAAGCAAGGTCGATTATGATAATTTCCGAGGCCTGTACCTAGCGCCGCTGCGCACGGAAACAGCCTCGAACCATAGTTTTCTCTCAATCTATCCGCAGAAGAGCTTCTCGCGCCAACAATCACGAAGGCAATGGCATCCCTGCTTTATCAACATAATTGGTATACCATCTGCACATTTTGATGTACCCGTTGCAACTCTCCGCTCTGCCCTTTCTCATTCTTTTTCTCCGATAGCCTCAACATCACTACTTGAACTATCCTCCACTGGCGAGGCGTTTCCTATGTCTCCTTGCTGCTTTAACTTCTCTGTCATTACTGTCGCCATCTCCAGGTCAAATTTAAAGCTCCTTCAAGATGACCGCCATGGAACCGCCACCTTCACCGAGAGAGGGAGCACTCCATTAAGGAAGAATTAGAAGCCGTGATGAACGAGCGCCGCATCTTCGTTTAATCTCGCGGAGTCGTCCAAACCGAAATTCCGCGTTCTGACGGCTCGCGTCCAGTCGCACCGACCTTTGTTCCCGGAGAGTTTAGGAGCGACAGCTCTCGGTAATCTGAAGTAAGCAAAACGTCTCTATTCGAGACAGGCCCCACTGGGACCGCAGGACGGACGTAAAAGAGAACAGAGAATGCACAGTCACGCCAAAAGCCGTGTTTAAAAAGAGCTTGCGTCTGGCAGTGCTGGAAAGTCATCCGTCACTCGAAAAGGGACTGCCAGTCGTCTTCGTTTAACTCCCGAAACTAGTTCGACGCCGGACTCCTCAGGAGGTTACTAATGAAATTCAATCAGAAGGTTCAGGGGAGCTTGCGAGGTGCCGCGACGCGTTTGTAGATTGGGGGACCCCCACGGAGCGCGACGGGCGGACAAAAGCCGTTCGCGGATCACTTTTGACAGTAGCTTAGGGTAACCGACTTGTGTCCATCGCCCGGGCGGACCTTCCCGTCTCTCGAGAGGCCGCTTTGTTCGGATGTCACTGGAGCAATCTCCCCTCTAGCCGGCTGGTTCGTACTAGGGAAGCGCTCAATAAGATCGGGTCTAAGAGGGTACTCAGGCAACGATGATGGCCAATGTCCGCGGTCCGTTTCTCGACTTGAACGTGCAGCGGATTGTATTCGATTGTTGCTTAAATTAACGGATTGTACCTGGAGCCCTTCATATTGGCACATGTCTGACTCATTTCGGCGGATTAGGCTGTAAATTGCGACGATTACGTTGAATATAGTGCGTGTTTTTGAACGGGCTCACACAAAACGGGGGACTCAATAATATATTTTCAAGATAAAAATACGGCATGCTATCGCGCATAACAGTTGCCTGAATAACAAGAAGAATAAAGACTCAGGACCGATGTCAAGCCCTTGCAGCTCAGTAGTACATGGTGTAATAGTTTACTTTCCAGTGCATTATATGATGATTTAATGTCTTCAAGGCTCAATTAAAACTCCTTTTATTTTCATTTTGAGAGAGGTTGTAGGGGAAAGTGGGTAGAAGTAGGAACTGCGGGAGTTGTGGGACAGTTAATATCTGCATTCTGTGAATAGTGACAAAAATACCGCTATCGGGGCGAGAGATGGCGCCACTGTAGCGGTAGTTACATGTAAAAAAATCAGCTGGCGCTAATATAGACTCAAATATATTTTTAAAGAGACATTTAACGGGTATTTGTGCACAGCGAGGTTTTTATTAGAGTATGACCTATAAGAGGTTCAACAACCCAGAACATAATATGCGGCTCGAAATTCGTTTTCTTTCCAGCCAAAAACAGCCGATCGAAAATTGGCCGGTTTCAGTTGCGCTCACTCTCTTCTTCATGGTCCCGTGGCGTTCGAACTATGTGTACCAAATATACTCAAAGTTGTGGGTCATTTATGGCACACACTCAATATTAGAAAAAGTAAAGACTACGAACCCCATTGTTGTAGCGTCCAAAAACCTGCTAAAGCGGTATTCACACGAGGGAGAAATCCCGGGGATTTCTCCCCGGCACGCGCGCATCACGAGATGAAAACGCGAGGCTTTTGCACATCGCAAAGCCTGACGTTTTCGTCGTGGGATGCGCGTGCCGGGGAGAAATCCCCGGGATTTCTCCCTCGTGTGAATGCCCTTTTTGCGCAGATCACGAGAAGTAGATGCATACGTCATTATAAATATGGCGACGTGCTGCGGACATACCGCAGTCTGGACGACGTGATGGTGGCGCACGGCGGGCCAACGTGGTGACGGACTTGGGGCGGCTACTTCGGAACTGTCATTCGTGGCGCCGGTCAGTCGAGCTTCAAACGTTGAACATCGAGCGGAACGGATATACGTGCGAAACAATCGCACGACAAACGGTCGCCGTCTGGCTAACACGCCAAAAATAGCGGAAAAAAAAAAAAGAAAACCGCTCTGGGGTGTTGCCACGTGACTTCCGGCTATGAGCGTTCGTGCTCGTGTTTCGGTTTTGGTTTCGAGCAGTTGAGTTTTTTTCGCTTTGTTAAACACATATGTGACTCCGTTGCAAAATATTGATTTGGTAGTCTCCTGGCACCCTATTAAAAGGCCTCGCAAAAAGTCTGTTTCCTTCTAGAGGAAGATATGCTTTGTAAAAGTCACTTATCCACTCTACTTATAAAGCTCTAACTTGTGGGAGTCATCCATGTGACCGCATATCAGGAAATACAACTTTAATATCAAAGTCAGGAGAAAAAATTAATAAGATACAAAACTATCGTCCAATATCTCACTGACAAGTAGCAGTTGTAAAATCGCTGAACACGTCATCGCTAAACAAAACATAACATTTCTTCAGGGAAATAACCTCCTACAAAATGATCAGTATGGTTTTAGGCGAGGTCGCTTAACAGTCACACAACTAATAAAAGTAATTCGCGACCTAAGTTCATGGTTCGACAAGGGCGGACATACAGATTTGGTGTTCTTTTATTTCGCCAAGGCATTTGCTCGTGTTTCTAATCCAAAGCTACTTCATAAACTCCAGTAGATTCTTAAAAATAATGAAACTGTGGCCTGGCAGATTATTTGCTTGTTAAAGAGAAGTTCGGGCCGTTGCAGGATTCTTATTCAGACAACTTATATTTTATATTAAGAGTGCCTCAGGGGTCTGTTCTCGGACCCCTGCGGTTCATCCTCTATATCAGTGATATGAGCCCAACACGTAAAGCTGATGTAAAATTAATCAATTTGGCCGATGATAAAGATTTTTGTTTTTACAAATACAAACATACGATTATCAGGAGACATCAAATGCGCATTTACAGAAATTGACAAGCTGATGTGACGAATGACAAATGAAAAAAAAACAAAAAAACTGAATACATGTAGATAACGCCAAAAAATTACTAGCACACTTCACCTATCGTGTTAAGGCTATGCCTTTAAAATGTACAGGAGTGCAGACTGGGTGCCATATTTGGGAACGATGATTAGAGCGCATGCTGGTGAACGATCTGATATATTTAGGCTGCTAAGACCGTCAATCTTGATGGGGCGGATGGACGTTGCAAAAGAACTGCGGAAGCTCTCCGTCGACACGTGCCCAGCAGTCGCGCACACGGCCATGGCTACTAGTGAATACCCCTTATTCCTAGGCGTTCTAGACTCCAATAAAGCGCTTAGAAAACTTTGGACACTTAGACGGTAGTTAGAACTGATAGGTCTTGAGCTCAAATTAATAGCATATAAGTCAATTATATTACCAACCATTAAATATGCAGGCCCAGTCTGGGAACTATTCACACAACGAAACATCCGCAAATTAGAGCGCATGCAAAGTAAAGCAGTCCGATCTATTTTCAATCGCTATTAATTTAAAATGTCTCGCTGCTGACGTTCGATGCGAATCTTCTGCCCATTAGTATCAGGATGTCGTTTGCTCGAACACATTTTGTACTAATTGCTACAATGTCATCACTTTATTGCTATTCAGAAATATGTTTTATCTGCAAACTTTTTAAAGCCACTATAACGAAATATAAACAAATTGTTGTGCCTCATCGCTTCAACACTTATTCTTTTAGAAACGTATTTTTTCGTTAAATGCTTCGTAGAATGGAACTGCCTATACACGGATGCGTAAATAGTGAAAATATGTGTGGTGTTCTCGGTAACATTTTTAATACATATGTACGCTTGCGCTTTAAAAATGCCTACGAACTTGCTTTGGCCAAACGGCTAGTGGTATGTTAAAAAAAAATGTATTCTTTTGATTATCTCAAATTTGCGACTAACATTTAGACTGTACGTTCCATGAGCCACGATTATTAAAACACTAAGGGCAGCCATGGATAAAAAATCAAATACAAAATTGAAAACATTTGTGAGACATTTTTTGATCAGCCCCCGCGTCCTTGACACCTGATTCCGAAACTGGAGGCAGGAAAGTTGTCAGAACCACGGTGGAAGAAACACACTTACGTGATGCCTCTGGCCGCTCTTCCCGCGGGGAGCGAGTGACCAGACTCTGTTCGGAGCTAGCCTCGAACCAGGTGTAGTTAGTTTCGCGCCGCCGCGGAGGGCGCTGAGGTATAAGGTCCCTCCTCGGCGGCCACGCGGTGTCTGCGGCGTAGCGTGCTCGCCTTTTTCACGGTGTCGTGGTGTGGTGGGGGTGTGCGGCCAGTGGCTGGCCTCGTGCTTGCCTTTGGTGATGTGTCGATCACAGGCACAGCCCTCGTGCATGAAGGTAAGCCTTAACCCGAAGAAGAAGGAAGAGAAAACAGATTTACGGCCTCTGGCAGCGGGGCGAGTAAAGCGCGCTCAGTGCGCCGAACATAATGTGGCCGCCGCGTCGGACAGAGAGTCATCACCTAAATGTGTTTCTTTCACCGTGGGTACGACAAGAAGCGGTGAGCGAGGGAATGCAGGACCACTGCTGAGAGAAACAACCGGAGCGGTCGGTTTGGGAGGGACCCGATGCTTTGGCGCCATCTATCCCCGTGCGAATGAAGCACTCGGTGCGTCGAACATAATGTGGTCGCCGCGTCGGACAGAGAGTCATCACCTAAATGTTTCTTCCAACGTTGTCAGAACTAAGAATCAAAACGATGCGTGGTAGGGCGACGTATTTGTCTCAAGCCCCCATCGTCATCCCGACAGAGTATCCTTCGATGCGCAGACATCGTGTTGCCATGATAATGAAGAACTCAAAACCGGTCTGTCACTCATCCACGAGTCACAAAAAAAAAGCCACATCCTCAAAAAAAGAAAAAAAAACACACGTTTGCGTTTATTTAGCGTAACTTCGGTCTGTCTTTGATGTGCGACAACGCGGGTTTACGCTATAGATGACAGATTTTGCCAGTGCAGTACCACTGCTATTATGTGGTTTTAAACGTGCATCGTGGAGCAGTGGTACACGAACGCTCGCCGGTACGATGCTCATCTAGGTCGGAACAGGCAGAGGTGGGGATTCAGGATCCATGAGTTCTGCAGCGCAAGCATTCGCCCCACCTGCTCCGAGCTGGTGTGCGCTAGCCCACTTGGTCACCGATCTCCCTATCTTGAAAGAGGATTGCAACAAATAGCATGCCGCGGTCTGTGAGAATGGTAATCAAGTATGAAGAGGATAGAGCGGAAAAAAAAGACAAGCTGCATGAAGTGCCGTGGCCGCTAGGAACGCTTTATTTAGCTGTACCTGTCACGTACTCCACAGATAAAATAGCGAGTCTTCGCAAACCGTTGCTCCACGTCCGTTACATTCCACGCAATGAAGACGCCGTTACTTCATGTGCATGAACGTCACTAGCCTCGCCAAGTGACTTCCCGGTGCCGTGGTGGGTTACGGAGAACGTTTCGGCACAGCGGAAATGATCGTACGAAGACCCCTGAATTATCCTGCGATTGGTTAAGAAGCGTTGACAGCGGATATCAATTTGTATGCTTCAAAATGCATGGTGCCGTGGGGTAATCCATCGGAGTGTTGCAGGCGGACTCGCTGTAGGGAATTTTGTTAGTTTAAAGAAGTCTCACGAACGCAAATAGCTAATAACTTCACGGTGCATGCCAGTCAATAATAATGTATCACCCATTTGTAAATATGTCTCAAAACGTTTGGCGTCTCCAGTTGTAGATTTTGTGCTTAGCTTCAAGACGTTTTGGAAGTGTCACTGGACTGCAAGAAGCCATCGTTGGTCCTTGAGTTTCGTTTCGTTTGCAGAGGATAGCAACTTTCCAACCTCTTCTACAAGTGTTTGCATTGGAAGTCTAGAAAAGCATTTGGGTCAATTAATGTCGCGAACCTAAAGTTCTTTCATGAATCGGTGAATATAGAGGTGCTGCAGGTATTAGATTTCAGTGAACCCAACAACCTTCCGAAGGATTCTGCCTCATCGCTGCCAGAATCTAACATAAAATATGGCGGTGAAGATAATAAAAAAAAGACGCAGACGTTCTCAGTGCTCTATATTTAGGGTTGAACCGCATGTAAGCGATTGTACGAGGGACGAGACGAGCGAAGGCGCAAACGACGAGAGTCAGTGACGAGCGACGGAGATTTCTCACTGTCGCTCGTCGCGTCGCTCGGTTTTTGGATTTCTAGAAAACGGCTCACATCGCCTTTGTCGCTTGCTCCCGTCGCTTTCATGCAGTGTGCCGTCACTTCTCTCGTCGCTCGCCAAATTGCCTACATGCGGTTTATACTTCATGCCCTGCTTGACTTTGAGGGGGGACAATGGTCCAATTTAAGCGCTATCGGATGGCCGATTACCCATTGCGCCGTAGTTGGGCAGGCGTCACTCAGAGGTGCAACCCCTCCTTTCTGCTGCCCTGTGGCCTCATTTTGCCTTCACATTCCTTGTGCCTCGAACCAGAATTGCCGCTGCTGCCTTTCTAAAGTCTATGAATCGAATGAAATTACAAATTCTGGCGCTCCTCTGCCGCAAGTGTTCTCCCTTGATCGCAGTTTTCGTTGCGCTATGTTTTTATAATGAATCATTATCAGCTAGCCCCACTTAGTAACACTTTTACTTATACAATCTTTGAGCATTGTGGGTACCAAAGCGATGTTTTGTTATGAACGTTTTACCGAAATTCATAGTGCGCTTGTGCGAAGTGCTTGGCGCTCTTAGGTTCGAAATTGACTGTTACCAAAGAGACCCTCATCTTGTATGGTGTGCCCAAGTCTCATTTACCTAGTCCTGTTTGTAAAAAAGAGCGTTTTTTTATTTGCGGGGGCCAATTTGTTTTAAATTAGACCGTGATCAGCCTCCTCAAAAGTTAACACAAAATGCCACGAGCAAGTGTGTTGAGGAAAAGAAGAGCCAAAAGACACTTTTGATCGCGTGGACAGAACGACCTTCCAAGCAACAACAAAAACCATAACGTGGACGATTTGTGAGCCTATGTGCTTGAATTCAACGCTTTGCCATTACGTTTATGACATTAAATGCTCTTCGTATATACAGTGTCGGCCATCATCTTCTATCCTAACATTGACTTTTGTTTTTCTGAGGCGACTGGCATGGAATGGTAAGACAAGAATCAATGAAATAATGAAATCACCGAGGAACAAGCACAGTCAGCACAGTTCTTTCTACTAGCTCGTAGGGTTTGTCTGAAAGTATATCGTGGTCCAGGGAGTGGTTCGCGCGGATTGAAACATGACGACTCAGTGGTCCGCTTTATTTACAAGAGTAGCAGATTTGCTCATCCACATGATATATGACTAGAAATTGTGTAAATTCTACGAAGGTACCCGAATACCGCGGTCAAATGAGTAGAAGTGCTGCGAACGCGTTGTGTTCCCAATGCTTATGACGCAGCGACGGGGAAGTCGGGAGACGCAAGAAGGAGCATGAGTAGCGAATGAAGGGTGCATCGCTGTTTCATGTTGTCGGGCGCGTCGCGTTTAGATGTTTAGATGTGGTCTATGTTGTGCCGGCGGTTCAGAAACACCAGCTTAGTCTAGTATTTCTGAGCTGCCAGCAGAAAAGTAAAAAAATCTAGTCTTAAAGCGAATCAACAGAATTCAAAAATCCGTCTGGCGAAGCTCCGTTGGAATGCCGCCACTTCATGAGTTGCTAACAAGCAGCGCCAGCTCACCTCAGTATAGACCCCTTGCTCTGGGGCAGGGGGCGCGAGCGCATCCGCAAGAGGCGACCATGTTATGATGGCTGAACCATCAAAGTGGTTCTGAAACATTCGTGTATGCACGTGCCACGTTCGAATGGAAGCATCTGAAAATCAACGATAACAAAACATCTAAAAAAACTAAAATAAAAAAAAAACAATTATGCAGCTCGCGGCCGCAGCGTCCCATTAAACATTCATTTCATCTTTGCCTTCTGTCATAACTTCCGCGAGGACGTATGTTTCACTTTACGTGACAGAAAAGCCGAAACTACTCGCGAAAGCTCGCCCTCCTGAAAGATGCTCGAACTGCACGAGCACGCGTGCTTGACAGGGACGCTGAAAGCTGGCAGCTCGCTCTTGTAGCCTCTGCTACGCTGGCACTTAGAATGGAACAGAGTAGAAAAAAACTCTAGTGGGGAAGCGTATTGACGCATGCTCGAAACCCGAGCCAAATATTATATTTTGCTCGCCTGGAGCGCTGCTCAAAACTTGAGAGCTACGGGCCCATGGCTCTCTCGTGGAAGTTTCTTAGTCCTGAATGTGACTTGGCGAAGAACTCCAGGGGGCGAACATGCCGCAAAAAATCGACGATTTTTCCCCAGCTGATTTTGCTCTGCGCGTGGCGTCAACACAGTGGCTGCTATGTCGCGACAAGCGAGCGTGCCGTCGAGCCAAGTTCGTCGGGTATTCGCAGCATAATTCGCTACATGAAGTTGAGCCTTTAACGCGTTTACTACGTTGTATAGACGCTTTCAAACAGCTGTGCATGGGCACCGCAATAACCGACCTTCAGTTTCTGTTCCCTCTTATTCTGTTCGCTTCACTTGATCATTACCACAGCAGGACAGGTTATTTCCATTTTGAATGTTACTGTGTCCTTCTCCCCAGCATAGGCCTTTGTGGAGGCTCGCACCGCCCGCTTCAGTGCCTCGGCACTTCGGTTAAACAATAGAAGGTCGGCTATGGCGGCTCAATCTGGCGCGCGCTGAAAGCGTCTATTAGTGGCGAGATGTTACAGTGGCGCCCTCGTTTGGTTCCCTCTCGTGACGTCATGACCTTGCGAACAACAAGTTAGATGGTGTCTGTCATGAGCATGTTGGAAGATTGAAATCATAGCGTTCTGAAACCAACTTTGCCAAGACCGTCAAAATTGAAGTTAATACATTCCTCTTACTTCCGTCGGCAAGAAATCCTTTGCTGACGTCATATTCAGCATTGGGCCAATCGTGGTAGGCCGACCACAGCGACGCTTTCGATCGCGCACGTCGCCATAACAGGGAGTCCCGACCGGTGCCCCATACGTGCAAGCACGTGCAACGTGCGCGCGAACGTAGCTTTCACAAGCTTCCGATTGCACGGGCGTGCCCGCACGAGCAGAAGCATGGACGTGGCCAGTCGCCTCCATTGCAATTGTCTATATATTAAAGCTTCCACGGTTCTTCCGCGATGTCCATTCCCCACCATCAAGATCTCCGTTTTTTTGGAGACGTTAGGCAGGAGCTTGACCTCTGGATGCGGGAACCTCTGCCAGGCCAGCCATACCAACCCCCTTCCCTTCTCCCTTTCCTCCCCAAACACACACTCAGCCGGATGCGGGTTCAATAGCGGGTTCAAACATAACACCTACAGAATAACTCACATGCATAGCTTACAGGTGTCGCCTTTGCTGGGTCCTGACGTTTATTTCTACTAGCTTGCTCTCCCGAGCTACCGGGTTCTTCACCGATGTGAAACTAACACGGTACGAACCGCACGCTCGTGGCACATAAAATACCGAAATGGCCATGAAGGACGTTACGGGCAAGCCATGCATAGGCCAGAGGGCGTACAGTTCTCGGATATTACTATACTCTATTTCACCTTATGATGTACCACGGGAAAGGCTGCAAGCGCGAGCTCCTTGCTCTGGCTGCAGTGTTCTAGAGGGTGTAGTGGCAAGAGCGGCGTCCGCTTACAATGAAGCGCGTGAAGACGGTCGATGTAGATACCGCGAGTGGCGCTGGAGTTCTGTGCCCTAGGAGAATTAATGGCACGTGTGCGATGAACGAAGAAGACGACGAGGGTGACGCGGTACGCTTCTCCAAAATGTAGCACCGTAGAACTTCTTTCGCAGCTATTAAGCCTGCAGCCCAAGTGATAGCGTTGCTGAACGATGTGTAAGTACTGGGGAGGGGGGGGGGGAATGGATACTAATTAAATAATCTTCCTCAAAACACGCAAATATTCCAAGTAGAGGATAGCACACACTCTAGAGGCATTAGTCCAAAGGCAGAACTACATTAGCAGTTGTTTCGCACCGCGAAAAGCTCCAGTCAAACCACAGTAGTAAGCGCCGAACAGCGCTGATGATGGGACTGACGGGGGCGCGCTCCTAGGGCACAGAACAGCAGCGCCATGGTGTCGTCTAAGCGCAAAATCTTCACAAAGCGGCCGCCGCTCTTGCCACTACAACCCCCTCTAGAACACTGTACTCTGGCGTAGATCTCGGCGGCTCAGGCTCTCGTGCATTAAGGACAGCTGCCAACGCTATGAGCTCGCGCTTCTAGCCTTCGCTGCGGTACAACATAAGGTGAAACGGAGTATACCAGGCGAGATTGTCACACATTGACGCCACCAAGCGGCAACGCTCGCAACTACAGTACTCTTGGTTGTGCAGGAACTATTGACGTCACGAATGAGATACACATCACGCTAATCGATGGCCGGATTTATTGCAAGAGGTAGAGAGCTCGCCTTTAGCGTCATTTCATTTCCGCACCCTTTAAAGTACTAAAATTGGGTACTATTGCGATAATGTTCACTAGCCATCTCTACCGAGAGGCGATTAAGAGTAATCGAAGATGCTGGAACCGCTCCGCCGATGATAAAAGACCGGTGAAAAGTATCCCTGGAGATTAGGGTCGAGGCGTGCGACGATGACAGCCAAGAAATAACTAAGTGTGGTTGAAGCAGTACGCTGTGTCATTCTCCTAGAGCGTTGGCAGCAAGAGCAACCCAGCGATGCGAACTTGAAATTCCTTCGTTTACAGCTTGGGAAACTTGGATCCCCTTAAAGGGTCAATGCAGCCTTCGCAGGCGGACGGAGGGCATACACACAAATACACACAAGAAGCTGACGCGGCATCAGTATTCTGGGGCGCCGAAGCCCAGATTGATGAAAAGGAGCCCGCCTCCTCTCGGGCAAATCGATCTCAGCCCATCAAAAAGCGGTCTCTTTAGTAGCGCTTCGCCGAAAAAAGGGGGCCCCATTTGGGCTTGGCCCAAGGGCAAGTCGTGCCTTCATCTGAGTGCCTGGTGGAAAACAACCTACATAAATTAAAGTAGACTTAACTCCTGGATGTGGATTTTCCGAGCATACGATGTCACCACTGTGGCAATAAAGTCGTTGGAGGGGGGCGGGAGGAGGCTGGCATTTTTTTTAAGGACCATATCAAACTGGCAAAGGATGTTGGCCCTAATTTCCACAACAGTCAATAAGTGGGAAGCATTGAATTTGTCTGGTCAAACCTTCGAACGGAGTCAATGGAACGGTGTTAGAGGAGAATAACATAGAAGACGAAACGCCGTAACTTAACCAGCACGCTCCATTTCCACGAGAATCGATGCAAGTTTCACCTGTAAGTCAGAAGAGAAACCTGCGCTTCTCATTTTCGTTTAATCGCCAATCAAAACCCTGACGTCGTCTTTTTTTTTCTATTTTGGTCATGCTCTATCAGCAGTTGTAGCAAATTGTAAGGTGTATTTCGGCTGAGCCGCTCAGTGCACCCTCTTCTATAGCGAAGCGGTTTAGATCAGCGGACTAGCCTGAGGTGTATTTCAAGGGTATATTTCTACAAATGCATTTTATATTCAGAAGTTGCGGCAGTGGCTCCCAAATGGTAATTTGCGGAAACTTTGGAATCCCTGAAGGATTTCTTGGGGTCCCCGAAGCGTTGGAGTGTTTGAATACACCATGAGTTGCGGTACACGTTCCGCAGTTGTAAACTTTCTGGTGAAAGCCTATACATCATCGCATTGGTACTAACAACGCTTGCCGCTGCCATGAAATTACTCGAACAGCTACGGGCTTCGAAGCGGCCACTTCTCTAAATTACGAGATGAAGCACGAGCGTACGTTTTTTGCACCCAAGCGGTCGGTTGTCTGATGAAAGACCGTTGCTTTCTGAACGCATCTACGTTTCTTTTTTTTCTTCTTTCCTTTACAGATGAGCTGTTGCAACTTGGTTGTCAGCTACGTACCCTAACTCGTTTATAAACATTAAGCGTCAGCGGTACCGGTCATAAAGGGTACTCGTGGCAACAACCGCCGAAAACAGGAAGGAAGAAGTAATCGTAATTAATGATCACGAAGAACAACAGCAACGTCCAAAGACGCGGCTCCAAATTTCCGTCTCGCTTCGTCTAGCTGTAGTGAAAAACTCTAGCCTTCTCTTGAGCTCTTTTCTTTTTTTGATAATTATCATTTTGCCGTCGGAGGTAATTTGTGTCCGAGATTAAGTCGAGGTCCTGTTGGTCATCCGCTTGCGCCATGACGTGGAATAATAAGGATAATTAAAAGAAGGGTGAAAAAACACGCTGCGCAATTTTGGCGCGAAGTACGTGATAGGGGGAGGCGAGGCAGAGAAGAGGAAGTGGAGTCACTTTCGCAATAAATGAACACACATATAAACCATAAATGAAAAGAGCGGTACAGAAATGTAATGGCGGAACGAGGAGGAGGAGCGTGAAATGGGGATAAACCAAGCGAAGATTAATTTATAATAGGTGATGACCATAACACTTAAGTCTCCTCCCCCTTGCTAACCTAACGCCCGAACATGGTACGCCTCCTAGAGGTGACTTGTCATTTTCTTTTTCGGTGTCTGCGCTGTTTTGTTGGTTTTTTTTTGTTTTTTTTTTGTGCCGGGATAATTTTGAAGAGAGGAGGAGGAAGGGGGGGGGGGCGTAAGTGTTTGAAAAGCGAAACTTTTTCAACGACGGAATTTCGTCGGGTGCCCCGCGTCAATTAATTGGGCGATTAAGAGGCTTGGCGTTCGGTGGAGTGTTTGCAGTAGAGCCAATGGCCGACCGATTTTTGGAGAGACCGGGGCGCAATGCCTTCACTCTCAGAAAAAAGAAAAATGCAGTCCTACACCCTTTGTCTCATATAATGTATGGGGTTCTTTGTTTCCGGGTTTGTTTTTGTTAACGGCTATTTTAACGTGCGCTAAGTTTTAACTTGTTCCGATGGTTGTGTCCCCACTGCACTTCGTGTGTCCTCGTTGAGGGCTGCCTTCCTTTTCTGTGCCCTCTAGTTTAGGGATTCAGAGCTCCCAAAGTGTTCAAAGGGTTTTTCCCATTTACCTGTTGGGGCCATTGGGCTTAACCCTCATTTTCTTTTCTTCGCTTTCCCGTTAATGCCGTAGCCCGAAAAAACTGCAATCAACATAACAAAAATAGTTTTCAATAAAGTGACAAAAACGCAAGAAAAAAAGTATCCCTCCATTCAGGAAATTATGCCATAGACGTGAAAATAAATATAAAACCCGAAAACAAAGAACCCTAGCAATACACCCAGTACTTCAGTTGGACGTACAGCGCTCTGACGTTAAACTTGCGGCCCCAACTTTTACCAGGGACTTGATAACGGTGCGATATAACTAATTAAACAGCTAAGTTACGTATCGAAGTCAACGGCAAAAACATGGAAGTTTTGCAGTAGGGCCAAGAAAACCCTGATTATTTTGTTTGTACTCAGTAACATGTACATTAGCTATTTTAATAAGCTGTACCATTCGGCTATCAAGACGTTCGTGAAATTTGGTACCGTCGGTTCGAAGTCAGTGCCCTGTACGTTGAACTGAAATTTTGGGTTGTATTATATAAGACAAGGGGTGTAAGAATATACACCTTTATTCTGAAAGCGTAATATGTCAGGGCTGAGGAGTCACTCGCTCGAAATCAGAGTCATCGTCAGATAGAGTCTCCAGTGATATGAAAGACCCATTCGACTAGGCAGTTTCGAGCGGTTATGCTGGATCAACTTTGGTCAGGCCAGCATTGCACGGTGTGCGGGAAATAAATGAACATTTGCCCTACGCTCTTTCCCTCTATACATAATATGCCTCTGACACTCCTGCGCTTAGCGCCACCGCATCCACTCCCTCGGCGAAAAGGTCTTTCGTATTGGTCGAGTCTGCGCACAGCTGTCCAGGGAAGCTTCACTCGTGCTAAGCGAGCGTTTGATTTGGACCGCCCTAAGTATCTTTCCAAACAGGGGTTGTGAAACTTCATGATCCCAATAGAACTCAGGTCTGCCTAGATTGGAAGTCAAGAAACTGGTCTCGGTATTGACAACTAAAGCGGTGCAGACGTCTGGAGATGTTCCACATAAGGTCCAACCACAGCCAACGCTAAGATCCAATGTAACGAATGAAGCAGGGGCCGAAAGCGTATCGTCATGGCGTTCGTCGTCCATTGCTATCACCGGCCGAGCCAATCAGTGAATAAAGCCTGCTGCTGCGCTTTTTCCTGAGCCTGAATCGCTGATAGGAAACGCTCAAAGGTGACGAGCCTCGTGATCATAAACATTTTCCGTTGCTTGAGTTGTTCCAGCAGATTGCAGCTTTGGCGGGCGGTCGGACCCGATGTGAATCAGAGAATAGTGAGCGTTCGGTTGATAGTTTTCTATCTGGTGAGCGGCTCAGATCTCTTGAAATAGTGTTTCAACTTGAAGAACAGCTTCCATTAGGGCGGAGACGAACGAGGAAATGTTGGAGCTTGGGAACTCTTTAGGCAATTCTGAGGAAGTTCTGAGTTTCTACGATGCCACTTAGAGAACCCATAGCTTAAAGGATAGCTTGCTTTGGTTTACTTACGTTTTGACTACTCTTCTTGACTTGCGTGTTTCAGATCTTTGTTTTGGTTTATTCAGTTCCCTGAATTACCAAGAGGTGGGCACAAAATAAAGGCTTCATATGATGCCTGACAGCGCGTCTGTTCCCTGTTTATTTATAGCTGGAAGCACCTTACATTGTTTTTAGCAAACATAATGCTAGGTATCGAAGGAAAATACGAAGTTGTACAGCTACGCTATAAAGAAAGAAGAAAATGAAGATTTATACAACAATGGTTCATAACAGTCTAACCCGTAAAACTTGAACTCCAAGCATACGCATTACTCGTGCAAAATTAAAAGAGCCGTTAGTTTGTTTTTAACTTGCGTCAGATATTGGTAATGGCTTCCTCGAAGTCTAGAAACCACCTTCAATTGCAATTTTTTCGTGTTTAAAGGTGTTTACTTTTTATTCCTGATCGCCACAAGTGCCTGCCCACCAGACAAGAAGTTCTGAAAGCTATATACTCACATTTATATATAATGTCGATGCCGAAAAATAAGTGTGCTCATTTGAAGATAAACATGTAAATGCTATGCTCTTTGGTATTTGACGCTTAAGCGGTTTTTTTTTTGGTGCATGGTTCTAAAATTATGGTACTAATTTTGTACATTTTTTGTTACCGATCGCTAAATAATTCGACAATAAGTAGCAAAAAAAGGAGCAAAATGATAAGGAAACAGCATCCTTAGATAGTGCGTGCCGAGAGTGAGTGTATGCGACAAAAAGTACCACAGCAAAGCTAACAATCCGCGGCATCCTCCAAAGTCTTTGCAATAGCGACTTCCGGAACTAATGTAAATATCCTTTGTCTTAATTGCGATTAATCCGGTGAGTGTCATAAAGAGATATAAAGAAATGAGTGGGTTTAATCATGAAACGTTCTGACTGCACTCCAGCGACTGAGTGAGTCCTACATATATGGATATTCATAAAGGACGAAGTCAATCTTTCTTGAGACTACTAGTACTACTTGGTCAGGCGGTTGTAAAACTGGTAAATTAATTTTACTCCGATTGAAGACACAAGTACCTTGGATATTTCTTGTCAGCAATTTCCCATCCGTCACAGATGTCTTGGCGACACGTGAAAACATCAGAGCCGCCACTGTCTCAAACTGAAAACGCAAAGCAAGATCCCGGCGCTATGTAGCCGCGATGTGTAAAGGGTGGTTCACGCACCTTCCTTTGGTTACGACCGAGTGCGCTGCGCAGCCCTGTGCATCCTTTTGCTTCCTTACCACAAGATAACACTCAGGCACGTTGGTGCCATCCATCAGGTGGCCCTAAAGCTGCATTTAACTCGGCGGATGCTTATAATCCACTCGTCCTTTAAGGGCCTTGTCGCAGTGCGACCGCCCTTAAAGTCTCCTGGTTAAATAAACGTTTTCTCCCTCACTCACATAGAATTCGGCAGTATTTGCGCAATTAAATGTATATACTATCGTGAAATATCGTCGTTTATCACGCTTTCAAAAGTGTTTCGAGTCCATAAATTAAATAACCATCAGAAGAAAAAAAGCAAATACAAGTAAACCGCGGGCGTTCGATAGACGGCGTCAGTGTTTTCTGTAGTCGGAAGCGACCACGAGGAAGCACAAGACCGCACAATGCACTCGGCTGTTAGCAAACGCAAGTGAGCGACACAGCCTTGTGGTCCAAGCGCACACCCGACTGTAAGCCACCAGCTCGAAGAGGTAACCCAATAATTCGCAATACCGAGCGTGGAAGATCGGCCGAAGACCGAGTGGACGGGCGGGAAGCGTGGCGGGCCGCGGGGGCTGCGGCGTCCCGCGTAGCAGGCTGTCCGCCTAATTTGACGTGCCCTGTCGACCCTCCGCTGTCTACAAGTTGTTTACGGGGGGCTCGCCTAAAGTCTCCAGCGTGTCACCGAGGGGGGTCCTTCCTCACGTCTCTCTCCGGCTCCCCTCGTCGTCCTCCTCGTCGAGCTTGTAGCCAGTTGCACCTCTCCCAGCTCTGTTGGTGGCTGCTGCCTGTTTCCAAGGAGAGGGGTCGGTCTGACCACCGCTTAAACGCTTTTTTAATTACATCATATGCGCTGGACTCTGTCTTTCGTCCCGGCTGCAGCACAGCTTCAGAGACGAAAGGCCAGTTGTTGTTGTGTTTGATCTTCGGAGGTTCAACGCCCGTCCGGAGATTCTTGGAGTTGGGCACGAGGAAACAGAGGCAGATGAGGAATAAACGAAGATGAATTTGATATTATGAGCCTACACGTACGATCGTAAAAGAAATGGAAGGAAGAGGAAGGACTTGCAATCATCTAACCTGCTCTGCCATCCTGGTTGCTTCCGAAGGTGCGGCTACTGACGTAGCGTGTGCGCGTGCAGGTAGGTTTCCAGCTCTCTTTTAGTCCCCCAATTCTGTGGGTATTCATATTTCGATGACAGCGAATCTCACGTGGGGTCGTTAAGTAGCTTCCGTAAATACAATCCAATGTTCAGCTCAGCAATCCAAACCGTAGCAACATGTAACAACTCGAATTGTTTGTTTGTTGTTTTTGTTTGCGTCTCGAATTGTGAATTAGACTCGGAGAGTATACGACGCAACATTTTAAAATTGTGTGCTAGCGTGATAGAGAAAAATATATTACCACGTTCGGAATATATATGAAACTTGAGACTAACTCGAAAAAAAAGATTTACCACGTTGATATTGTCACGGGTGGTGACCAAACAAAAAAAACAGGAAATAAACAGAAAGAAATAAACGTTTAACGTGGCGAACTTGTGCCAAAAAAATAAACGAGTACAAAAGATAATAACAGAGCGTCGCGGGCGTCGAAGTCGGCGTAGCAACAGAGTCGAACGCTGGTGCGAAACTGACTGCAGCTCGCCACGCGGAGCCCCTTATGTACATGCGTGATCTTCGGGAATAATCGGCGTAGAAACTTCGACGCGTAGAACATGCGGGCCTGGAACAAGCAACATAATTCTCGAATTCTCCAGAACACGAAGTTACAGGAATAAACAAAAGACACGTCGCTCCCAGGATTCGAACCCTAGCTTTTCGCGTGGGAGCCAGGCGCGATAACCATTAGGCCACGCGCGCGCTGCCTACTTGGCCAGCGCGCACGGCATTACTCCCCCCTTTAAAAAGTGCATCGCCCCGATGCAGCACAAAACAAAACAAAGCAAACAAAAAGACCGGTAAAGTAAAGAGTCATTTGGAATACGTAAGGTCCACTGTCCTATCGAGCGTAGTACGGCTTCATGCGCACGACGTGGACGACTTCTGGTCGTGGAGGGCGGCGTGATGAAGTCCGTGTTCCATCGGGCATCACCTCGTAGTTCAGCTCGCCGAGGCGACGAAGTACCTTGTATGGTCCAAAGTACCGTTTCAGCAGTTTCTCACTGAGGCCGCGGCGACGGATGGGCGTCCACACCCACACCCTGTCTCCGGGCTGGAAGTGAACGTCCCTGCGACGAAGGTTGTAGCGGCCCGCGTCGACGCGTTGCTGGTCTTGAATCATGAGTCGGGCGAGCTGGCGGACTTCTTCGGCGCGTTGAGCAACCGCCTGGGCGTCGTCGCTCTCATTGTCAGATGGCTCATGGGGCAGCATTGCGTCCAGCATGGTCGTTACCTTCCGACCATGTACCAGCTGGAAAGGGGTGAATCCAGTGGTCTCCTGAACCGCCGTATTGTAGGCGAACGTAACGTAGGGCAACACCTCGTCCCACGTCTTGTGCTCTACGTCGACGTACATAGAGATCATATCGGCGATTGTCTTGTTGAGTCGCTCGGTCAGTCCGTTGGTCTGCGGGTGGTATGCAGTGGTTCGACGATGGCCGGTGCCACTGAGACGAAGGATCTCTTGCGTCAGCTGGGCCATAAACGAAGATCCGCGATCTGTAATCAGAACTTCGGGAGCGCCGTGCCGGAGGACGATGGACTCGATGAAAAACTTGGCGACTTCCACAGCAGTCCCTGAAGAAAGAGCTTTCGTTTCGGCGTACCGCGTGAGATAATCTGTTGCGACGATGATCCAGCGGTTCCCCGACGTCGAGGGCGGAAAAGGACCAAGTAGATCCATTCCGATCTGCTGGAAGGGTGTAGTTGGAGGAGAAATGGGCTGCAGTAGTCCGGCCGGCCTCGTCGGCGGTTTCTTGCGTCGCTGGCACTCGTGGCATGATCGTGTGTATAGGTGGACGGTCTTGGGGAGCTTCGGCCAGTAATACTTTTCACGAATACGGGCCAGTGTCCGGCTGTAACCAAGGTGTCCGGATGTCGGGTCGTCGTGGCAGGCTTGGAAGATCTCCTCTCGAAGGTCACTCGGGATTACCAGCAACCAAGGTGTGTTGTTGTTGCCGAAGTTCTCTTTGTAGAGTACACCTTGTCGGATGGCGAAGGTCGGCAGTACTCGTGAGAAGACACGTGGCACGGTACTCCTGCCCCCTTCCAGGTGCTCGATTAATGCGCGCAGCTCAGGATCGTCCCGTTGACGTCGTGCCATATCGTCGGTGTTCACTGCTCCTAGAAAGCACTCGTCGTCATTGTCGTCGCTGCAGCCGGAAGGGGTTTCGACGGGGGCTCTGGACAGGCAGTCGGCGTCGCTGTGCTTGCGGCCTGACTTATAGACCACTGTCATGTTGAACTCTTGTAGTCGAAGGCTCCATCGAGCGAGGCGTCCTGACGGGTCCTTCAGCTTCGCAAGCCAGCAGAGCGAGTGGTGGTCCGTGACTACACGGAACGGGCTGCCGTACAAGTACGGACGAAACTTCGTTATTGCCCAGACGACCGCAAGGCATTCTTTCTCAGTTGTGGAGTAATTTTTCTCCGCCTTGGACAATGTACGACTTGCGTAGGCGATGACTCGCTCGATCCCTTCTTGCACTTGGACTAGTACTGCGCCCAGTCCCGCGTTACTTGCGTCCGTGTGAATTTCTGTTTCCGCATCCTGGTCGAAATGTCCAAGCACAGGAGGAGTCTGGAGTCGTCGTTTCAGTTCGTCAAATGCCTGCTGTTGCTCCTCGGCCCATTCGAACTTCTTGGCGTCCTTCGTGAGATTCGTAAGTGGTGCGGAAATCCTTGCGAAATCCCGAACGAAGCGTCGATATTAGGCACAAAGTCCAAGGAATCTTTGCACGGCTTTCTTATCTGTCGGCGCTGGAAATGCCGCGACGGCGCGAGTCTTCTCGGGGTCTGGGCGGACGCCTTCGTTACTAACCACGTGGCCAAGGAACTTCAGTTCGTCATAGGCGAACCGGCACTTTGACGGCTTGAGTGTGAGTCCGGCGGTCTGAATGGCTTGAAGAACAGCTCGGAGTCGTCTCAAGTGCTCGTCGAAGTCAGCTGAAAATACTACGACGTCGTCAAGGTAGACGAGACAACTCTGCCACTTCAGCCCTGCCAGTACGGTGTCCATGACACGCTGGAAAGTTGCTGGCGCCGTGCATAGTCCGAAGGGCATCACCTTGAACTCGTACAGTCCATCCGGCGTGACGAAGGCTGTCTTCTCTCGGTCCCGTTCGTCGACCTCGATTTGCCAGTAGCCGCTCTTCAGGTCCATCGATGAAAAGTATCGAGAGTGGCGCAGCCGGTCTAGAGTGTCGTCGATGCGGGGGAGTGGGTAGACGTCTTTCTTCGTAACCGTGTTGAGCTGCCGGTAATCCACGCAGAACCGAAGAGTTCCGTCCTTCTTCTTAACCAGCACGACTAGAGAGGCCCATGGACTGCTTGAAGGTTGGATTATGTCGTCATTCAGCATCTCTTGAACTTGCTGATGGATCACCTCCCTTTCTTTAGCGGATACTCTGTACGGCGATCGATGCACAGGGCGCGCGTCGTCCTCAGTAATGATGCGGTGCTTGGCAACCGCGGTCTGGCGCACCTTCGACGACGTCGCAAAGCAGTCGCGGTATTCGGCGAGGAGGTTAACCAGCTGACGCCGTTTAGGGTCCGGAAGCTTAGGGTCAATGTCGAGCTGCGCTGGCGACGTACTGTCTTGCTGGGGCGGCGAGGATTCTTCAGTGATCGCAGTGATTTCGGCGGGGTTTCGGAGTTTCTCGACGTGGCCCACGGCTGCACCTTTCGTGAGGTGTTGCGTTTCGTTTCGGAAGTTCGTCACGAGGGCCACAGTCCGCCCATCCTGAAGTTCAGCTACTCCCCTTGCGACGCCTATGCCTCTTCCCAGGAGCAATTGGAGGCTTCCCTCGAGAAGAACTTCGCCACAGGAAGCTTCATCGATCCCGACAAGTACGAAAACACTCGACCGCGGTGGTAGGTTTACGTGGTTTGCGAGGACTCGGACCGTGGGTGACGTCGCTTCGGGTTCCTCCGCTGGTGGAGCAGGTTTTTGTAGCGTCAGCCGGTTTGTTCCGAGGTCGATGACGGCGCCATACTCGCAGAGAAAGTCCATTCCGAGGATAACGTCCCTCGAACAGTCTTGCAGAACGACGAACTTGACAGGGCACGTTTCACCGTGGATCTCGACGCGAGCAGTGCATCTCCCAACTGGTGTGATGAGATGTCCTCCGGCGGTTCGTATTTGGAGTCCTTCCCACGGCGTCATGACTTTTCGAAGGCGGCGGGAGAGCCTCCCACTCAAGACTGAGTAGTCTGCTCCGGTGTCCACGAGTGCCGATGCGTCGTGACCGTCGATGACGACGTTTAGGTTGTTGGACACCGTTGCAGGGGCGTCGTAGTGATGTGTGGCGTCGGGAGAGTGGGAGCGCTCCGGCGTTCTTGGAGGCTCTTTACGTCGGTCGTCTTCGGCAACTCCACCTCCAGGGGTTGCCGCGCCTAGTTTCCCCGGCGAGGAGTGAGGGACGACAGGCTTTCACGTCGGGGTCGGTGCATCGGCGAAGCTGGACGTCGTGGCGATGGCGACCGGAACTCTCGGCGGGACGCAGGCTCGGGGGACTGGGGTCGTCGCAGGTACTCGTCGATCTCCCGAGGGCGTTCACCATACCGGGGACGCGGGTCGCTTGGATGGAATCCGCGCAGCCCGAGTCGACGGTATGGGCATCGCCGGTAGGTGTGGTCTGCCTCCCCGCAGTGGAAGCACAGAGGGCGTCGGTCGGGCGTTCGCCACACATCGGTCTTCCGGGGTGCACGGGGCTCCTGGCTGGCATGCTGGAGCTGGTCGTCGAGGCGTCGGTCGTGCTGCGGCGCAGGAGACTGGCGTCGGGGCGGCGCGACATAGGCGCGAGGAGGAGGCGGTGGCCGTCGGGCCACTGCGGCGTAAGTTAGCGCGGTTTCTTCGGAGACTGCTGCGCTGATGGGAGCCTCTGGTTGAATGGCTCTCTGCACCTCTTCCCGCACGACCTCAGCGATGGAGAGCGAAGCTGGTCGGTCAGCGGCGGGTAGTAGCTTTCGCAGCTCCTCCCGGACGACGTCGCGAATGATCTCGCGAATGCTTGGGATGCTGGAGCCAAGGTCGCAAGCGGACGGCGGAACCGCGCTGACGCCGGGTAGCCTCTGGTAGTGGCTGGCTCGGGCTTGCAGGGCACGCTCGACGTTCGTTGCCTCGGCGACAAGGTCTTCGACAGTTGTCGGAGGGCTGCGGACAAGGCCACCAAAGATGTTTTCTCTCACGCCCCGCATGAGGATTCGTAGCTTCTTCTCTTCTGTAGCCCGAGGGTCGGCGCGGGCGCTCAGGCGCAGGACGTCCTCTACGAAGCTGGTGACACTCTCGTTGGGGCCCTGGGTTCTGGTTCGCAGTAGGTCCTTGGCTCTCTCTCGGCGGTGGTGGTTGATGAAGGTAGCCTTGAGATCGTTCTTGAAAATATCCCACGACGTCAGGGAGGACTCATGATTCTCGTACCAGTGCTTGACAGTCCCCTCAAGCGAAAAATAGACATTGTGTAGGCGCTGCTCGTCTGTCCAGCAATTGTGGCGGGCAACGCGTTCATACTGGTCAATCCAGTCTTCGACGTCTTCGTACTGCTCGCCGTGGAATGGAGCCGGTGTCCGAGGAGCGACGGGTAGGTAGACGGCGGCAGGAGCGGCGGGGGTCTGCGACTGGTTGGCCATCGTCGGCTGCCTGGTCCTTGGTGGTAAAAGTCCGTATTCCGGGTGTAGCCCTTGGGTTCGGCGACTTGATCGAGTCTCGATCTGGTCTTCGTTGGGTCCTCGGGAGCTTGGGTTCGGACTTGTAGTGCGGGAACTTGGAGGGCAGCGCTGCACGTACATGCGAGACCCCGCATCTCCACCAAAATGTCACGGGTGGTGACTAATAAACAAGAAATAAACGGGAATAAATAAACGTTTAATGTGGCGAACTTGTGCCAAAAATAAACGAGTACAAAAGATAATAACAGAGCGTCGCGGGCGTCGAAGTCGGCGTAGCAACAGAGTCGAACGCTGGTACGAAACTGACTGCGGCTCGCCACGCGGAGCCCCATGTACATGCGTGATCTTCGGGAATAATCGGCGTAGAAACTTCGACGCGTAGAACATTCGGGCCTGGAACAAGCAACATGATTCTCGAATTCTCCAGAACACGAAGTTACAGGAATAAACAAAAGCCACGTCGCTCCCAGGATTCGAACCCTAGCTTTTCGCGTGGGAGCCAGGCGCGATAACCATTAGGCCACGCGCGCGCTGCCTACTTGGCCAGCGCGCGCGGCAATATTTATAAAATCGTCCTCTGTGCTCCCTCTATCTCGGATTTTAACATGTAAAAAAAAAAGCCAGCTAGGTCGCCTAGTAACGTTCTCTTCAATTATCATGATGTTCATTTGGATGTTGAATAACAATAAACCGAAACTATGAACAGCTTTGTTTAAACTAAAATTATGTTTACAATTTTACTCGCACATGAGCACGCCCACCTATAAAACAATCACCGACAGGCAACAAAATGAAAAAAAGGGAAATCACTATTTTATACTTGTGAACAACTTTTGTGTTTTTTAAGATGAGAGGAGTGCGCGAGGAAAGCTTTAATCGGCACACAAGCAAGCGCTCCCGTACCTTTGATTGTATGGACACAGAAAGGTGTCCACGTTTATAGTTCAAGATAAAATATCTTACTTGTCAAGCCTCGGACCGAATGCACTTGGGCCGCAGAAGATGACACGGACACTCTGAAGGCAGTACTCTAATACTCGTATACTTCATCGTACAAGGGTGGCGGGTAAGTTGAAGGGTGTTTCACTGGTGAGGCCAAGATCACGATCGTATGTCGATGGATTTCACAGCTTCCCTTGTCGTCCCCATGTAACCTAAAATATTGACCCCCCCCCTTAGAAAAAGATAAAAGAATTTGTTAGCAGTTAGGGGAAGGTGTACCACACATGTGATCATGTATGACACGTAACGAAAAACACTATCGTAATTACAAAAATGTTGAAATTTGAGAAAGGCACCGGTATTTGAATTTGATATGCTTGAAACAGTAAAATCAGTCATAGGAATTTCACACCTCGTAGCTGAGAGCGGTGTTTACCCAAGAAAGTTTAAGATTGTCTGTATTTCACGAAATTCCATTGGACCTTCATATAAGTGCACGTCGTCCGGTTCAAGCTGTATTACGAACGATAGAACTCTGGACTCTCGTCAAGGAGTGAACTTTTAACTGTGACTCGCGACTCTGCTATCCTTTTGCTGTAGATCTGTGTTTTCGTTTTGTGCTGCATCGGGACGATGCACTTCTTTGAAGGGGGGAACAATGCCGCGATCGCAGCTGAGCGAGCAGGCAGCGCGCTCTTGGCCTAACGGTTATCGCACGTGCGTTCCACGCAGAAGGCCAGGGTTCGATTCCTGGCCATGGGGACGCATTTTTGTTGACTCTAACGTAATGTTCTCGTAAATTCGAGAACCGTGTTGCTTGTTCGAGGTCAGAATGGTTCTACAGGCCGAACCTTCTACTCCGATTATTCCAGAAGCCCACACGTGTACATAAGGGGCTACTGGAGCCAGTTTCGCCTCAGCGTTGGATCCTGCTGCTTCGACGCCCGCGACGCTCTGTTGTTATCTTTCTTCTTCCTTTCATTTTTAAGAACAAGTTTGCCCAATTAAACGTTCAGTTTGCTCAGTCATTCGCATCCTCGTCACTCGTCATTTTTTACAATATTAAGAAAAAACAAACGTATTGATCCCTTAAGAAAATTGTGTTAGCCTAACCGAAAGACAGCCATTTCATGGCTTGTGTTTTCACTGAAATGCTCCATTAGCTCGACGGAGCAATTAGCTCTCAAAGTTCTTTTCTGAAGGTCGTGCTTCCGGTTGCCTTTATGTTCAATTATTTTATTGGTTTTGGATGATGCCGATCGAGAGGTGGCTTATAAGTAGGCGTAAATAAAGGATGGGTCGTTTGTATACTTTGAGGTGTTGCACTGTCGGAGCGTGCCTTTGTTGATAATGTGTTTGCAATTATTTTGTCTTTTATTAAATAAAGTGGTGGGGAATTTCTAATTCTTCTTTAACTATCCTCTACTATTTGAAGACTTAGATATGCTAAGTTTTCGGCACATATGCAAACGTAACTGAAAAAAACTAAATGTCTTTGCTTGTTACTAACTGAATAATGAAATAAGTACAATATTAAAAAAAATGGCATATGCTCTTGCTTAGTTTTCTGTTCCTTAATTTTTCCGACTTTAAAAGGTTGCCCACTTTTGGAATTCTTATATGTCCGTTGTTAGGTGAAAGGTCTGTTTCTAATTTCTTTGTCTTGCATGATTAGTCTTTCTTTAATCTTGACCGCGCCAACATGCTCTTCGTCCATCAATACCTAAATAAGTACTTTACTTGTTACCTATATTTAAAAGGAACGCGTTATTTCAGCTCGAAAGTAAATACCCATACAAAAATGTCATCTGTAGCCCTGATATATTTTATATATGGCCATATATGATAATATAAAGCGTCAAATATGGCCATCTACCGCTATATATGGGAGCAAATACGGCCAGATATCGCCATATAAGGGGGCGAATACTGCCATATCTGGCCATATAAGTGCGTAAATACTGCAACATCTCGCCGTATACCCGTGCAAATACGGCCATGAATTGCCTTATAAAAAGTCAAATATTCCGATATATAGCCCGTTCACGACGTATATGAGTAAAATATATCCCCTGATAAAGATCTATAGGCCCGTTTTGGTCGTGCAAGCGAAAAGTCATATGTACTCGCGAAGACACTATTTAATTTATCTATAATGCATGCGTCTCATGTAATTGGTTAACTATTGTTTACATTTTCAAGGTTGAAATACAAATAAAATTCGGTTGTATGTTTGACGTGTGACAATATGACGAAGTGCATAAGATCGTAAAGCGAGTCATTCAAATAATGGCTTTTTAAATCGCATCTCTTAGGTGTCCGTTTCCGCGTTAAGCGGTGTAGGCGCCGCCCTCGGCATCGGTGTAACCGCCCCGCTAAATTTAGCGGGAGGTTAAATTGGTGCTTATGTCACGTGACGCCAATTTTCCCGCTAAATCTAGCAGTGAAACTAATTTTGTTCATGTTTCCGTGCTAAATTTAGCGGGGAAACACGAACCGTTAGCTTACTGAAGATGCAAGACGCTACTTCGTCGCCGCGAATCCTTTCCCCTTCGAACGGCTGCGAAGCCGTTGCGCCCGGAATACCCTACGCAGCATCTTTCGAAAACCCTCCGCGCAGCATTTATTGGTAAAATATATATATATATATTTATTTATCTATTTATTTGTGGACATCATGCGTAAAAAAATAGTCGCGCTTTGTTTTTCATTTATAATTTTATTGTAAGTTATACGGTGTAGAACATAGTATCTTCTAACTTGCATTGTTTTGGGTCGCTTTTGGGATGGACAGCTTCTTTCGAAGTTCAAAAGCTGGGCTTCATAGAGCTGTCCTGTTCCCTCGGTATTGACAGCAGGGTAGAGGCTATGCGTGTTTTAGGCCAATCGTGTCTCTGGTTAGGGTCACGTGACTACAGTCTAGAAATTGGTGATAAGGCAGAACATGGAACCTGCCTGAAGCCCCAGGCCCACACATAGCATTCACTGCACTATCAACCTTGGGTATAAGTGACAAATCCTCTCGTTGTGTTCATTGTTGGGATGCCCTTGAAAATAAGCCTTTTGTGTGGGCACTCCCGTTTCGGCCTTGAAAAAATTACTGCCTCTCTACCCTTCTCCCCTTTCCTCTCTCTCCCTATGCTGAAAGCGTGGTAGAACGCGAGCACTTGCCGAACCAATCAGCCGTAGACTTTTTATCGCTGAATCCGCTCTTTGTGCGCGGGAAATGGCAAAAGCGAAGTCGCGTGTGTGGGAGCCGAGGGTGAAAGACGAGGCAGAGGGCACGTGACCGGCGGACGGCGGAGAATACTCGAGCTGGCTCAAGACAGTGCGTGCTGAGCGAGGCTGGAGCTGGGCAGGAACGTCAGCCTGGCCCATGGCGAACCCCGGAGCGGTCCACCAGCGAGGTTCGAAGTCCGGACCGGGGGAAACGGCGAGCCCTGGCCATCTGGCCTAGGCCACGACGATCCCGGGGTGGTTCCGCAGCGAGACTCGGGCTGTGATAGCCGTGGGCAGCGAGCCTACGGAGCGCTGGCGTGGGAAGGAGGATCCGCAGGCCTGGACACGGACTCCGACTATGAGCCATGATCGACGGGCGACAACAAGGGTCGGCGTGCCTGGACTGCCGGCTTTCGACGACGGGCAACCGGGAGGTACAGTAAACCCATTCGCTGTGTTCTCGTTGTGTTATGTCACTCTCTGGGTGACGGGCGGAGCGCATACCGTATGATCGGGCGGTGATTATTAGGAGAGCGACCTCCGTAAAAAAAAAACCACACGTGGTGTGACGGATGACGCATTAGCCGTTGGCAATCTCGGAACGCTTGCTTGCGGATCTAGTCTGGGTGTGGTGTACCCTGCGTGGCTGCTGTGGATTCTGCTTCTGTAGTAAATGGCACCTTGTTCGAAAAGTCCTACCCGTATCAAGCGATTTCTTCAAAGAAGCCCAAGAATTGATTGTGATGCGTTTAGTGTTAGGTTCCATAAATCGCAGCTTGTGCTACATCGTGTTGAATCTTCACGGACACCTTCCTTCTCGTTTTTGTGTTTGAGTCGTTGTTCTGCCGTGCCCGTGTCGACATATATCACGGATTACACCTTTCAAGTCCGGTATCGTCAGCGTAAGTGCGCTGCAACCTTCTTCGCGAAAATTTATCGTTTTCCTAAAAATAATCTTCGAGATCACCTCTACAATTAGGCCGTGTCTATCTTCTGGCAGTCGGGAGAATACTTTCCCCGAAATTCTACCGGCAGTCACCTGCCACTGAGCGTCTGAAATCATGCCACAACTGCAGGTAGAATACTAAAGTTTTTATTCTCCCTGCGTTTCGTGATAACAGGTTCCATGGCCGCCTTTTCGTGGATATACGTTTCATAGACATAAGTTTCGTCGAGATTAACGTTTCATCGACATTCGTTTTGCGAATGCTGATGATCCTGCTTTCCCTGGGAACAGAGCTGAGCGAAATCAGGAGTGGCGTAAAGCAGCTCATGTAAAAAGTAATAAAATTTTGTTCATGCTCAATATCCAATTGGTATTTTGTATTACAGATGAGAAGTCACTTTTGGTAGATATTTGTAGAGCATTACAATATACCGTATTTTCCGGGGATATAGTCCGCGGACTATACATGTTTAAAAGTTGAAATTTTAGGCTGTGCAGAGTATCTACGCGTGCGGGATATACCTGAATTTTGTTTTACAAGATCCATCATCATGACGAGACGCGACGGATTTTGTGAATGAAGGAGTATGTTAATGATGATTTCCGTATAATACAAGCTTTTCTGTGAGCAAAGAAACCAGAACATTTGTCAGTGCGCCGTCTATGAGAAGATTGACACGCCGACTAAGCACCAGGTGCGTGCTACATCCGGCGAGCAAACTGTGCACCGGGTGCGGAGTATCTAAGCAAAAACTTTTATTTTGACCCTAAATTTGCCCCTGCGGACTATAAAAATAATAATAATCTTTATTTGGGCTCCTGGAGTTTCAGGTGGAGCGGCAAAAAGTAAACAGATTTACCTGACGAGGCCCCACCACCCTAGGCACTGCTCAGCAGGGAATCAAAACAGACTAGAAATGAACAATAGAACACAAGTGAAAATGACAATAAACCTTATCAAACAATGTTTTACTATGCGAAGTAGGCACGAAACAATCCTTCTACAGAATAGTGATTTAATTAAACCGCGCCTGGAGCAAAGTACAACTTGACAGGAGCTAGTAGCTTCAAGTGAATAATAACACAAATAACGGTGGTCAGAGCTGATTATACGCTTTTAACCCAATGCTTAGCCAAAACGCTATTGCCTATTGTAAAATATAACGTTTCATGTTACTTTTGAAAGCAGAAAGGAACGTAGCATTCCTCATTACTTCAAAAACACTTGGATGATCCTTCAAAAGCGTTGGTATTTTATACGCTAGAACTTGGGAGCCATAATTCGTCCGTATTTTGGCCTTTCTGTATATTTAATTTCTTAGAATATATTGCGTTGATTTAGGGTAGTAGACCTCACTTTTAGGGTAGTAGATCTCACAAACTTCATTTTGGTCACTGCTGTAGTCGCGGTATATTATCATAGCTTGTTTTAAAATTGGTATAGTGAAAGTTTTCGATGCAACGAACAACTTTTCTTTTGTAGGCCGAACAGTCTGTCTAGATTTGTTTTTGTTGTGGTTCCCCAAACTAGTAAGCAATAATGTAAATGATATTGTATAAAACTGTAGTAGAGTTGGCACTCAAGCCAACAGGGAAGGAGATGTTTAAGTTTAAACAAGATTCCAACAGGGCTGGATGTGCTAAAGCGAATATGATTGATGTGACCAGTCCCGCTTAAGATTTCTTCGAACCAGACACCTAAAACTTTTATGGAGGACACTCTTTCTAATTCTGAGTTTCTAAATTGTACCGAGAAGTTACTACAGAGTTGGTTATGTACAGGCTTGAAAATAACGTATTTTGTTTTGTTGATATTCAATTATTTAATTTACACCAGGTCCAGACTACTGTCCAGAAAATACGGTATATAAAGTTTGCCCCGTTTGATTGGAACGTGTCAGACCTTATATAAGAGGCAGATATACCCCTATTTGGCGCACCCAGGTATGGACATATAAAAAATTATGCACACCTGGACAAATATGCCTCATATAAGCTGCTATGCTTTATATGGCGAGATGTGCCCATCTTTTTAGGCGTCAACTTAGGCTCCCGTTTCGGCTTGAGCAGCATCGGCGTCGCCGTCACCATCGGCGTAACCGAGCGGCGCATTATGGGTAAATTTCCGCGGTAAATTTAGCGGAAAATTTCCCACTAAACTTGGCGGAAAATTTTACGTGCTAAATTTAACAGAAAAATTTACCCGATACGTTTAGCGGGAAGCCTTATCCGCTAAATTTAGCGCGGTAATTTCCCTCACAAATTTTGCGGAGAATTTTTCCCGCGAAATTTATCGGTAAAATTCCTCGCTAAAATAGTGCAAAAAAATTGCAAGCTAAATTTAGCAAAAAATGCCTCCGCTAAATTTAGCGGAAACAATTCTCCGCTAAATTTGGCGAGAAATTTTCCTCGCAAAATTTAGCAGAAAGTTTTCTCGCAAAATTTACCAGAAAGTTTCCCCGCTAAATTTAGCGGGTAAACTCTCCGCCAAATTTAGCGGGGAATTCTTCCCTAAATGGGAGGCCAGCAGGAGAGGAGGGGGGCACAACCTCCTCCCCGTACCTTCCTCTCCTCCTCCTCAAGAGTTGCGCTCTAATTCGGTGTTACAGGGGTTTGTAAACGTCTTTCATTTTTATATGACCATATCTGTTTCCTTATATAAGTCCAGATATGCCATTTTTGTAAAGGTAGTTATATTTCAGTCCTCTGAATGTATAATTTCATTCTAAATTAGTCGCCACTGTAAAATAGTTTGTGCCGCTAATAACACCTTGCGTTTTCAACGAATTCGTTGTTACACTCAGGGGAGGACCTGCGGTACACGCCGCAGCTCGGAGAGCGTGGAGCGGAGCTCGCACTGGAGAGCCTAAGTATGTTGTGTCGTTCCCTACCCGTGCTCGGTTCGATCTGAACGAGGATTGTACTGACGTGCGGTTGCATATAACTACTGTATGATGCTCCTCAGGTTAATTTACCGGTCTTACTGCGCAGGCTAAATTTCTTATCTACATCGGAGACCCTGGAGGCCCATTGAAGCTAACTTCTTTACTGCCCAAGTAGACACGCAGCGTAATAACAACTTAAGATGAAATTCTCACACCTTCCGATATGCTCACTGGAAGAATCGCCTGGCGATTTGCCTTGATGAGATTGTAAGCTTCTCTCATGGATTTTCGTAGAGACATAGATATGACAAACAAAAATAGATATTTCCACTTTGATGTGCTAGCCGTTATCTAAAGTAATGATTCCTTTGAGCTTTAGCGCATAAAGAGCGTTAAATTGAAAATTTTTTATTATAGAATTAAACCTCCAGGATACAACCGAGGTGACGGAGACGTCAGCTTGGGTATCACTAGCGCTCTCTTTTTATCGAGACTGGTCGCGACCACTATGGTTTATTAAAACGAGAATGATCGTTTGGTAATGTACCTTTGGTTTAAAAATAAATAGAAGCATTCAAAGGTAAACAAAGCAAAAAAGCGCATTTGCATAATAACGGCGTTTTTGCTGCCAACGGATATCGTCTCCGTGTCTGCTTTCTTTCGCCACACCTTTGAACGCTGCTCCCGACGCCATCTATGAATACGCGCGCCAAACACACCCGTAACTCGACTTAGTTATATACGTCGCCGCCCGTCGTTGACCCTGGCAAGTTCCTTGGCTCTATTTTTTATAGAAAGAGAGCTCCGCTTTCTAATTTTACACCTTTGACGAAAAGTTTAGATTTTTTCGTGCAGGCTTCGATTTTTACGTTCCATATTAGATCGAGCTTGGTGACTTGGAACACCCTATATATGCGTAATGGGTGAGAGTGACTACAAAGGCAAAAGTAGAGGAGGAAGGGAGCAAGAGATTTTTGCAAATGCGCTGAGGTCATACGGGGAGCCAAGTGACAGGAAGAGAAATGCTAGTCCATTCTCTCCTGGTTACGCGGCTCTACTCGAAAACACACTTGAAGACAAACCTTTATGTTTCGTGTCAGGTTCCGACCATTCTTGAGGGAAAAACAGCTTTCCCAATGGATCGCCTTCTTTTTGTATAAAATATTACCTTATCTTCCGGCATTTTATTACTTTCTGAGCACCAATGTATATTGAGAAGCTAGCTTAGCACTACATTTCGAAAGTAATGCGTAATTCGAGTAAAAGTTTCTCGTACAGGTATTTAAACTAAAATAACACTTACTGAAGTACGAATGTGAGTGAAAATTACTAAAAAGCTAAAGAAAAGTGGTTAAACAATAGTAATTTGAGTAGAGTAAGACTCGAGAAAGAAATTTAAAGTGTGTAAACTTCAATTAGCCTTTATGCGATAGTGTACACAGGGTGTATGTCTTAAGATTTACATATTTGCTTCACACTCATACATACATAAGTTTATTGCATAATGAACTAGTACATGAATTATCCAGGCCCGCAAAAGCACTTGTGCGTTTTTGGGAGGGACACTGTTGCAACGGATAGGATGTTATTACTCTTACACAAAACAAAACAACGAACCTGCATGGCTTCGGCCTGAAATAAAGATACCTCTGTTACATGTTACAAAACCCAACAAGTTACAAACTCTGTAAATTTAAAACTTTCAAAGTCATAAGATGCAAAAACACAAAACAACGCACGGACTTTAAGAAAAGAGTTAGAGGTTGCAAAATTGGTTAACCAGCAAAATTATTCTACCGATCTCTCAGCTCTCTCTAAACAATCCTAAGTGTCTGCACATCGAAAAGTCGATCCGGCCATAGGGTATAATAGTGTGGTACATAAAAAAGCCATACCCTTTTATCGTAGTTTCTGATAGCCGTCGGCAGCACCAAACGCTCCATTTTCTTCAGGACCCTTTGCTTTTTTAGTTACGGCTTACACATATATTTGTAGTAATTGTGTACTAATATCGTATAAATATACAATTTGTCAACTGGCACTCTCCGAACCGAATGCATCTTTAGGTCAGTTTCCAGTTCAGCGAATTTAGTTTCATACGCAATGTTTGTTGCTATGTCTCGCAGAATAATATCAAATTTTCTTTTATTTATAACACGAACGGGAACCATAAACCCTTATTACTTATCGTAGTGTGGACTCCTCCAGTGCCTGATATGCCTTTGTCACCGCCCGTTGGCAGAAGAGGAAGACAAAGACCATGAGAGTTTCGGGAATGAGAAATACGTTATATTATTTAAGCGAGCGGAAGAACTATAATGAGAAAGAAAGATAAAAGTAAACCGTCAGAAAAGAAAGAGAGAATCACAAAAAAAAAAGAGTACAATAAAGAAATCTCTACACGCGTCTCAACACTAATCAAAGTTCCGTCAAGTCATAGACACATCAGGTGAATCTCGCTCACGAGTCCTCCGTGGCCTGTCCTCGTGAAGGCGGTTGTCTTCGCCTCGATGGTTGGAGGTCATAGCGCAGACTTGGCCGGGAGCTGTGCATGGCAGTCCCAGATGTCGGAGTCCGGCGAAGGTTCCGTCGACCAGACCGCTAGACTCAGCGTTCCGCTGACCGTGGCAGCTCTTGAGCGATCTGCAGGCCGACCGTCGCGGTCCGTGCTTCGCTTCCAATTCCCTGCTCGGTCGCGCGCTCCCCACCTCGTTCTCTTCCAAATCTTCTTCGTCTTCGATCGCAGCCGTGGTGCAATCATTATCATGAGGATCGTGACATTTCCCCCAACTTTTAAAAACTTCATCTCATGAAGATTTCTGCACGTGACGACGTCGTTGATACATGGTCGTTGTCGCCATACACGCGCACACACAGTCACTTTCTTGCAGCACCCGCGCACGTGTTCGACCAGCATGCACAAAGTCAAAACAAATCGTTTTCCACGAAGTTCACACTTCCATAATTAACAAAAATACTTTTTTCATTTCCCCAGATACTTTTCAATGATTTCAAACCTTGTCCATACCACTAGAAGACTCACATTTGATCACTAAGTTTGCCAAAAACACGTTTACTAAAATACAAAACGAGATCCCACTTCCTTTCTTGTTGAAACAAGAATCCTATCCTGACATCATACGAAACGTACGTTCACTGTTCACATTACTTAATCTGTTTCCACGTTCCGCGTCGTAAAAAGAAAGGAAACTCCGCTTTAGACCTCAACGCGACTCATGAAGTCCGCTCCAACATTATCAGATCCCTTGATATATTCTACGTGGAAGTTCTGGTCTTGCAGCCCCAGACTCCATCGCATCACGCGACCGTTAGCATGCTTCGCCCTGTTCAGAAATTCCAACGGTCGGTGATCGGTCTGAATTCGAAATTTCCGTCCATGTAGAAACAGCCTAAATCTCTCGACGGCCCATACAATTGCCAAGCATTCTTTTTCTGGTGGCATAATTCCTCTCTGGTTTGCTCAGCCTCCTGCTAGCATATGCCACCGGGTCTAACAAGCCTTCGCTTTCCTGCAGCAATACCGCACCCAAACACGCATCAGACGCATCTGTACGTAAAACAAACTCCTTTTCGGGATCTGGTGCCAGTAAGATAGGCGACCGCGACATGCACCTCTTCAACTCCTCAAATGCCTCCTCCTGGTCTTCACCCCACTCGACTTCATTTCGTGCTCCTTTCCTCGTGAGTTCCATCAGTGGAGCAGCAAGATCCGCGTAATTTGGTAAACTCGCGGTAGTACCCAGATAATCCAAGAAATGACCTGACTTGGCGTTTCGTCACTGGTCGCGGTGCATCTTGAATCCTTTCAAGGATCTCCGCGTTGGGCGCGATCCGTCCTCCTCCTAGCTTGTGCCCGAGGAAGACCGTCTCGGTGAACCCCACCTCACACTTCTTTGGTCGCGCTGTGATGTTAGCGGCTTGCAGACGATCGAAAACTGTTCTCAGAGTTTCCATGTGCTGTGCCCATGAGTCTGACGCTATCAGGATGTCGTCAATATAGTGATAAGCGTCAGCGATTCCACCAAGTAGCTTCCTCATCAGTCTTGTAAAGCTAGCCGAGGCAGTCTTAAGCTCGAACGGCATAAACCTGAATTGGTAGTGTCCACTTCCTGAAGAGAATGCAGTTTTCTCTTTGGCCGACTCCTCCAACGGGATTTGCCAGTATCCCCTCGATAAGTCTAATTTCGAAAAGAACCTCTTTCGTCCCACGTTAGCAAAGGTGACATCAATCCTTGGGATAGGCTCCGCGTCTACCTTCAGCACGTCATTCAATCTTCGATAATCCACGCAAAATCTATTGGACCCGTCTTTCTTTTTAACGATCACGACCGGTGCATTGTAGGTTGACGTACACCGTTTGATGACTCCCAGTTGTAGCATTTCCGAGATCTCCTCTTCTACTACGTCTTGGACCGCAAAGGGCAACGCATATTGTCTCACCCGGACTGGTTCCTCAGTGGTCAGTTTCAAGTCACACGTTACCAAGTTGGTCTGGCCGGGTCGATCTGAAAACACCGACTGGTATTGTCCAATCAACCTCCATACCTCGTCTTTTTCCTTGTCCTGCAAGTCCTCGTTGACGACGACATCTTTCCAAGACTGTTCTGTAGTGTTTCTTTCGGAAAGAGTCTTCTCGCTGAAGTCTTGAATTGCCGCGCCGCAACTTGGCCGATTCATCCCGTATTCCAGCCTTTCTTCATAGTTTTCTAACATATTCACGTCGAATACTTTCTTTCTTCCGCCCACATCAAGCTCGTAATCGACTTCATTTCTCCTACTTGAGACTTCAAAGGGTCCCTTCCATTGCATGATCAGTTTATTGTGATCGCTTGGAAGCAGGATGAGAACCAAGTCCCCTGGTCTCAGTTGGCGGGTGACGGTCTTCTTGTCGTAGTATTTTTTGTGCTTGCCCTTGGCTTCTTCCAAACAATGGTGAGCCAACTCGCATGTCCCTTCCAGTTTATTTCTCAATTCTAGGACATGGGTGTAGGTCGTCTTGAGGTCAGCTTTGAGAGACTCGTTGGACCATATCTCCTTGAGGATGGCCAAAGGTCCGCGCACCTTCCTCCCATAGAGCAACTCAAAAGGTGAGAACTTCAGGCTTGCTTGTGGGACTTCTCTGTAGGCAAACAACAATGCCGGAATGTACCTATCCCAGTCTTTGGGCCTTTCCTGACACATTCGTTTCATCATCTGTTTGATGGTTCCGTTAAATCTCTCAACCAGTCCATTCGCCATCGGGTGGTACGGGGTGGTCAGTAGACGCTTCACCGAAAGAAGTTTGCTCACCCCCTTCATGAGATCTGAGGTGAAGCAGGAGCCTCGATCGCTAAGGACCTCTGATGGAATGCCGTACCTGGCAAACATCTCTAAGAGCGCTTCTGCCACTTGCTCTGTCCCAATGTTCCTCAAGGGGACAGCGTCCGGGTACCTTGTGGCCATGTCCACCATCGTCAAAATATATCAGTTGCCCGAACTTGCTGTTGGTCTAATTGGCCCGATGATGTCGACTGCCACTCGCTTGAATGGTGTGTCGATTGTAGGCATGGTCCCCAGAGGCGCTTTGCCCACTCTTCCTTTTGGCACTGTTCGTTGGCAGACGTCGCATGAGCGAACATACCGCTTGATGTCGCTCTGAATTCCGGGCCAGAAGAACTCTTCTCTCGCCAATGCAAGCGTATTCTTCACACCTTGATGTCCAGACATGATGCCATCGTGTGCCATTGACAACACAGTTGGCCTGGATCTCGTTGGGAGCACTAATTGCTCAATGCTTCTCCCAGTAGCGAACACGCAGCTTCGGAAAAGCAAGTTGTTTCGAATCACCATGTCATATCTTGTCCGGCATTTTTGTTTACTTATCACTTTTCCTACGTTGTCGAAGCACTTCTTCAGGGATGGGTCATTCCTCTGCTCCTTCGAGAGCTCCTCTGCTGTCGTTTCAAGGATTGGAACCTGATGTACGTTCAAGGGTGCCTGTCCTCTATTGCTACCGTTCTTCGTCTGTCCAAGTCCGGCGACGTTGACATGTAGGACGTGTCGTGATTAATCAGCTCTGTTCTTCTCGATTCTCTGCTCTTCCATGTCCTCGCAACCCAGATGCTCGGTCCGCGGTGGAATTTCGGTGCTGCTCTGTTGGTCGCATTTCCAGGCCGGGTCCGGCTCGTGTGCCTCTCTTGCCTGGGGGATGTTGCCGAGAACTAAATCGTACAGTGGGTTGTCAATACATTTTGCGATAACTTTTCCAACGAAGAAAGGTTAATCAACAAAGATCTCAGCCTCTGGTAGGTATTTTACGGTTCGGTCAAGCAAAAATACAGGGCTCGATTTGCCAGTGTAGCACTCGACAGGGACTAGGCTCTTTTTCACAACTACGGTATTACAGCCAGTGTCCCGCAGCACTGTCACCTTCTGTTCCCCAACACGACCTTCAACTACAGGCATGTTATCCACCAAGAACTTGGGTGCTCGTCCAACAGCCGCATTTACAACTGGGATCCTGCCTCCATTCTTGAGGGTTATGTAGGAATCGTCCGGTTCCCCTTGCATTTCATCCGATGCTGTCCATAGGCAAGAAACTTGGGTCTTATCCCCAGACCTCAGGTTGCATCTTTCAGCTTTATGCCCCGGCTTCCCACCGTGCCAACACGTAGATGGTCTAGAGTATTTGCTTCGACTCTGGCAGTTCTCTGCCTTGTGCCCTATCTTGTTACACAAGAAACATCGGATAGTTCTCCTTACATCCTCCTTGAGCGCGCTACCGGATGTCCTCATGCTGGCATTAAACTCACGTTCGTCTCCTTTCGCTTTTTCATAGCTCGGTTGAACTTGCGCCTCTAAAAATACATCAACCTTTCCTGCCAGATCGTCTAGCGTCGTGCAGTCCCTTTCTTTCAAGAAAACGGTTAGCTTGCTGGAACATTTTTTAATAAACTGTTCGATGAGCATCGTCTCTCGTAGCGCCACGAAGCTCTTCTCCACCTCCGCAACCTCCAACCATCTATCAAAATATCCGGCCAACCTCGCCGCAAACTGTCGTCTAGTTTCTCCGTCTCCCGGTTTCGCATCACGAAATTTCTCACGATAACCTTCTTTGGTATATCGGAACCTCTGCAGCAGCGCGAGCTTCACCTTGGTGTAATCCATCGCGTCCGCAGGAGTCATGCGACCAACAACGCTCAATGCCTCTCGCGTTAGGCATAAACTCAGGGTGGTTGCCCACTTCTCTTGTGGCCATTCTACACCTGTCGCCGTACGCTCAAATCTTTGTAAATAAGCGTCGAGGTCGTCGCGCTTCTCGTTGTATTGCGGAATAAGCTTATGAGGGCTTGCCCGATGACTTGGTCCAGCTGAATTACTTCGGTCCCCCTCGTCTCGTGCCACGCGAGTTTCTCTTTCCTGAGCCGCGATTCGCAATTCTAATATCTCGCGTTCTTTGTCTAGTCTGATGGCTTCGGCCTGGCATGCGCGTTCTCTCGCTTGTTGTTCTTCTTTTGGCGCCTCGCGCGCCTGTGCTCGCTCTTCTCTCAAATAGTTCTTTTCTCGCTCGACCCAGTTCCTTAGCTCTTCACCAACGTACCCCAGCTCTTTTCCGGCCGCCATCAGCTTCTCAGTTTCTACAATCCCGGAACTAGCCATGACAGTGCTCCCGCTCTCCCAAACAAGCGTGATGTAATAAGTGGGCTAATATCCTGGCAAGCTCGCCATTGTCACCGCCCGTTGGCAGAAGAGGAAGACAAAGACCATGAGAGTTTCGGGAATGAGAAATACGTTATATTATTTAAGCGAGCGGAAGAACTATAATGAGAAAGAAAGATAGAAGTAAACCGTCAGAAAAGAAAGAGAGAATCACCCCCCAAAAAAAAAGAGTACAATAGAGAAATCTCTACACGCGTCTCAACACTAATCAAAGTTCCGTCAAGTCATAGACACATCAGGTGAATCTCGCTCACGAGTCCTCCGTGGCCTGTCCTCGTGAAGGCGGTTGTCTTCGCCTCGATGGTTGGAGGTCATAGCGCAGACTTGGCCGGGAGCTGTGCATGGCAGTCCCAGATGTCGGAGTCCGGCGAAGGTTCCGTCGACCAGACCGCTAGACTCAGCGTTCCGCTGACCGTGGCAGCTCTTGAGCGATCTGCAGGCCGACCGTCGCGGTCCGTGCTTCGCTTCCAATTCCCTGCTCGGTCGCGCTCTCCCCACCTCGTTCTCTTCCAAATCTTCTTCGTCTTCGATCGCAGCCGTGGTGCAATCATTGTCATGAGGATCGTGACAGCCTTACATGTAGTACGCACATCGGTCAGAAAACGAAGGCGGTAGGTATGTATAGGCAGATACCGTTCGTAGGCGTCTCGCTAAGTAGTCCACATTAGCTCCTCGTTACAGATGTTCATCGAAAAGCAAGTCCAGATACCTTGTAGAGGACACATTATCTAGTGGTGCTTACCTGTCGTTTTCACAAGAGGATAACTGAAAGACTAATGGGGCTGAATATTTTATAATTTTGTGCGGGTTATGAAAGCACATTAGTTTTGTTTGATCAAAGTTAACCAAAAGTTGGTTCCTGGTGAACTATGCCCTTAGGTGGAATATGTCATTCTGAAAAAAATGATATAGCTTCGAATTAATCATTTCCAAATAAAACAAAAGCGGTATCGTCGGCGTACTGAAACACCCGCGAGGAAAATTGAAGCTTCCCGGTTTCATTAACGCAGATGTTGAAAAAGGAAGTCCCTAAAATCGAACCCTGGGGAGCACCGTACATAAGTGCCACTAACTTAATCTTACCGTAAGCAACCTTTACTACTTGTTGATGACCTGACAAGTGGTCAGTCAGTAAGTCATTGAATGGGCCCCTGAAACCAAAGTGTTTTAATTTATGAAAAAGCAACCTATGACAAACTGTTTCAAACGCCTTTTTGAGGTGTAGAAAAAAAGAGAGCACAAAATTGCTACGATCAATATTTTCGTCGATGCCATCGGACAGGTCTTCATGTAAGAACTTTGTGCCTGTGTTTTGGGGAAAGCCGTACTGGAAACTACACAGTAAAGATACTTCTAACATAAAGATGTCATTGTTTTGACTAAGGTTTCCATGATTCGAGATAGCACGGATAAAATTAAAATGGGTCTGTAAATCAAAATGTCCTCGCTATTTTCATTTTCTAGAGATAGGCCTTACAACTGCAACTTTTGGGCCGCTGGGGATTCTACCCGTTGAAAGAGATGAGTTAATTTTCTTCAGCGACCCGTATTTAAGTTGTGTTAATGTTAGCCAAGATGCCTCTGAAGCGAACAGCGTCATTTCCAGGGCCTTGGCCGCTGTCATATACTTATAATCAGTCATGGATCCACTTCCGGCACTGCAGCAAATAAGCAGAGTTGGTGCAATCCTCCACAGAACGGGTAGAAATATTGCTCTAGCTAAACCCCCTCACTGGGAGGCCTTCAACACTTCAGAAAGATATTTTATTGAACCCCTCACATAAGGATTCTTCATCCAGGTTTTCGAACGATCGCTAAAGTCATACATCACATTTGGCTAACCTTTATAATAATCAGGCTCTGTGTTGTCCGCTCAGGTACCTGACCCCTATTTTTTTTTTTCTGCAGCCACACGAAGGCCGCCGTTAGCCTTTCGCAGATGCCAAACACTCAAATGACGATAGTTGATGAAGTGGCTAGACTGAATTTTGGAGGGGCTTTATTTTTCTCCAATATATCTCCAACGTTTGTGAATGAATTATTATTTCTTTGTGTAGCTGAATTTGGTTTTATTAAGCTAATGTGGAAGATATTTTTTTACTATTTTTGCTGGTTAAGCTGTTGAGAAAAAATATCACACATAAATCCCTTTAGCGTGACCTAGATATCACATGTGGCTGGCAAACACAGTTTTAGAACCATGGTAGCGTTGTACCGACATCTTGATTATTATTGTTTGAATTTATCGGAATAAATGTTAACGTAGAAAAATGTCCACTATACCTGCAATTTATAAAATTATAAGTGATATGAGATTATAAGTGATATAAGATTAGAAGTGATATTAGGCAAATGTAAATAAATTACTTCAAACGAGAGAAATGGCAGGTAAACAGGTCATATCGAATATAAAGCATCGTTTAAGAACCAGCCTTGAAATATGAGTTCATTAATGCGCAATAATAATCTCGTAATTACAGTGGGCTTGAAACGTAAACGTATTTAACAAGCATCTGTCTGGTTGGGTAAACGTTGGGAAGTTAAAAGGAATTAACTTTAACCAAAGCCCTCAATAAGTATAGCACAACGTTTCGATACGTGTTTCGTTTATTTATGAGGGGTGACTAAACAGCACGGGGACGTAGCAGCTTTCTTATTCATTTTGCTCATCGAGATACCTTTTTTCTTCTTTTTTCTTCTTTTTCGGGTGTGTTCATTTGGCAACATTGCTTGCCATGTGCGTAAGCCCTGGGCGTACACGTTTGGAAAGGCACCCAGGCACCTGGTTATATTCCCCTGTGTATGCTGGTATGCCATGACTCAAGAAAAAAAGATTCACCTGTTTCCAGATATGTGGTTCCAAGTCAGGCTCGCGCTTGTTCGCGAAGCCGATTCGATGGTCGAGGTCCTCCCAGTATTCGGCGACGGCGCTGCGCTCATGATCGAATTTTGCACGTCGTTATTATGCTGACGGAGTATCTCTGGAAAGATCTTCCTTTCGCCGATGTAGGAGACGGGGACCTCTGCAGGTGGAATCTGGTAGGCCACGCCCTGAGCTTTTTTCTTTCAAAGCCGGTCCTTCGGTCGCGGCACGAATCGGCCCAAGGCTTGTGGGGTACTTGAATACCCTTTTTCCTCGGCCCACGCGTAAGCGCTTTATTGGTCCCCTTTGCGTAGGGGACACCGATGTGCGCGACGGTGCGAAACCGCGTCTCATCCGATGCCTTCTCCTTTTGGTGGGCGCTCCTTTGATGTCGGGCGGCGCGTTCAACAAAACTGTTAGTATAGGCGTTCTTTTAACTTTTTTAAGGTCAGCAACGATGGTTTGCTTCTCCTTTCTTCGATCGGCCTCTGATAAGCCGATAGTTCTTGTCCTCGATAGCAGTGTTTTGTTAAGGCATACCTAGAATCAGAGAGCTTTAGCCTGCTGCTCATCTACAGAAATGGCCCTGCTCCAAGCTTGGTTAGAGTTCATTCCTTCTAGCTACATTGCGAAGACCTTGGATTCCCATTGACTGTACATTGCGAGGTACTTCGTTTCAGTATATCCAGACGCAGCTTCAACGCTACGAGGTAATGGGACCAATGAAGGAGCGTCTAAAGCTCATGTCACTAGGCCCTGTCTGTTTGTGGTTGGTTCAGGGGCTATAGAAGCCGTACAGAAACATTAGGAACACCCTGATTGTACGCTTTTGACGATGTCCGATTGGTCTGATCAGGTCGTAGTGTCGGGTGCGTCTGGATTTAAGGTGATGCGAAGTATAGCATTTTTAAATAGCCCAAAAAGTAGGCACAACAGGCGACGCCTGTGCGTGAACATCTATGAAGTGAACGGAAGCTGCTGCGTACCATGCGATTCCTAAAACTCCGGGAAAAAAACATCGTACAGATCGCGGAAAAGGTTCACGGTTCGCACGGTGCGCATCCCAACACACCTTGCACGCGTGATCTTCCCGGAGCCACCAATCACGCACTGATCGTGAATCGCATTCATATCTGCCACTCACTCAAGCGTACTCTAATGGGCAAAAACAAAAAAAACTGCGTGTCCTCCAGAAGGCGAGCAATCCAGGAAGCGTGCTAGGCACCAAGAAAACACAAACTCCCGGCCACAATTCTTCTGGCCGGATCAGGGCGGCGCTCGTGACCAGTTACTTAGGCGGGCGAAGGAAACGAGGCTGCTAATTGGACTTTAATTTATCGAGCTCGACTCGAAGAACGACATTCGCGTGCAGTGCTTTTCAGTCGGCCCTCGGCCCGATGATCGATGGACGCCAGCCTAATGGGGCCTCCTCGGCCGCGTGTGGGGCACCTCGAAGGGGGGCTCCGTTTGTCTGCCGCGAAGAGAAAGCGAGCAGGAGAGACCAACCACGAAGACGCCGCGGAGCGAGGACTCGTACAACCGGACCAGGCGCGCCGAGGTTGGAGCAACTTTCGTTGCTTTGAGCTTCGACTCGATCGTGCAGCATGCTGTGCGATTACGATCCTCATAAGGCCGGTGAGCCCGGGAGGGCCCTAGCTGTCAGGAATCGGGCCTTTCAAGGGAGGCCTGGCGTTGGAACTTAGATACAATTGCCATTGAAAGCGTGCGACAAGAAAATAGAGCCAACGTGCGGCCTTCTAGAACAAGCACTTCGCATAGACGTCCGGTGTAGCAGCGGCTTATACTTTCTACATTCTAATTAATATCACCTTAGCTGAGCACTGCGCTAAATAAAACGTTTAAGGCCGTAGTGGGCGCTGACGATTTTGGGACAGAACTTGGAAATGGAGAAGATAAATTCCTTTTATGTGCCAGCAAAAACGGCCCCGGTCATATCAATCCCAGTACGCCTACTCGATCTGCCCACAAGAGCGGAACAATGGGATAAAAAGAGGAGCAAAAACACTTATCATCTGGTTCTTACCAACTACCGTCACTGGTGAATGTCGTCTCTTTAGTGACTTCCGAACAGTCGAACATACACTCTAAAAAAAGACCGTGCGTCTACTTTCCCGCACAACACCTGGAAACCCAATCACCGCAACTTACAGAGGCAGGTCAGCGAATGGCGATGCCGAGACATACGTTTAGACCAGAAAGCGCAAAATGAGTTGTGACATTAAGCAATGCAAGCGTGACGTTTTCCATTGCTTAATGTCACAGCTCAGACATCGTTTCTTTGGTCTAAACATATGTTTCGGCATCGTCATTCGCTGACCTGCCTCTGCAAGTTGCCGTGATTGGCCCTCCGAGTGTTGTGAGGGAAAGTAGACGTACAGGCTCTTTTTAGAGTGAATACGAGCGTTCTGTAAAACCCTATTGGAAAAAAAAGGATGTAGGTGTGTTTCCTTTGTTGCCGCTCACAACTGTCGAGGACACGAATGAACCCACACCACGAGTAGCTGCTGCGGTTTTCGAATGACGTGACAGCACGCTCAAAGCAACAGTGGGCACGAATACGTTTCTGAATGTCGAGGTGCCATACCTTTACGCAAGAGTGAGGACGATAAAGACAGCTGCTGGAATGCGCAGACGTGGCGAAGACGCTGCACACGCATTCTAATAGATAGGAGCGGGCAGCGCTTCAACATGCAACGTACTGCGGACGCTGTGGCTGGTTGCGCCGCCAACCAGCTGCCAAGGCGGAGCGGCGCACGCACTTCTCTAGGTGCGCACACTCCCAATAGTCGCTTTCTGTGCGCGTCCATTTTTCGCCTGCTGGTTCGAAGAACGCCCTCTTAGCATGCGCAGTAAGTCCCTCGAGGAAATATAGCAGCCACCACGCATGCGTCCACAGCCGAGTAACTTTGTACTTCTGACCGGCGTGATAAGCGCTGCAAAAGTGGACATTACGATCATGCGATGTGTTTAGAGCAGCAAACATTGCCGGAATCCAAGCTGCAGCATGAATTCCGGCGATACACATTATGTGTTTCCAGATGCAGAGGATCTCTTTCGTTGGAATCAGCTGAGCTGTCGGACCAGTTGGCGATAGGAATTAATGATTGGCTCGTGCTCTATTGGTACCGGTTTTTATTTCGTTAAAACGAGTTTGAGCAGGCGACTCGTCCGCGTCAAAAATACTTCTCGGACGGATGCTGCCGGGGCTATTCCCATGCCGAACCAAACGTAGAAGGACCGGCGCTATTAACCCTAAATATGTCATCGATCGTGCCTCTTGAGTTCTCTCGTGGACGGAGCGACTCGCCGCGCTTCCCCGCGAAGATCTAAAGTATTTGAAGGTGGCTAGTTATAACGTGGACAATTGTACACCCAACGTTCCCTCTAATTCCTGCAAAAGTGAAGTACACATAACATAACATAAAAACAGAGAGAATAACAGAGAGAGAAAAAGACGTTTACAATTCTTTCTAATGCCGAATTAGAGCGGAACTCTTGAGGAGAAGGACGGGAGTTAACAGAGGGGAGGGTATACGCCCCTCCTCCCCCTCTTTACCCTCCCCTCCTCCTCTCCTGTTCCCTCCCATTTAGTTGGAGGTATTCGATAACTTTCGCGCTGAATTTAGCGGGAAATACAGGGTGTCACAAAAGAAAATTTACACGGTCTTTTTTACCGCAAAAATAAACTAGGCATCGCCGAACGCTCATTCTCCGCCCAAAGGTAGAGCTAGAGGTCACAACCAGATGCCAAAGTTTCAGCCCGATCCGATAACTTAATCAAAAGTTATAAGTGATTTTCTGAAAATTTCAATGGGAAAATGGCGGCCGACGGAGTTTTCAAACACATGGGGCTCTATGGCGCCAGAAACCGAAAACGGGAGAAAATGGGCTCCATTTTCCCATTGAACTTTTCAGAAAATCATTTATAACTTTTGATTAAGTTATCGGATCGGGCTGCAATTTTGGCATCTGGCTGTGACCTCTAGCTCTACCTTTGAGCAGAGAATGAGCGTTCGGCGATGCCTAGTTTATTTTTGCGGTAAAAAAGACAGTGTAAATTTTCTTTTGTGACACCCTGTATATCGAAAATTGTCCCACTAAATTTAGTGGGGAAACCGAATTTGTGTTGAGGCCATGTGACGTCGATTTCCTTGGTAAGTTTAGAGGGAAAATATTTCCGCTAAGTTTTTTGGAAAAGATTTTCCGCAAAACGCAGCGGAAGATTTTCTGTAGTCGATGAAATGGCGGCATTGGGCCAGACTAAGTCCGAATAACAAATCAATGATCAAGAAGCATGAACATAGAAGCCACGTCCTGGTTTCTTAAGCTATCAGACTATACTCTAATAAGTTCAGTGCGTCTATTTTCCCAGAGTGTGCCTGGGGAAGGCCAATCGCTGAAATAGAAGGACGCAGCTCGACGAATGACGAGGCGGAAATTATGATTAGACGGAAAGGTCTGCTCTGTGACAAATTACCAGCGTTGTGTAAAAAAAAAAGTATTTCAAATAAGATACTAAATACACATTTAAAATATATTTAGAGTATTATTCATGTTACTTTTAGTACAAATTAGCTTGAGTGGAGTACAAATATTTTAAAAGTTATTTGAATTACATTCAAAGATACCTGGCAAGTTTCATAAGCTGGTAATATCAGAATTAAAAGTCAGGAAGGGGGCTCTGCTTTCGATTGCTTCTCTGACCATCACATTTTGCTGTGATCTTTATGACCGTCAAGAAAAAATTGAGCTTCATCACTCCGAAATAATTCGGCATATGACATTACGCCTGCCGAAATGCTTTAGAACGTGCTTTAGTTCGAAAGCAGGCTCGGCTCATCACGCTCTCCGTAATGAGTTCGTAATATTCCCCGCCGCGATTCGGGGGACTATGCATGTAGCCCAGCATTGCATATCTATAACAGCAGAACTAGAAGTTGATGATGCAGCCCGACTTGTTGATGAGTACGCGAGTGAACGACACACGTGCACGCTAAAAAAAAATCGACTCGAGGACAGCAGCTTGTCGCTGATTAACAACAAAGAGCGAGTATTTTGCCCCCCCCCCCCCCCCCCCCCCCCAGTCTAAAGGCGAGAAGGAGCAAAATAAATAAGAAGAGCGAGAAGGAAACACAGGAGAGTGTCCTCGAGACCCCTTTTAAAACCCCTTCCCCTGCCCAATCCGTACCAGTTCGAACCATTCTTGACGCATTGAGGTCAAGATTGTCAAGATTCCAGATTCAAAATCCACTAGTTCGTAAATGACACCACCGTACGGAAAACTGGTTTCGAGGATTTGAACATGAAACAATGCGCGCATTCAGAACGAGATGAAAGAAACGCTTTTGAACGGGCTTCGGAACAAAAGTCAAGCAACAATAGCCAGATAAGGACATTTGGTGGAGCCCAATCAGGGCTCCAGCAGCTCAATAAAACCAATCAGAATCTAACTTTTCTTTCTTTTTCTTTTCTTTTTTGCCGAGGAAGTGCCTGTGTTTGCATGAAAGCGTTTTTGCGCATTTTCATATTGGAACCCCCTGAACTGGCGATTTCCGAACATGGGTCATTGTAATAATACCTAGCGTTGGCGTCACAATCTTGCGCTGACGGAACCACTCTAGGTCCAGAAAAGGGGTGGGGTCCGAGTGTAAAACCGGATGACGTCACAAGCACTTTGCTAACCCCAAGTAAAGACAGCTTGAAAAAAAGAAGTGCACGGGAGGACTTCCTTTTGGTGTTATCTTCTGGGCAAATGTTCATTTCCGTTTGGTCTTGGAACTTAGAGACTGCGTTTTGCTCCTGCCTTGTTTTCTGTTTGGTGTTCGATCGCTTGGCTCCAAGTTTGCAATCAGTTCAGCTTTGCCCTGGAGTCTCCTTGTTCCGTAGATTGTTCCGGTGAAATTTTGTTTCAAGGTTGCAAAATCTTGTTGACGTATTGAGTACAAGATAGTAAGAAATGTAATTAAAATAAAGTAGAAAATCATCCGGAGTAAATGTAATTTCAAGATATCAAAATAGTTCCAAAAGTATCTTAAAGACACAATCTCGAGTAGAGTATTTGAGATAGTCACAATTCTGCAAATTACCAATGGGAAAGTGAGGGCAAGAATAATGCAGGAAATAAAACGTGCATTGCTCAACCTGTAGCCTCAATCGGTGTAACAGATTAAACCCAATGAATGCCGAGACTGATACTGAGCACGACGTTTCATCTGCTTACGTCATGCTCAGTGTCAGGGGCAGGCTTACTTTCAGGTTTAAAGTTACTTCCAGCCCCGCCATTCGCCGAGCTTCCTTTGTATATATGAGCGACTGGCCCTCACGCTACAAGCGCTTTGCGGGGAAGTTTGCCGAGGCACTGCATTTTTTTCAGCATGCGTGGACAGCGCGCCAATTGCAGCCTTGGTTGCAAGCGGCAACACAAGACGGCTCCTCTTTATCCGGCTAATGGCCTCCCGTCGCGTGCCCGGTTTCCCATGCTTTCTCTAGGCGAGACACGTTCGTTTTTAAAGTCGTTTTCTGCGTCTGAAACGACATGGAAGAACTTGGTGCTTACGCTACGCGTGTTGTTTGACGCTGTTTCGTCATTGACCCTAATTTTGTGACTCGACGGCGGCTACAACCGTTTATCAACGCGTTGAAGAGAAGAAATCTCTGGCGTGGTGTTTAAGCCAGCGTCCGTCAAGGTCAGAGCAAGCGCTTTGAGCGGAAAAAATGTTCGGCCAAAAAAGAGGAATTTTTTTTTTTTTTTTTTCATTTTAGATACGCTATTTTGACCGGAAAGACGCGGTCGTTAGAGGCTACTCGGGCTTACACCGAGAGGACTGTATTTGGTCCATCGCATTGCAGCATTCGTCGTGCTGCGTTTTCTTATTTATATACAGTGTTCAGTTTTAATGCGACCTGGGTTTGTTTTAAGGAGGCGATAGTTCGATGAGCACCGTCATCGCCATGTAGTTTTCAGGGAAGACGGGCATTATACGAGTGTACAATCATAGTGCGAAATCGCCTAATTAACTAAATTCCTTAATTAACTTTTTAATTCTTGTTTTTTAAGGGTCATGATAGATAGGCAGCACACATTATTGGGGCGATATTCGCCTCGGGTCTCGAAAGTCGTGCGAGTATTGCCGATTTCTCCGTTCTATCGGGAAAATTGTGCCGGTACAATTTTGATTCTGCCGATGTCGACGGAATATCTGTTATATTCCGGCGACGCAACCGTGATATACATGGTACACGAACCGTATTTTTCCCTGAATATCGTTTCTGAATCGGAAATAACTGCGCAAAATTATGCATTTTTGGCCGATTCGAAAAGGATATTGAAAGAAAGCCGGTACCATTTTCGCCTGGCCGATGTCCATAGAATATATGTTATATTGCACCGACACAATCCTGATATATGGTTTACGCAAACCGGGTAACCCCGATTGACGCGAATATTTTTTTTACCTAAAAGATAACTTGGAAAGGGAGAGGAGGGAGACGGGGACGACGCCAGCGAGAGAGGAAGCATAATAAGAGGGAGACTGCATCAAACCTTTATAGTTCAACGAATTCCGAAACTATACGTAACCTTACGTGATCAGACTCGCTGGCGCCTTGGAAAGCAAACTTGTGAAAGGGAGAGGGAGAGAGACAGTTGTGAAGTACCGTCTTTGGTTTATCTTTCAAAATAGGGCACTCGGGCCCAACGCAAGATCCAGCTAGGTGCGCGCTCGCGGGTGTGTGGGTGTGTGTTCGTGTTTCAAGAAGCGAGACGCAACGGGCAGTGACTCATGGCTATCGGGAGATGCTTCGGAGAAGGCGACCCCCCCCCCCCCCCCCCCCCCCCACACACACACTTTTTTGGACGTGACAATCTGCTGGCCATCCTCCCCCTCACCACGAGCAAGAGGAGGACCCCGTTGCCCAAGCAAACGGAAACAGGCGAGGGACATTCCAGCAGAGCCTCCGACTGGAAAGATTTCAAGCTCTCACCACCTTTTCTGTGGGGGAAACGGGCGACCCCGGACGGGATCAAAAAGGAAGGAAGAAAACTCATTGGGAAGGAAGAACGGGGCCAGGGGCTGGGCGTACGGGATGGTGCCGAGACCAGGAGGCAGATTTTTCCTCGGACGGGACGGCCTGGAGGACAGCGAGACATCGACGGACAGGGTGAATATTGAGGAAAGGCTGATTGAATTCCAACGCCGTGGGAACTCGACGTGGCTTCTCCGAGACTACCAGATCTGCGAGTGCTTGCCAGCTCCCCCGCAGACAGCAATCACCGAACTGTGAGTCAGCCACGAAACTTTACCGCGGAAAGACTTTTCTATGAAGTTCGTGAAATGCTGTAGTCGATTTTTTTTTTTATTAAATCTCGTGATAGAATGGAATCTTGTTCTTCGTTGTTATCCGCGTGCTGTTGCCTCGACATTTGTAGATACGCGTGTTAATATTCTAGTTTTTATTGGAATGTGACTAACAAGTTTGTGATTATTAAAAGCGTGTTGTTGGTGCTTATCTGTTTATTTTTACTAATTTTACTTTATCGACTTTACCGCGTTGATACTAGAATCTTAACTGTAGTAAGGTGATAGTATTATTGTATACAAAATAAGTTATATTTTGTTCTAAGGCAGCTTGAGCCCATAGGGAGCATTAAAATAGCTGACTAAATAGTTAATTTAGTAGCCCTGCCACACGGAAAAGTTTATATATTTTCATTAAATGATATGGGATTTAATAATTTCGCGGTCTTCAGTGATTATACGAGCGTCGCCAGTTTATTTGTCGACCACATAATGTCATTCGATCGGAATTACGTTAATGTTGCCATGTGGTCGGGCTATAAAAATTTAGGGTTGTTCGTTTTCGGGTTTTAAATTTTTTTTTTTTTAATTCGGGGGGTAAAAATTGGGTGTTATTTATCAAGCTGATAATCGGGGAGAAATCGGGTTTTTTGTGAAAACATTTCAATATTCGGGTATTTTCGGGTTAAATTTACTAATATACAAAGTAATACGTTAATTTCTTTTTTTTTTCTTTGTCTTTTTGTTCTTTTTTATTCGAAGGCTTCCTCAGTTCCCCACGCCATTATATTATCCGAGTGTGGGAGATAATCGTCGTCTTGCCATTTCCGAACGTTATGCTTGCCGTCGGTCGCTTCAGGGTAAGCACCGCTCAGGGGATCCTCCTCTTCCTCAGGCGTCAACAAAAAACAGTACCATCTGAGGGGCGGTCGTATTCGATCAGATATTTCGCCATGGAATGAACCTGTTAAGTTTTCCCGATCTGCTTACCCGAACTGATTGGCTCGGACGTTGTTCGTGAGAAAGGTAGACCGCCAGCGATTTGGCCATGCTACCCGAGAGACCAGGCTGGGCTTCGAGACCTAACAGCGGTCGAAGGGGGGAGTAGGGCATTTCACAAGCTACGTGCAGCAGGGCCGAAGCTACGTGGCGCGCCGAGGCGGTTCCACCTGCACAGAGGAAGGACGGGAATGTACCTCCGAGGCTCCAATGCCTATCGTCGCTTCTCTTCAGCCTGCCCCGTAGAATGTCACAGTGAGTTAGGTGGGTGGTTGGTTGAAAGCCGTGTAGCGTCCACAGTGTTGCACCCAGCTTGCGGAATGACCTATAGGTCACTGTTGTCCCGAGGTAGGGTAGCTAGCGTGTGTGCACCGCGAACTCCGTGCGGCGTAAAAATAAATAGGTTAGTTATGTAATTTTGGAATTCAGGGAGAATTCGGGTTTAACCCGACCCTCCTGAAACACGTTCGGGGTGAAAAATCGGATAACATTGGGTTTTACCCGAAAACGAACAACCCTAGGTATAATGCAAGATTTCAGTGTCTGTACGCGATAACAGTCACTTACATGATAGTAAGTGACAGTTGTCTAGACGTGTCCGCGTTGACTGCGTCTACCTAATTTTTAACTGTGATCTGTTTTAGTGTGTCCGATCACTGCGTGTCTCGCCGTTTTGGCGAACTATTTCTGTATAAAACATGCGTTCCTACTGCAATAATTCCGTGACTCAATGTTTTCGACTTAAAACAATCACATTTTTCTGTAGATGTCTTATACGCATGCCTCGTGTCATTTAGTACCGATTATTTAGCGGTGTAATGATTTGCCCATGCAATAAAATGTTTTCTAGACCCGTCTTTATGTGCGGCATTCATTTTAGCTAACAAGACACGCGTATGTGACTGAAAGCGCGTTACGACGGTCGATCCACGCGAGTTGCTTTCGCATCGACGCGCGCCCCCGATGGCCTTCCGTTGCGACGTCACGAGAAGAGCGCTACGGCCTTCTTTCTAGGAGGTGTTGGTTAGTGTGCTGTTGGACTGATGTTTGAATGTGCCGTGTATTTATATGCGCTCAATGTATATGTTCAGCTGATGCTTGTGGTATGCGTAATGTATCTACATGAGTGTATAATAAAGGCGCCAAAAAAGCTCGAAGCGTAATGGTGGCGTGAGCAAACAAAAATATTTTTGTAGCACATAAATTGGCGGTATCTATAGTCTGTTGCAACTCGAGAAGGTAGGGCGAGGGTAAGACGGGCCGGGGAGGATGAAGCAGACGGAACGCTAAAGAGAGAAGGAGGTTTCCCCCTCTCATCTCCACCGTTCCGTCTGCTTCCTCCTTTCCGGCCCATCTTGACCCTCGCTCCAAGTACTTTGTAAATATACGTGCAATATCTGGCAGGTGCTCAGACGACACTGCCAGCACTGGATTCACATACGGGATGCGCGGCGGCTACTCGGCCGACTCTCTAAGCACTCTGTGGATACACGGGTGGTATCTGGCGGGTACCCGGACGACACTGACGGCACTCGATTGACACGCGATGCCCGGCGGGTGCACAGCCGACGCTGGCAGTATTCCAGTGATATTGTGCTGGTACGGCCCCGCTTTTAAAACGATATTGTGTGGACATCGTGTGGATGGGAAGAACCGTATAATCGAAGTATTTGCCAACAATATTGTGTAGATCCTCGCCTAATATTCTTGTGCCGCTTGGGCGTATTTCAGTATAAACGGCAATTAAAATTTCCAATAAACAAAAAAAAATACGAAAAGACAACGGTATTTAATATTAATTGATACAATTACGCTTTTCGTCGCCCGATTAGAAAATTGCACGCAAAAAGAGCGCATTAAGCCCTGTCCACAATGACACTTGGAACAGTGACGAAGTCGTTTCAGTCACGTTGCCACAAGTGTCGTCGGCGCACTTACCAAAGACACGCTGCTGAGATACTGCAAAACCCTTAATGTTCGCAAGCCCTCCATTTTCGCGAATTTTGAGAAATGAAAAATTCGCGAAATTTAAGGGCACGCGAAAATTTCGACCTTTAATAGTTTCGATGCAGGCGTCTGGAATTCGCGAAGTTCAGTGGCCGCGATTGTCTTCTGCGACCGATCTGAGAAAAATATTGGCCGAGAAAATAAAGGGTTTTACAGTAGCAGCAGCATAATTGAAACAACGACTTCATTCTTTCAACCGTCATCGTTGGAAGGGCAGGTGACGCCCTTTTTCGGGACATTTTTAAATCGGGCGGCCAGAAACGCCAGTTATTGATCGATTACGATCTAAAAAAACCTTTTGCAGTTTTTTTAATTGATATGGCCTCTAATTGTAATGGCCGCCAATACAGCACTTCTCACATGTTCCCTAAGCCCACTATTATAAAGTTAATGAAGATAATTTTGTCCACTAGTCTTCTTACCCTCGTTATTATTCCCTCATCTAATGTCCACCGAGCCTTATAAATGCAGGGTAAAGAGGGAACTCGTCGTACCCTTGCCTCTTGCCTATGAAAATATGTTCGAACAAAAAGCAAACACCCTGTATATCTAGCACCATTGTATTTTGACATGTCCGCGATTTTTCCGCAAGCCAGCAAAAATTTCCGTGTATTTATTCACGCTAAGCGGCGTTGGTTGCACCAACGCCGCTTAGCGCAAAGCGGAGCTTAGCCAGGAACCTATAGCTAAGTTTTGGTTTCGTTCGGCTGCACCAAACTCGCTTATCGCTAAACCTAGCACTAAACTACGCTTAACTTAAGCGCTCAACATTGGGCGCTTAGTTTTTGGTTGTTTCGTAATCCTGGATTTAAAACACGGCGGCTGGTTTGTGGCGGTCGACGCGGTGGACGAAATTGGTTGTACAAAGTGTTTTAGGCTACAACAGCGTGAGAGTTTCGACAGAATGACCTTCGATTGTGACGAGGGTGCAAAATATCGTCGCGTGAAGTGTTTATCGACTCCTGTTTTCAAGTTGGCTCTCCACTTTCAGTGCGTGTTAGCCCTAACCGAGATACGTACCGAGCTGTGGGGCTCACGTCTGTCTTCGCGTTGGTTATTCTGTCCACGACCAACTCTATTGATTCTGTCAACAAGCTTGTTCGTATGTACTTTCTGATTTTCGCATAATTGTAACGTATTGTTATTTACCACTTTGTTTATTTCTGCTCGCAACGCATATCCTTCAATCCGATCAGCGCGTTGAATAGTGGCAGTACATGATCTCGGCGATCAGCTGATTGTCGACACCTCCACCGGTTGCATGAAATTGCGGCGCTTTTAAGTAATAAAATAGCAAAAATTAATTTTTTTTCGTTTTTCTGAGTTTTGAGACAATCTTCAGTGAATTTTCCTTGTCTCGCGAGTAGAATCTTGGCTTCTGAAAACTGTATCGTTCCATAACCGTAACTTTTCTGGTGATCGCGCTTTTTAGGAATATTTTGGCGACGACAAACCGTAACGACTACAATGCGAGATTCGTTCAGCGCTGTATTGGGGCAGGCTGGGGCCGGTGATGCGGAGAGACGACCGTTCTCATCGGCATGATGTGATGTACTTGTGGGAGTTTTCGTACTTCGAAGTCTGCCGCCGTCTATTGGTATGAACTCCAGATCTGCCTATTATCACTCGCGAACGAGCTTCTGGTTCTCTATCAGCAGAAAATTAAAGAAAAAAAACCGGTTCTGGGTGACATTTGCGCGTTCAAAAATTGACAGTTTGTAGGATCATCAAGGGATCTACCAGTAGTATCGTTTTGGTGTATTGGTAGTTATACATTCTTTCCCCTTCACTAAAACAAAATATACGTCGTTCCATTACCAAAGGGTTTGACACAATCAAGCCATTTAAAGGTGTCATTTCTGTGGTGACTGCACATCCCTTTCTATGCAGTCACCAACGGTAGAGCATGTCGATCTCAGTTGCGGTAGGCGCACTGTGCAGAAAAAGTTGGTCCACCAGCTGTTGATCGGAAGCATTCTGGTACAGTATCCAAATCACTGGATAGGAGCATTGTTTTTAACAAATGGGCTTTTAAGGCAGATGTTGAAAGAGATCAGGTTTGCTCTTTTCCTATGAGATGAAGGCTTCGCTTGCTTACACGACATCATGACACTAGTTGCAGCACCAGAGACGATTGCCTTAGGGAGGAAGACAGGGCTCATGTTTGCATCTTAATGTTGGTGGCTAAGACCCCCCTTGAACAGCTGCATGCTGTGACTATCACATGCATTAAAGTTTTGTTCAACATCCCTTCAACTATGCGCTCCCATTTTGTATGCTTAAAATGCTGTGTGCAGTGGCACAGGCAGGGGGTTGTTTGAAAGGTCAAACCTGCCCCCCCCCCCCCCAAACCCCCTCCCTGAAATCATCACTTTTTCTTCTTTTTTTTTTGTTAGTAAAGCAAGACAAATATTGAAGGAAGGTTTGGGACGGCTGTGCCTGTATCCGTCAGTCGTACAGTACATTGACTACTATACGCAAATATGAAAGAAAGCCCCCCCCCCCCCCCCTCGAATATAATTCCTGCTACACCAGTGGCTGTGTCTATTCATACATAAACATATCCACCTTATGGAAGGGTAGTAGGATGCACAGAAATTCTGTTTTCCTGATTTCAAGTTCAGCCTGACCACTGGACACTGCACTTTCCGGCATTGTGGCAACAGCAATTCTTCATAGCATGGTGCTTGAACTGATCGAAGCAGTACTTTCTGTCGATCTGAAGCTGTAAGGCACTGGCGTGTTTTCCTAGCTATGCCAACCGAACAGTCGCCTTGCAGGCTCTCATAAGAGCAACACTAAGACCATTCTCATCAACAGTGTTTACAAAAAGCCTCAAAGTGCTCCAAGGCATGGCTTCAAAATGCTGGATGGGCATCATGAGCAACACCATCCTCTGACAAGTTTTCTGGTCAACAAGTGGATGCTCTGTAGTGTAGAGAATCATTTTACCTTTAGTTTTTATTAATTTCACAACTAGCTTTTTATAAGTAATACATTTTACTGTACTCATGTATAATGGGGCAGCTTCTGCAGTTGTATTCTCCTACAATTAATTTGTGCGAGTGGTTCGGTACATCATTTGCACTGGTGTCACTGTCCCTAATCTCATTTTGTAATTGATAGACCAGAAGTCCAAGTTGGGCTAGTCTCATATTTGCAAAAAGGAAGTGGTGGACCTAACACTTTGCCACCCTAGGCAGTATAAAAGTGCCGGCTCCCCCTACACTCGCATAAACATACATGCCCACAGATTGTTTCACCCCAGTTCTAGGGTATTCTTGATGGTGGTTACCAACAGCCCCTCTGCAACAACCTGTATGAGGTTGAAGTTACTATGGCCTACAATGCCGTCTAACGATGAGATGCGCAAAAGCTTGAACTTGGTTGTAGTAAAGTAATTTTTGATGCATTTCAAGCACGATGAAAATTGTTTGCTGGTGCAGTACCCCACAGACAAGCAGAGCAGCACAAAACATATCAGTCTGGGTGAAGTCGACAATTCTCTTTATGAAGGCGTCTGCTCCTATCAATATCTTGTAGTAATCATTGGTCAGTGTCTCCTCTGTTCTCTGGGTTATTCTTCTGGATTTGTGTTCCTTTGATTACATGGAGTTTCGTATATCTGAATCACATACTTGCCTAGAGCCACTTTTCAAAACTTGGCACCCACCCGCTTCTACCTAAACTGCTGCCATAAATAACTGCTTACTTTGCATATTGATAAGTTTTTCACTGGAGATAAGAACTTTAAAGAAAAACAGGAAGCAACTGGGATGGAGCACTAGATTCTCAACATTGTAAGTGCTTGCTTCAGTTTTTCTTTGTATTTTGCTTGTCTCTAGGCTATCAGTTGTTTGTCTAGGTCTCTTCCTGTAGCTGTTAATAATTCCCTAACTATATAGTAATGTTAGGAATATCATAGGTGTTTTCTTTGTATTTTCAACAGAGTAGTCAGCAACTGTTAGGAGAATCCATTAATTTATTAGAACTAGGAAATATGTGAAAGCTGTGAAAGTGAAAATTGGGTTCATACTGAGCTTAGAAGCACGTGGCTACTGTAACATAGGATATGGCGTCGCGTGCGTTCTCGGATGGTTTCTGTAGTGTCTATGGTCGTTTTTGCAATTATGAGGCATTGTTATCAATAGGTGATGGCATGAGTGCCAAACTGCATATACAAAGTTCAATGTGGCACAAGCCAAACCTATAGTCACACTATTTTACTCATACCTACAATCCTTTAGTAAAAGTGACGAGTGTGGGGAATATGCTAATGTAGGATACCATCTTGAATGGTACAATAATGAATTCAGCATTCATATGTGTACCCAGAACCACACCGTACCAGAATCATATTCACCCTGTGGTCAGTGTACTGTGCCACAGCATATATGCCATGGCCCTCTTGGTACACATGTTACCACATGCTGTTCAGTATCGTAGAAGCTAACAATCGTTAGGTTATAAGGTCCTTCAATATATTTCATTTCATTATTAAAATTAAATATAATTTTCACCAATGGAATGTGCTTTGTTGCAATGCACAAGTGTTGTGTGGTGAAGTAGGCATGATGAAAACACCCTACACTGGCCCACAACTTTTTTTTGGCAATGCAGTGGAGGGTAAAGGCACGCGTTCCCTCTCCCATTTTGAGCGCCGAATAAAACTGTGCGCGGGCTCTCCTCCTCCTCACTGCATTGCCAAGAAAAGTTGTCACCGAGTATAAGGTGTTTTCATGATACCTACTTCACCACTCAACATTTTCGCATTGCTACAAAGCATGCCCCAGAGATAAAAATTCAATTTAATATTTATAATGAAATGGAATATATTGAAGGGCATGATTACCTAACTTAAGGAGCCGATTTAGTGTTTGTGAGAGGTGGCCCGGCCCGGGCCACCTCAAACAGCCTCCCTCATATACCTGTAATAAAGTTTTTCAGACAGACAGACAGAGTACTGTATTTTAGTACTTTGGCTGCAGTTCGCATTTCAATAGATATTTGTGCTTAAATTATTCTTGGCTAATAGCTCGGCACTACCGCAAGAGCCATGCCTTGCTTATTCAAACTTTTGATCGTCAAATTGCTTACGGAAGTGATTTGCATAATTAGCAAAAACACAAAATGTTCATGAAGGCTGATTTGGGCATCTTAAGTTTATATTTAGGAAAATAATTTACTAGGTAAAGGGTCGGCAACCTGTGGCCCACGGGCTAGCAGAACGATAATCACTCATCTAGTACTCAGAAGATCGGAAGGTCAGGTTTGAAAGTTGCATGTAAAAACCCCAAGTTAGCAGTCGTGCTGCATATGGAAGGTTTGCCATCAACAGAGGTGACAGAAACCATCTAATTTCATAGCTGAGTGACTCCACACTCTCTGAAGATTAAACAACCCATTTGATTTTGACGTTTATGATCATAATAAAGTCAAAGTAGATAAGTTTGAATCTATGGAAAGATATAAATTGCATATGTTGTGGATATAACCATATAAGGATGCCTTGGTATAAATTCTATATGTATTCGGTTACCAAAATTGGCTCATGAAATAAAGAAATCGAGAAATATGTATGGTCGGAGCCAGAATATAGGCGCTAAAAAGAATTCATGTTATACGACAGTGATGAAACAATTATTAGCACTTCTGTTATCTTGCACCTAGAGTTGGTCACTCTCTTGTCAGCCCTTTTCGTACAAGGTTGCTGTCTCTACGGTCACTGCTGTGCAGGCAGTTGTGACTGTGTAGTAGTTCTGGCAGTGGTGCAAGAAAGAAATGGCTGCCCCGTCTGTAATTTGTACGCGGCTCTCCTGAGCCGAAATAAATATCTATGTGTCTATCTACAAGTGGAGGAGTAATTGTTTCCGTGGTCTGAAGGGGTGTCTGCTGCCAATATCAATCAAACACTTTGTGCACAGTATATCATGGAAATGTTTTGTTGCAAAGAAGTGTGTTTGAATGGGTACAAACGTTATATGAAGTATCCACAAGTGTCAGCCATAACGGAGCTTATGCCCGTTCATGTCGACGACTGATGACGACAATGAGCGTGCTTGTGAGCTCAATCTGCCGGATAGACCAGTGGCAGTAAACGATATGATAAATAATTTGCGAATCAGCCAAGGCTTTTCGCATATCATAATTCATGGCAGGCTTGGGTTTTGAAACATTTTTTATCTAAATAAAAGCTACAGGCATGAATCATTCTTAATCACCCTTGTATTTAAGATGTTTCCTATTTTTTTCTTCAGTTTATTATTGGCAGATTTACTGCTCCCACCAGAGAGCATGGATGCTAGATTGTGCTTTGCCATTTCTGAATGGTGTTCTCTTTCGATGAGCCAGGTTTTTGTTCTAGGCCAGTGATTTTTGGAACCTGTAACCTCTTCCGTATAGATAGTTGCAACTGCCACAGTGAGAGAAAAGATCAGTATTGTCGTGTTAAGTGCCTCTAGAGGCTGGACACGCTTGAACCATTCTTGTATCCTCGTTTTGGAAGGTGCTGAGACACATCCGGAGGGCATTGGGGGACCTCAAGAGGGCACTGAAATGCTGAGGACTATCACGTGATCGTCGTTGTCCCACAATCATAGTCAGTCATTGGTCTTTGACAATGCTGTTGCGACAAAGATTTGTATCTGGTGACCCAACGTCCCTCCAGACAGCACTGAAGTGATAAAAACTGCCACGGGAGGGTCGTTATCCTCAGGTTGTAGTCAATCATTGGTCTTAGCTGGTGTTACTACAACAAAGTTTTCTATCTTGTGACCCAACTTGCCTCCAGATGGCACTGAAGTGCTGAGAACTACCACGGGATGATTGTCATGCTCCGTTGTAGTCAGTCATTGGTCTTAGACGGTACCTTTACAACCAAGTTTTCTATCTGGTGACCCAACTTGCCTCCAGACTGCACTGAAGCGCTGAGAATTACCACGGGATGGTCGTCACCCTCAGATTGTAGTCAGTCATTGGTCTTAGACGGTACTTTTACAACAAAGTTTTCTATCTGGTGACCCAACTTGCCTCCAGATGGCAATGAAGTGCTGAGAATTACCACGGGATGTTTGTCATGCTCAGATTGTAGTCAGTCATTGGTCTTAGACGGTACTTTTACAACAAAGTTTTCTATCTGGTGACCCAACTTGCCTCCAGACGGCACTGAAGTGCTGAGAATTACCACGGGATGGTTGTCATGCTCCGATTGGTAGTCAGTCATTGTTCTTAGACCGTACTTTTACAACAAAGTTTTCTATCTGGTGACCCAACTTGCCTCCAGATGGCACTGAATTGCTGAGAACCATTATGCGATGGTCATCGACCACAGATTGTAGATTCATTTTTGAAATAAAAAGTGTGATCACTAAAAAGTATTCAAAATTATTTACACATGAAAATGTAATCTTAACATTGTGCAAACATATAGATGCTTACGGAGCTAGATCATGTAATATTTACTGAAAAGACAGAGGTTACTTCAATTCATATTACGAATTCAACACTGACATTAAGCACATTAAGTTTCCCTAGGTAATACCTCATTGTGCTTAGGTGTTTCCTATATTTGGTGGCTCAGCCTGAATTGCCCTTTCCCGTATTGAAACTATACTGAATTTGTACGAGCTGCATTCTGTGCAAGACTTGCTACTCACGGTAAAAATCAAGTGAACAAAGCTTAGAGACCGCTAACCTGGGCCGTGGAAAAATAAATTCATGAAGCTATTCAACGATAGCTGTTAAACAAAAACTGTGTTGAAGAAAGTGTTGGGGGATTGTTAGCTTATATTTCAATCTATTGGGTGACTATGACTGACCAAGCAATATGTTGTAAGCGAGACCTTCAGTGTTATCTAGAAAATAGCCTGATAAGTAGAATTTCAATTGTGTAGTTCGTATAACTCACTTCAAGAGTGTGCAATAAGACAAATCATCAAAGGAAGCTTACATAATTGCTTACATGAGTGTCTGTAAATTTTATGGACAATCAAATCTCTTTAATTACATATACACTACACATCTACATATTTCCATAGTTCAACAAATGTGTTTTTTATGAAATGGTAACTTGAGTGAGTTGGTAATTCACCAATAAGGACAACAGTGAGAAAGACAAATATGAAAATAAAAACACAGCATGAAGCTTTCAATAAAGGGCGATCCTTTATGTATAAAGCCATAAGAATAAGCAACAACAAGAACTTTATTCCGACTAGTTCAAGCCACCTTTTGACATGACATTCATTGGAGAGTTTCAAGTTTATAATCCAAGAGCTTCAGTGACCGAGAAAGATCAAAATTTTCCCGATTGTGAATGTTTTAGCTTGTTTCCTGTACGCCAACAGCCTAGCTACTGCCTCTCACCCTTTTGCAGTTTGTAATAAATGCAGTCAAGGTCACATAGAAGTTACAGGGAAAGTCTTGCGTAATATTACACAAGACTTTTGTCTTGTGCATTCTTCGATTATACCTTAACCAAACGACTCGGGTTTGAGTTATTGGTTTGGGGATCCCAAGGCTGCTCAAACCGCTCACCGTCGTTGCCGTTTTCAGGATATTGGCGTACTGGGGCATTTATAATTTTGACAAGTAATCTGCGCCTGCGGCGGGACACATCGAGTAGAAAATTCACTTTTTGTTTTTTTGTGAACTCGACAGTGAAACTGAAGTCTGTTTGAGGCTGCAGCGGATGTTCAACGACGGTACGGTGCCGTTCTGTCACCTTTCTGATAGAAACGAGTACGGTCGTTCCAAGGACCTCGCGACGATCTCTTGACGACTTCTATTCGACGATTTCTAGGCATTTTCGCAGCTGCCGTGGCGAGTTCATCACTGTTTTGAACTTCATCGGTCTCAGGCATGACTTGATTTTAGTAGTCATCTTACCTGCCAACTTATTCTCGACGATGTTTTGTCTTCAGCGATGTAGCGCATAGAGCGTCCTTCTCGCGTTCAGTGAGATTTGAGGTACCCCCGGTCAAAATGTGAGCACGAAAACTACTGTTACTGTCAAGATATTCTGTTATCAACCGATATTAAACAAACAATCACAGATCTAAAGAGCATACGTGTTTATTTAAAGCTCTGGCTCCTGTTTCTGAAAGTTAAGCGAGAAAATGATTAAATTTGAAGACCTTTAATTCGTTACTCACCGAAGAAATACAGCGAAAAGCAGACGCCTACGATGCCTACAGCAGCAGTTTTTTTTGTTTACATCACGTGATTTCTCTCTGCCAATCGTATTCGTCCCTCTGAGCGTTCCCTAGTTCGCTCTGTTTGTCCCTACATTCCCTAGGCAAACCCAGCGTATAGCTAGGGGCGCGTCTTTTAAAGCCGGGTTAACGTTGGTGCAACCGGAATTGAAACCCGTGCTTACCTGAGCTCGGTTTAGGGCGCTAAGCCGGCTTAGTAAGGTGCCGCTTTGGCTTAAGGTAAGCGGCGTTGGTGCAACCGGCCCTAAGTGATCAAAACGTTTTATACCCTGCATACCCCCCGCCCCCCCCCCCCCCCCAAAAAAAAAAAAAAAATCTCGCAGGTACGATGGTTATTTTGTTATGCACACACTATTTAAAGAACTCGCATTGCTAACTGTGATGGACCCTATGGCATCTTTTGCACAATAAATCCAATTCACACAGAACACGATTCTTACCATGCTCCTATGCATGCTCCCACTCGTCACGAGGAGCACCTCGAGGCTGTCAATTAATGCCTCATCCAAACACTGGTCTCGCTGACACAGCTCACAAGCCTTAAAAGGAACGACGTACGACAGAGTCACTGCCTGATTTGATTAAAGACAACACCCCGCGCATTACTCTGTGCCAACTGCGCCTACATATAAATTACACGCGGACGCTGTCAACACTGCTCGCGAGTCTGCGTGTGTTACATCATTTGGAGGAAAAAAATCCTGACCAAAAGCCATCGTCGCCAGTTCGAATTCCAGCGTTTACGTCGAACGTTTCGCGCAAGCTATGTTCTGTTAGGAAGAGGCAGAAATGGTTAAAACACTTCGAAAAATGCATCAAAGCCCAAATACATATTGCCTCGACAAAAACATATATAATTACAAATGTCATGACATTTTTTAGAGAAGTGTTTAAACACAAGATACTAACACAGCGAAAGTATTTGGTCCTCTTCAAATACTTTTACAGACACCTTTTTCCCATAGTCTGCCCGCTTAGGTTTAAATTTATCACCGGCTAAAAACAACAGCGTGTCCAAATAAAGAATTTAGTCTATATATACCAAGAATTAAGCGCCTAAAGAAAGTTGTAACTCTAGAAATTAAATTGGTTTTAATAACGAGCGGGTATGCCGGAAACACGATGCATTCGGTACAAACTTAATCTGAAAGGCTCAATTCAACTAATACATCATTCTCGAACATCTTGTTAAAGCGACATCAAAAAATTAAATCAGCTAACAAAAAATGAATAATTTTACCTTTTCTCTGCTCTTGTTTTTTTTTTTTTTTCTGTTATGCTTATTATGATCAAAATTCAGCAAGTCTCGTGCTGTTCGAATATGACTGCAATTGCCAAAAGTACATAATATTGCATTGAAATGCGGTACTCGAAATTGTATTTGACTAGTATTTGAAATGCTAAATCTTTAGTATTTACTTTTAAAATTAAAATCATTTAAATCATTTTAAATTAAAATCACCAGATATATTGGTCAAAATCTGGTTAAATAGGAAATAGAAAATACTGCAAGTATTCTAATTGCGTGTTTCATATCGTTGTGTATTAAATGCTGTTCATCCCTGGCCGAAGCTACAAACCAAGCACATAATGGAACGGTCTGGTGTCGCCATCTCTGAACCGGCGCACAATCTATTTTGTAAAGGGGTTTAACTTTTGGCGGGAAGCTGTGCAGTTCACTTTAAAGGGTCCGTGCAACGCTACTGGGTGGAAATGAGAGCGGCTTATCTTGGCACGGCGAAATAGCTTGTCTTTACACTTGCACAGGAGAACAATATCCCAAGGGATCCATGGTAGCGTTTAATAGGTAGCGTTGAACGACACTAACGCGGTTTTTGCTTCAACCGCTAAAGCGGCCGTAGAATCTATGACAAAAAGTCATCAATGTGACTTCACAATAATAAATTACAACTAAACGTAAATATATATATATATATATATATATATATAAGTGTGACAACACAGAGGTTGCAATATATTTCGAAAAGGACACCCATACCTTGACCCCCCCACACTGAGAACTAAGGGGGGGGGGGGGGGGGGGGGGCGGAGGACAACGTATGTGTTTCCTTTTCTTGCTAGCTGCTTTCGAAGCGCGAACATATGTCGGTAAACGTAGGTAGAGCACGTGCGCGAAGGTCAGTTCACCGGACCTCTCTTGCCGAAGCGACGCAAAGGACGCGACCGGTCGATCGCGCGCCTCGGATTCTCACATAAAAAAAGAAAAAAAAAATCTAACACGTTATTTTGAAAAATGAAACACCTTTGTTTTCTCAAGTTACAGGATTTTGTGCGTGAAAACAAAATGGTCACAGTATCATGGTGGCGTTGCAAGCGCGACATGCTTGGGTGTTTGCTTTGTGGCGCATGAAGGATATTCTAAAATTGCTAAACTAAAACTGTCATAGTTCGTATTTCGAAGTCATCCGTCATTTCAGTATGCGTTTCAAAAAGTTCACACTGCATGTCTTGCTGAACGTAAATACAAACCCCTCACTCGCGTTTCTCATACCATTAAAAAAAAAGAAAAAAAAGAAGCTGGTTATACTTTTTTGAGAGATACATATCATCGTCATCATGATAACCTGTTTCAGTGAACAAAAAAAAAGTCGAACTGTGATAGAAAATGATAAATTAGGTATGTATGTTATGCATCTATTTTTTTTTTTTTTGAGAGAGCGCACGTTGAGGAGAAATACTGATAGACGGTTCTCAATTTCTAAACATTTATATATGTCTGATGGCAAAAATAAACTCGCGATACCACTTAGGCTTACATCAGTTCCTAGCATATTTTGGTAGCATCATCCTCCTTCCCAATTTGAATACTCTGGGCACTGTCAGTTTTTTTTTCTTTTTTTTTTTTTCTTTTTAACTCACACAGTGTTGCAGTGCAATTCGTGCTTCGTGCCGCTAGCTCGGCCAGGCAAACGTTGGAGCGCTGGGCTTGAATGCTCATTTACAAAAACTGGCACAGCCGGTGACAAGGCGCAATGAAGGGAGGTGATACGTCTTTTTTCTTTTTTTTTGCCTTTTAAGTTTAGCATTGCGTTTACGGCGGGATACAAACGTGATGACGAATTTGGTTTCCCTAGCGATACGCGTTGGTACTTAATGACAGGCTTCAACGTCGAAGCGCGCTATCGGCGCACCGATCTGGGTCAGAACGGCTTCGAGATGGTCATTGTCATGTCTTGCCAGAGCTTTATTCTCCAGGGCTACATTTCCCGTATATTGTTCACAAAGTAGCAGCTTAGTCTGGCACTGCTTCATGTCTTTTTGCATACATTAGTTTGTTTGACCAAGGCTCTCGTTTTGCCTTATGAAGTTTACGTTTTTGCTTGGAACATAATCTATCTTCTGTTTCATTTCTTCCAACTGGGCGTTCATGAATTGGATGCCAGACTTCACATCGCGCAGGTCAGCCCTGATGTCCCCGTCGAACGACTCGTACAGAGTCTTAACCTTCTTCTTTAACTCCTTTTTTCAACTCACTAAACACCACCGTACATCGGCGTTGGCCACGGCGCAACGCAGATGTACGCTGGAAGCTACAGCCGGTTTGCTTTCGCTGTTTTTGTATGGTCGGAGCTAATCTGGCAACAACGTACGTTCAACATGGCGCCGGTATTGTTTTGCTTCGACGGGAAGCGAGAAGCTTCCCTGTTTGCGAGCAAATGTAGCGAAGACGTGACCGGAGAAGTGCCCCTGTGATGTTCCCGGAAAACGGAAAGTGTCTTCCGTAATCGTCATGTGTGCTTTGAAAGCAAAGGGAGTCACAGAGTCCACGAGTGCGCAACCAGAAGCCAAGGTTCACGACAGCGCTGCGTTGACTTCGGCGATCTCGTTCTGTTTGGTGCAACACGGCGATGCGAGAAAGAGCTGAAACGTTCGTAGTGTGTGTTGCGGTGCTTAGAGGTGGAAAGCCACATTAACCCGGAGCGCATATTGGTTGTTTGGGGTTGAGGTTCAACGGGTTCAGTCCTGTCGTCATCAGCTGATCCGGTCCAGCTGGTCCGGGAGGACGCGGCGACCGTCTTTAGAAGTAAATCTTCCTTGGTTCCGTTTCAAAATGTGTAAGTATCCCGACGCATAAGGTAAGTAAAAATCTGCGGGCGTTTTCAAAAAAATTACGTCGTTTTATTTAAACAATGGACTCCGGATTGTTGTCCTAAATTTGCCGCTTTTATGCTTCGCGTTGTTGGACTGCGTTTCCTCAGCGACGCGTTTGCACAGCGACGCACACCGCTCGTGTAGATGATTCGGTCCTGCAAACGACCGGTTATACAGAATTTCAGAGAAACTTAAGTCACCACCGATATTTCCCTGTGAATCTCGTGTGAGTTTGTTGCGCTCATCATGCTATGTGAATAAATTTGGGCAAGATTTCTTACCTGCCCACAGACGCATGAATGGATACCATTTTTTTTTTACGTAGTGAACATAGTGCTTTTTCCTTGTTTTGGGAAGAGGCGTTGGTGCAACCACTTGAGAGTTCAGAAATTCGGGAGTGCGAGCAAGCTTTCCCAACTTCGTCTCTTTTCTCTCTGGCATTGCCCTAGTTTCAAGTTTCAGAACGCTTACCTACTAGCAAGTACAAACTGCTCTAAAGCAGGTAAAATTGTGGGAAGTCAGGACGGTGCGGACTCCGTGTTTCTCGCTTTTCGCAAGGTGACTGGGGAAGTGCTTTTGTGAGGTATGCGGATAATGCAGACCATTTTGTTAGGCCCGTTGTTTGCGCGTCTCTCCAGCATTTCATTTCATTTATTTCAGCTCAGGGGGGAGGGGGTGAGGCAAATAGGCCGAAGGCCCATACGAAATGGCCTGCAACGCCCAATAAAAAAAAAATAATAAAGGGGGGGGGGTGATAACATGATCTACAAAGGCGCAATCACAAGCCAAGATTTGTGATAACAGTGCGTTTGCTCCAGTGGGCCGTGTGGGTTGTATTTTACCCTGCTCTCTGCAACACAGTGTCATGACGAAGAGCTGGAACGTTCATGGTTTGAGCGGGGCTCACGGGGATCACTGTGTACGACACCGAAACCAGATCAGCGAGATAACTTCCTTATGTACTTCAAAATGACGGAAGCAATAAGTTGTCGAAAGCCCGTTTTTAGGGTTTCAAACCAAGTAAACAAGATTAATATAATGAATCTTCGTAGTTTATGTGCAGGCGGACATATGTAAAACAACAATACATTCCCTTTCCCAAACGAAAAGACAGTAACACTCAGACCGCCGTATATGAGAGCAACTTCGCTGCACAACCTATGCTGGCAACGTAGGCGGTTTTCTAATGGCCGCCACCATGGTGAGCCGCGTTCCCTTTTCCTCTCCCCCCCCCCCTCCCCCCCCCGTTGCATGGAGCTTCGGCGTTTGCGAGCACATAGCGAAGACGTGACCGGAGAAGTGCCCCTGTGATGTTCCCGGAAGACGGAAAGTATCATTCGTAATCGTCGTGTGTGCTTTGAAAGCGAAGAGAGTCAAAGGGTACACGAGTGCGCAAACCAAGGTTCACGTCAGCGCTACGTTGACTTCGGCGATCTCGTTCTGCTAGGTGCAACACGGCGATGCGAGAAAAAGCCGAAACGTTCGTGGTGTGTGGTGCGGTGCTTGGAGATAGAAACCCACACCAACACGGAGCTCAAATTGGTTGTTTTGGGGTTGAGGTTCAACGGGTTCAGTCCCGTCGTCGTCAGCTGATCCGGTCCAGCTAGTCCGGGAAGATGCAGCGAGCGTTTTTTTATATCTTCCTTTGTTCCGTTTCAAAATGTGGAAGATTCCCGACACATACCGTGGGTAAAAAGCTGCGGGCGTGTTCAACAAAATTACGTCGTTTTAATTGAATAGTGGACTCCACCTTGTTGTCCGAAATCTGCCGTTTTTATGCTTCATGTTGCACTGCGTTTGCACAGAGTTTGCACAGTGACGCACATTGCTCGAGTAGATGATTCGGTCCTGCAAACGGCCCGTTATGCAGAATTTCAGGAAAACTTTAGTCAACACCAATATTTTCCTGTAAATATCGTGTGAGTTTGTTGCGCTCATTATGCGGTGTGAACAAATTAGGGCAAGATTTCCTACCTGCTCACAGATGCATGCACTGAGACCATAATTTACGTAGTGAACATAGTGCTTTTTCTTTACTTTGGGAAGAGGCATTGGTGCAATTATTATGGTACAATCACTTGAGATTGGAGGAATTGGGGAGAGCGAGCAAGCTTTCCCAACTTTGTCTCTTTTCTCTGTGGCACTGCCCCTAGTTTCAAGTTACAGCTTTAGTAGGTATACCTACTAGCAGGTACAGACTGCTCTAAAGCAGGTAAAAGACAGAGAAAGACAGGAAGGTGCGTCTCCGTGTTTTGCGCTTTTCGCAAGGTGACTGGGTAAATGCTTTTGCGAGGTATGCGAAACATGCAAACGATTTTGTTATGCACGTCGTTTGCGCGTCCAGCAAAACGAATAAAATGATCTACAAAGGCACAATAACACGCCAGGATTTATGATAACAGCGCGTTTGCTTCGGTGGTCCGTGCAGTTGTATTGTACCCTGCTCTCTGCAACACCGTGTCATGACGAAGAGCTGGAACGGTCACGGTTTGTGCTGGGCTACCGGTTGACAAAAACCCGCATCGCCCGCATCGGCACCGAGTGCACTTGGGCTGTTGATGTTCAAGCCTTTCATCGGCGGCTTGTCGCCAGCTGATCTTGCTGCTCGACGTTGAGGAAGCGGCGAGAATGACCTCTGAAGTAAATGTAAATCCTCGTTCATTCAGTTATCCGGTGTCAAAGTGTGAAAGATGTCCAACGTGTACTGAGGGCGGGAACTACGAGCGTTTTGCCTTGCTTTTATAACCGAAACCAAAGCAGCCAGATAACTGCCTTGCGTACTCCGAAATGACGGAAGCAATAAGTTTCAACAGGTCGAGTACGTCACCGCGGATGTAGGCGAGACGGTGCACACTTTTTAAACGCTTTGTAGTATCCACGAGTGCTACCAGAAAAACGACGTCAACAGAGAAGGAGCTCGCGATTCATCATAATGCAGTGACACGGGTCCGTGAATTTTCAATGTTCGGGGTAATGGCGGTATAAAAAATACAAAAAAAATGCATCAGCAACACATGAATGACCACGAATAACACCGGTCACAACCTCCCAAGCCCCACCACTCCACTCGACACCGACACGACATACGACAACAAACTGCATCAAAACGCCCGAAACGAGAAGGCGTCTGCTCCCGTACGCGTACTGCAACTAGCGGAAGTGAACTGTTGGGCAGATGTCTTTCACAAGAATATATAAAAAATTCTTTGCGCAAGGATAATTTTCATTGATTATTGAATACCTAATGATAAAATCCCAATAATTTGTTTTTCTATCTCATTCCAGCTAGCCGGACCGCTCATAACACTGGTCGCGAGCATGAAAATAACAAAATTTTTAACTTTTTCATGGCCGGTTTAAGATTTATTGTTGATACATCGTGGTTTTTCCCAACGGACTAACTTTACAGATTTTGCCTCCATACCTTTTAAATTCAAACAGTTCTTACATAGGCTGTCCATTGTGCCGCGTTTTGTGTCTTCTATAAATCTGCAACGGTCAGCGACCAAAGAGCTCACCCGCACATGTCAAGTTTATATACGCTGCGGGGAGAGGAGGTTGTTAGTAGGAAGTGTTGGGCGTAGTGTCGGTGTTGTGTTTGTGTATGGGTCGCTGCTCTGTCATACGTGGTACTCGTGTTTGTTGTCTGTGATGTATGTACGGTTGCTGTCGACTCGTGATAGTTTTCAGCGTATGAACGGACTCCTGTTTTTTTTGTTTTTTTTTTCACTGGCTGCGAGAAATCTCAGTAGGTGGCGAAAGTTACCGCCCGATTCCAACTAGTTTGTTTGAGTTATTTATCCATGCAAGTTCGGTATTCGCTTTTTTGTCGAGCGGTTCCGTTGTAGCTGCCGACGCCAACGACCGCCGACGACGCACGTACAGGTCCCCTCAAAGTAAAACGGAGCGCCGGAGCGGCGACCGAATTGCATCGCCGCGCTATCTAGCAGCGCCGGCTGCAACTGATAGGTGCCGTCTGCGCATGCGCGTGTGCCGTTCGCGGTGTCATCCGTCATTCTTGTTTCCTCCTTGCAGTATCGGCGTCTCGAGCTGCCAAACGTTGTTCCGATAAACACCGCTAGGTGTTCGGCTCACACGCGGAGATAACGCTGAGGGCAAGTGGGAAAGGGCCAGTGTTGTCGATGAGCGCCGCACCTTGTGCTATCAGGCGTCGATTTTAGGAAGATCGTTGCGCCGCTCCAACCACCGATAACGTGTGGGTTGGAAGAAGAAAACGGAGGCCCCAGCGGAAGGCACGTTCGCATGCGCAGATGTAGCCTATCAGTTCCAGCCGGCGCTGATAGATAGCGCGGAGATGCAGTTCGGTCTCCGCTCCGGCGCTCCGTTTTACTTGAGGGGACCTGTAGCTACGTCCGCCGCTTGGAGACGGTTTACTTTGTATAAAAGACATCGAAGGAGAACAAACGCGTCCTGTGTGCTTTCAATTCGGCTGAAAGGTACGCGGCTGTGTGAGCTCGTCTCTCGCCCGTTCTCGGCTGCTGGCCGTCATGTTTCATAAGGAACACGCTCAACCGTGTTTCTCGGTAGGCAGACACGGTGTAGCGTGTTAAGTTTACACGGCACCTCGTGTGTAGGCGAATAACACATATGGCTGCGTGTAAAACGAACACGTTTTGACTTGTCCGAAACGGGACAACGGTTTACACGTATGGGCGTGTTATTTTTACTAACAGTGTGGTGCTAGTTCCTTGTAATTTCAGATCTCTCTCGATCTTTTCAACCGATCTTCTAACCGCCCCTTTGTGATTTCGATATATTTTTCCCTCCATTCTTCAAATGTTGGTTCTGGTTCTGGACAGAGACGGCAGTTCGGACTTTTATGTGTCGTGTTTGAGGGTAATCAGTGTCATCCTTTGGCTTTAACAACAAATGAAAACACACAATATATTACGCATGGCGAGTAGCACATCGGCGTCCAAAACCGATAAAAACGTTTCTTGAACCCGGTGGTTCAAGAAACGATTTTCGACGAAACGACAGAGTCGACGAAATGTTTGTCCATGAAACGTCTGTCCATGAAAAGTTCTCTACGAAACGAATTTCAACAAATGATAGGGACCAGGCACACCTTCCAAACGTTCGATTCTTCAACGTGAACACTGTGAACGTGAAGGAGTACACGGGCGTTTGTCTGCGCCACGTATGCTCCTTTTTGTTAGGGGGTTTATTATAATATTTTTCTTTTTTTTTCATTTTGGATGTGGTAAAGAAAACTAGGGATGTGGCTGACCTGCGAAAGCTCGAGGTAGAACAGGTTAAACGTTTTCGAACTTTTAACGCGAAGTTCGACGACGACCATTCTATGATTCGACTTTTGTGCACAGATGCGAAACCTTTAAACTTGAAAATCAAGCTGACTTCACATGGTCGAGGAAAAGTGCAATATTGGTTGGGTATATTGTTATATTATTAAACTAAATAAATCATTAAAAGTACACATCTTTGTCTTTAGAATATGTAAAACGTAAGAACCATTTCACAAAATATAAAATTAACGTCTTATAACATATTGTCGTCTAAAATATGAAATTTCTGTGTAAACCTTTTACTATTTGAGGGTGCTAGCGGCTTTTAGGCAATTAGAAAGAGGAGGCACATAAGGGACGATACAGACGGGACAAGAAACCTTTTTTTTTCGTTTTAGGCGAGTTGGTTTATAATTATAGCAAAAAAGCAGCGCAAAAACAAAGGAAACGAAAAAAAAAGACACGGAGTGGACAGGCCGAGCGCTGACTTGTTCAATGAGGTTCGCCGAACGAGTAGAACCTCAGGTACTACAAAAATTCGCGACATCTCTAGTCAGACTCAAAACCCTAATCACTGCTGCTCATTTATGCTGTCATTTTGTTTTTGTTTCGAAAAATTCGTTGGAACCAGACGGAGACGCCGAAAATCCCTTGACAGAGTGCAGCAGAGAAAAGGTGAAAACCACCCAAACCAGAACTACCAGATACGAAACCTTCGTAACCAGATAGAGAACCAATGCATCGGTTTTGGACGCCGCGGTGTGCTACTCGCTGTACGTAATTTATGATGTGTTTTTATTTCTTGTTGAAGCCAAATGATGACACTAGTTACCCTCAAGCACGACACATGGAAGTTCAAACTGCCGTCTCTGTCCACAACCAGAACCAATATTTGAAGAATGGAGGAACAAAAATATCGAAATCACAAAGAGGCGGTTCGAAGATTGATTGAAAACATCGAGAGAGATCTGAAATTACAAGCAACTAGCACCAGCTGGGGGACAGTAGGCTCCGGCCAAAGTTTCAACCACTGGTTCCAACCCTGCCCTCCAGTGGATTTGGTTTGGGAGTGACACCTACGAGCACTGCCTACGAGTAGTGAGTTGAATAGAGATCAGTGCCTACGAGGTTAACCAGAGGAAAATCGGCGACTCCCTCACCTGGGGGAGGAGGTGGGTGTTCGTTATGTCTTATAGGTTTGATTTATTTGCTTATCCGATTTTTCAAAGCTCAATCTGGTGATAATTCCCTCTGCACGGTGATAGTCGCAGGGTTTTTTAAGGGCAAGTGAAATTGGGGGAACACAGAGAAATGGGGAAAAAAGGGATTGGAAATGTTTCAAGGTAGGTTGTGCAAGCTACCGCCCGTTAGAAAGGGTACATCCATTATCTATCTATCTATATATCCATACAGAACAAGAGCAAGGGACGGTGCACGATACTGCAGGAGACGGCGTTGGACGGGGGGAATATCATTGGGCGGACGGATGTCACTTCCACTCGTCATCGAAAGGTACTGTAGACTCTATTTACACTGGCGAAAACAGCTTTGAAGTCAATGATAGCCTTGGCACGGCAAAAGACGTGCCACTTGAAACCTAGTTCGACAGCGTAGCTTCGGAAGTGGCTTGCTCGTTACAATGAACCTTAAGCCTGCCTCAGAAGGGACAACTCTCCCGCAGGTTCGGGGTTGCTGGCGAGTTGCTTCATAGATCCTCGCGCTGCAACACGAATTGCTAAGTTTGGGTCCGTATCGAAACGGACTAAGAACTAAGAGCAACTTTACTTTTGAAGCAGCATCAGCAAATCGGGAACGCGTTGGTTTCACCCGGTACTGCTGGGGTGACAAGTTTCGAAAGGCTACAATTCATGGAGCGCATATGCGGCGAACGACCGACGAACTTCGCCCGTCGGCACATTCGCTCCGCGCGCGGCGCAACAGCTTTACTAAGCTAGCTACGCAACAGCTATAAACGCGCTAAACGGTCGCCGCCGGGTGAACCGCAGCGTATTGACACCGTGACGTCGGTGTCCCAAACAAACCGTTGCTGGACTCGGGGTCAATTTTCTGTGGCAATGAAGAGAAAGCTATGGAGCGGAGCTAACAGCTCTGTGTTTCTCGGCTACGTAGTTCCCGATAAATTGGTTTCGGTTTTGTTATGGGCGTTGAAGGCGCTGAACCGCGATTACCGAGCATGCAGGCACATCGGCGTGTCCTTCCCTACGCTTCACCTGTTTCTAAACACACACAAATGCTTTGACTGAAAAACTCGGACCGACTTATAAGGAAATTATACCGTGGACGATATCGTCAAATTCTGCCTGTCTTGCGACCGACGCTAATGTGCGGCGTCAAATTAAGAACTGTCTTGAATTTCATCACCGCCGCAGTTTTTAGGGCGCTGATATGTAAACTCTTCTGTTGCTGAAAACTGGAACATGTTTAGCGTGCTTACATAGCGCGGGCGTGGTATACCGAAATAGGAATACGCACATCACTACGGCGAAAAGTCAAATCCCTTTTGAATCGCGTTCAGTTACCGCCGGCCCATTGTCCTAGGGCCCCGCAGCTAGGAAGAAGCATAGCGAAAGCTCGCCCTGCAGAACCCATAGATCTTGCGCTAAATCCCCATCCGTTTGATTCGATCTCTTTGGTGAACATTGTTACCGGCGTCGACTGCACTCGACGAGTTGCTCACCTGCAGCATAGAGACGTGTCAAGCCCTGGATGGCTGACAAAACGTCACGCCGTCTAAATATTCTGCAGGTATAAAAGGGAGCACGCTGGTTAGGTTATTGCCAATGAAAGATCAATTGACGAAAGTATTGAGCTGTCAAATCAGTTTAATGAATTCTTTCAATCGGTCTTATGAAATACGGCGGGAGAAGACACATTACAATAGCAACCATTTAAGCGTAGCCTGGGGTGGACGGATTGACTACAACATATGACGGAATTTTCAAGCATGGATCCCAAAAATCTCAGGGCCCATATAATATTCCAGGAGAATTCCTTAAGAGATACGCTGAATGGTTGTCTTTCTATCTTGAGGCAATTTTTAAGATGTCCCTAGAAACTAGTTCTCTTCCTTCTGATTGGTTCGAGGCTAAGGTGATACCGATAATCGAAAATGGGAATTGTTAAGAGATAAATAATTACCGTCCAGTATCTCAAAGAAGCACCTGCTGTAAAGTAATGAAGCATTTAGTTGCAAAACATAACTCAATACCAGGACAGCAACGCATTACTTAATTCCAAACACCACTGCTTTAGGTCGGGCTTATCAACGACGACCGAACTGGTAGAAACTTTCCGCGAATTAGCCTCTGCAATGAACTTGAAAACACAAATTGATGTCACAAGTATCGATTTTTCGGAGGCATTCGATCGTGTTACACGTACACTTTAGTAACACATATAGAACATTTAGGAATAAATAAATATATCACCAGTTAGATCAAAGCCTACTAACGGAGATGTCACAGACAGTTGGAATTCGAAAAGCCTCATAAGACTCCCTAAGCGTAACGACAGGTGTGTCACAGGGGTTTGTGATAGGACCGCTATTGTTTCTTTTTTTATATTGATGACATCACCAAAATAATTACACGTCCAATGAAAATTAACTTATTCGCAGATGGCTGTCTTATTTGCTCACCAATCAAGACGTCTGACGACTAAGTTGTGTTAGATCAATTTCTGGATGAGATAAGTCAGTGTTGCCTTCATTGGCAAATGGAAAATAACTTCAGCAAATTATCATACGCCCAAATCACAAATATGAACATATCCTCTTTTCAGTATAAAATTGCATGTTAAGAACTGAGCAAAGTAAAAACCTTTGAGTATTTAGGAGGAACAATAAGTCAAAATTTAAAAGGGCGACCTCACATTATAACTATTTGTGCGACAGCGTATCGCAGATTATGCGTGCTGAGGCGGAAACTTAAGGATGCCAATATTGAAGTAAGACTCACAGCTCACAACACTCTCATCGGCCGACACTCGAGTATGCCTCCGTTGTTTGGGACCCAGTTACTAAGACCTATTTCAACAAACCTTAGAGAATGCAAAGAGAATGCACGCTCTATACAATCTGATTACAGATCCACTTCCTCGGTTACGACAATGCTAAACGAGTGCCAGTGGAATCAAAAGAAAAATATCGCGCCTCATGTGTCTGTTTTGGATTTTTCATGCTTAGCTAAAAAATAGATCCTGATGTTTACTTTAACCTGTTACCAACAAGTTTGCTCACTTCTATCATTCTAAAACACTACAATTATATTTTATAGAATTGACCTATTTACATACTTTGCTTTTGTGGAAACAATAAATTACTGCAACACACTTCCTGAAACATACTTAGCCCTGACGTGTCCGCACTCAAAAATGCGTTTCCACTTATTTATTTTGGTTTAAACAGACGAAGCATCCATGTTCTTTGCTATAAGTTAACCCATGTATGTGTCCAGCGATGAATTCCTTTCGTTGTAATGTTTTCAGTGTTTTCTTTTTCGTATGATTTGTTTTACATTTTTTAATTGTGACACACCAGAACACGCCTTCAAAAGATTTCTTTTTTTCGTATGTGGTTGTTTATTCTTCATAATGCGACGCATCCAACTTGTCTTCAAATTGGTGTTTACATTAATGTTAACGAAGAAATGACTATCATGTATGCTATATCTGTACATTTCCCTGTAATAGCCCATAGGCCGACCGCATCTGAAAATAAATAAAAAAACAATAATAATTTTGAAAGTTTAATTCATATACCGGACAGGTTTTTAAGAACATAAAACTTGGTTTATTAAATATAAATGTAATGTGTAGACATGCATCACTTCGGAGCGAGTGTTTGTGACTGTGCGAGTCCTCGCTTCATATCGGCCGCGCCGCGTGCGACGGCCTTGCACGCTTCGGGCATATGACGCCATCTCGTGCGACGGTGGCAAACCGTAGGGTACTACACTTCTTGGCCTCCGAGATTCCGATGCGCGGAAATGCCTCTCCGGCCGTCCCATTCGTACTGGGAGTGCGTAATCGGAAAAATAAAAGGAGGCGGTGTTTCTCCGCGGGAAGGCGCTCTCAACCTAGGCATCGACTGCATGGCGCGAGAAAGAAGAGTTTAGGAAAATGTCTTGTTACGTCGAGTTACTGCAACTTCTACTTACATATTTTTTGTGTCTTGCGGTAGAACGGTGAACAGCTGCCCTGGGAAAATAGAAAAGTTGTGGTGCTTATTTACTTCGATATATTCATCTGGACATGTGGCGGCTATAGCTACAAGCGCGCCTTTTGATATATTTGAATGCAATCTCCAGGGAGTATAAAAAAAGTAGCTCCGTACATAAAAAAAAAAAAAAATCAGATTTCTCGAAATGGAAATAGTCATGCTGCACTTTCTTGTCTTTTATCGCCACTCATTGTTTGACGCGGCGTTTTAAGCCTGAGCACGAGGTTCGATACTACATAGTACAGTCCGTGCTGTACTTCTTTTTTCTTTTAAAATTTTTAATATTTATTGCGCAGCTCTGGCAAAGTCATATTCCGGCGTTCGCTTCTACTAGAAGCACCTTTCAGCCGGGGTAACACTGATTATACGATATAAAAAAATGTCAGTCTGCAGATATCTGTCACCACGATATCCGTGCCCTGCTGGAAATGGCAGACTTTTCCAATTGAAATGCACAGCCAAAACCTATGAGCATGAATGTGCAATTTGCGCCGATGAGAATATCCTATGTTTTGCACATTGGTGCTACTGGAAATGCTGCAGAGAAGCCGCAGCACGGGGGAAGGCAAAAGAATAGGTCGAGGGAAAGTCAACTTTAGCGGGCAAGCGCCACGATGCCAATTGTGTCAATGTGCACGACAATCAGTGTTCTCATTGCCGCTCATTGCAGCCAGTGGCGCTATGTGGCAGAGCCATTGTGCGAGAGATAGCAATGAGCCATGCACTGCAGAGAAGCGAACTCGGTGCACTATGGCAGTGACAATGCTCAATTGCCAAATTAGCACACACTAGCAAAAAGTTTCTATGGGACCGATAGAGATTTTTGTGAGATCAATAGGATTTCATCGTACCAATGGGCATTTCTACTGGGCCGATAAAAAGTTATATCGTACCAATACAGACTTCTCTTGTACCATTAGGAACTTTTATGGGACACGTAGAAACTTCTATGGGAACAACACGAATATCTTCCGGTCCAATACAAGTGCCTATTGGTCCTTCAATAGGATCAATGAGAAGTTGTACTGGTTAAACTGAAAGCTTCATTGGTCAAATGAAATGCATTTCAGATCGAGAACTTTTAATGGTCAACTAGGAATTTCTATTGGACCATTTGAGATGAGGATCATAGAGAACATGAAATCTATGAATTGGGCATCTATCAGGTTAAACAGTATGCTTAGTGGAGAAATTAAAGGTGTTATATACTAAAGTTTTATGTTTTGAGCACAGGAAAATACTTTTTTCCGCAAACATAGCCGATGGCAGGCACACAGCCAGGATTTTGATTCGCCCATGACAAAATGCTTTATGAGGGGGAGGGGGAGAGGAGGCCCCACCAAATGGAAGGTTTGGGAGGAGAGAGGCAAATCCCATGGGTCTCCCCCCCCCCCCCCCCCGCCCCCCTGCAGATACGTGCCGTGCCGGCCCAACGGGTTCCTCTCTGCCAAATGAACATTTTTTTTAGCTATATAACTTGAGTTGGGCCATATAGACACTAATTAAACCAAACTTTCCGTAAATAAAGTGAAGATGAACTCTTTTTGGTACGTGTTTTGGAATTTCCTGATTACTTATGTATTGTCCTCTTTCGTATTATAAAACATGCGGCTGCCAGTAAAACATTTAAAAAAAAGACTATGGGGAACGGGAACATTGTGTGTGCACATAGTATGCACAAGATTCATGAATAATTATATATAGGCAAACCACGAAATTCAGGTATCATCGGAACTTTGCAGTTTTAGCGGTGTATTCTGTCCTCTTGTTTTCCAGGATGTCTCAGTAACAGTAATAGCGTAAACGGTTGCACCAACTGGATTATGTATTCACATTCGACTTTGCTCCGTTTTATTCAGTTCCACCTGGTTCCGGAGTGGAACATTCTCGTTTTTGTATAAATTTCGCTCCAGAACCGAGTAAGTCAGAGTAAAACCGGGTCAAAAACAGAATAACACTGACTCAAAAATCCTATTATCATCTTCCACGATTGGTCCAAAGCTCTCCGACTTCCGACGTCAGAACTTTATAACTTTGGCGGAGTTGGCGAAAAAATGCGATACTTCACGCTTCCATTTTGCCATGTGAACGTATCCTGTTTGAGCCCCAGCAGAGGCTACGCGCCCGTTCGGGGGCGGCAGATCACGTGCACATTCTATCGCGGACATGCTTTTTATTAACAGAAAAGAAAAGCCGGTAGTGCCGAATAACATCGAATAATTATTGACACCATGGACGTCATAAAAAAAGCACATAAAATGCACTCACACACACGAAATAAGGATGACCTTCCCGAAATTATGATTGCACCTTGTTTCACGCAGAGTAAGTGTCAGGCAGCGCTTTCCACTTCGTAGTTGAGCAAGGAAGTTCCTTTTTGAAAGGCAATTTACGCGCTCGTTGACCGTTTGGGCCTTTAGTTTGGCTTCTGGCTTCCCAATGCTGTACTTTTCCTTAGTGCCGGGAAAAGTGTACACTCCAGCAATGAAGTTTTCGAGATTCAAAAGCGCTTCAGCCTGCGTCCAATTAAAATTAAGGTCAGCCGAAACAGGGTACCTCTGACTCGCTACATTCGTCTTTGGCAGTAGCAGTTTCGGAAACTTGGACAGAAAATTGTCTTCAAATCTCCCGTCGCCTTTCACAATTTTATCACTTGTGTCTCCACTAACTGGCCCAGCACTGTGACCGCTTCCGATTTCATTGGTTCTACTTAGTTCACGGGGACTTTTTGTCTCACCGTGCTCCGAGACAACCGACCTTAGAGAAACAGCTGTCGGCGTCGTCGGTTCGGGTCCCTGACCTGTTGTGGCATTTTTCAGGACACAACTTCGTCTGAGGATTGTTGTCCTTGGCAAGCTGGGTATACTTCTTGGCTCCAAACGTTTATTTTGTTTGGGTTCATGGTCGCACAGCGCGACACCCTACATGTCTCAAAATAAAATTTTAGAATTCGCGCCGACGTCATCCCGCAGCAAATGCAAGTTTCTACTTAAAATGACAAATAAAAATTACTTCGTTATAAGTTTAATGTATATTTAGTATTTAAATTTGACAATTAATTAATACTATAATTTTTAGAAACGTTTATTATTTTCTTAAGTGCATCAGTCCGAGTCGCCCTTGCGGGACTTGCGGGCTTGCGGGTTACACCACGTGACAATATGGTGTGAGCTGGAGTCAATGGAGTGAGCAGGTGGGGTCAAAATAAGTTTTCAAAGTGCAATTTATGCAAATATTTTGCTATATTCAGATAAATAAATAAATCTTTTAACTATTTTTTTACTTCAGCAAACAAAAACAAGGGTTAAAATACGAAGTAATATAGTCACGTGGTACATCCCCTGCGTCAGGAAGTCCGACGTGATAAACCGAACGTTCCAGCCGGAGGACAAGGAAGCGTGGAAGCTGTGGAAGCACGTGGATGAACCGAAGCGGCCGAAGCAACGTTCGCAAAAGTCTAAACGCCCGAGGCACGTTGCAGAGTCGAGAGACTCGAGACCAGTTGAGCTACCGGAATTTTACGAACGATTATGCAAGCGCACGTCTTGAGGACGACCATGAGCCACATATAATCTCAATTTCTGATGTGGAGAATTTCTGCCCATCAAGCTGGTGTGACGAAACGGAATCGGACTTCAAGGCGCGGATCCTAAACCTCTTTGGTAAGTTCTAGTCTCCCTACGCGTTAGGCCCAGTCATGTGACCATCTCCTTTAAGCTAAAAGTTGCAGCTTTAAGCACAATATGTGGGAGTAACTCTTGGCGCCGGTCGTTTCAGGATCGCCGAGTGACGCGGAAACCCAGTGACAGCAAGTGGGTGCTAGTACTGAAAATTTCCTCCGACGAGAGGAGTGACTGCCCGGGAGGGCTGGAGGAAGCTTGTATGAAATAGGTAATCGTCATTTCATTTTCGCGCTTGCGAAGCAATTCATAAGACGTATTTTAAATTTGAGATTTTCTTTAGTTATACCGCCACAAGTACAAGGAACTTCATTGATGGGGTGCCGTGTGTTTGTTTTCATATGCTCAGAAACTAGGTAAAGTTTATGTGTTTTACCATTTTTTCTGTGCTGATAAGCTTAAGCTTAGAATGAATTATATGTGTCAAGGCGTGGCGCGGTCTGTGTCTATTTGGAGAAGAGGTGTGTGTGTGGGGGGGGGGGGGGGGGTGTGGGGGGGGGAGAGAGAGAGGAGATGAAGAATCGGAGGATGAGGATTATGTCGAATCATTTAAATCGTTAACTCCAGCAGTTATAAGGTAAGAAGGATAACTGCTAGTTACACCGGTTCGGTTTTGTGCCAAACTCAAATTGTGTTTTGCCGCGTGAATATTGCAACAATTTTTTTTTATCAACAAAATTAGTTTTTAGGCATGCCGTTGACAAATAGGACCTTGTTTTAAATCCCAGTACAGGTTATATTGCGCTGGTAAATTTCCTGTACATAGTGCTGCTTCGAAGATGAACTGAAGTTTATGTCTTCTATATGTGCATTGGTAATGGCATGTGGCTCAACAAGATTTCACACAAGAAAGTTCTCAAATAGAAGAGGGAATCAATGTTCATCAACTAAGGTGCAGTAATGATCTTCACCATAGATGGCCCTTGGCGAATTGTAACTGGCAGACTTTCAAACCCCACAAAGGCTAAGCAAAGCTACAACTGGATGTGGCAAGACTAAAAGCTTGATAATATACTATAAAGGCTATAGCTTTATAGCCTTTTATAGCAAAACATACTGATCTGAAAAGCGTTGTTTTTGGTTATTTTGAAGTGGTATACGGAAACTTCATCATATTCTATTAATTTTGGTTCACTGCCCATTTAAAAGGTTGGTCTTCGTTGCTGCCAGAGCAATATAGCTTGAGATAAACTAAATCAAAGTTATGACTGCTGGTGTCATGTACATATTCAGAACATTTTATTAAAATAAATGTAGTCAAAAGCGTTTTTATGGGTTTCAGCACTGTGATTAAAATACAGCAATGTGTTTCGTTAGAAAGGCTACTAATTTTCAGTTTGTATCTTCTCCTAAAATATTTTGTAGATCTAGTGAGCATATATTCATACTTGAATATGTGCCAGGCATTCCCCAGTATGTGTATAATTGTTTACTAGGTCTGTAAGCTTCCCCACTACATTATTGCCGCCATGTTAGCGCTCCCCAGCTATTGTGTTTCTCGTGATCAATTAGGTTGAGATTGTTTAGCGTTAATGTTTGTGAGTCCCCCATTTTTAATTCCTAACAGAGCGCTTCAATGTCCCTTAATTTTTGGTTTGCCGCTATTTATCACCACAAGCAAAGACATCACGCCACTGGGATTAACCTGAAGCTCACCTCATGATTAACGACGCTGCCGTCCTCTGTCTTGAGGTGAGCCTACGTTCATGGGTACTTGTCTAGTGGTTCTGGAGTTGATTCTGGAACCGAGACGCCGATTTCTACGATGGCCTCCTTCGGCATCACGGTCAGTTACAGCAGGCCTGAGCCCGAACCAGGCGAACCAACGTGCTGGCCCGAGCCCGTGCCTAGTGGTCTAATCTTGAATCCAATCGCCATATTGAGATAAAGACGTCAAAATTCCTCAATTTAAATGTCGGAAGTGCCTTAATAAGAGCAGGTATAATTATTAATAGCAAATTTAATGAAGATATAGATGTTGATAAACACCTGCCAAATTTGACTAAAAATAAACAGAAACATCCAGCCCCTAGTTATGGTTGAACTAAGCGGCTGCTATGTGGATGTTTTTTTTTGTTCGACAGCTCGGCAAAGTTGCCGGATCTGGTTATGCCTCCTGTACGAGACGGATCACAAAGCGGTTCCTGACTGACCAGTTGGGGCAAAAAGTTTTGTGGGAAGGACGTAAGGGAAAGTTGACATTCAGGAATCTTCACCTTGCTGAGTGCATCATAAATGAGTAATCTCTGGAAAAGTACTGCAGATCGCTTCACATGGAATCAGATTTATGGAAGTGTTGGTGTCATACATCTGTTGCTTTTTTTTTATCAGATGCAGTGCGGAGCTGCCATAAATGTGAAGACTTCAAGGTAGAAACCATAGTCACGGATTAACTCCGCCACGCACCTGCCTCACATCGGTCATCTCAAAAGGTAAGCCGACGTCAGCACATAATTCTAACTTTTCTAAAACAGTAGAGTATGGTGCACAATTTCTTCAAAGCATAATTTCTATGTCAGAGTATTTTAATGTTTTAAATGTTAAAGCCAGCAGTGATGTGATTGCTGCGCCAAACAGTGCCAAGGGGCTAACCCTGCTACATCCTGCTACATTTTGCCAAAATGTGGGTAATCTGTGCCAAGCTTGCGCCCAATGACTAATTTCGGTCGCCTTTCAAAACTGAAACTAAACTAAGAACGTAATTGAGCATGCATGAGCTAGGTGGCGCAAGCGGCCGCCCGACACAAAGTGCCCTGCCTCCATCCGGTCTTGCAATGTTTTTGCCACCGTCTCCCGTTTCGCGCCTCGTCGTCTCGCGAATCTCGTCTCGCCTCTTCTTTAAACTTTTTCAACGATAGACGGGGGCGTGTGCGGACGCTCCGACGCTAGTGTGCCGGGTGCCAGACATGCCGTCATGCTGTGAAACAAAACCACGTTTTTGCGCGACAGGAGTGGATTTATGAGCTGAAACTCTGGTCGTGCGACGTCGGGTGTTGCCGACCCCACGTCGCTGCAGATATGGTGCTTTCTAAACTTCTTTTTTGACATTCCTGTTATTGTTTAAATCATACTCTACTAGAAAAATTTCCCTTTAAAGGGATACGACAACCAAATTTAGACACTTATCTCCTGGTCTCTTCGTGTTCAAGGGCTCCAAAGGCCACTTTTGCTGCTCCAAAACCCTGTTTCGGCTGCTCCAAGAGGTGCTCCAAAATGCTTAGGCCAATCACATCACTGAGCTAGTGACACCTCTTTTGGTTTAATTTGATATCAAATACTACAGGTGTGAACAGCATTGAATAATTTTAAATAGAAAAATTTTCTTTGGAGTGTTTCTCTAAGAGGAAAAATTTAATTATATAGTCGTACCTTATTTTGTATTAAAAAGAATGCATAGAAAACGAATTTCAAGAACACTGTGATATTTGATGTAAATCTAACAAACAAAAGTTGGCAATACAGTACACACATCCAGCATGAATGTGCTTTAAAGAACAAGGCGTAAAATAATTGTGATTTATTTACATCAGTTCCAATTCTTGCATATTTGAGTCACTTCACTTTGAACTTCACTGTTTTATTAGTTTTGCTTCAAAGCATGGTAAACCACTGCTCACATATTTTTAACAACATTTTTCGTTGTTTTTTCAGGAACATTCTGCACCACAGGAGAGAGTGATGTGAACTGCCTTAAGTGGGCCTTGAATGCACTGAGCTTTTTATTATGTTTATCAGAAATATTTTTAAGCAAAGTATCCTGGATTGTTCAGTAAGTATACTTTATTTTGAAAACCTTATGCTATGTATGCAGCATTGTTCAAATATTATACTTTATTTTAAAAACATCAAGCACTGCTCGTATGTCTAACAGTAATAATAAAGAGTTAATAGAAATTTGTTTGGCACTGCGACTTTTTTTTACAGAATGGATGCGCATGCCTGACAAGCTGGGCAGAAATTCAGTGCGCGACTCACGTTCAAAGTTACGCTGCAAGACTGCAGCGGCATTTTTCGCCATGCAGTCGGTGCTATAGCTGTCATGGGATTCTGGTGTCCTAGTCACTAGAGCACATGTCCTCGCCTTAGACTTGAGCAAATTCCTCAGGGTCGTTGTCATACCATGTGACAATGTTTGTGTCCAGTATTTCACAGTTCTCTCGCATGTGGCGGGGCCCACCTCACTAAAAAGAGCCAGTATCAGCAGTGTCGCCTTCCTTGTCAGTGTCATCTGCGTTGATCCTGCAATAAAGCTTCTTAGCTTGATGGTGAAAAAAAACTTCAAAATAGAGAATGTCTGCTGCGGGCCTGATTGCTACATTATACACCTGTAATGCGCCATTTTGGTATACATTGAGAGCATGCACGGGCTATACAGCAAATCTGCCCTCTGAGCTCTTGTTTTGTAAAGAATTGGACTCATATCTGTTTAAATTTTTCTGTAGGGCAGTTCACACGCTATATGCTAGCATAAAAAAGAGGCTGCTTAGACACTGGCTGTACTATTGTGTGTTGCCTTCTGGCATAGGGCTGATCCCTATACCAGGGAGAGTAACATTTCTGAGGTATGCACATAGTACATCCACATGATCAGGCTGAACATCCTACAATGGTCCTGAATGTCCAGCTTCATCATACAGATTGCGTTAGTGGTATGTTTTCTGGGGAATCATTTTGCACTGCACAGTACATACTTTCAGTGTTAGATGGATCATAGCAGATATCCACTGGATATGTTAAATGTCCGAACAACACATCTCTCGGATGTTTAGTAGACGGTTGCTGGTTGACTGGGTACCATCAAACCAATGTGCACCGGGGCACCTGTTGCCAGTTACCGCCATTGGTTTTCGCTCCCTAAATGCCATCAACCCAATGTGCACAGGGGTGTCTGTCGTCAATTGCCGCTTATTGGTTTTCGCCCCATTAATACAATCAATCCTATGTGCACAGGGGGGCCTGTTGCCAATAGCTGCTCATTACTTTTTCCCCATAAATACCATCAACCCAATGTGCGCAGGAGCATCTGTTGCCAATCGCTGCTCATTGGTTTTTGCCCCATAAATTCCCTCAATGCAATGTGCACCGGGGTACCTGTTGCCAATTGCTGCTCATTGGTTTTTGTTTCATAAATGCCATCAGCCCAATGTGAATTCTCTAAAGGATTACCAATTGGTGCACTTAGGTTTTTGTTTCAAAAATGCATATTGCTCAGTGTGTCTGGACCTACAGTTGCACATTGATTCAATGTGAATTTTGGCCTAATTTCACTTCGCCCATTTCCAGCAGGGTGGTTCATTGCCGTGCGGCATTCGAAGCTCAGATGTTGTGGTGACTCGCGTTTGAATCTGTTTGCAGACTGTCTTTTGTTTGATGTATCAGCAGTGTGCCGCCGGCGTTAGGGAAAGAAGTATGGCGGTGAGATACGACCACCTCGTAAAAATTTCGCCATTTTTTTATGAACTTCGTGATATTTGCAGGTACTGATTCAAAAGGTGAGGCGTTAGCTTGTAAACGTCTAGTCTTTGGTGCATGTAGCACAAACCATCGAACCATCGTATCCCATTATGCATTTTGTGATGTAACTTAATTGATATCCAAACAGGGAATGGGATTCCCTTCCCCCCCCCCGCCCCCCAAGAAAAAAAAAAGAACTCTGGTTTATTTATAAATTCCAACCTTTTTTCAACCTGGTTTAGGCGGTATTCTAACCAACTTGATATATTTAGATTCGAAGCCTTGCATTTTTAGATTAGACGCGAAGTACTTTGCGATGCATTGGCTTCAAGCAGTTTCTTTCGATACGCTACCCTGTCTGTCATAATCTTGTCTACGTTGACATGAAGTGGCGGTACAAACTTCTCTGCTATAATCCTGGATTTTTTTTTCACGGTTATCTCTTGTTGCAGAACGAAAAGTCAAGAGAAAATTTAGGTTCATAAAGAATATATATATATATACATATATCGTAAAAAGGAGGTAAATCCTTTAAAACGAATTTATTGGACGACGTTCCGAGCGGGGACCGCTCTTCATCAGGTCCTAATGTTGCAGTGAAAGCTGGAAGCCCGCCACTTTGACACGGGAGACAATATGTATATTTCCCTGGGTAGAAACAACCATGTTGTACTTTTGTTATACCCGCACGTTGTTTAACGCATCTTTTCGATCCTAAGCACACGGTTTGATAATACAAAAGTACAGTCCTCGTGTCATCCTTCTTTTCAAATATTCGTATAATTTATTACGTGAACAATACACCTGAACAACATTGCCTGAATAGTTCACGTAATAAATTATACCAATTTATTACGTGAACTATTCAGGCAATATTGTTGTTTGCTTCCTATATAAGCATATTTATGACAAAAATAATGGCGGTAAGATATGACCGCCTCGCAATGATACTGCAATTATTTTAGAGCGCAGCTCTAAGGTCACCCCAAGGTCACATGACCCCCAAGGTCACCCCAAGGTCACGTGACCCCCCAGGTCACGTGACCCCTCCCCAGGGGTCACGTGACCCCTCCCCAGAGGTCACGTGACCCCTCCCCACAGGTCACGTGACCCCCAAGTCACGTGACCCCCGCAGTCACGTGACCCCCCCAAAGTCACGTGACACTCCTCGAGGTCACGTGACACCCTGAGGTCACGTGACCCCCCGAGGTCACGTGACCCACCCTGAGGTCACGTGACACCCCCCGAGGTCACGTGACCATCCCCACGATCACGTGACCCCCGCCGAGGTCACCTGACCTCCCATATGACGTCACCGACATGCGCATCGTCATCGTCATCATCACTGATGACGTCACCAGTGACGTCACTGATGACGTCAACGGCATCCGCATCGTCATTGTCATCATCACAGATGACATCATCAGTGACGTCACTGATGACGTCACCGACATCGTCATCGTCATCATCGCTGATGACGTCATCGGAGTCCGCATCGTCAACGTCACTGATGACGTCATCAGTGACGTCACTAATGACATCATCGGCATCGTCACGTGACCCCTCAAGGTCACGTGACCCCCCCCATGTCACTTCACCCCCAGTACCCTTTCCTCCTCCTCCTCAAGAGCTGCGCTCTAATTCGGCGTTACAGGGAGTTGTAAACGGCTTTCACTTTTTTATAAAGTTAGTAATATTTGTAGGTACTGATTAAACAGGAGATATTTTTCTAGTAACTGTATAGTTAGTGGCACATGTAGCTTATACCATCACATCCAGTTATAGTATGAAATGATTGATTTTAGTTCAAACATTGATGGTGTGATGAGTGCTATTGATCGATTACCCACAAAATCAAGCCCAGGGCTCTATGGGTCATGCTCTAAGCTACTAAAACTGACTAAAAGTGCGTCAGGCGTTGTGCTTGCCAGCCTTTTCCAGCAGTCACTTGACACCGGTTGTGTGCCGACCGACTGGAAATTGGCAAATGTATTTCCAATTTATGAATCCAGAATCCGAAACTGCAACAAACTATTCGCCTCGAGACCGAACCGTGTCGCCACCGTGCGGCCGAAATTGGAAACGCGCGAAAGCGGGGATGCCGCCGTGCGTCGTCTGCTACGGGCGCACGCTCAGAAGCATGGATTTCGACGACGCAAGCTCGTTTCAGGCTGAGCTTGATAGTCCTTATTAAATGTTTTATGTTTTTTTGCCGTTTAATCTTGCTAAAGGTTGTGTTTTATCGTTTCCTATGCTTAGAAATTCAGCAAAGCGATTATTATTAAGTCGGAAGCTTCCATAATCTTAGTGTGTTGGTTTGTATGCAGTCGCTGGCTTTAAGTATTTTTGTTATCTCGCACAAACCGTGGCTTTCATAAAACATTGAATGTTGAGTGGGTCTGTGGTTTGATTAGAAAATGAACCCGACTGATCGCTATTCTTTAATAGACTAATGAATCCATAAATCCGTATGTTGATTTTTCGCCGGTCATATTGCGTGAAAGACGTTAAAACTACACATTATTTGACTGGTTTTACTATGTCATAAATGGCACATTCCATTCCCATTTTAAACTTCGCATTGTGAGTGCCACATTAATATTTACACGGGAAGCCTTTTAAAATTAAGTATTTTTAAGTTAATATTTAAACAGAATAATCACCCTTGGTGAAATGACAAGCCCGTTGAAGTAGTTTACCGTGCAAGCCTGTGTCACAAAAGAAATAAAGATGTCAAAAATATTAAAGCAGGCATTTTTTACTCCTTGTTGACTTTCTTCAGCACAAGACTCCAATTAACTGGCAAAAAGAATTGCTATTAAAGCATTACTTGAATAATCTGAAAGTTAATTGATGAACTGCCGAGTCCCGATATACCTTAGGTCAGGGCGGAGGGTGATCGGAAAGTCTTGTGAAGGTCGCTAGCCCTCATAAGTAAAAGAATATCACTGCTGCCGATGCTGCCTGTGTCGGGGTGTGCGTCGTTTGTTGGGGTTGCAGAGTCTACTGTGTTTGAATACAATATTATTTAACCAGAAATTTATAGTATTAGCCTCTTGACATCCGTGGCCCTCACAAAGAAAATTGAAGTGGGTGAACCCACACTACCGAGAAAAGCATTTAATAACATGAACATTGCTGCGTTGATCGGTTAGACTCTTTTATCACAATCATGGTAGATATATTTGAACGATTTGTTTCACTTATTTCAGGTGTCCTGCCAACCGTGCAGTTTGCAGATTTTAACTAGAACAGACAAACTCTCCTCATCGTAACGCTGTAGATTTGTTCAGACTCCAAAAAACTTACCCACACATGGCACAGTAAACGGGCAGAGGAACTCAATAGCATGGTAATTTCCAAAACATCGCTAACTTATTTTCGTTCTAAATATTTATATTACTAGAAAGCTAGAAGTTAAAAAAAGCATAGAAGCCGCGATTTCACAGCTTACAGTACCACTATTATGTTATCTGGGTTGGAATTTATTGTGTTTTTTTTTTAATTCCCACGTTGATGAACCGATACATTGATTTTAAAAGAAACAAATATTTAACATAAATATTCCAGTTCAGCCGGAGACAGGCATCTGTCGTGGTAAACCATGCGTTCCAACGTCTGCCTAGAGCAGGCGACGCACCCATAGAAGCGATTATATAAATTTAGGCCTCATGCTGGGAACACGATTTGATCTTCACTAAAGCACCGAACAGTACCGCATCCTTTTCCGCTAGAATTATTTTCCCACCGATAGTTAGCGACAAAATAAACGCAGGAATCTACGCCGTCTCACGCGCGACCGTGGAGAGTCTATGGGGCGGCCACTGATCTCAATGACAATTGCTGGATCGCGCTTGCCGATCCCGCAAGTGAAGCCACCGGACGCAACCCCGCTGGGATACGATTTCCCGTTTTGCTAGCCTTTTGCGGCGGTTTTCCAGCGTGCTGTAGACACGTTTTCTACTCGTTCGTCATCATTCGCTGAGGAAGTTTTTTGAGACTCTGTTTATTGTTGAGACTTGCCGTTGTGAACACGTGGAAAATTTTACGAAAGTGCAGTGTCGCAGGAAAAAGGCACAACGCGTCAAAAGGAAGGGCTGGCGGTGTGTTCAAAGTTTCCTTGGCACGCCGAAGTGCCGTGTCTCTGTGCCTTCGCGCGCTTGGATACCGACCAAGAACCGACGCCGTGTGAATGTGTTTACCGAGTGCAATGTGCGTGAAGCCGTATCAAAAGGTACAACTCGTCGAAGACGTGTCGCCGGTGTCGCGGCGTGATCAAAGCTTCCTTGGCACGCCGAGTGATGCATCTTTGTGCCTTCGCACGCTTGGATTCCGGTCAAGAATTGACGCCGCGCCAAAGTTCTGAACGTGTGTCACGCGTAGATGCCTTTAGATCATTTATATATATCGGCCACGGAGTTCTGGATCGTCCAGCTGTTCCGGTGAGTTGCTATCAATGGAAGGGGGAGATCTGTACGTGTTCTTATGTACTATATTAACCATGGCTATGCCCCAAATCTACTCTAATAGATTCCGTGGGAGCACGAATAGGGCAACGTTGTGGAGCCAGGGGGCTTTTCGAAAGCAAAAGTACAAGACGGCGAGAATGAAAATCTTTGAAGCGTGGCCGATATGGTCGTCTGCAATCTGTTGACCAATTACAATTAGGCGAGCCGCGCTCAAACGTCAAGTGCAATTAAGTAGGTTGATAATAAGCCAGCACTGATCAGTGATGAGGAGCTGTTGTGCACGGTATTGTGTAAATCGTCTAAGGACGAAAAAAAGACGCACCTTCCCCCCATCTTCCGTCGCTAGTGGACGCTGGATTAAGCTCGTTCCTAAACCGCGAGGGGAAAAGACGCTGATCCAGAGGCACGAACAGCTTCACGCACATTGCACTCGCTAAACACATACACACGGCGTCGGTTCTTGGTCGGTATCCAAGCGTGCGAAGGCACGGAGACACGGCACTTCGGCGTGCCAAGGAAGCTTTGAACACGCCGCCAGCCCTTCCTTTAGACGCGTTGTGCCTTTTTCCTGCGACACTGCACTTTCGTAAAATTTTCCACGTGTTCACAACGGCAAGTCTCAACAATACACAGAGTCTTCAAAAAACTTCTTCGGCGAGAGACGATGAACGAGTAGAAAACGTGTCTACAGCACGCTGGAAAACCGCAGCAAAGGCTAGCAAAAACGGCAAATCGTATCCCAAGCGAGTGAAGTCCGGTGGCTTCACTTGCGCTGCAGCGAACAAGCGGGGAAGCGCGATCCAGCAATTGTCATACAGATCAGTGGGGGCGGCCGTTCTCCTATCGCCGCTCTGATGATGATGATCGCGCGACCGTAGCGCCACCTCTAGGTCGATCTCGAGGCCAATAGACTCGGGTAGATAATAAAGGATTCTCAAAGATCCACCGCTGTGCGACCTGCGTCTGCCATGTCTCAGAGCCGTATATTGGGAGAGTTTGGCAAGTGGGTGTGGCGACAATGGCGCCGGAGGGGAGAAAAGTAAATGAAAGGGAGGAGAGCGCCGAAGGAGCGAGAGAGAAAGAAGGGAGCAGAAAGGGGACGACCGCCATTTTTTCGCATTGCTGTCGGAGACTGGTCGGAGAAGAGCAATGTGAGGTATACCACCATATGTCAAATCAATTAGATTTCATTGCCCTTCAAAAAGACTTGAATAGCATAATGCTTTGGTGTGAAACATGGCAAATACAAATAAATATAGAAAAAAACAAAAACGATAATATTTACAAACTGTTCTTTCATTGCACATCATGACTACACCCTCAATTCAAAATTAGATAAAGTGACGTAATTTAAATATCTGGGTGTTCATCTAAGTCCTAATCTTACATGGAATAATCATATAGACTACATTCTTAAAAGAGCACATTGATTTTTAGGATTTATGAGAAAACATTTGTACATGGCAACAAACAAAAAAAAAACTACTAGCATACACTGCTCTAATTAGGCCAAAGTTCGAGTATGCACCTATAATGGGGAACCCGCATCAAACGTATTTAAATGACAGGTTAGATTATCTTCAAAACAGTGCAACTCGATTCATACTCAAACAATACGCACCCGTAAGCGTCACACAACTTAAAGCCTCGATCTCCTTACAAACACTTCAGCAGAGAATATATCTTCCTAGGCTATCGTATTTTAACAAGCTATTTCACTCTTCAACTGAATTTCGCGAGAATAACGTCATCCCCCCCCCCCCCCCCCGTATCTTTCCTCTTCATGATCACCCCAACATAGTTCAAATTCCCTTCGCAAAAACTAACTTCTATAACGTTTCTTCAGGGAATAGACGACTGGAATGGGTTGGCAAGCGAAATCGCACAGACAACAAACCATGACACGTTTGTCTCATTGTTACGTGCCTCTTTGTCATGACATCTATTTTGATTTTCTTTTCTAACTTGCACGTGTACGTTTGGTACATTTCTATTTCCACTTGTAAATTTCATAATGGCTGAGTAAGTGTTTTCTATAGGGTTTTCCGTGTACCTTCTTCTTTGGTAGCACGTGTACATTTCTCCTGTACTACTTTATAATCACTTAGATATTATTACGCGCCGGTGTCCGTGACCATGCACCATGTTACGCGTATTGAGTTATGTAACCCTTTCATGTTTTCATACAATTGCAACATTGTACGACTATGATGATATTCTATGTACCCGATCTATGTAATGCCCCCTGAGGCCTTTAGAGGTAAATAAATAAATAAAGAAATACCTGGCACTTTGTGATGCAACTTGTTATGCAAAGAGACAGTCAGATGTGTAAAAAAATAATTCTGGCTTATTTATAAATTCTAACCTTGTTCCTACCTGTTTTTGTTTATTATTCCAACTTCAAACCGGGTTATTATAGAGATTACAAACCTTGAATGCTGTAAGCATCTTTTTTTTTTTTCTGCTATTATTAGTCGGACCAATCTGCAGGCCTAGGCAGGTCGTTTGGAGGGAACAGCGCAAAAAGGACGTAGGACGAGGTCGAAGAAACACACAGACAGGGCGCTGACTTACAACTGAAAGTTTATTGCTCTGAAGAAAGAGAAATAAACACAGAAAGGAGGAAGGGGAGAGAACAAACAAATCAAACTAATAACATGCGGCATCACCCACGCCCACGCTCCGTCACACGAACCTGCCACACTTTCTTACAAAATCCACCTCGTCATTTGCAAGGGCAACCGAAGAAGCGCTCACACACGTGTCAGCTCCGATAGACGCGATAAAAAATGCTTCGTCTATCTCCCTCGCAGTTTTGTTTTTGTGACGAGACAAAATCTTTATGTCACGCAATGACGGCGTGCAGCCACACCTGTCACAATGAACCGCTAGGTTTCCTGAGGGCGAGGAACGCAAAGAAAGGGAATGTTCTTTTGCCCTTACGTTAACACAACGCCCGGTTTGACCAATATACACCCTGCCGCAGGACAGGGGGATCTGGTACACGACCCCGCTTACACAGGCGACGTACGGGGTGCGATGTTTGACGTCGCACACAACGGAAGGGCGTCCCTCTCTACTAACAGCAGCACAAAGGTGTGAAAGCTAAGATGGCGCCGAGAAGACGACAGGCACCTCAAACCTACCGGCAACACGCTTAATTCGGTGGGACAAGGCATGGATATACGGAAGTACGACATATAGGGTCGAGTGTAGCACCGGTGCTTAGTGATATCTATTTGGCGAGGTGTGATAGAGGCATTGCTGGCAGGCTGGATGGACGCGTTTTGAAAGTGCAAATATATGTAGATGATTATCTCATTGCCCTTAAACCGAGCCTTGACAACGACTGTGTTGAAACGGTTAAAGAGATTGTGGACATTTTTAGTGAATGTTCCCAGGGCCTAAGTTTTAAGCTCGAGGTCCCGACAGAAGGGGCTTTGCAATTTTTGGACATTAATCTCCGCCTTGGGACGTCACACGTGTGCTGGGCCTATGATCCTAGATCAAAGAAGGGATTACTTCCTTATGACTCGGCACACTCAAAATTGTGAAAAGGGCTATTGCTGGGTCGTGCCTCAGGGCGTCTTTGTTAAAATCATGTCACCATAGGTGTGGGTCAACTTTTATGACTCAGGTTGATAGGCTTGCCTCTGCGGGCTTCCCTTCGGTGGTTGTGGGGGGTGTTGCTGAGTCCCTTGTTCGGATGTTTAGGGGGCACGCTAGTCCTGGGAAAAAACAAAATCTATCCACTAGACCTGTCGTACTTCCGTATATCCATGCCTTGTCCCACCGAACTAAGCGTGTTGCCGGTAGGTTTGAGGTGCCTGTCGTCTTCTCGGCGCCATCTAAGCTTTCACACCTTTGTGCTGCTGTTAGTAGAGAGGGACGCCCTTCCGTTGTGTGCGACGTCAAACATCGCACCCCGTACGTCGCCTGTGTAAGCGGGGTCGTGTACCAGATCCCCCTGTCCTGCGGCAGGGTGTATATTGGTCAAACCGGGCGTTGTGTTAACGTAAGGGCAAGAGAACATTCCCTTTCTTTGCGTTCCTCGCTCTCAGGAAACCTAGCGGTTCATTGTGACACGTGTGGCTGCACGCCGTCATTGCGTGACATAAAGATTTTGTCTCGTCACAAAAACAAAACTGCGAGGGAGATAGACGAAGCATTTTTTATCGCGTCTATCGGAGCTGACACGTGTGTGAGCGCTCCTTCGGTTGCCCTTGCAAATGACGAGGTTGATTTTGTAAGAAAGTGTGGTAGGTTCGTGTGACGGAGCGTGAGCGTGGGTGATGCCGCATGTTATTGGTTTGATTTGTTTGTTCTCTCCCCTTCCTAATTTTTGTGTTTATTTCTCTTTCTTCAGAGCAATAAACTTTCAGTTGTAAGTCAGCGCCCTGTCTGTGTTTCTTCGACCTCGTCCTACGTCCTTTTTGCGCTGTTCCCTCCAAACAGTATGTACCACCAACTAGCCCAACTACATGCCTTGCTAGGCAGGTCGTTAGGAAAAATCACGCCGAGCGTCCTTTTCTGCGACCAAACCAGCGCGGACAGAACGGAAACACGCAAATGACAAGCAGCAGTTAACAGAGTTGAATAAAAAGGGAAAGGTTGCGACGGGCTCGGACAAAAGGTGGACAAAGTTCTAAATTACCGACTCCCTCTGCGTACAACCTAAAAAAAAAAGAGATGTCTCCGAGAAATTGCTTAGGAAAAGCACCCAAAAGCACACAAAAAGAGAGATGGTCTCAAGGGAACCTCTTCACTCATATTGGGCAAGCAAGCACTCGTACTCACAGATGGTTTACGCCGGCGGGGGTGCGCTTTGTGTAGGCGCGTAAGTGTGCGTGTTGATGGAATGAGCGATGTTTTTAAGGTGGCGCCACCGGTCACGAAAAGGAACGCCGCGCCCCTATCCCCCTTCTGGAGGAGCATTCGCTGCACGCATACCGAACCGTACATAAACATGCACGCACACACACATGCTTCAGAATCCGTTTCTGCCCCAATGCGGTTCCTCTTATTAACACAGAGGTTCGGGCGAGTTGGTTGCTCATGATGTACAGGGGGAACAGCGCACCCGCAGAACAGTCATTCAAATCAACATACACACAAAAGAAAGACACACTTACTCAGCGCTGAGTAAGTGTGTCTTTTGTTTGTGTATGTTGATTTGAATGACTGTTCTGCGGGTGCGCTGTTCCCTCTGTTCGCGGTTCCTCTCCCAACCCCCCGAACACGCTTCCAAAAACTTGTTACTGCAAAAAAAAAATAATGGCTCGTTTGGCCCTCTTTGGCCCGCAATGTAGACTTGAATGCAAAGCCCGTACCCAGTCCGGGCCCTATAAATGTAGCCGTGAAGCCCGAGGCCGGGCCGGGGGCTGAGCCGACCCGTGGCCCGCGGGCTGGCTTGTGCCAGTGCTGACTTCTACCTGCGACGCTGACCGCACGCCGCTTTGTTATGACTAGGCGGACGCCTCCAGTTCGCGGAGAGCGAGGGAGTTAGCGCAATTACACTCGTACTGTTGGAGAGCGAGTCGAATGGGACGGCCAGAGAAGCTTTCGCGCGCGCCCTTCGAGATCTCGGAGGCTATGTACACTCGGCCATCCTGATTTACCGGCCGTCCCGGTCGGAATCTTCTGCAGACCCCTCAGAATCAAAGTCGATGTTCTCCACGGCTTGAGCTTGTCCACAGGCGAAATTCAGCAGTAGGGTCCTCGGTTTCGCTGACTCCCTGGAAGGTCTGCGATGCAGTAGCTACCATTGGGGAACCTTTCCGTGATAATGTACGATTCTTTGTCCATTTGTTTCACTTTTTTGGACTCTCCGCTCGCTGTAGACTCTGGTTATACAAGTACTACGTCTCCTGGCTCGTATGACGCATTGTACGCGTTGCCAGACTGACTTCTGACAAGCGGTTCGAGGTGGTCAATGTGGATGGCATAGAAGGTCTTCTCGACATCCTCGATGCTGTGCAACTTTCCCGGTTTATTCCCGGAATGCGCGTCTTGTGAAAAAAACACTCGGTGAAAACGGAGACATATTTCGTACGTAGCTTTTTCTACCTGTGAGCCAATACGCCTCTCTGTTTTTCGCGAGGGTCTTGTCCACGGCGAAGTGCCAATGTCATCGTGGCTCCCCTTCACCGCCCTCCAACGTGCCTGGCTTGGAGTAACACAGAGAGGTTCCCCCACAGAGTGGGTCTCTCGAAACTTCCTGAAGGCCTTACTGTTACGCAATCAGTATTTCTTTCGAACGCGACGATTTTCTTTGGTGAGGTGTTGCTTTCTCTCGAGTATCCCCTTCAATGCCATGATCTTGGAATCATTCCGCTGGGCGATAGCGAGGCAGTCTTCGATCCCGACGTTCGTGGCAAGGACCAGTAGACCGCTGACAACTTCCATTCAATCTGGAGGGTCATAATTACAGCGACCTGGCGAGTCGATATGAACCATCGTTGTCCGCTTCAAGAATTTGATCTCAAAGGTAAACTCCCGGAGACGAAGCCACCACCTGCCAATAAGCGTTATTTTGCTCATCGTTGTGTTCACTGCATTGCATTTGGTCACCACTTTGAAGTTCAGCCCAGCCAGGTAGGTCCGGAACTTCTTGAGCGCCTACGCAACTGCTGACGTTTCCAGCTCATGCAGGTGATGTTATGTGATGGAATTAATACTGACAACCTTAAGGAATACAAACACAGGGGCACTTCTTTGGTTCGGAAAACCTTCTTCTCTTCTTCGGCTTGCCGTGCGAGTGCTCGAACAATACGAGGCACACACAAAATACAACAAACTTCCCCGAATGAGATGTCGAAGCTCATTAATTACACTAAATCTAAGGGGTACAACAACTGTACGGGTCGCTTGTCTTCTGCTCCCGCGGGTAACAAAAGTCTGCAAGAACGCACCCTGCCCCATCCCTTTCCCATGAACATCTCCCTGATTCGGCACGTCCTCCAGAGGTGCCAGGCGGTCTTCTTTCAGGAGTGCCAAATCACCCACTTGGAGGTCGCTTGACGTGGCAGGTCTACAGTGGTGCACCGATCTCAGCGTCAGTAGGTACTCCCGACGCCACCTGCGCCAGAAGGTTTCATGGTGGTAACACGGTACCTCAAGCGCCGTGACAACTGTGCGCCGCGGTCGCTGACTCCGCTGGTAAGCGGTAAGGTTAGGAATAGCTCGTGTCAAAGCCTAAATCATGACGCGGTTCTCAGAACCAGCAACGTTTCTTTACGTCGGGGTACTTGGACTGAACTATATCACTGTGGCGGAAACAGTACAGCTCTACTTCAGATTCCATGCACAAAAAAAAAAAAAAAAAAAGCAAGGCAAACTTGGAACGCAAGGCGGACTTAACTGAACATCTCACCAGAACTGAAGTTCACTCATTAGGTCCACAGTCGTGAGATATGTGGCCCTGCTGGCCGCAGATGTAGCACGCCTTGCCGTCATCGGGGCGCTCTGGCGATATGGCCCGTTCCACCACAGTTGTAGCACGACATGGGACCCGAAAAGAAGGACCGTAATGACCCATCTCCTTCGAGCCGCCTCATATGCCATCAGGACCACCAGGACGGCCTCCGCGACCACCACAAGAGCCGTATCCGGCGGAACGGTAGGAGCTGCCGAGCGAACCACCGTCCCCGTAGCCGCCTTCGCCGTAGCGTGCTCCGCCACCACTGTAGCTTCTGCCGCCGCCGCCGTAGTCGCCGCCGCCACCACCATATGCGCCCCCGCCTCCGTAGCCGCCGTCCCAGCTCCGGTTTCTGTTGCTGCTGCTGCGTTTGTCACCTTCCGGGCACTCGCGGGCGAAATGGTCCTGCTTGTGGCACGCATAGCACTCCTGACCACTGATGTCCAGCTGTCTCGGCGATGAGGGCCAAAAAGGACTTGAAATTCAAGCGGAGAGGGACTAGAAGCAACACGCCGGCCGGGTTCCTTGCAGCAAAAGGATTGCCGTAGATTTAGTTGTTCCGACTTGGCCCTGCGGAACTCATCCAAACACCGTGTCCACTGCCATCAATTTGCGGCTCAGGCGCATCACGCTTCAGGTGACGGCATTCGAGTAGTGATTGGCCCCGACGATAAGCCCGATTCCGTCCTCGACGGCATTGTCTGGTGCGACGTTCGCGATGTTCTTGCCCTCCACCTTCATCGGTGTCACCACGACCTCCAATGGGGCCATCATGAGGTCAGCGCAGATGCAGGGTACCTCGAGAGCCTGCACCCGGACTTCTTTCCTGTCGAACCGACTCTGCAGCCAAAGCTTCGCCCGGCGGCACTTCGCTAGATTTGTCGTTGCGTTCCCGGCAAAGGTGAAAATGCTGAGGTCCTCCTCGCCCAGCATCCTGAGACGCAGCCTCTCTGATATGTCGCGTCGGACAAACGTGCGCTGACTACTACCATCCAACAGGAGTCGGAGGAGCTTACGGACCTGAAGACGTTCGGCCCACACACGTGCTGTCTGCAGGAGCTCCTGGCTCTTGCTTGGTCCGGTTGTGTTGTCTTAGATTCCGAGTGATGATTGCAAAACCTTCCCTCCTGCTACCTCCTCCTTCACCGCTTCACCGCTGTCCCTTTCTGCTTATGTACCGCGTCTTGTCACGTTGGGACAGCGCATGGCGGTGAAGTGTCGTCCGCCACACCGCGCACATCTCAGCGATCTGGCACCTCTGCATACTCGTGACAAGTGTCCTCGTTTTGGTGCAACGGAAACAGAGGTTTTCTCGCTGCAGTACCGCTCTTCGGTCTTCCAGCAACATCCCAAAAGCGCCGCCGTCCGGGCCGTGAACGTCCGTGCGACAAAAGACGCATTTATTGCCTGCATCGGTTGCTCTGGTAAGCGCCGCCGCCGATGCAACTCGGGGTCCCTCTGCGCTGCCGCTGTCGTTCCGCCGACGTACCGTGCCCTCAGTTGCCGGTTGCATGCTTTCGCCGCACTGCACCTCACCTTTCAAAAAAGCTCAAGAACCCTCGCAGCCCGTTTTCTCGGTTTCTGACTGCGTGTCTACCTTCCGGCTGTACTCCAGCCCAATATCGGCAGGTATCGCCTTACGAAACACCGTCAGGAGCAGCACTGCATACAATTTATCTTCGAGCCCGAGGGCCTCAAGGCTGCGGACACCCGTCTCAATTTGGCCGTACAACGTTCTGAGTCTCTCGACGTTCCTGGATTCGTGCATCGCTCGAGTAGCCATCATCCTCGACATGAGGTCTTCGACAATTAGGCCCGTTTGCCCGAATCTTTGGGTAAGAAGGGCGAGGGCAACATTTTAGTTTTCGGTTGTTGTTGGAGCCACTCGATCGCGACGGAGGCCCTACCAATGAGGTAGCTTTTCAGGCACCTAAATTCGTGAGTGGCGCAGAGCTACTCGTTCTGATGGATCGTTGGGCGCAATTGGCCCCAGAAGCCGGATCATAACCGAATGTCTCCTCCGATTTTAGTGGTCTCCAATTTCGGTAGCCTTACTGTTGTCAGGGCGTGGTTAAATGAAGGTTGTCCTGAGTCGCTGCCGTGTGTCGAAGAACTTAACTCATCGTCTCGTGTTCCCTGAACTTTCGCTTCACTCGTGTTTTGGCTACGCTGATGCGTTCAGCATACCCTTCAGAGCCACTCACTTCCTCTTCAAGAACTTCACCTTCGACCGACGGCTCGAGTTCTCTGTCGAGCTCTTTTAGGGAGGCTTCTTTTAGATGAAAAATGTCAAGCTTTTCTTCCAGCACACCTATTTCAGTGGGGTCCGAAGTCAGCAGGGCGCCGACCACGTTGATCACTTTCGCTGTGGCGGCGCGCAGATTGTTTCTTTTTCTTTTAGGGCGGTCGATACTTTCCTGGCTCTGGTGCGGCATGTCGTGGTTGTAGTTAATTCCCAGGTTTCGGCACCAAATGTTATGTGATGAAATTAATACTGACAACCTCAAGAAAGGCAGACACAAGGACGCTCCCTCAGTCCGGAAGACCTCATACTCTTCTTCCGCTTGCCATGCGAGTGCTCACGCCACACGAGGCGCACACACAATACAGCAAGTGATATTTTTCTTCCTAGTCGGTTGTCCGTCGGCTGGCGTACATTATTGGAAGGAGCTCTTCGTCCACTTGCTCTTCTAAGACGATCGCCCCCGACCTATTCTTGCTGTCATCTGCACAGGCTTATGTTTTTGCGTCAAAGAAGAAATGTACCACGAGAGGCTTTGCAATCAGTCTCTTTCTCAGCTCGTCAAACGCGGCGTCGTGCTCCGTCGTTCATCTCCGGGATTCGTCCTTCAACGTCAGCATTGCCAGAGGTTTAGCAATGATGGCGATCCCCTTTACAAATGGTCGGAAGTAAATCGCAAGACCCCAAAATTGATGCACCTGGTGGACGTTCGTGGGCTTTGAAAAGTCGAGGACACACTTTAGCTTGAGTCTTTCATGTCACACCCTTCCGGCAGAGATATGATATTTGGGGTAGTCCACTCGGTCCCAGAAAAACTAGCACTTGCTCAAGCGTAACGTTGGTCCTGATCCCCGGAGGAGGTCAAGCACCATCCAGAGATGATCGAGTTTCTCCTCTACGATGGCTGTCGGGAGAAAAATGTTGTCCATCTACGCGAGTGCCAAGGAGTAAGGCAGGGGTCACAGAACAGCGTTGATCATCCTCTGGAACCCTGCCGGAGCATTTTCAAATCCAAAAGGTTTTCGGCCGAACTTGTAATGGCCGACCGGAGTGACGGATTCGGTCTTGTGTCGCCACTCTTCTGACATGGGGATCTGGTAGTAACCCGACGTCAGATTGAGGCTCGTGAAGAAGCACATTCCTCGAAGACAGTCTAATAGGTCGTCAATCAGTGGATGTGGGTACCTGCCCTTCTTTGTCTGGCGACTCAGGGCGTGATAGTCCACGCAGAGTCGTCGTTCACCCGTCTTCTTCCGCACTATGAGGATAGCGTTCGCGTATTTCGAAGTTGAATTGGCGACGCTTCCCGCTTCTTTGAGTTCTGGGATAGTGTCGCTGGTGTGAGCTCATTTTGGGGTCGCCAGTTTGATCTTTATTTCGGCCATTTGCGTATGTCGAACTTCGGAAATATTCTGTGCGTAGCAGTCACTCTACTCGTCGATGCGTTGTTTGAGCACGTCTCGCTGCTTCGAATTACACCCTGTCTCGTTTGGATTTTCTCGTTTGACACGGGCTGCAACTCGGCCAACCCACGGTAACTTACAAAGATGAAATGGAGTCGATCTCTATGCAAGCTGGGTGCTCAGCAGCGCTTCTGTGGTGGGAGGGGTCATCACTGCAGCGACTCGAACACCCTTTGCTCAATCGATCGATTGGAAACTAAAATAAAAAGTAAACACCGTGTTTACAAAATGGAACGCTAACGTTTTAAGAGCCCCTTTCGATGCCGTCGAGCTAGGATGAGCGGCTGCTCAGCCGTCTGCGAAAACGAAGCCTTGCAACATCCAACCTGGCGTAGGCACTCAGACGTTCCCTACCGCTGCTTCCTACCAAGGTATCTGCGATACCGCTGCTGCGGTAGGTTTCACTTTGCAATTTACGGTTCGCGCTTTTCATGCCATGTGTTATGGTAAAAAATCGTAAGTTTTCTTGCCTACCTTGCATTCAGCAGTGGACAGTCCGTTATGCTAACGGACATGTCGTCGGCGCCTTCCAGGGAATTGAAACAAAGACAGCATTGTTCGTACTGGTTGACGTATTTATTCAGTCATTTGCATGACAAGAAAACATAACGCTGTCCCTTTGAGCAGGAGTTTCAGTGAAAAGATGAAATATTAAGCGCAATATCTAGGTTAGCAAGCGGTACTACTGTGAAGATTGTGGTCGGTTTGCCTTGCTGCATACCCGACCCGGAGGAAGAACACGGAGCCAACTGTTTCAACAACAAGAAACTACATTTAATGGGACATGGCCGAGACGATTAACATGGTCACCAGCGGCGCCTCAGTCCAGGCAGCGACTTCCTGCGCGCCGCCTCTGATCTGCCTTACCAAGGCGGCGCATCCGATGTGCGCGTGGCTGGCGTGACGTCGCCGCCACGCGGGAAAAGTTCGGCACATTTGCCTCGCAGTCGGGCAACTGGGCTGGGGAGCCGCCAGGGTGCCCACAAGATACAATGAAAGGCGCTGTTAGCGCGAACACGACATGAATGTTTGTTTTTTTACTTTTAAAAGCTATCAGCGGGCACCAAACATTATTACTTAGATTAGTTCTCCAGGTAACTCTCTCAAGTTTTGTAGACACAAGTGCAAATATTGCGCTAGAACATGTGTCTTTGTGATTTTAAAAGTATCATATCTTGTAAATATGAACCCTGTTTGTATTGTATTTGGACTGATATCTGTCCTCATATATTTCTTATATTTCTAGCTCGTTATGTTCATACAGAAACGCGGATGGGTAAATACATGTTGTTTCATCTTTTTTATGACAAAACCTTTGTAAAGGCGTACCACAAACGCAAAAAAGGAAAAAAAGATTAGCGAAGCCTTTGGGTTACAGAACTTACCCAGAGCCTCACTACTGTCTTATAAAACTTGGGCACTGGAAATGGTTAAAGTTTTAGGGCTTTCCGGCATGAGTCACTTCCCTTTCTTTCCCTATCACGGTGACAGATGACGATCGTATGGAACAAACCACGTTTGTTGTTAATTATTTATGATCTTGGCTTGGTTAATGAATATAGATGACTAACATTATGGACGATTGTTCTGGGGAACGGAAGGGTCCATATTACCGTGACATGACAGAAATAGCAAACAGAAATGTCCGTTTTCGCGGGCGGCATAAAAACACACTTATTACAATTTATGATACTTGTTACATCGAAGCAAACCCAATGTGAAGGGAATGTGCAGCCCTGTCGAGGGGGGGGGGGGGTATGCAAACAGCACTATCGGCGAGGTACGTCTAAAAATCTATTTAAACTGCTTTTAGCTCCAACTGCTCATCCTTCATGAGGTTATTGACTGCGGAATATCAAATACCATCCTGTATGTATATTTGTGATACAACGTCAATGGTTTTAGCTGTGTAATAAGACAATAAAGAAAGTTAGCTGGGCCAGATATTGACTAGCAAACTGGACATCTGGAACAGTTCAACTATCAAAGTAGCCTAGATTCTATCTGTCATAGGTCCTGGTATTACCAGTTCGAGAAAACGGATGTTTCCATAAAAATACCGCCTAAAGATTGTCGACCACCAGCAGGGAAACAGCTCGTCTGAAGAAAGTGGATGCTTGGAGGCTTCTGTTGGTCTATGATCTTGCTCCAAAGAAAGTACCTAGGGAGAAATCTCCAGACGTATTGAACAACATTGTCTCTCACAGGAGCACAGCTGACTGACTTTTTGCACAGTTTGAAGCTCATCTCATTCTGACCGTTCCATGCAAATAAAAAGGTAATACACGGCATTATTATTCGGCCAAACGCCTTCCTTGCTTACAAATAGACCTGTACCAAAATCTTTCAAGACATATTTCTTAATGCTGTGTAGACCTTGCTGTCTGTAGACCACTTTGGGGTGTATCATTTCTGTCGGCGTTTTGATGGGCTTCCAATAGCTGTCGCTTGTGCCTTTAGGTTCAACTATGAGTTATCATGTCCAGAAGTGTAGTAAGTTGGGCGAGTTGGTATGATGACATGATGAACAGAACAGCGCGCACAAAGACAAGGACAGAGAAAAGGAACATGCAGGACACACAAGCGAGTCAGCGCTTGTGTGTCCTGCATGTTCCTTTTCTCTGTCCTTGTCTTTGTGTGCGCTGTTCTGTTCATCATGTCCAGGTTTCCTTGGTGTTGCCACCGAGATCGTATGGTGCGCATGGGATGGAAAAGTCCCTACATTGTTCTTTATCATTTTTGCTGGATGTGTGTTCTCTATCCTCTCAGAATCTGCACAGGAGAATATATACTCACTACATCGAGCGTGCTGGTGAAGTTACGAGAATAAAGGAAGGCGACTAGAACACCGGGAAATTGGTTTGCTTTATCTCCGTGACAATTTAAAACCATATTAGTTTGTCATGTCATAACGCATACTTACAGAAGAGGAACTGGGCTACGAAACATTACATATGGTTGCTCATAAGCTTGAGACTATCGTTGCGTTTTTATTATCATTCCTTTGCCCTAGCCATTCACGTTTTCAAGTACAGCTGATCATAAATTAGACTCCATAAGTCACTGTGGCAGAAGCTACCATGTTGAAGGTTACATATTCAGCTTTACAGGCCATCCAACAATCAAGTTCACTCCACAAAAAGTGACAACGGACACTATTTTCTATCTCTGTGGGTACTTGTCCCTGAGGCTTGTTGGACTAATTTACATTTCTTGAAAACCTGTACGAACAAACGAAAGGAAGACAAACTGGAAATATTGCTTTTCTGCGGACTATAATAAAGACAACGCAAAACGTGAGTTTCAATTCCTCGGAGGTGAGTGCGCTAGTAGGTGTAAAGCTTGCGAAATAATTACACAGACGAGGACGGAGTGTACACCTCACGAAAGCTGTGCTGTGTGTGTTCTGTTCATCGATCTTCAATCCGCACCCCTGCCCGTTTTGTTCTGGATGAGCAGCGCACCGGCGTGCGGTCGTGTATCACTACTGCGTGATGCACGTTAAAGACCCCAGACTAGCGGTTGTACTGCACTGCCTAAATTTCTTGTCTACAGCTGAGAGACAAGTGGCCCGTTGAGGCAGGCCAAGTTCAGGTTGTATGAACATACACACACCGCAACTCCATGCGCAATTCTCTCGTGAGTTTGAAAGTGTCTTTCGGAATGAAGTTATTTTACTATCCATCCTTTTATATATTTCTCATCAAAGAAATAAGCATGGTGGAGCAGTTGAAGGGCTGCCGTAGCCTCTACAAGAAATAAACTAGTACAAACAGGCAGATATTGTAAGATATGAAGTCTGTAAAATAATATAAACCTGGAAGAACTATATTTCTACATAAACTACAATTTACTCGACGGAGATTTAAATCGTCGTGCGCAACAGTGTAAATCTCTACCGAGATTTACAATTTTGCGACCAGAGTTCAGAGAAGGGGAGATTGCGCCAACGGATCATAACATATTTGCAGGACGATCTTTATTCGCAGAAGCACGCGCTGAAAACGTTTGCCGAAATGTGTGCTGTCGCAATGAAATCACAGTGGTATATCTTGTGGACTTCAAACATAAAGCGATTTATACAACTACATAACCTTCAAATGATGCCTGTTGTGGTTAGACAATCAGTTTAGGAAAAGTTTCAATAGGTGTGGAACCTTCCAAACTCACCGTTGTCACTTAAGATCTGAACGAACGGCCGCTTTTTGTCTCCAACGCTGCTTGCGCACAATTTTGCGTAACCGCACGAACGAGGTAGTCCAAAGACACCGAAAACATTACACTCGCCTTAGAGTCCAAAACTCGCGCAGAGCGATGACCGACGCGTCGACGCACCGAAGGAGAGTGAAAGCGCCGAGCAGACGCCAGGATGCACGGACTCCAGCGCAACGGTCTCCAGGTTTCGGAGCGCGTTGAGCGCAGGCGCTATTGCGCACAGGTAGCAATTTCGTTTTAGAAGCGCAAAAAAAAAAATCAAGCTAAAAAATGTAGCCAATTCGATGATGAAGAAAACCTGAAAAAAATATATATATATATTGTCACGACTGAAGCATTAACTTGATTAACGAAATCTTCAACGCTTAATGCGCCGAACCTGTGCCAAGAAACATAAAGTGACTATGACCGTTCAAACTATGACGGCGACGGATGGACGACTCACTCAAGCTGCCATGTAAGGCTGCTTTTGGAAGCGCGTGGGTAACTAGAAGTTTCCGAGCTCGAGCAAACAAGAAGATTCTCGAGTCATCTGTAACATTCCAGTCATGTAAACACAATCACGATAAAGAGGACAAGCGCTGGCGGGGATTAAACCCAAGCCAGCGGCGTGGAAGACGAGCCCGCTGTTGACTGAGCTATTTGCACGCCGTAATATATATTATAATTTTGGGAATAGTCATTTATATTTATTGAAATAATATGCAGTTATAACTGCAGCCAAATAAAGTCTGATTCTTTACTGTTTTCTTTAGGTTTTATAAATGAGCGCTTCCCACCACACGACTGCTGCTGCACACCTTGATGGTGGCGCCATACGTTTTCGTGCTGCGCAACTCGCTTCTTGTCTGGAGGTTGGCTAGGCTGCGTTGATGTTAAGTTCTCTTTACATGAATGGTTCGTCGTCTGTCTGGATAACCAACTTACACTCGTGCTAGCCGTTCGTGCCCTTTTATGTCGAGGTTTTGACTCGACATATTCATGACTGGGGGGGGGGGGGGGTGCGTTTAGTTGACCTCATCGACGCTTGAGACGCCGCATGGAATGCGGTGCTCACTGCCTTATTGGGATCTGCACTGTGCTTCGACTACATATTTGTGCGGGGTGCCCTGCCCGTGATATGGAGCTTGACGAATCCTGCGTACTTCGGGGGCACTACATGGCTCAGAAGCTCAGCTTTTTTCGATAGGTCGGGGCTCTCGATTGAACGGAGCGTGTCGTCATTTTCGTGGACGTTCTCGCGCTCTTCGAAGATTCTCACTCCGTTTCGCCGTCTTAAAATCGTAACGAGTGATTGCTCCGTGGAAGGCTGGTCCACCGAAAGTGGTATGGACTGTGCTCCGCTGGGCACGTCATACACTTGAACGTCCGCCGTCGCTTGGTTGACCGTGATGGAAACACTTGCCTCACCGCATGGTGAGACACGTCCAGATCCATACCCTTCGACGGTAAACGGCGTTGCCAGCTTCGTGTAGGCGATTCTCGGGAGGTCCGTGTCTTCCTGCTGGAGAGTGGCACACTGGCTGCACAAATCGCCATATTTGTGTATGTCCTGACCATTTAGTTTTGCAGGCATGAAGTATTTCTTGTTGACAGCATTCATTATTTTTGGAGGACGCGCGGTCCGCCTTCTCGCTTTTCTGACAGTCTTTCGCCTCTTGTCCCACGTACGCGCTTACAAACGTTGCGCCGCAACTTCAGCTGCTGCGCCGGGCAGTTGAAGGAAACGTGACCTTAGTCGTTGCAGTTAAAGCAGAACGTCTCTCCTCTTACGTTGAAGAGCGGTTTCCCCCTCAATATGAGCGGAGGACGGCCCGGCCTGTCACAGCCTATCCCGCCGTGTGCCCACGGTCGAACCTGCGGCTCGGGTGCCTCTGCCGTCGAAAGGGCTCCAGCCGGGTGCAGCAGTAGCATCCACCGAGGTAGCGAAAAACTAGCGACATAAAGTGTTCCGGCAGAACATGGAGCTATGTCTGAGTAGAAAACAAAATCTGCGCGGTGATGTTGACAGATTGCGCAACCAGGCCGGTAGCGAACTACCCTCAAATAAATTACTAAGGAAGCACATTTGACACTCAACGAAGAATACATCGAAGCGAAAACGAGGATCCGCGGAAACACGCTTGACGCTTTCAGTGATACAGTCTTCATATCCACGACCCCCTCAACGGCCCCGCATTCCGAGACGTCGCCTTCACGTGCTCTGGCGGCGAGAGGAGGGGGCTAGGCGACAGGGGCGTTGCCAAATAATTATAAACCACTCCATCAGGGGCTGTTTATGAAGCGGCCGTCGTTCTGTCAAATGCAATTTACGAGAGTATCCTGAATTCCCTTGGTAAAATATTTGCTAGCCTCCTCGTTGCCTTCTCCGTAACCTCTCCTCTCGCGTTTCTGCTCGTTTTTATTTTTATTTGTTGGCTCGCGTGTCGTTTTGTAGGGTGCAGCGGGCGTGCGGCGCTTGCTTCCGCTTGTTTCATGCGTCGCTTTCGTATGTTGCAAACAGCGATATCATACCGTGCCAATATCCGAGTTTGGTGTGATACAAATTGCCATGCTAGTTGACAAGCGCACAGCGCACTGTTCCGCCGATGCAATGGGATAAATTTGGATGAACGTTGGGATGCATTTAGTTTGACACATTCTATAAATCAATTGATCATAGACTTGTCAAAACATATTACGATAAGAGCGGGACAATTAGTAAAATAACTTCACGTGAGATTCAGGAATAGCAATAAATATATAAATCTGCATAGCATAGCACATGTTGCATGAATGCCTTTCAAATAGGCTGTTTAATACGTTTTGCAAGATATTAAACAAACAAATTTTCAAAATGCCAGACCGACAAGTTTAAACCCCAGCTCACAACAGTCAATTAAATATTTACAATATTCACACATGTCAAAAAGCAAACTTGAAGCTCCAGCTCCTTAATACGGACACAAATGAACCTCGCACACGATTTTAAGAGAAAAGTATGTACACCAAATGAAATTACACGTAACAGCAATCACAAACTTACACATAGAAGCAATTGCTATAATCCTGAGCTACAGAGAGGCATACGCTTATTTAAAATGTTTTAAGAGCCAAAATGTAACGAAACAAATGAATGGCACGAGTTTAAAACACAAAACAATTTACTGACAGAATGTTCCAGTTACAAGTATGTACAAGCACCCCGAGCTAAAAAAAAGCAGGTGTCAGGTTGTTTACACAATTTTAAATACTAAATATTTATATCAAATAAATTATCAACATGAGCCCAAAACAAATAAAGCTATTTACAGGACTTGAAGCACGAAATGTGCACACCGTACCACCTTTAAATGCACGAACAAACACTAGTACAAGTCTAACCTAAAACAAGAAATCAGACAGCTATTCGCAAGGTTTCTAGGCGCAAGGAAAACTACAAGTCATTGTCACTGTCTAAAGACGTTTTAAAACGTGTAGAACCAAGTAACGAGAAAGCATACAAGCTGTAATAGAATTTCAACTAAGGAGAATATTTTAACATTGACAATTACGACGAAAGTATTTTTCGTTTACCTTACTCAGGTGGTTTGGGCGCATGAAACTTGAGTATTCTTAAATGTCATAAGTGTCACCGTAAACGCACATTCACATACAAATCAAGGAAGTGCCCTGGTGCAAAAATGATGTTCAGGGGAGGACACCAAGAACTGTAACCCGCGCTCCACAGCTGTTGGCATGAGAATGTGGTCTTGTACGTGCTGAAGAACAATGTGTGATAAGCCCCTGAAATACTCGAAGAATGAAGTGGAAGAGACGGAGAAGGAACCAAAAATTGAGCGTGGGACGTGTGCTTAAAGACGAGGATGAAACTGTGCCTCTGACGTGAAGTTCTCACTTGCAGCCTTCAAACCTTTTTCATCAAGCTGGCATGAGGCTTTCTGACGGAGGAACTGAACCAAGTACCCAGCAAAGTGATAAAGAACATTTTCTTACACAATGTTGTAATCTGGTTCAAAGAGGAAATTCAATTTCTTCAGTGCCAATTGAATCCAATGGTTTTGGCTGGTAACTGACTGCAGCGGATACAAGGAGACGCCTTAATTGGACCAGTAGTGGTGAGTGTCCGATTCACCATTCCCTTGGAGGGAAAGCTGGAACATATTTCCGAGGAAAATCTGTTTTAGTCCTTCCACAAACTGGAAAGGTTGGACGTCTCGTTGCATTCATGCTGCTATCTGATCATGCCGAACATGTTTTCCAGTGGGTCTTGGTTCCGTCGCCTAGATAAGGGGTGGTTGGATCCGAAGTTTTGGCTCAGATCTTCCCACAGCAAGAGGATATTGATGGTAATTTGCAATCCTTTTTCTGTGTGAGGCCGTCGTGACAACCGAAACAGATACTGCGAGACCCATTAGCTTTTTGAGAAAATAAATTCAGTATGTCCAGATCTAATTTTTCGGCGTTCTGACTGTTCTGACTGCTTGAACTGTTGAGCAAATCAAACTTTTTGTCCATATCTTCGAGCAAGACGCAGGTGGCCTGTGCTTCAGAAGCAGCTCCCTCAGAGAGATGAGAGTGGCAAGAGCACGTGAGAATGTGTCACTAAAAACCTGCGCAGCATATTTAGCATTCATATTTCCAAAAGGAGCCTGACAGATATGTCGATCATTGAGTTATTTTGCCTTCGCAGGTTCAAGGGCAGTTTGTTTTTATAAAAGTGAACAATGTACTTCCATTTGGTCAAGGTTGTTGTCAATGTTTTGGTCATGCTTGCGAAAATTGTTGCGTGTGAACTTGAGAAGGTGAGGGGTGTCGATTCGAAAGTACGCTTGGGTGTCACTGAGAGAAAATAAAGCATGTTCTACTTTGAAACCCAACAAGCCTACAATAGTACAGTTGCTAGCCCCCTGGTCACACACAAGGACCTTTACGAAGACCCCTCTCGGCATTGAAACTTTCAATGATATCAGACGGCAAATATTTGAGGCATCCTGTAGAAGCTCTCGCTTTAGAGAGGGTAAAAGTCCTCGGTTGCTCCCAAGGCTTAGAAATCTTTGCTAACATGACAACTCGTCCAGAGTTTGCAACATCAAGAGTGCTCTCTTTACCGTTGTCTGCAAAGCCATATACGACGCCAGATTTGGAATCATAGAAGAAATTGCTTCAGAGAAATTTTAGCGAACATAAGAATACAGTACAAGTTTGATTTTTAAGTCGCCAATCCTGAATTTCGGTGAGAGCAGGGTCAGCGAGGCTGGAAAGAACTCCAGGGTGCAGGCAATGCGAGACAGCTAGTTCTTGAGTATCCTTACTGGTGGCAAGTGAAGTATTCTGTCAAGGTACCTGTAAGCCTTGAAGCTTTGAAAGTAAAGGATGAGTAAAAATAGCTTGAAGTTATTAGGCCATCTCAGTCCAAGCTAGCTCAATGGCTGCAAATGCATCCGAATCTTTAAAATTTCAACAGCTTCTTTTGCGAGGAATTTCGAAGCCCCATGAACCACCTGAATTCTGGTCAAATTGGAGAAGTTGTGTCTTTTTAAAGCTTTAAAAACAACTCCTCCGCCCTCGATTCTTTCTTTTTTTAGAGGCGAGGCGTGTACGGTTTCTTTGGGCTACCATCTCTTCTTACGTGAGGTGCATTAGGGCCAGTCAAAGGGAATGTTGTACTGGAGGTGGTTGCAGTTGTGTTGTTTGCCATAGTCGATGGGGCTTGCGGATGTGCACCTGTTGAAGATAAGCAAACTTGTGAAACCTCGAACCCAGATGTTTTAAAATGCTATCTATCAAAATAAGTTGTGTCGGTACAGGAAATTGAGCTAGATTAGTTCTTTTTTCGAAAGTAAACCTCACCAGTGCGCGATTGCTGCCTTTGTGGATGAAAATTGTCCGTGGATTGTGCAGAAACATCTTAAATAGATATAGGAATTAAGGCAATAGTTGGTGAACATTATAAATATTATAAAATGTTGTGGTAGGTTCTTCTAGAAGCGCATCTTTTCCACAGCTGGTGCCACTGTGAAGTTGGCCCTGCCTGGCGCGTGGCTGCAGAAATACATGTGACATATTGAGTGCAATGTTGAATCAAGATAATAATATTAGCGGAAAACAAACAGCGCAAGGACAAGGACAGAGTAGAAGGCGGTAGACAGACACAGCGCTGACTTACAACTGAGCTTTATTGGCACTGACAACCTGTATAAATACACAATTTGCCCGGCCCAAAAGCCAAGAAAAGAAACACAAGAGGAGGACTACACGTGTTCCTAGAGTCATCTGCAGGCGCCGTTGCTCTCCGATCTGAGTAGAAAAATACACTCCTTTTCCGTCAAGGCAAGTGACAGGGCACTAACACACTCAGAGCCCGATTGTCCAATGGCGCGGGCTTCTATAATCTCACGTGTCAGTTTATCTTTTTGTTTACTGATGACCGTGCATCGCTCAAAAAACGGAGTACATCCGCAATCGCGGCAATGCACCGCAAGGTGCCCCGACACAACCTGAGACACATTATAACGATGCTCTCTTAAACACTCATTAAGACAACATCCTGTCTGCCCTATGTATCTCCGGCCACAGGACAGGGGAATAGAGTAGACAACACCCGCAACGCATGTAACAAATTGGCTTTGGTGTTTCTTGGCGCACACCTGTCTCTCTATTACATGAGAGTTCACTCTTTTGCACATCATAGATAGCTTGTCTGGAGCCGAAAAGACCACGTGAACACCAGCTCGGCGTCCCACTTTTTTCAGATTATGGGATATTTTGTGTAGGTATGGTAGTACTGTGATGTTTTTGTTTTTCCTGTTAACTTGTTCAGCATTCTCAATCCGTCTTCTCTTTAGTAGAGTTTCCGCGACTGCCGTTAAGAGGCGCAACGGGTAGCCCACGGCCGTGAGCCTCGCTACTTGATTCTTAAAGCTATCCTTGACTAAGTGAAAGCAGGATTTATTAAGGGCGTTCTTAAAGCAAATGTTGATGATTCCCCTTTTTACCAGTTTAGAGTGGGCAGACGAAAACGACAGGAGGGGTTTATTACTCCTTGGTTCATAAAGCCAGCAGGTGTGTGTGGGGAGACACTGCAGCCTAAGGTCTAAAAATCTTATGGAACCGTTTACTGGTAATTCGTGCGTGATAACCAGTGGTTCCAAGCATTTACTAAAAGTGGACAAAACCTCACAAATTTCGCCAGCAAAGTGGTCTGAGTCACAGTCAACAAGCACTAAGTAGTCATCTACAAACCTAAAAACCTTTTTTACCCTAGAGCCTTCGAATCTATTAGATAAAATTCTGTCATAAAATGCAAGATAAATGTTGCTCAACACGGGAGCTAAACAGGAACCGATGCATATGCCGTTTTTCTGAATGAAAGTTTCTCCATTCCAAGTTGTAAACGTCGACTTTAGATAAAAGGTTAAAAGCTCCAAGAAGTCTCTTACCCCCAGACCACATTCCTTAAACAATGCCCTGACCAATGCCTCTCAGCATGTTCCGTAGACATTAAGGACTTATACTACTCGATTTCACACACGGAGCTTTTAATGTGCGTCGAAGAGTGTATTGACAACCACGGGTGTGTAGCGTTTCAAAATGAATGTGGTCTGGGGGTAAGAGACTTCTTGGAGCTTTTAACCTTTTATCTAAAGTCGACGTTTACAACTTGGAATGGAGAAACTTTCATTCAGAAAAACGGCATATGCATCGGTTCCTGTTTAGCTCCCGTGTTGAGCAACATTTATCTTGCATTTTATGACAGCATTTTATCTAATAGACTTAAAGGCTCTAGGGCAAAAAAGGTTTTTAGGTTTGTAGATGACTACTTAGTGCTTGTTGACTGTGACTCAGACCACTTTGCTGGCGAAATTTGTGAGGTTTTGTCCACTTTTAGTAAATGCTTGGAACCACTGGTTATCACGCACGAATTACCAGTAAACGGTTCCATAAGATTTTTAGACCTTAGGCTGCAGTGTCTCCCCACACACACCTGCTGGCTTTATGAACCAAGGAGTAATAAACCCCTCCTGTCGTTTTCGTCTGCCCACTTTAAACTGGTAAAAAGGGGAATCATCAACATTTGCTTTAAGAACGCCCTTAATAAATCCTGCTTTCACTTAGTCAAGGATAGCTTTAAGAATCAAGTAGCGAGGCTCACGGCCGTGGGCTACCCGTTGCGCCTCTTAACGGCAGTCGCGGAAACTCTACTAAAGAGAAGACGGATTGAGAATGCTGAACAAGTTAACAGGAAAAACAAAAACATCACAGTACTACCATACCTACACAAAATATCCCATAATCTGAAAAAAGTGGGACGCCGAGCTGGTGTTCACGTGGTCTTTTCGGCTCCAGACAAGCTATCTATGATGTGCAAACAAGTGAACTCTCATGTAATAGAGAGACAGGTGTGCGCCAAGAAACACCAAAGCCAATTTGTTACATGCGTTGCGGGTGTTGTCTACTCTATTCCCCTGTCCTGTGGCCGGAGATACATAGGGCAGACAGGACGTTGTCTTAATGAGCGTTTAAGAGAGCATCGTTATAATGTGTCTCAGGTTGTGTCGGGGCACCTTGCGGTGCATTGCCGCGATTGCGGATGTACTCCGTTTTCTGAACGATGCACGGTCATCAGTAAACAAAAAGATGAACTGACACGTGAGATTATAGAAGCCCGCGCCATTGGACAATCGGGCTCTGAGTGTGTTAGTGCCCCGTCACTTGCCTTAACGGAAAAGGAGTGTATTTTTCTACTCAGATCGGAGAGCAACGGCGCCTGCAGATGACTCTAGGAACACGTGTAGTCCTCCTCTTGTGTTTCTTTTCTTGGCTTTTGGGCCGGGCAAATTGTGTATTTATACAGGTTGTCAGTGCCAATAAAGCTCAGTTGTAAGTCAGCGCTGTGTGTGTCTACCGCCTTCTACTCTGTCCTTGTCTTTGCGCTGTTTGTTTTCCGCTAATATGAATGACCAACTAACCCAATCGTCAACACTACCAAGATAATAATATCAGTGTTCACTTAATAAACAATTATTCAGCAATGAGTGCCAGCTAATCTTAATATAATTTCCTTCTCACCAGGCTCGGGTATGCTCTTCTTCTCTACCTAAAGCACGTCCGCTTTTGAACTCGCAGGAACATCTGCAAGTGAGAGAAATTAGTTACATGATCTGGAAATTTTATCAACATAAAAAACAGTTTACAAATAAGCTTACTTGTGATAGAATATTTCTAGATCTTTTTCAGAGCACGTGCTGCTGTGAAAGCGGCGCGTCCTCACCTTGGCTGAAGGAGAGCATGTAAAACACAGTCAGCATAGTATTTAGTCGTACATTAATGTCCACGATAGTTGAATACAGCATGATTGAGTAATAATTCACAATATTTTTATTGAAATTTGCTACTCGCCAGGTTGGGGAAGCTGCCCATGTTGTGCTTGAACACAGGTTACTCCAAGCTGTAATAGTTAATCTAAACTAGTTATAAAAAAAGTACAAAGTTTGCTTTGAAACGGATAGCTATGAGTCTACAGACTTGTTACAGCAAGAATAAAAAAAAAAGGAGAAAAGGACGTGGACATCAAAACCAACGCGCCGACGTTCAACGGAGTCTGCAGAGTGCTGCTATTTTCATGTATTGAATTTATTTAAGGAAATCAGAAGTGTTACGAGCTGCCCCCCTGGATTACTAGTGTATGTTTTCTATATTCTGCGCTTTAAATTGTTTGCCTTGGTAAAACAGCCTATTAAAACATTAAAGAGGGGATTAAACAGTTTGTGATTAAATCTTGCCCTATCGTCGCCTTCCTATTTCGCATTCACACAGGGTGTGACCTTCTCACCTTTCAGCCGGTCGAACAATGTTTTTGTTTGAAACAAATTGTCGCTTTTGCCCTTGTCAGCTTCAGTCAATCGATCAATCAATGTTTATTTTTATTCTTGTGCCAACCAACAGCTCGAAAGCCTACTGGGTTAAGCACACGCTTAAAATACACAAAAATAGAGAGTTGTGTAAAAATATGCAAGCACACAAGCATGTCTATTTGCCAATTAAAAACACATGCATCAGTATTATCGTTCTCCAAAGGACAGGTTCATACTAAAATATCGACGTCAGTGAATTGCGTGTTTAAAAGATGTTGAATACGCGAAACCGGTGATGCGTTTTGAATAAGGTCAGGGTAAAATACTTTTGGATTTCTAGATTTTGTTTTAAGTGGGATGCGAAAGTAAACAGAGGTGAGGAGAGTAGGGCTGTCTATTGCATTATGAATTAGCCTGTGTAAAAACTGAACATTCCCAACAGACCATTTTATACATAAGGTACCCATTGTTAATTTTGCTAAAATCGAATTATATTCGTAAAAACACTTTCTTCCAAAATGCATGTCGTAAATGATGGGCACAAATCGCTTTTTTACATGTTCCATAGTTTCCCTTGCTATTATAGAGGTGGAGTTCCTATCGACAGATGCAAATGGTACTGTATAATCTCAAAAGAAAGTGATGAGTGTTAAATTATCTAGTTAAGCGAGACATTATTTGCAGCACACGTAATGACTGGCTAATAAGGAAGTTTACTTGAGAAAGGAAAAAAAGATGGTCGTCCATAATAACACCTAGGCCTCGCATCTGCGTGGTCCGACAGGTAGTTTCATTTTCGAGAACATATACATAGGGCAAATTGTGACCCATTCTCGACAGCGACATGACTTTTGTTTTGCGGAAATTTAAAGAAATATTGTTTGAGCTGCACCATTCAAACCACTGAACGAAGGTCGTCCTGCAGCAAAGTACAGTCAGTTATTGAGGCGACCTGCCGAAACAACTTCACGTCATCTGCAAACATAAGCACTTGAGATTGTCTTACGGACGACACCAAATCATTTATAAAAACAAGAAACAACAAAGATCCAAGGTTCGAGCCCTGAGGCACTCCTGACATAGAAATGAATGGACGAGAAAAGAAGCCTGATCCCCTTACACAGTTCTGCCTTTTAAAAAGATAACTGTTAAACCAGGTAATGTACTCAGGACTGAGGCCATAGCCTCCGAGTGTCAGCAATATGAACTCGTGATTGACGTTATCAAAGGCTTTGGACATATCCAGATATTATGCCTACTTGACCCCGACATAAATAATTGGCAAAGCAAAAAAAAAAAAAAAATGAAAATACACTTACTTTGTTAATGTCAGCTCACAATCTTGTGACAAATATCCTACATTCATTTTAATTAAAAGCTGTTCCCTATGAGGAAATACATAAAACAAGATTTATAAGCCTCATAAATTTACATTACATTGTACTTGAAGTGGAGGTAGCAGCTCAGACAACGCCAGGTGACGCAAACTCTAAACGAAATAGTAAAACTAATATTAAAATTTTACTACCTTAGTGGTGCCTGGCGATGATCACACTCGCCTGCACAACAGGGTCAGCAATTGGTGATCAAAGCCACCGCATAAGGCGCCTTTGATCATTCTTTGCTCATCCTAAATGTGCGGCATGACCTAACGCAGTTCGCTACACCGTAAAGTTGTTACATAAAATCAAGCGCATAATCACGGAGGAGAATATAAAGCAATGTCATTTAAGTAAAAACAACATGTTCTTAACCAAACTGTACTTTACAATATAATTAAATTTACAATAACTTGCTCTCCCGCGCTCTTCTGATGGGGAGGATTAAAGAATCAATCTGCTATGTCTAAAAAAAAAACGCATAGTAAACATTGACAATATTTATTAGATAAAACAATGTATAAATATAAAAAAAGCCCGGTGTGCATTTTTCTAGGTTTTTCTAGCCCACACGAGCGATGTAATGAATATTTTAAAAATATTAATAAAGTTTTTGCAACCTAGAAACAATTATTGGAGGTTTTTACGTCATACAATAACCCGACCATTATGCTAACAGTGGCTCAAATGGAGAAGCAAGTCCTTGCAAAAGGGGATCGCTGGCAAGCACCCGGGGCAAACATCTTCCTGGAGTCGTTTTCTTGTTGGGACCCTGGAAGCCGAGGGAGCGAAAAGCTTGCCGCAGTGACGACGCTCTCGACATTTGCTTATCGGTAGAAGCTTGAGCTTGGGTGCATTTCCATATGCAACACTCTGGGTTGCTTTATTTAGGTAATAAAAAAAACGCGTGTGTTTCTTTTGCCTGGTGAAGAGTTGCCATCGCGCTCGACGACTTTCCACGCACGTACGCGCATGCACCAACGCAAAGCCGAATGCGATCAACAGCAGCGGCGACAGTTAACTGGTCGGTTGCTACGTATTCGAACGGAGGCAACGCACGCCCTACTTTCTTATTGGCTCAGGTGCGAGGAGGCTACTGGTACAAAGGAGATTCAGGTTGGCCGTATACCTCAGCGGGACAAAATGTAGCGATCAAAATGCGAACTAGGTATACGCGAAAACGAATGGTGGATGTATACTTTTGTTCTGCGCTGCTAAAGTTTACAATGTGGGACAAAGAAGGACGACACTCATGCTCAAAATCCAATGTACGAAATATTATGTGCCGCCACTTTTTGGTCAGCCGGGGAACCTCAGAGCTGCATCCCGCAGGAGGCTCATCAATTTCAAGAACGAAATTAATGCAATTTGAAGACAGTCCCTCTTCAACGCCGACGAAGCCAAGGACGCCATGCTGCTGTGGCGCATTTCTGAACGGTTCAAGCAATGAAAGCAATTCTTCGGAGGACTCATACGTGCGCAGGCTAACCGCTCAAATAGCATTTTTGTCGCCGAGTAAGGTAATAATGCATTCGACGCATGCCTCTTCAAAGAGGTTACACCGGCGAGCTTTCCAAATGTGTCTTAGTAGTACGACTCCATTGGCTCACCTCGCTTTGAACGCCGAGCTTATATGTCGCGATGCACACACTGCAGCGATGCTGTCGATGGAAACGCACGCTTGAACTCTTCCTTCTATTCCGTCCACGTTTTTTCCCCCGACAACAAGGAACCCTACCTGCTCTCCGCTTGATCCTCGAGCTTCGTGTGCGTGTTACAGGACATCAACCTGGCTGACGTCCTGCAACTGTCCATTGGTAGATGTCCGCAAGGCTGTCAATTCGTAGCATCCACGCGCCAACCGTCGGGCATCTCGTTGAATGTCGGAGGCGTCAGCCGGCGCCGTCTCCCCCACACCGATGACGGGCACAGCAACCTCCGGCTGCGTCGGTAGAAGCGCCATTCCACTGATAGCTTCTCTCACAACCGTCTGGACTGCGGTCTAGTCAGTGGCCGTTACGTCGGGCTCTGAATCAGGTCCCGTTACAGACGGAGGCCGAAGTTTGTTTCCAGAATCGTATCTGCTGCGTTGCCAGTTTTTTCCGCTTTCTTTGTCTTTGTTCCCACCATCTTCTTCGCTGTTCGTGGCGGTTGAAGATGCTGCGTGGCGATTCCGAAAACCCATTGTCGGGGTGAGCAGACGATCTTTTACGTTTGGAGCGTTCGCTGTTGACTCCACTTCCGAGTAGTTTATGCCGGACAAGGGAAAATAAAACTGGGCTTAGTACCTCAAGAAAGGAATGGCGTTGAGCGGCATGGTTCCGCTCCCGCGGCCATAGTAGGTGAGTATCAGAGTCCTCTTTTCCTTGTGGTAGCGCAACACCATCTAGATAAGCAGAAGGAATTCACACAGTCATCACAGTCAGATCGGTCGAGGCCTGAGATTGGGCACGAAAGCTGCATCAGTGTTCGGCCAGGGCTCGTGTTCAATCAGCGCGCCGAAAGTCGGACTCGGGCCCAATAGCCGAGTCACCGCAATCCGACTGTGGTGGTGTGACATGAAATGAGAAGAAGCAATAAGGAGGCTTTGATTATTCTAGGTGGTGTTGGGTCGCGCCGCTTGCGCGCTCCCCACAGGCTTCGGGTATGTGACGCAGTCTCGCGCACCCGTGGCGAACCGTTGGCTACAATACAAAAGAAACGAATTAGGTTCAAAGATTGATCTCTTAGGAGGATTTCAGAATAGATCGAACTCACCAAGCTTTCGACGCATGCGCGAGGCAGCCATAATTTTAGTTCACAGAAGGCGATCGGCAGTGCACGAGCCTCTTCGTGGCCTGCACGCGCAGAGCTCCAGGGAGGTTGACGCGCGCACAGAAAGACTAAATTTTCCTTGATGCTTCGCGGCAGCGGTGGCGTAGTCAAACTGGCTGGTGAGATCGGTCTATTCGCCATAACTAAATTTTGGTGAATCAACCCCTTCAAAACGAAGTTTTCATCGTGATTGTTCAGGTACCTTAGTAAAATTTTGCGAGCTTATGGCTCACACTATGTGATATATCGGGTCATCACATAAGGTCAAGGAGCAAGCAATAGCATTAGGACCAACATAAACCTACGCCATTGGGATAGGTATAATACTGGGTAGCGGTAGCACAGAGCTGGTGGACTCGTGAAAAAGTACCGCCTTAAAAAAAATGTTCTCTTTATAACCTTTCCGTTCATAGTTAAACGTGGTGAGGGATATGATCTATAACATATGAAACGGCATTCACGTAATCGTCCCATGCCGGTTTTCACAATAAAAATATTCTAATCAAAACGAAAACGTTATATTGAAATCGTACAGTTTAGATATAAACAAGCTATATTAAATATCGCTAGAAAGGATCTTAAAGGAATCATTACTGTAATGAAGTTCGAGAACACATGAAGATGTCAAATTAAGCTCGTAGTTAAAAGAAACATACCTGCAATAGAGTAATTTTGTAATGGAGAGACACTAAAGAACAGTAAGAAGCTTTAACTCTATAATACAGTTTCAGTATCCTCTTCAAAGTATATGTTACTAAGAACAATGATAATCGACGTGAGAACAGCATTTCAGAATAAGAAAGTACTAGTAATCCATCAAAAAATGCCATTTGCAAAATGCCAACTAGACCGGCCTCAAATGTTTCCTCTTTTCGAGATATATTAGCGGCGAAATATTTTGGTGGCGCCCTCCTATGGTTCCCCCTTGTGACGTCATTACCTTGCAAACAACAAGTTCGATGGTGTTTGTAAATAGCATGGTGGAAGCTTGAAATCATTACGCTCTCAATGTAACACTGCCAACACCGTCAAAATTAAAGTTCTTTTATTCCTCCTATTTCCGTCGATGATAAATCCTTTTCTGACGTCATAGTCAGCGTTCGGCCAATCGGGGAAAGCCGACCACAGCGACACTTTCGGTCGCGCACGTCGCCAATAACGGGTGCCGCGGCTAGTGCACTGCAACTGTAAGCTTGGTTCATAACATGCATTACGCGGTAGGGATATTACAAATCCAGATCGGGTTGACGCACTCTATATTGAAACATATGCTTTGGAAATGGAATTCGTCTTTAATTCAAACAACATTTACTGCTTGTGAAATAATGAAGGAAACGCTAATTATAAACATCTTAAACTTTCTTACGGCAACAACTAAGCACGCTGAGGTTTTCTTCAGAATCTTTAAAAAAATTTAACGGGGGGACTGACGCCTCACTTTTATGTTATTTTTTTTTTCTGGCAAAACACTCACTCATCGGCATAATACCTCCATGCCCCGAGCCACCAGAAGAAAGGCGACACGTTCCGCCGCTGCGGTCATGCGCACGATAAGGCAGATTATACACATCCGCGCCTTGGAAAAGTGCGATCCGCGTAGGCGTGGCGATGACCTCGACATTGAAACGCGGGCTGCCAGAGAAGGGCACCCGAAGACGGAGCTGCGATAGCGCGGAGCAACCGACATGTAAGCAGTGCCGACATGGAGCGCGTCCCACGCTTCTCCGGCGCCTTAACAATAGCGAGTCAGGTACCATCGTACGTCAGCCTCGCAGCCTTGATAAGTAGGCCTACAACCGCGGCGGAGCACCTCGACCATGGCGGAGTGAACGACACGGCGGGTAATGCGCGAGTTCATCCGGACTCCCTGGAGCGGAGGAGTCGGTGCTCGGCTCTTGCAGTAACCGGCCCCGACTTTGAAGCTTCGAAAACGGGCGCTTGTTTCTCCCAGCGGACGATTTCGAAGATGGCCCGTGCAGCTGCTGCGATTCGGGCTGCTGTATCAACGGGAATCGGAGTGAGTCTGGTTGTGGGCCTCGTTTCCGCCATGGTGATGCCTGGGCTGTGCCCTACGCTCAAGGAGAAGGACGAGTTCGAAGTGAACAGGGTGAGTTCTCGAGGAAGTGCTCCAAATAAGATGACTTCGGATTCCATTCAAGACAGCCTTCAGGAGATTATCACGGATTTAAGCGGATTTAAGATAATTTAAGAATAGCCTCCCTCTCACTCTTGGGCACTGCTTCATGTCTGACCTTAGGCGAGCAACGTAAATAACCTCCGTCTCTATATTGCATTTGGTTTGTCCGCTGTACGGATTACATATGCCAGGGTGCCGAGTTACAAACATTACGAAGCATTGTCAAGGGGACTGTGCTCCGTAATCAAAAACTTTTGCGACGCAATAGCCACGACACGATATGTTGTACGTATCGTACTATATATAGTGTCGTGATTGGTACTTGTGAGAAGAAGGCCTAGCGGCTTCACCTCAGCTGAGAAACATTACCTTGTATGTATTATTAATCACATGTATCAAGTCGTGGGAAATATTCCTCTCTGTTTTCATTGCTGCGACGCTGGAGCTCCAGGGGTTTTGCCCCCATTTATTTGAAGACTGGGCGTTTTGCAGTAAGCTCTTTTTTATCGTACCTGGTTTCTTTTCAACAAGGTTCCTTTAATGTCCTCTCCTTGTGATATCGAAAATATGCAATACACACACAAACACACACACACACACACACACACACACATATATATATATATATATATATATATATATATATCCCAAAACAACGAAGCAAACAAAATGTTCAAAACACAAATAATAGGGGTCACAGAAGCGTTTTATAGATTTCTGTAAGCAAAATATATTAAAAAAATGAAAGCCGTTTCCAATTCCCTGTCACCCCGAAATAGAGCGCAGCTCTTGCCGAGGAGGAGGGGAAGGGTACTGAGGGGAGGGTATACCCCTTTTCCCTCATCCTCACCTCCTCATCCTGCCTGCTACCCCTCCCTCCAAGCGGCGTCGGCGTCGCCGTCGCCTTCGGCGTAACCGTGAGGTCTAGTGACCCTCGTGACGTCGCACGACTCTCGTGACCTCACGGGAATCACTTGACGTCATCGGGGTCACGTGACGCAACCGGGGTAACGAGACCTCACGGGGGTCACGTGACTTCACGAGGGTCACGTGGCCTCACGGGGGTCACGTAACGTCGCCGGGGTCACGTGACCTCATGGGGGTAGTGTCACGTCATGGTGGTCACGTGAGCTCACGAAGTCACGTGACCTCTCGGGGGTCATGTGACCTCAAGGGGGTCACGTGATGTCACCAAGGTCACGTGACCTCACGGTTACGCCGGCGGCGTCACCGACGGCGACGGCGACGCCGACGCCGCTTAAGCCGGAAACGGGCACCTAAGACAACAACAAGCCTGAAACCAGAGTCTTTCGCGATTTGAGAGGCTTCGTAGAATAAAGGAGTCTATGCTCAAACACGACCATCATGCACGCGAGGGTATTTGTGGCAGGTTTGCAATCGCTCGTGCTCACTTCACGAGCACCGAACGACTAAACGCCTGTCAAAGGTGCCATCCCGAGCATGCCGCATGGGTTCGAGGGTTGTCCTTGTCATTTGCCTCTGTCTGTCGCTGTAGTGGGGCACGGGCATTCGAGCTGCGCCCTAAAATCGCTTTCATCCTTTTTGAACCAACCCTCCAGTGTTTTAACTGTATTCCAGTCGCTTATCGGGTACCGCGAAGCTGAGGAATATAGGACATGAATGGGGCACGCGATTTCATAAGGAAATTGTGGGGATTGGTGGTTGAAAAACAATTCGCATGATTCATAATATTAACGCCTATATCCTAGCCGCTACCTAGTTTTTTTGCAGTAGAGCAGTATCTATGCTATTGGTTGATATTTATTTATTTATTCGTGTTTCCTGCATTTTAATGGTGAGGTGGGATTGTACTATTTTTTTCGCAAGGCATAGCATATGCCTGCGAAATGATTGTAAGGGGGTCATGATTATACACGTCGATGACACCTGATTCTAAAAGAAAAAAAAGATGTCTGAAGCATTTGAACATTTCAGAAAAGTTTCAAAATTGCTTCTCCGGACAATGAGGCAGATTAAATACTAAATCTTAAAAGCGTTTAAGTACTGTTACTGAACACGTTACTTTAGCTGTTAAGCCTAAATCCAAATATTTGAAAGAGGGGGGGGGGGGGGGGGGAGGGGGACCTTGATGCTGTATCTACATTCTTTATGAAATTCTGGGGATGGTGTAAATGTAGTCATTAATATTTCAGCACGGTCAAGTAACACATGACTTCATATATCCTGCACTTTAAAGAGCAGCTCATAAGAACATCACTCTAAGTTAGCTGACTGTTTTGTGCCATGAAATTTTGCTCTGCTCGTTAAATTTACGATGGTTCCAAAACGCGTTTGTTGTATCGACCACAAGTGGTTGGAAACGGACATTTACACGTTACTCAAAAAGTAACTAGGTAACTTTACTTATAACTCGCTCAAAGCGCAACTTAATATGTTACTCGTTACCGATTCTCAAAAGCAACGTGCTGCTTTACATAAAAAGTAGCTTACCTTTCTCGTTACTTTGACGACCAAATACGCAACTGATTATGTTTTATTGTGTATTGTTTTCTTTTCAGCACTTCTTGCACTTAAGCAGTAGCTATAACTCTAAGTTTTTATCAGTTATGTTTTCCCGCTTCCTTGAAAATGCATCTACGGCTACGCTGAAGAGTCGTTCTTGTGACGCGCTCGAAGGTACGGCAGTGTTGTGCTTCAGGAAGAGCTGGTGAATCTGGAATTCCCCTCTCTCTTTTGTTCTGCACGGTTCTAAAGTTCGAAGCTGGCAAGGGGTTCTGTCCCTTCCTGTGTTGCCAGCCTCCGGGTTTACATTCGGTCTCCACACGATATTAAAAGGTTCAACCAACAAACCTTATTGTGTTCGCTGGGTGAAGGGCATTCCAACCTGTAGACTTTAACTAACCTGTTCAGCGATAACCGCTGCAGTACTGTCATACTGTTTAGCTTCTTTTCGGGTTGTCCATCTGCCTTTTTTTACAATCGACGCATACTTAGGTTAGAATTACTCGCTACTTGGCCTTAAAAGTAACTAAGTACGTTACTTGTTCCTTTTCTAAAAATGCACCAGTCAACAAAAAAATAACAAGGTAAGAAGGAAAATACCTCGTTACTAGTAACACATTAGGTACATGTCTGGTTGCAAGCACATTGAGTGACAGATATTACAGTGGTATATATTGCGGAAGGTGCCGGATAACGATTCCGTGTTGAATATGGGGACTTGTCATATCTTTGAGGATAACGCTGGCAAAACATGTCTTTCCGGTGCAGTTCATGGGAACCTGGTTTGAAATCTTTCGAACGCCTTTCATCGTCGAGTACATGGTGAAATGCGTCAGGTTCCACTACTTGGACAAAGGTGAAGAACAAAGCGTCGCCGTCCGGCTTCTTGGTGAACGAACCACGTGAGCATATTGTACACATTTTTACGTGACAGAATTTTTAATTCAGCGGTGCAACATATGACTAGAAGATAAAGGACGTTTTTTGTCATTCAGTATTCTATTCCGACAATTATGAATAGCTCGCATGGAAAATACCTGCTACAAAAATTAGGTTGAAAATATGTTTACAATGATTTAAACAACCATAGATCACAACATGCAGGTTACATTTGCATTCCTTAAATGGTTGTCATATCAGTAGGTGGCACCGCCACGTTACAGAAGATGCCAAACGGTCACTTCGTATTATAGAGTTACTATTAAAGCACGGTTCGCTGAGACGAAATTGCGTTGGCAGTAGTCGTGAATATGCATGTTTAAAAATGTGCGACCGAAGATAATAAATAAAGTAGTGAGGTCATCAAGAAAGGTACGTCTGTTTATGATGAGAGAACCGGGCATGACAAAGTCAGTTATAAGCAAAATTCTTTATTTCACAAAACAAAGTGTTGCAAAAGAAAAATCAGTTATTTTTCATTTCTATACGATTGATGGATATGTGCTTCTGTTTTGTGTTTTAAAGTGGGGATGCAGGCGAGATTGTTGATGATATTGCCGTGCGCGGAGCTATACAAGTAGGCAGCACGCCCGTGGCCGAATGGTTATCGTGCTTAGCTTCCACGCCAAGGACCGAGGTTCGATGCATAGGAGCGGAGCATTAGCCCCAACGCCATGACGAGCAAGTGCCATCCGCCCACCAGAAGCCTCGTGCACCCTTCGAAGACCGACGAGTGGGGAATGGCCGACCGTCGCCCTTCTTGCTACCATTGCGGACAGGCCGGCCACTTAAACCGACGGTGCAGCTTCCGCCAGATGGCTTTCCGAGGGTTTGTGCCGAATTATCCTCGGCCCCGCCTTGGTGAGCGGCCGAGAGACGTCGACAAGTACCTGCTCCGATCGCCGTCTCCGATGTCGGCTGCTCCCCAAGGATTTCTTTTGCCGTCCCCGCGACGTCCAAAGTCAACACTTCACCGTTCCCGCCGACAAAGCCTGTCGCCCATACCAAGCCGGAAAAACTAATCGCGACAACTCCGGGAGGTGGAGTTGCCGTTCAGCGACGAAGTAAAGATCCTCCCCAAACATTGGAGGTCTCCCACTCTAACGACGATAGGCCACGGAAGAACGCCTCTGCGACGGTGCCGAACAACCTCAACATAGTTATCGATGGCCTCGACGCGACGACACCTATCGACACCGGAGCAGACTACTCGATTCTCAACGAAACGCTTTCGCCGCTTTCGAGAAGTTACGACTCTTTGAGATGGCCCACAGATACGAACAGCTGGAGTAAACCCATCATACCTGTCGATAGATTCACCGCTCGCGTCTATATTCATGGCAAAACCTGTCAGTTAAGATCACCGCTCCTGAGGACTGTGTGAGGGGCGCGCTATCTTCGGATTGAACTTCTTGTGAGAGTACGGTCTTGTCATTGATCTGGGAGCGAACAGGCTGAATATACCAATACCTGTCCCACCACCGGAGGAAACGGAAACGATATCATCCATGGTCCGTGTCGTTGCCAACCATGTAAACCTGACTCTGCGGTCAAGTGTTTCTGTCCCTGACGGGACCAATAAAGCTTCCTGCGTCGAAGTTCTGCTTGAGGGTAGCGTCCAGTAGAATCTAGGAAGGGGGCTCGGAGTAGCAAGGAGTGTAACAGAGTTGGAGACGGGCGCGCCACAGTCCTCATCACAAACGCCCGATAAGAACCACAGCTCCTTACGAAAGGTACCGCCATGGGCCACGTAGGGGAAATTCAGGACTCAGCCGTCATCACTTCACTTTCGGAGGAATCGAATTCATCGCCGCCCCAAAGAAGGTCACTGTCGGAATTGGGCATCGTTCTGAAACATCCTGCTAGAGAGCGACCGCGCATCCTTGAACTCCGCTGCGAGTTCACTGAGTGCTCTGCCACCTCCTCAAGGGCGGCACAAACAACGGTTGCGAAGCACCTCACTGTTACCGACGACGACGCGTTCCCTGTGCGCTATTCGCCGTACCGAGTCTCCATAGAAGAAAAGAAAGTAATCCAAGAACAAGTACGAGAAATGCTCAATGACGGCTTCATCCAGCCTTCAAGTAGTTCCTGCGCGTTGCCAGTCGTCCTGGTAAGGAAAGACGGACGCCGTGACGAAGAAGGACGTCTACCCGATGCCCAGAGTCGACGACACCCTGGACCGGCTGCGCCACACCTGATATTTTTCGTCAAAGGACATCAAGAGTGTCTTTTGTCAGATCTAAAGGACACACGAGACCATGAGAAGAGGGCCTTCGTCACGCCCGACGTATTGTAAGCGCTTAAAGTTATGCATTTTAGACTTTGCACGGCGCCCGCAACCTTTCAGCGTGTCATGGACACTGTGCTAGTATGTCTGAAATGGCGGAGCCGCCTTGTCTAAATAGACGACATTGTTGTGTTTTCACGAGATTTCGACGAGCACCTGAGACGCCTTCGAGCAGCACTACAAGCGATCAAGACTATACTGGATTCACACTCAAGTCGACAAAATGCCGTTTTGCCTATGACAAACTGAAGTTCTTAGGCCACGTCGTGAACAACGAAGGAGTTCGTTCTGACCCCAAGAAAATGCGGGTCTTAGCCACATTTTCCATCGCTACCGGACAAAAAGGCCGTTAGAAGAGCCCTGGGTTTATGTGCCTAATGTAGGCGCTTCGCTCAAGGTTTCGTCAAGCTTTCTGCGTCGCTCACGAATCTCAAAAAGGAAGCTGTGAAGTTCCAATCGGTACAAGAACAACAGCGGGCATTCGACGAGCTTAAGCAGCTGCTCGAGACGCCACCTATCCGCGGTCATTTCGACCAGTTCGCAGAAACGGAAATCCACACCGACGCAAGTAATACCGGACTGGTCAAAGGACAGCAGGGCACAAATCGAGTGATCGCTTACTTAAGTCGGTCACTTTCTAAGGCGGAGGGAAACTTCTCAACGGCAGAAAAAGCGTGCCTTTGTTGTTGTCTGGGCGATAACGAAGTTTCACCCGTACATTTACGGTAGTCCATTCCGCGTAATCACAGATCACCACTAGCTCTGCTGGCTCGCGAACCATAAAGATCCCCTGGACGCCTTGCTCGCTGGAGTCTACGAATGCAAGAGTTTCAAATGACTGTCGGTCGAGAGCCCCCGTCCGACTGTCTCTTGAGAGCTCCCGTCGAGTCACCACCTGCCATAACTGACGACGAGGAGAATGAAGGTTTCCTGGGCCCAGTCAAGGCAGCCGACATCGCAGGGATTTGGCGTGACGACTGCAAACTCCGTGTCATGGTTGAGCACCCGGAAGGCCAAGGAAGTGCCGTACCCTGCGTTTTTCCCTAAGGGTTGTCAAGCTTCGCCATTTGACTGGATGTTCTCTAAAAAAAAGGCTCCAGGTACACCTAAGCACTTCTTATGAGCTCTGAATGCGAAAGCATGTACATCCTTCCTCCGCTCCGCTCTGCTGGCAAGTGCTGCTACTTTGAACGTTTCGTGTGTGGCAGCGCCATGGGGTGGCCGGTCGTTGAATCAGACGCGCAGCGTCAGTTTCAACGACCCCATGGCCTTGCGTGCCCGGCCAGAGGGAGCCTCGTCGACGCGCGCCGGCCAATGGAAAAGAAGCCGAAAATTCATCAGCTTTACTCCGCTGCTTCGGGGTCGGGTAATTTTGGTGCTGTTGGTTAGCTTTGCGTCTGGTTTTATAACTGGGAGCTAGCTTCGATTGGAGAAAGGATTTAAGGTGCCGTTTGGCGCGGTTTCAAAGCTGAGGACGTCGGCTCGCTCCATGAGACAAATAATGCTTTCGCATTAAAAACTTCCGGAGCAGCAACCTGGCATGGCTACCAATAATACCTAACAGACTCAGGGAAGAAATCTTCCCAGCCTGCCATGACGATCCGACGGCTGGGCACCTTGGCTAAAGCAGCGCGCTTGCCAGGATTCGTGAAAAGTACCGCTGACCTAGGCTCCCAAGACCGTTCACCTCTATACTCGATCATGCCATGAGTGTCAGCGACGCAAGAAACCACCGACGAAGCGGTCAGAACTTCTGTATTCGATTGCCCCCGTTCATGCCGTTTAAGCAGATCGGAACGGATTTACTTGGCCCTATTCCGCCGTCAACGTCGGAAAACCGATGGGTAATTGTCACCACAGGTTGTCTCACGTGGTACGCCGAAACAAAAGCCGTTCCTTCAGGGCCTGCTGTGGAAGTTGCCACGTTGTTCATCGAGTCCACCGGGCTCCGGCACGGCCCTCGCAAAGTTCTAATTAAATATAGCGGGTCATCGTTCATGGCACACCTGATGCAAGAGATCTTTCATCCCAGCCAAACCAAACACCGGTGAACCGCACCGCACCGTCGTCATACTATTGGGATGACGGAACGCGTAAACAAGACCATCGCGGACATGATTTGATGTACGTAGACGTGGAGTGTCGAGGTCCTCCCGTATGTCACGTTCGTCTACAACACAGCTGTTCAGGAGACCCCCGGTGTTACACCATTCCATCTGGTGCATAGTCGCAAGGTGACCACGATGCTTGACGCCATGCTACCTCACGAACCAGCTGGTAACGGAAGGGACGACGCCCAGGTAGTTGCGCAACGAGCGGAAGTCCGCCAGCTCGCTCGAGTCCGAAGCCAAAACCAGCCCGCTAAATCCGTCGTCGGGACGTTCACTTTCAGCCCGGAAACCGGGGTGTGGACACCGACACGACGTCGTGGCCACAGTGAGAAGCTTATAAAGCGCTACTTTGGAGTATACAAGGTTCGTCGACGCCTCAGAGATCTCAACTACGAACTGGTTTCCGACAAAACGAATGCATCATCATGTGGCCGACGGCTAACCGAGGTGGTTCACGTCGTTCGACTCAAGCCCCTCTATGCTCGATACGATAGCAGAGGTTTTGTGTTCCAGGTTACTCTTCAGTGGATTGTTCCTTTTTGTTTTGCTTTATTTAGTTTTTGCGATGCATCTAAGCGATGAACTTTAAAAGTTGGCTTGCCGCGCTCACGCGCGCAGGAACCATGGGCGCGCAGGAGCGCGCCCATGGTCGGATGGTTATTGTGCTTGACCCCCACGCAAAGGATTGAGGTTTGCTTCCTGGGAGCGGACGCCCCTTTTGTTATTTCTCTAAGTCGAGTTGTGGAGAATTCGAGAAATCTGTTGCTTATTCGAAATACCAACCTACCACGCGCCGAACTTTCTGCGCCGATTGTTCCGTAAGCCCACGCGACTACATAAGGAGCTCCGTGTGCCGAACCGGTGTCCGTCTTTTGCAAGCGCTCGAGCAAGCGTCCTCGCCGACGCCCACGACGTCCTGTTATTTTTCTTTGTTATTTTTCTTTTGCTTTTAGTGGCACAAGTTCGCCATTAAACTTTAGTTTCTTTAGTTCTCGACCGCTCCATCATTCGTCACTTGTGAGAATATAACTGTAAACAGCGCACAAATAACAAAGACAAGGAAGGTGTATACGGGACAAGCGATTGACTATAAACGAATTATTTAATAAAAAGAGAAAAAAATTTCAAACCACTTATCCGCAACACTATCGCGCTGACACGTGCTTTGAAACGGCTACTTTATTCTTATGTAAACAAACCGCAGTTCGACTAACGCAAGTTGAACTTTTCTTTTCTATCTCAAACTCTTCCAGCAGTTTTTGAGTTTTCTCAACCTAGTTCCCCAGAATCATAATAAAGTAAAATTTTGGCTTACACATGTAAGTCACACAGTGTAAATGTAGGTGACCCTCCCACAGTTGGTCTCAGCGACAACGCGTGCTCGCGCGTTCGGTTTGTGACGCAAGGGCCCGTCTGTCAAATGTAGGCTCGACCACAGCTCAACAGTATTTGATACACCACGCCTACGAGATTTGATACACCACGGAGGGAAAGGGGTGTATCGAATCCCGTTCAGATGGGTTGTTGTTTCATCGACTGAGCGCGCGAGCACCCGTTACCGCTTGGATGAACTGTGGGAGGGCACACATCTTTACACTGTTTGGTTTGCAAATGTAAGCCAAACTTCGACTGTATCCACGATTTTGGGGGAATGTGGTGGATAAGACTCCAAGACAACTGCTGGAAGCCTTTGTGATAGAAAAGGAAGGGGCAACATACGTCAGTCAAATGTCGGTTAATTTACATGAGAATGACATAGCCTTTTCGAATCGCGTGTCGACACGATAGTGATATGAATGGTTATTTTTATGTTATTTTTATTTTTATAATTATTTATTAGGTATAGATGTGTGTTTTAACAGTATCTAGCACCTTTCTTTCGGTGAATCACGTTGAAGATTGCGATGTGGCTTGAGGAGTCGCAAGTTGCAGTTCTCTTTATTGCACCGTTGTCCTCGACAACTCAGTAAACATGTGACAAAAAACAATGAATTCATGAAATCTAAATTCGTATACTTTGTAAAGAGAGTTAGCGCAAGCGGCAATTCGATGGGCGGGTTTTATTTTTGGCGGAGTCAGATGGTCTTTGAAAGGGCGTTTTCAAGCGGTAGTTTTTTCATTAATGAATGTTTCAATGCAAATTATTTTGTAATTTATTTAACTTATTTTAAGGTTATATATGAAAAGAAAGAGTATTGGAGGCACCATTGAACTCAACTGAACCTAGTGGCTAGAATAGCAATCTGTCGAGGCAGTTTACATCGCCAGCTCTTTCGAGCTGATCGAATAATCATACGCCGTAGAGGACCAAACAGAAGGCCGCCAAGGCAGGTTCAAAAACAGGTTTAGCCTTCATGGGCCTTTAAAGAGGCACTGAGGCCCCAAGGTTGTATTTGTTTATTATCCAAAACGATGCAAGTTAAATTAATAAACACGCAAAAAACAAACAAAAAAAAAACACATCGCGAAAAACAATTCCCCCACGCACTTTTGTTGTTTCTGCAAGTCGAATTCAGGTTCTGTAAGTCGAGTTATTTTTCCTTTTTCTCTCCCGCTCCTCACCTCCTCACTTCGTTTGATTGGTGACGTCAAAAATATTTAAATTTAGAAGCTTTATAAACGACATTTTTTTTAACATTTAATAACGGCAATCGTTAAACATGTTTTCTAACGCAATTGCGAGCGCACTACGGCTTTTCTTTTTGAGATGCCAAAAATCAGAGTCTGGTGTGATGTCGCCTCCTTGATTTGTATCCTCCCTCGGAAACGTTGGTAGCGCTTGAGCAGATGATGATTGGTGAGTCGGGGAACCGGACTAAGAAACCGGTTTTTCCCGGTCCGCCAGCGCCCTTCTCTCCCGCTCCTGACGTCCTCGCTTCGGGTCGCGTTCATTTGGAGCGAAGGTGCGAAAGAAAGTTGACTCGCAGGAGACCGCAAAATTCTACTTCACTGCACTGGCGCGGATCGCGTGGGAACTTCAAATTCGGCCATTTGGAAATTGTTTTTTTACTTCACAAATACTGAATTCCCAAGTTTCTTTTGAGGCTAATGTCCCGGCATCGTTTTGAATCGTTTTGAATAATAAATAAAAAAATTATTTTGATGTGTCAGTGCCCCTTTAAGTTTTGAGTAGAAAGCATGAGATCTTGCGTTGCAGGAGGTATAGCCTCTGTATTAAAGACACAGCCTCACTACGTTTGTTGCTGTGAACAAATACGAGGCATACAAAATGAAAAAGAAAATAGCCAGAGTGCACGCGAGCTGGTGTAAGTTGAACTTGATTGTAAACCTGAGACTGGGACAGAAAAGAGAACACAACAGAAGGTAGAAAAAGAGGAGGCAACGTCTCAAACTCAGCTGCAATGTTTATTTCGTACACACCCTATATACCGCAACTCCAACGCCGTCTCTACAAAAAAAAAATATGATAAAAATATGACAAAAATATGACGCTTGCCGGGGGGTGGTGGTCTAGAATGTGACCCATTGTGTGAGTATTTCGCAGGCGAGGTCAAGGGAGATGAGAGAAGGTTTACCCAAATTCCCTTGTCCTCTTCTCATATATGTTTTTTTTGTAGAGACGGCGTTGGAGTTGTGGTATATAAGGCGTGTTCGAAATAAACTTTGCAGCTGAGATTGAGACGTTGCCTCCTCTTTTTCTACCTTCTGTTGTGTTCTCTTTTCTGCCGCCAGTGTCGGGTTTACAATCATGTTCAGCATACAAAATGTTGTTCAATAAAACTGGGAAGTCATTCGTAAAATTCTATTAAAAACTTGTTACATGATAACCGTCTGTCTTTCTCATTTAGGATGTCATCAATGTTCACAAGTGGTAATAGGTGAGTACACTTAGATGCTCAAGTAAATATTATAATCGATCATTTGAATTGTTTTAATAAGCCAATTAAAAAAAAAACAGAAAATAGGCGTGCTCAAAGATTTTTTATTTTATTTCATAGATTCTTACAGAATATAATTCACTGCACACCGTACTCCTTAATATATTTATTACGTAGTTGCAAGACGAGCACCTACTTTCCTTTATTATTTTTTTTTCATTCTCACGGCATCTATCCTTGTGTTAAGCCAATAATTTCGAATACACGAGAAGAAATATTTAGATACAAATGCCCCATAAATGACAACGATCTCGTTAATCTTAGGAGTATCCAAACACGAAAAAGAGTTGAAGCAGGAGAGGTTCAACGAGTTCCGTGTTATACGCGTACACATTGCTTTCAAGTCTACACCATGTGTGGGCACTGCGAGTGCGCAAAAACTGAATTCACGTGAGATAATGCATCTGCGCATGCGCATCGCCGACAGCAGTGCCACCGCGGTGAAGAGACGCCAAAAGAGTTGATTTTTATATTTTACTTGCGTATTTAAAAAAAAAAAAAGAAACGCATCTTTTTACGAAATAAAATAAACAAACTTACCCGCGCGTTTAGATTTGTTTACTTTAAGCTTCCATTGGCTCGTGTTATTTTTTTGTTTTATAGGGGAGATGAAATAACAATAGATGGCGAACTTTTAATGAGGGATGGAAATGCACCCTACGGGATCAAGTTAAAAGCAGGTAAGTAATATTTATTTGGCGTGTTCCCTATATATTAAAGTAACAGCTTTGAGATCCATGGGACTCAACTGATGCCTAAGCTCGAAAAAGTGAAATCACTCAAAATAAATGTTTTTTTCTTTGATCGGGACTACGTAGCAATACCTTGAAAACAGTAGCTCGGTTTTTTGTACATTTAATATACCAAAGTATTTTTTTAAAGATTTATTTTGTGTTGGATTAAGGTATGCATAGCACAAGGGTAGGCAACCTCTGTCTGCAGCGAGCCGAATCGGCGCAAATCGGAGATCGAGCCGGCTGTATCGAAAACTGGGGAAGAGGGAGGGGGATCAATCAGGAAAAGAAATTGTCCCACGATCAAAGTGACGTGCGCATTTTTTCTTTCTTTAGGCTCATGTAACCTAAAACGTCTCTAGTTCCCTTTCACTCTCAGCAGGAATTGTGATGTTTCATGTTGATTGGCATTATGTAAACATTTATATTTAGGGTACTGCGCATGGTAGAACTCCCTGGAGCTGCTCATTTGTCGTTTGTCATATGTTGAACTTTATGATATTATTACTAAAAATCATATGTTCTCCGGTGTGTACGTATTATGAAGAGTACTGCAATAAAAGCTGCTGCGAGATTTTAGTGTTGAGACCTTTGATTCAGGAAGGCCAGAGTAAAACCGAATGAAGTCGTTCCCTGGAAATTCATCCTACAATTCTTTTTTTTTTGTGTGTGTGTTTAGAATGTCAATGATTCCTATCTCACAAGCCTCCTAAACGTCGCCGAGGTCTGCCTTGAATACATTGGAGAAAATGCGAATTTCGTTTGAGTATTGAGCAAAATAAGGAAATCCTACTCCAACTCTGTTCAGATCGCGTTCTATCATACAAATATTTTCCTTATAAAATAGTGTGCTTCTAATTCTCACAAAATTATTTAAGAAAAAAGTTTGATAGGTTTCTTATTGATATAGATTCCCGGTGTTGGAAGACCTCGAGGCGCAGCTCGAAAACGTTCGCATATGGGAGATACCGCCACGAGTTTACGTTCACTTTGTAATTTTTCGTTCCTGTTATTAAGTTAGGGTGAAATATAATAAGAATATATCAATCAATCTATAAATCAATCAACCAATCACGAAATCAATCAAATAATGTTTTAATAAAGTGCCCCGAAAGAATCTGCGATCTCCTTATGGGTGCACTGAATCAACATATTTTGTGTAAAACTGCAAAAATCAGCACACATGAGGGAAAAAAAGCCTATTAAACGACACATACATATCATGCATAGAAGCCAGACGGTGCTACGGCCATGACCAATTATTAGGCAGAGGGGAAAAGGAAGCCAAAGCATCGAACTTGCCTCTAAACAACACGAAATAGTGCAGGAAACAGTAAAATAAGTTAAGGTGTGAACGTTTAGTGCTTTAACTCCGGTGCATTACTGTTAAATTTAGCAAAAGTGTCTGAAAATGAGAAATTATAGGTTCGTCCAATCCTCGACACGGGATCATTATTATTAATTAGCCGCGCATAGTTGAATGACGTATTTCGTCTCGTCGTTCTTAGGGGGATTTTCAAATGGGTTTCAGACAGAAATGCAGTGCAGTCAGTGATGCCGTAGATAAGTTTGTATAGAAATTGAATAGAATGTTCTCTCCTCCGCCGGAGAGTAGGAAGCGCCAAGCTACAGTGAACTGGGACGGCTAGGGTTGTATTCCAAGTCTTACCCAAATGGATCCGAGTTACTTGGCGGGTCGTGTCACGTGACAACACAGATTGAAAAGCTCTGGGCGCGGGTAGGTTTTGGAACGCCAAGGTACAAAACCCCTACCCTGGAGTAAGATCGAGTAAATTTTGGAACACGGCCTAGGTCATCGACTGTACTAGACGCGTTGCCTGGTACGTAACGATGTCCGTAGAAAGAGAAAACGACTTGTTCTGAACAAGTTCGATCCCAGTGAAATTAGTGGAACGAATTCCATTGGAAGGAACAAGGGTATATTCAAGGTGTGGTCGATACAAAGCACTGTAGAGTGGGAGAAATGTGCAAGGACTATTTACCTAGCGTGCGTAGAGCCGCACTAACAATGTCATCAATATGACTGAAGACACGTAATGTACTGTCCAAATACCACTCCAAGATCTTTGTTTTTGTTCACACCTGCCAAAAGATCTGAGTCAATGTTATAAAAAGATATAGTTTTATATGTCTCTCGAGTGTACGACACAACTTTTGTTTCAGCCTATTTAGCTTTAAGCCATTATGGGTGCCGCATTTTTTGGAAGCATTTATATTATTCTGTAGGAAGATACAGTCGCGTTCGGCTCGTACCTCTATAAACATCTTGGTATAACCTGCGTACTCTAGGAAAGAAGAGTGGTGAATCCCAGTTGGAGACATGATTAACAAAAAACGTAAAACAGAAGGATATCGAGAACAGAAGCTCGAGGTACCCCAGTTGTAGCCTGGTAAGTAGCAGAATAATTACCATTCGAGCTAACGAAACACTTTTTATCACGCGAGTGACTTTTGTGCCAGGAAAGTAACGAAATCTGAACATCTAGTTTTGACAGCTCGCTGGCAATATCTCAGAATTTACAAGGTGAAACGCTCTACTTAAGTTAAAGCAGGTCACGTCAAGCTGGCCTCTATTAGAGACGACATGAGCAGCTGTTTAAATGTAAAATGTGGAATTAGCTGTGGTCGAGCGGCACTCAATAACTACAGGTTTGCTAGGGATAAAATAATGTTTAAGCTGAAACGGTATTATATTGTGGAACGCTGTTTTGAACAGTTGCGAACCTGCAAAAAAAAGAAGCAATATAGGTCTGTAATCTGAAACATTTGTTTTGGAACCGGACTTATGTACCGGTACAACTTGTGCTGTTTCGGACCCGACGAAAGAAACGTCAGTGTTTATACCGTTATTAAAAATGAGTACAAGGACAGTGATGAGCACTGCACTATAGTCCTTCAATATGTCTGACAGAATGCCACCGTGACCAAAGGACCAAGGCGGCTTTATCCTCATTACACATTCATGTAATAGGTCTTCATATAAAATGCAGTGCAAGTTGCATTACGAAAGGCGGCTGGTGGGGAAATAATGGGAGTGTTCAGGGGACGTCTAAATACAATTTGGTAGTGGTAGGCATATATTTGACAAGCATTTATGGTCGAGTTCAAGACAGTGATCTCCTTCCCACCTTTCATCTGGGATCGAAAGAGAAAATATTTTTAAAACTCGTTAGGAGTTTGAGTTAAATGTAATTCAACGGAATTAACAACCATCTGATGATCACGCTTCATGATTTTCTTCCAGAGAGACCTGAAGCGCGGAAATTCTGATTATTTATCAAAAGAGATTGTTCTTTTTTTAATTTTTATGCGCGTGCAGCCTCTTATTTAATTAATTGCGCAATTCTAGTGAAACTAAAAAAAAGCCGAACCTAAAACATGCGGTTTATTTAACGGGTTGAACCGGTGCATCCCCTTTCGAACGATGCGAGAGAACTCACGAAAGTGTTTATCAATATCAGTGAACCAAATGATCGATGACCAATCGCGATCAGCAAAATTGTCGCAGAAACCAACATAATCTTTAGCGGAAAAATGGTGACTATTCACATCAGAATAATTATAATTCTAATAATATTCTCGTTTGGTGCCCCAAAATGCGACCAGAAGGCCGTCTATTGGGGGCATCAGCGCAAGCACAAAGCAGAAAAAGCAACACAACCTTGAATATTTTCACAGAAACCCAGTATTAAACAGAACTGCAACAAAAAATATATGATGTGAGCACAAACTCATTTAGCTGATGGCGATACCTTAAAATAGGAGTGCAAATGTCAGTGCGAAATGGCACAATGCTGATGTGTAGCGTCGCTATACGACAGTGTGGTGAAGGCACAAAGGATGAACGAACATCGAAACAAATAAAAGACCTTTTAGGGCGAATAGAACGTTGAAAATAACTTTGCTAAGAAGCTGATAGAAATAAACTAAACCAGTCGCAATCCTGACCAAAAATAATAAATCCCGGGCAGTCCTTCTGCGCCGATAGAAGACTCTACGAAAATCGTTTTTATAAATGTTTTGTAATTATAATGATCACGCCGTCAAAACTATCTGTCGTAAATAATTCGATAGCGTCTTTTCTGCAGATAGGCAATAGCTGAAGCCTAAGTCAGCGATAATTAATTTCAAATCACAGACGTGAATACAAGCCTTGAAATAACTGAAGAATTAAAAAGTTGTATCAAGCAATAGGGCTTTCTAAAATGCTTCGTCAAATGCGATATGATTCCTTACACACGCATTACAGTACCCAGTTCTAAATAAATACGATTTTTGAATGTTGAAGCATAATCGATGAACGCCCCAAGATCCCCCACAAAAAATACTCCTTTTATAGGATGGTAAAAAGTCTTTCTCCGAGAGGTACCCCGATATCAAAGGAGGGGGGGGGGGGGGGGGGGAGGGGGTCCGTCAGGCGAGACTAAACCTGGGGCACACTCAGTTATATTTATAAAATCTTAATCCGAGAGGGTCGAAACGAGCTTGTTTCCCTGGAGATTCGGGATACTATTTTGTTGCTTGAAGTTCGTAAAATATTGAACGTTAAAAGAGACAGTAGATTTCTGAGTAAGGTGGTAACAACTGGAGCACGCTGTGGCTGTTTCCCAGCATATCTTGGGGACATTGAAGTCACCAAGAAGCATGAGTTGCATTTCTCAAGAGCGCAAACAGTATTTTTAATAGCAAGGAACACATTAGCTAAGTTCATCAGGAGAGGTGTCAGGGGACAAACAATACGCACCCAGCAGAATACGCTCCCCATTCGCACTTCGCAGTTCCACCAACAATGGCTCAAAATATGTCTCAAGGTCAGGACGTGGAACGTATCTTAATTACGCATCAAGTTCCATCAAAACGCCTTACCCCGTCTTCTTCCTGGTCTAAATTTCGCGATCACGCCGGAATATTTCAGAATGTTGAGCTGAAAAAGACAGAAGAAAAAAAAGTTGCGGTAAGGCCAAGTGTCAGTGAGCCCAGGAATGATAGCGGTAGTTAAGGTTGCATTTAAAACAAACGCATTTGTTAGCCTTCGTCCAAAGACCTCGGACGTTTTGATTGTAAAAATCAGGGTAACTTATCTTTCTCGTCATCTTCGGGAAATCGCACCGTTTGGCAGACCGCTTCACTACTGCGGCTCTGAATAAGCTGGCCAGTGAATTCCTTAAAAGGACTGTCCTCTGGCCAGAGAACTGGATCGAAAAGCTTCTCCGCATCCTCGTCTGCAGCAGTCGCGTAGACATAGAAGTAACCCTTGTGCCGCATCTTGAGTCAGGTGCACACAAACTCCGAACGAGTACCGCTCTGCTCGATGTAAGCTTGGAGGCTTGGGTGAACACTGTTGGAAACGAGGTGTGTCACAAACACGGCCCGTTGTCGCAGTGGTTGGGGGGGGGGGGGGGGGGTGCCACAGGGATATTGCTGCTGCCGCGCTGCTCCCCCAGCTAAGGACGCTCCGGCTTTGAAGACTTTGGCCTTGTCTTTAGGGAGCCCCCTCCATTCAAGTGGGACCGGTCTTAATGCCGCGAATGGCCGCCGAAACAAGAATGGGGATGCGGAGCGTGCCCCTCTGAGGGCAACAGACACAGCGGCAGCACCCGACGCGCTTGGAGTAGCATCCATCATGGAGCGATGGGTGCCTCCTCATCCTCGCGCCAAAGCTGCCGGATCCTGACGGCTGGTCGACGCAGCGTAGGAAGCTGACTTCTTTCAGCCTTGGCTAGGTTCGAGACAGAGGCTTTTCCACCTGAATTTGCGGACGCATGATTGCCTGGTGCTGCCAGTCATGCTTATACTCTCGACAGAGCTGCGCGTTGTCATCTCTCGAGGCACCGACCTGGTCAGTGAGGAAGGAGATTTATTCTAGAGAGTTCAGCAGGGAGGCCCGTAGGGATTTCACGCCCTTGCTGAAAACGTAGTGACAGGAGGAAGTGGGCTTCTCGGGACAAGCAGAACCGGTGGAGCAGGGCGACTCGGAGAAGTGGGAGAGGGTCTCCAAGTTGCAGGGGACCGTGGAGACCATGCCGGCGCATTTAAGGCTAGAACAACCGCTAATCTTTCTAGAGCTTTTGCAGGTGAACGAGGGTATGCCGGATTGGAGAAAGTATTGATCGTTATTGGCGGCGTGCGCGAACTAAAGGGGTCGCTTCTCTAGCTATCTTCATCATCGTTTGTAGCCTCGCGGGTAGGAGACACCGTGAAGATCTTGGATTCTTCGGCACGTCAGCTCGCTTCATGCGCTGTTTGCGTAACACACAGTAAAGCCTGTTTCACGCGTTATGTTTATCTGATGAGGTAATACTTGTAGTAGGACATTTTACCAAAGCTTAAAAAGGTGGCAGACGTAGTCGTGCTAGCAAACGCTTTTGGCGCTAAGGTGTCGGAACGCTCCGATGGTAGTGTGCTGTTTCCTAACCCGGTACGAAAAGCTGGATAGTGAACAGAGAACATCCAGGCGCTTTTCCCTACTTCAACATCTATCGTGGTGAACAGGGTGCATTTTAATGATAATTCGGGCGAAATAAAACTGAGAAAGGAATGTCTCGTCAAATTGAAAATAAGAAAGCGAAGTTCGAGAAACTCTCGCGTGTGTAATGAACATTTTGGTGAAAGAAACTTTGTGTATCCTGTGGGTTTCAATGTGTTCTGTGAGTGATAGTCTCTTAAGAGTTTCAAGTTTGTTCCTTTTTAAATTTTGTAAATTAGTAAACACAGATTTCCTAAAAATAGCTTGAAGGAAGAAGCGGAGTTCTTTCGATTGAATTTCTGCTTATTTACTCGGTCGACGCGAAACAAGCGTGGCCCTTTCGCTATCGAGGTCTGTTATATCTAGTAAGTCAACACTTATGCTCCCCCCCCCCCCCCTGAAAAAAAATATACACTTTCTGCTAATGACTACCGCTTGTATGATTAATTTTTCTGACCCAAGGAATGGCGCATACTGCGCGATGCACTTCTCAGCGAGTGATAATATATTGGTAAACAATTCCTAGTAAAAGTATATAGAACAAATAATCAATCACCTGAATTTGCCGGGCCATGGCCGTCAATTTAAGAGGTTATGCAAATTTCTGCTTATCTTTCTAGCAGAACTTGCGATTTAACAAACTTCTTTGCCACGTATTCGATGCGGGAGGAGCTAGGCGTCAGTTGCTGACGAGCTTTTTCTCGGCGGCCGCTGTCGAGCCACACCTAGATAGAAGCGTTGACATACGCAAGCTCAATGTAGATAAAAAAAAAAAATCTGCGGCGCTTTGAAACACAACTGTGCACGTGCACAGCTAAGATGACAGCACGTCACTTGCTCTAGTGAATGCAAAGCCTTTTCCAACCAAAGCCTGCACAGATAAAAAAAAAAAAGAATCAGAGAGGCTGTGAATGGCTTTGACGCACCCCGCGCAAGCTGTATTGTGAAACTTCAGACTTGTTTTTGAATATTTTATAAGTTTTCAATCTGAAAACGCAACTCCGAAGCGCTGTCGTTCATTAGAAGGATCACACACAAAAAACATCATACACATTTTTTTATTAAATAAACCGTTTTAATCAACATGGATGCGAACTAACATATCGACTCCGTGCTATTACATAGCGCGTCGTCTCATCGCATCCTACCCGCGCCGTCACAGGAGAGCGCCCGCAAGGTGGCACCCCCAATGCATCTCGGCGCCAATAGCCGATTCACACGACGGACCGAATCGAGATTTTCGTCCGCGGACCGTGTACCACGTGACAGGCACTCCACCGATTCTTTGCGTTCATTAGCAGGCCAGCCTACGCACTCGGTGTGAGCACGACGCTTGCATCTAGAGCATCGTAGAAATTTCTGTATTCCATAGAAGCAGCGGGAGAAAATCAGGCACGCGTGTTCGCTGTATAAAAATTATAATTAATAATAGTAATATTAATAGAAGTATTATGAATTTCATTTCCCCTTCGAAAAACACCAATTGAGGAAACAACGATAAAATCTGTAAAACAGCTGAGGTTCTTGCGTCCGTGCAGCTCCAGAGGTATAACAAATTCAACATTGCAAGAGCAATAAATAGATCTCCACAATATATATAATATTGAATACAACTTAACATGCGAACCAAGAAAAAACATGAACCTATATCAATTTGAAAGAAGCCTTGGACAGCCAGGTTTTACTTTTTGGCGTCGGTGCCATGGCATAACGACGCAATTTGAGCGCAATGCGTGGCGGCGCTCGTAGGTTTAGCGCTTTGGCCCCAGTGGGCGCAAATGCTGGCACGGAGATGCGCTCTGACAAGAAACTCAACCACCTAGAAAATCTCCCAACTAAAGCAATCGTTCGGAACGCCGTAAATGGTTGCGCGTGCCTTGTACCATCGTATTATGCGCGGATTTATTACTTTCGTATCATTCGCATCAAATTTCTTTGTGAAACCGTACTTTCAAAGATAATAACTAAAATTGGGGTCACTAATAGCAATTAAGTACTAAATTATATTGAACGTTACTTATTTTCCTTAATAGGCCTCAGTAAGTGGCAAATGGGCTAGTTGGTACATAGTTCTTTTTGACAAGAAGCACCACAAGACAGGGACAGACATGATGAGACGCAACACAAAAGAGCTTCGTCTTGTGTCTCTTACTTTCTGTCACTGCATTGCGGCGCCTATCGTCAAAGGGAACCTTAATGGGTCCTTTGGCACAGACAACTACGACATAAACCATTTTTTTTCTCTGGTACGTATTTTCCGCACGAGTGATTTGGCCTGAATATTAAGTAAACACCCCGTGTAATCAAACTCAAGGAAATTAATCACCACCATTTTTTAGAACCACCTGAGACTGGTTGGGGAGCTAAAAAAACCAAAAGTGGAAGGGACAGGAAAGACGCCTTCTGTCTTTCTGTTCCTATCCCTTCCATTTTTGCTTTTTTTAGTTCTCCACCCAGTCATCAGGTGGTTCAAGAAAATGGGAAATCTACACCAGCTCGGGCCTGCTCCATCACAGTCTTATCGTTAATCGCAACCATCGAGATTCACTGAGGGTTTCATTGGGAATCGAACACCGCCTTACGCAATCCACAGGCCGACGCCTTTGCTCGGAACCACAAGCAGGAGGTGCAAGAGATCGCAAGAAGCTGACCAAGCCTGACTTGCGAAAGACAGTCCTCTGTGTTAGCGTGCGACTGTGCGACGAGTGATCTTAGCCCAGGAAATTTAGTACGCAGGCGACCGTCGGCGGCGTGCCATACTTAGCCCAGTAAACTTTGTTATCAAGCAACCGTCGAAAGTGAGCCATACTCACCCAGGTTACTGCCCACAGGCGACCATCGGCGACAAATTATACTTAGTAATGAAGCAATGGTGAGGGTGCAGGCTAGCTGGTGTAAATTGAGCATAGTTGTAACCCGAGACTGGGGATACAGACAAGAGACAAAACACAGAACGACAGAACGACTTACTTTGTTCATGACCGTTGGCGAGCGCAGCAGGCTCCAGAACGACGAGGCGTAGCTCCCCGCACGGATTCACATCATGGGGCGGGTCTTAGCGTTCCAAAGGATAGCGCATCAGGTTATGACGTCACATTTTTGAGAGAGAAGTTAATAGTTAGCGTAAAGAGCGCGATGAAGTTCCTGCTCCGGTGATTATACTTGGGGTACCACATGGGGCTCCTCGAAATTCAAGAGCACTGAACAATCGAGGCCCTACAGCACCCCCAATAAAAGCAGAAACCTTGGAAATCTTTTTTATTGAAGCATGCTCATTATACACGCCACGCCAAAATAAATTGAAAGTTGTCTTAATCATTTTTATAAAGCGGGAGGCCACGAGAGTCTGTCTTGTGTGTAGTGTATCTGAATTCATCCGAGGCCAAAGATTGCACATTAAAACAAACGCATAATGCACGTGCGACACATTCTGTTATCTCCGGGTATATCAAAACGTCCAAGTCAAGTTGTTTTCTTTGTTTCCACCAGATTTTCTTTCTTAAGAACACCGATATATTCCTAAATGTACACTCAGTCCATATAAACTGCATCAATTTCCTCCTTTCCCAAAGCGGGGTGGCGATTTACTCTTTAAAGGAGGCTCACATCTCTCCCAACTCTCTGTACCTCGACACATCAACTAAAATCAACTTTGTATAATTACGAATGGTTTGTGACTGGTTAATGGATTTATGGATATTCATGCCGTTTTGTCTTATGCTGACTGCACTTTTTTCTGTACTTTAATTATGCCTTGCACCATCTATCTCACGTTTTCTTAAGCAATTATGACGATTCGTATTTTTAGTTTTTATGCTCAAAGATGCGGCTAGGCGAGAGAGGAATCACACTCATTGAAGTGCATATTTTTATTCACTAACTATTTAATCAATACTATTGCCTAAAAATGCAGGTTTCCTTAAGACGTTTTTCGAATTCGAACAAAAAGCGAGAAGACATGGACTCTACTCTATTCACCGCATTCGGTGGGAGTTGATAACACGAGGGCACCGCAGTACTTAGTGCCCCGGTGGAATTACGGTGGTGTATTTTTTAGAGCGCAGCTCTTAGGGGCCCGTTCCCGGCTTGAGCGGCGTCGGCGTCGGCGTCGGCGTCGGCGTCGCCGTCGGCGTCGGCGTAACCGCAACTCTCGTAACCCTCGTGAGGGTTACGAGGGTTAATCTCATGAGGGTTACCCTCATGAGGGCCACGAGGGTTACTTACCCTCGTAACCCTCACGAGGGTTACGAGGGTTAGTTACCCTCAAAAGGGTTACCTTCACGAGGGTTACCCTCACGAGGGTTACTTACCCTCGTAACCCTCACGAGGGTTACGAGGGTTAGTTACCCTCAAAAGGGTTACCTTCACGAGGGTTACCCTCCACGAGGGTTACTTACCCTCGTAACCCACGAGGGTTACGAGGGTAACTAACCCTCAAAAGGTAACCATTTTGAGGGTTAGTTACCCTCAAAAGGGTTACCTTCACGAGGGTTACCCTCACGAGGGTCACGAGGGTTATGAGAGTTACCCTCACGAGGGTCACGAGAGTTACCCTCACGAGGGTCACGAGAGTTACCCTCACGAGGGTCACGAGAGTTACCCTCACCAGGGTCACGAGAGTTACCCTCACGAGGGTCACGAGAGTTGCCCTCACAAGGGTTACTAGGGTTACCCTCACGAGGGTCACGATGGTTACCCAGGTCACGTGACCCCTGGGAGGGTCACGTGACCTGGGGATACCCCCCGAGGTCACGTGACCCCCCGTTGACGTCATAGCCACTGATGACGTCATCAGTGACGTCACTGATGACGTCACCGGCATCCGCATCGTCATCGTAATCATCACTGATGACGTCATCAGTGACGTCACTGATGACGTCACCGGCATCCGCATCGTCATCATCACTGATGGCGTCATCAGTGACGTCACTGATGACGTCATCGGCATCGTCACGTGGCCCCAGGGCACGTGACCCCCCGACGTCACGTGACGCCCCAAGGTCACGTGACTTCCACAAGGTCACGTGACCCCCAAGGTCACGTGACTTCCCGCCCCCCGAGGTCACTTGACCCACCCCCCCCCCAGTACCCTTCCCTCCTCCTCAAGAGCTGCGCTCTAATTCGGCGTTACAGGGAGTTGTAAACGGCTTTCATTTTTTTTTTGTTCTACAGCAACGCACGGCAATCAAACAAGATTTTCCTTTGGATGGGTACTTGTAACACGTATGTAGAACCCTGTGCGCCTTGTAGGAAGTACTGCAAATAAAAAATGGATGAGAGACAAATAAAAAAGAAGACAACCGGAATCGCGCCGGCGTCCGCCGATAGAAGGCTGTAGCGAGCTTGTGGGCAAACAAACATCGGTGAATAGTGTATAAGAAGAATACACATAGGAATCTCTCTGTTAGCAAAATAACACTCTGGTTTCCTTCGCAGCCTCCTTCCAGTACTCATCTCCTATGTTAGTGCTTGATTCAGACTACAGCACATACGCCGTGCTCTGGGCTTGCGAAAACAATCTGATCAGTGGCATCGTGCGAAGAGGTAAGTGATTCTTGTTTAATGACATCTCATTATATTTATTCCATTATGATTAATTATCACTAGCTGGCCTGCACACGCACTGTTATTTCCTCACTATGACTGCCCCTATTTTCTTGGTGCTTCTTAAAGCAGTATTTTGTGTTTGTGTGTGTGTGTCTGTCTGTCTGTGTGTGTGTGGAATTTGGCTCACGAGATTTTTAAATAGAACACAATTGCAATTTGGCACGTGATGATCATGTTTAGCGCATAGTCATCAGCGCTATTCTGAGTTAATTTTAGCAAGTACATATTTATTAATGCACGGAAAAAACTATCGCATTGTTCATTCCTCACCCCAGTGATCCCACACAAGATGCGAAAATTCAAACGCATCCCTTCATTATATAGATGCATGTACAATAAGAAACACCATAAGCGTAATAAGACAAGCTCCCCTATTGCACCCGACAGATTGTATGCACAATATACGAATCACATAATACAACAAGGAGTGGAGATCTACTTCTACTTGTCCTTCTCTTTTTGAGGCTGTTTTTCCACCTCAACACACTGCACAACTTAAACAAAAATGTAGACGTAGTTAAATTTAGCTAGTTTCCTTTTGTGTGTCGGTGGTAGCAAAAATATATTCGTCTAGATAACTTATTTGCCTATATGAATTGTTTAAATCCTTTCAGATGACGTATAATAAGGATCGATACAAAACGAACAAAATGTGTTATTCAAATGCGAAGTTACCAGCATATGGCTACACGTGCCATAGCCGCACTAAATTGCGCTTGTAGGCTCTTGTTTTTTTAAAGCATTAAATAAAAAAGAGCTTCGGTCAAAGTCCACTGCGAAAATGTACCAAAGCAGCAAGGCTGACGAAGCTGTTCAGAAAAGGCGGCTCGTCTACGCGTTCCGAGCAAAATTGAAAACGATTTAAATAATTGTAAGAGCCTGAAACCTGTGGCATGAGATGTTGATGTATGTTTATGTTTTATCTCGGAAAAGGTTTTTTGATATTTTTTTTGATGTTTCAGAAAACATCTGGGTGCTGTCGAGAACTTCAACCTTGAATGCCACGATGCAAACCTTGATCATGGACCACCTCAAGAAACAAACATACAGCTCCTACTTTCTAATGCCTACCGAACAAAAATCATGTCGAACTTATGTTTGACCCATCACCAAGAACTGGAATGAACAGGCGGCAGTCTGATTGTATGATACCACCTGTATAATTCGAACACTTAACCGCGTTCCCGTGATTTGGCGTCAAGTAATTATTTTGTTTTACATGCACGTATTACAGCGTCTTACGTTTAGTGAGAACCTAGTGGGTAGTGCCACATTTAAAAAAGTACACCGAAACCCCAAAAAAAAGCCTGACTTTGTTTTACTTAATTCACCGCGCATTTTTGAGAACAAACCGCATGACTTTTTTCCAGGCATGTGAATTTCAATATATAATTCTTAACTTATTTTTGATAAATGATATAGCATAAAAAGGCAGGCCTTTTTATGACATCTTTTTTTCCCGTCTTTGTGCCTACCATGTGCACACTCTACAGTTATTGGCGCAAAGGTTTCCAAAGAGAGCGTTTAAAAGCGAGTGCCTCCCGAAAGCACGATCGGTCTCATCAGAGAAATCCCTCGCCTGGATTCAGGAGCTCCTCGCCTTCAAACGAATGCGTTGCGTGATACTGCGATGAAGCCGCATCATCATACTTTGTAAAAAAATGAACAACATTCTTTGACCTACTAGGAAATGTGGAATAAATTAAAACAAACAAAACACTTGCTGGAAGACTGTAGTGGCGTGGATGCGCAGCCACAAGCAGAAACAGATCTGGGGCACTGGACGCTTCGTGGATGTACATACCTGTTGGGGGCGCTCGTTCGTGAAAATTGGAAGTGTCTGCATAGGGTCTGTGGTTTTCGAAGCCTTTGTGTTTCATAGCTGAGCGAAGAATCATGTGTCTCTCTCTCTGTGTGTAGGGGGGGTTAAAATGTTTTATTTGGAGACTTTATGTGTATCCAATACACTTAATTTAATTGTTCAGATTCATGTTTAGACGAGGGAATGACTGCAAAGTCACTGTTGGATGTATTCAATTCGACAATTTCCCTGCAAAAGCTAACTTGGGGTACTCAACTTGCATCGCTCGGAAGTGATTGAATGCCAACACACCCGATAAAGAATGTACAAGGAAATATTTAGAGATATTTGCCTGCGTCGATCGCATTTGATATAAATAGTGTTTTGCTTTTTCTTTTTAATTTTATTTGTTTTTGCAGTTAAGCTGAGTGTATTCGGGTGGCTTATGAGCTTTGATAGATGAACGCATTATAAATATTAAATGTATAGAAAGAAACAGCTGGTGTCCTAAAAAAATTTTTATCTTTTAATACGTAAATTATATGGTCTTGACTATCCATAATTGGTTGTCCGGTTTCTTGTCTTCTTCAGACATGAAATGGTAACAGACGTTTAAAGCAGAACATTTCTCAATATTACATCTTGTAAGCACTATATTGGAAAGTGACAAGACGATTTTGAGAGGTGGGAGAGGAGGAGGGCCGAAGTCATGTTATTTGTTAAATTTTAGCTGAAGTACCCATCTTTAACAACCAAGAACATTTCAACATTGAGCTACCGAGAACAAAGTAAAAGGTAAACTTAACACGGATCTGCGTTCAGGTTGGAAGTGAACAACTTGGTTTCCCTCATCACTCCGACAACAATTAAACTTAATATAGATTCAATATACGCCATAAATATCTGCTTTAATAAAACTAATAAACAAGGAAAAACCGAATAAAAAATAGTTTTACACTTTTTATTTGGGAATTGCCCGAACCGATTCATGACCAAAATAGAAATCTAAATTATCTGGGTTGTCTTTCTTCGGTCTGCTGTCGAAAATAAACAGAGTGTTTGTGCTCTTCAACGCGCCCTTGGTTTTTGCGTCTTTTGTAACATGTACTATGGTACCCGACAATACATACTACAACTGCAAACATCACATTTCCATCGCGTTATAAATGTCCTGCCAGACACGATTTTATTGTTGTTGCTCCAGCTTCCTCATGCAGTCCCGGTTGAGCTGGTAGAAGCTCCAGCCTTCGACCTCATTCAGGTCCCTGGCCTGGTGCTTCTCAAGCAGTCTGATGAGACCCTTGTTCTTCGCCCTGGGGCAGCAGTCAATCCGCTGACATCCCACAGCGCGGCACATCTGCGAAACGAGTGCATATGATCATGTCGTCTGCTCAACCGAGTCAAGGCGGACCATCATACCTCACTAGATTTCTAGAATGGTCTTTGTTTCAAGAATGGTCTTTGTTAGATCTTCAAGCCTTGCTAAATATCTCGAGTGGTTCTCCTTCCACAGTGAGCAAACCATAGGCTAAAATGTTCCACAGACTCCCTTTAGTTTCATAATATAGTAAAATAATCTTTTTGAAGACATATGTCTGCATTGGCTGCCGACGGTGTATACTATGTATGTGTCTTAAGCGTATCTCGGGCTTCTTTAATGGCCGGGATTTTGTAAAGACACGCTTTCAAGCCGTCGACTTTCCCTCGAGGGGTGACGAAAAGCAACATTAATACATGCGTGTTACGTCCAGAGAACAACATATAAAACATTTTTAGTTCTTTGTTGCACTCTTAATGCGGTCAACTTTCACCAACCATTCGACGTCAGTTCGACGTTTGTGTGAAACTTGGTGCTTAACCCGACGCAGGTATGATTTCACGCTTTGTCATTTCTTCTAGACGTAAGGAGTTCAGTTGTATTTCACAGTTTTATTTTCTTTGAACGGAGCAGTTTCGTTTTGGCACACTTTTATTGGGCATTAGTTGGGTGTGTTGTATTTTATTTACTTATAAATTCATTAACTCAATCTCGGGTCATAAAAATTAAAGATGTCCAGAGAAAGCTACTTCGCATTCCTTACGAACGCTATTTTTGACATAGATTTTAGTGTGACTACATGTTTTTTCATTCGAAAGTTTTCCTGAGGACCGTATATGATAGAAGAACAGAACCTGGTTTAGCTCTTTTCTACACGCTAGAAAATGGAACAGTATAAAATAGCGTGCTTTAATATAACGTGAATATTCGTGCTCCATTTCGTTCAACTAGAAAATCACTTGATACTTTTATGTCAGCACCATGTTTTTCCCGTCACCTTTAAGGAGCATGCAATCGCTTTTTAATCGCTTGAGTAAGGCAGAAAGAGACTTATTCAGCTACTTCATTATTTTTACAAACCGAAGGAAAGGGCTTGTTGACACTTCCTGGATTGAGTGTGCTGTTCAGTGCTTGACCATTTTTTTCAATTGTTTCGCTCTCGTTTTACATTTTTTGCTTGTATTCTGTTTGTTCACCGAAGTGAAAACTCGCTGGTTAGTTTTCGGCATACGAAAATAAACACTGTTACTATATTATCATTAAAGTGACCCTAAAGGCTATTTAAGAAAGGGTATTGCATGGGGGGGGGGGGGAGGAGGCAGAATTGTAGAAAGTAATAATAAATAGCAAAAAGTCGTATTTTTTTCCCACGATGTGTGAAGAACCAAAAGCGATAGCTTTATCACGGTCGCGCAATGCGGGTAAAATGTTTCCGTCACGCACATTGTGAAGGAGGTACGACGTCGTTAATTGGTATAGCAGTCGTGGTTAGCGTCGTGGATGCCACTGACGACCGCCATGCGTGCTCAGTGATCCGTCATGAGAGTGTAAAAGCGCGTTGAAAGTTTCTAAAACCATCCCGCATAACGCGTAGCAACTGAATACTGCCAAATTGGGATTCCGAATAACGCGAGAATGTTTGAGAACAAGTCTTTCAAGCCGACGACACAAAGGTTCTTCCCTTGTCACGCGCTTCCTGTTTTTCTAGACGCCTGTGCCACATTGCCAAAATCGCGAAGACTCGGCGATTATCCCCGCAAATGGAAAGAAATCGCCGCGGATTCTATTTATTGAAAGGTCCGGTAACTTGGCACTGTCACCACTCTCAAAACGTATCACAGGCTGCGGAAGAAATTCCGCTAACGAGCGTTGAGTGGTGCAACGAGCGCGGGAGTATATAGCGACGTCGTTCGCGTTACCTTCGTTCGGGACCTTGCGCCTGGCTAAATTTTCGTCACACAGCTCCGCGCCTTCAGGAGAATTAGCGTGTTCCTGGCATGTCTAGGCTGGCTTGCCTACATTTACGCACCAGCGTTTGAGAACGGTTAATTGCATTACGTCGTAATATTACTACGTGTTGCCTCATACTTCCTTAGTATGCCGCCCGACAGGCTAATCCTTCGACCGATTGCCGTACTTTTGTGCTTTCGATGATGCACGGGTAAAGGCTTATGCACAGCTATGAGCAGGGTCTGACTAGGTTGTGAGAACTTGCGTTGAGTCACTACCGCTAGTCATATGGACGTCCCTGTCAAGCGTGGAAACAATGGACACGAGACCTACGCAACACGTATGCAGCGGCAACTCGCGGTCTTAAGTCCTAGAACCGTAATCAAGAGCAACTGCATAAATTGGTCTTGAGTCTTGACTCGCGGGCATGCCTTGAACTCGTCATGACGCTGTCAAATACTCCGACGTGTAGAACCAGGTCACTTATGGATACCAACGCCGCACTTTAAGATCTCTGCATTAGTTGGGTTGAACGGGTCGGTGAACTTAGAACCTCCTAGACACGCTTAATGGTGCCCGTAACAAGCTCCAACATTCGGAACAGCGCAGCATTTAGAAGCAAATTTCGATAATACGCGTCGGAAATCGCGCAAGTCTGATAAAAAAAAGAAGAAAAGAACGCAACATTCAGAAACCGGAAATACATATATCACCCGAAAACTGCCATCTCGTTTCTCGTTACTTAGCTTAAAAACGTCTGTATAATAGATATCTGTAAATTTAAAACAAAAGTATCGTATTCGTTTTTTTTAACAGATTTATATTTATTGAACAATTTTTGCCAGTTCTAAAGCGAGCAATCTATGAAGAAACTAGCGTTGTTGGTGTAATGAAAATACCTGTCGTGACATCAGCGTCGCACCTGAGTTCTGTGAGCTAAATGTACTGCTTACTTGTCCTGTGATTTTTTTGCCATGTCAAAGCGCCTAGTACACATGGACTTTGTGGTTCCCTCTTGAATTGTCTTTTTTAATCACGACTATGAATTTATCCTAACCTATCACCGGAGTCAAAGGGCCAAGTTCAGTTTGACAAGGAGCCCTGGACCAAGTTAATACCGGAATAAATATGGCTAGTCGACCCTAGAATACAATTTGGGCTCCAAAAATGAAGGCCTATAAAAAAAAATTATCATCCTGTGTTTAAATCTTACATTTGTTTACGCCCAATTTCGAATCCTTATTTGGCCTGACAATTTTAATCTTAGTTTTGATCGGCCATTTCTTTACAATCCTGCTCTGAAGGAATATGCTTTTAGCAGATTGTCAAGCTGCAGCGTCCCCAAGTCCCACCAACTCAACTGTGTTCGAAGCACTTTACGAAACCTTTAAAGCACGTGGAGACGCGATACAGCAAAATGTGCCTAGATGTGATCGCCAAGTTTGGCGTTAGAACCTCGGCCGTTTCATCTGAAAGTTCTAATAATCGTAAACGATCCTCGACGCGAGTTTAGGAATATTAGAAAATATAACTAATAATGCTTGTGACACTAATGCAAGCAAGGACTAGCGCTATGGTGTTTTTCTGACATGTTTATTCACTCACTCAGGGAAGTTGCAACAGACTGAAAAGGAAGCAACGTAATGTTTTAGATATCTCTAAACCTGTCTTGTAGAATAATGCAAATATTGACATCACGTACAGCACAATAATCTGCAGGAAAAAGACATCTTTTACGCAGAAGTTTTGGGCCGCTATCACATTCATTTTTTTTTTAGTACAGGAAGAAACAAGCCTACAGCTGACTTAGTCTTTCAAACAAACAGAGGAACTCTACTCATAATTTTTATCGTTTGTTTTGTGACGAACTTAAACTGACACTCTAGAACTGTCATATATAAAGCAATTGCACCTTTCATAAGCATGTCATTGCTGAATCAGTTTTTGACATTTAGTCTGTCCTTTTATATGTTTCCCAAAACACTAACTAATCGATGTAAATTGTTTCTGCTATCATTCTAATTTTGTGGTACACTGAATGCTCCAGATGTCTTCCCACTTCCTTTAACGAAAGCGAATACCACAGCAGCAGAAAGTTTGGTGTAGCCAGAAGATTTTGTCTTATACTGTATTTTTGTGTTGCTTTTATGGAGTGCGTTTAATACCATTCTAAATGGTGCACATGAATGACTTTTAAATATCTAAAAGTTACGGGAACAGCCAGGCCTGCTTCATCTGAAACGGTATTCCACATATCGATACATAGATCACTTTTCCCATAACCTTGTCCTTACAGTATGTGGAACAGCTCTTTAGATGTCAGTAAGGGGAGGGCTGATTTTTTAATAACCACCTTCACAATTTATCTGAAACAAAATTCTGAACAAACTAAGATGTTTATGCAACACATTTCCTCCTGGCTAAGTGGAACTTTTTTTGCAAAAACGTGCGGGTTATAATTGGAGCCTATTCGGAACGAGGCTAAGAGTGCAGTGCACCATAATAAAATGCCGGAATGCAAGATGTCAACAAACGTCACGCGTCAGCATTACCCTTCCCAATGGCTCTAAATAGAAACCATCTCGGGGGCTCGCCGACCGGGCTAGAAATTTAGTTTATGAACGACTGCTCCGAATCGTTCGTTTTTTTCGCCATTTGGTTGAGGGTCAAAAAGTTTTCGCTCGACTGATGGCAGCCGGAAGTGTGAACTTCGCCATTGATCGTAGCAGAATGAGTCCGCTTTGGTTCTCTGTTCTCGCGTGGCGTTGTGAAGACGACATTATTCTTGCCAGGCGTTGTGAAGACAAACTGAGCACTTGCAGCAAACATTTGTCTTCTATCATAGGATGAATTATGCAGAGATGATATTGACTGTACCATTTGTATCAGACTGTAGGTTGCGCCATTTAGCTTAGAAACTTTAAATTTTGCTATAAATTACGCCTTTTGTTAAATCACCCATTACATCAATTTTTGTATTATCACGATTTTTTCGACCTGCTACAGGACAGAAATGCGAACTTAAGAATATCTGACACCGAACAGTGTTGAGATATGTCCTACCTGAATAACGCTTCTGAGCAGCGCCGTGCCGACACCCTGTCTCCTGAACTCGGGTACCACGAAGATGGTGTCCAGTCGGAGGCTTCTTCCCTCCCACGTCGAGTAGATCCGGGAGAAGAGGACCCAGCCGACGATGGAGGCGCTCCCTGACGACACCACTGGGAGTTTACCGAGCGGTCGGTTACAAGCCCACATCTTACAGTCAGTCGCGTGCAAAAGCCTTCACTGATGAATAACTTCTCCAGGGGAAGGCCTTAAGGTCACGGATTTTCGGCCGAGGTTTCTGGTGCTTGTGCGTTATAATGCTTTTCTTTGTGTTTACTTTGAATTAATAATTTAATTACATATTTGCTTTTTTCTATTTAAGCTTTATACTTAAGCTGTGGCGTTCATAACGCAATTCACGGGGGATAGCTCCAAGCTTGGTCAAGACCCCATGGAATAATCAAAGCCTGCGCCCTACAAATGCGTCAGGGTGACTGGTCCGTATACACCCGTTGAGGACGCTCGGCTCGGGCTTGGAATCAATTACTTAATTTGCACCATCCGGCAGGAATCGCGTTTCCTGGAGGAAGATGAGGATGTCCGAAGGCCTTAAATGTTCTAGATAGTTTTGGCTTCGTGACCAAACTCTTATGGACGACTATAGAGAAAGTCAACGACCGTTGACCCCTCCCAATGGCAACCGAACCAGGCTGTCGGCTACCCCTTCGGCGGCTTGTGCCGTTAATGCTCATTACAGCCACGTATCTGCATTGGCAATGCTCAAAGCACGTGCTATGCTCCGGAAGCTGTTGTAGCTCAGTGATTTCCCGTCACCGCACTAATAGGCCACGAGCTAGAAGATGGGGATTAACCGACAGATTGATTATTCAGTGTAATGCAAGCGATAAAACAGTACTCGCATCATGTTCACTAAGGTAGTGGAGCACTGGAAGTTCATTTCTGTAAAACATCAGAAAACGCTCAAAAGAAAAAGTCCACAATGCTTTCTGATTGTAATATTTTGCAGCGATAACTGAACTTTGGGTCATTATTTTTTTTTTGCATCTTCCTGTTTGTGTTGCAAATCATCTTATATGGTTCCCACAACAATACCCCTGAAAATATTTAATGGGCAACTCCGGTCGAAAATGAAACCAAAATAAATGACTGGAATCGCTGTATAGTGGCACGAAATATAATCACAGCCGGAATGATACGTCAAAGTGAAGCCGCCTGGTCCATTAAAATGAATTTTAAAGATGCGACCAGCTGTCCTCCAACGGGTGGCAAGTGGGTTAGCTTTTAGTCAATAAACACTGGCGTAGCACCCTTGTGACGTAACGTCGAGGTGAAGCTGCGGTTGATTGGTTCTACCGCGTACCCCGGCACCATTGCGAGGTCACGTCGCGGCCGTACGGCTGATGATCAGTGTTGCCATCCCTCTAGCAGATAGTTTCGGCTTTGCCGTAGACACCCGAAAGCCAACTTTGAACCTTGATATCTAGAAACCTACGCACAATATCGAACAAAAAATGTATACCCTGTAATTCAGAGACACTTCTTAACTTAAAACAGTCGTAATCCCAAGTTTAAAAAAAAAAAAACAACGTATATATAATATAGACCGGAGTTGATTTTGAAGGTCTGCTTACTTATATCCTAGTTACACTGGTACTTTTAGCTGTGATTAACCTAAGGACCGCTTGCATCTCCCAGCTGTCATTAAGCTCAACTAAGTCGTCGGTGTTACATGGTACATAGGCCTAACCACTTGACCACTAACAAGTTGAGATGCGCATTAGGGGACACAGTTAGAACCGGAACCAACCAAAGCTGATGTCACATTACCTAATTTAAAAATTGATGCAAATTATTTATTTTCACACTTTCCATTTATTATAAACATTTAAAGCAAAACAATAATCAGAACATTTCACTGGAATTAAAGCAAGGGATGCATGATCAAAGTCTTATTGGCACCGACATCCTTATGGCCATCCTCGCAGAGCTTTGACTTCTGCGACGCGCCATGATCTTTCTAGCGGAAGCTCTGGCCCCGAATCATACCTCTTTTGCCAATGATTGCTGCCACGATACTACTGAAACACTCCCCTCCTCCCCTTAACAATTTTTCTTCTATCAGCTGTTATCCCCTACCATGCTTCCCCTAACTAACAATGACAATCACAATTTCAATTGAGAAATTAACGGCAGATGACGTGATCCTGTCACTTGACCCCACGTATTCACAACGTGTCTTTAAATTCATCGCTACATTTTGCGAAAAAAAAATTGCTGTCAAGTTCCCTGGCGTCATGTGACGTTAGGCCCCGTGAGGCCGTGAAGTCAGGTCATAGGACCACCTCACGTGACCACAGGTAACGTGAAGTGAATTTTCACACTAAATCTAGAGTAAAATAAATTGATGTCTCTTAAAGTCATGTAAAAACAGACCTTGACTGACGTCTATTTCTCCCCTTTAACTTTAGCGGGGAAATTCATGTCACTTGACCTGACAACATGCGAGGTACGATCAAGCGAAACCATGACGTCACGCCACGTCGCTTCAAGTCACGCCTTAGTATCATGACGCCTTAGTATCACGGGTTATCGCGACTTCTCAACCTGAAGTCATTTCACATTAGGTAACGTGGTACAGTGACTTAACGGTGCCGAGCCGTGGTATCGCCTTATACCACGACGTGGCATGTCAGGCCGCTCGACGTCTATTCAGTCAAAAAATTTAGCGGCGACATTAAAAAGTGAATATGTCCCCGCCCCCCTCCCCCGTCCCCCTAAATTCAGAACAAATTTACGATGATTGCTTTCCTGTCTCTCGACAACTTAGTTTTCTGGACACCTAAATAAATAGGCTGCACATGGCCGAATATGTACGAAATGCCTCCCCACCCCTCCTACGAAAACGAAAATATTGAGGGTTGATGTTAACACAAAAACATACTATATTAATATTAGGCGGTAAGCTTCATCTCGGAATACTCATTCTCCACCCAAGTGTAGCATTAGCGGTTTGAATGAGATGCCAAGGTTTAAGAACTAATGGTAATCGTATTAAAGAATCATGGGCGAGCTTCTAAGCGTGAAAATGGCAGCAGATGGCGTTCTCCAATTAATAGAGATGAATGGCGGCAATTGCCAAGTACAAACACCAATTTCCGATTAGAATTTGAAAAAAATCGATACACTTTTGATTAAGAAAACGGTTAGTTCTTAAACATTGGTGTCTGGTTTGGACAGCTAGTGGTATATTGGGCCAGAGTTTATTTTAGGGCGATAGCTCTATGGGCGACACATTGCAGAGATTTTGTCGTCGTCCCTTGTCGTTACGGCATGCGAGCAAAAAAAATCCAATTTTTTTTTTTGCTTTGAAGAAAGTGAAGTCTGCACTTCCCGTACGCTGTGCCGCGTGCAGAGAGCGAAGACGGCAGCACTGGCGTCGAGCCAAGAATTGCGCAACGACGGAAGGTTCATCGTGTCGTCTGTTTGAAAGACTTGTTTTCCAATATTACTGGTGTTTTGCCAGATCCCACTTTGGCAGTATCCAGCTGCTACACGTAATGTTGTATGTTTTTAGAAATGTTCGCCGCGCTTACCAGATTCACGGATCACTGGTGGCAGTCGTCAGTGGCATCCAAGGCGCCAAACACGACTGCTATGAGAACTACGTACGTCGCACCTCCTTTTTCATGTACATGAAGGCACCATTCCACCCGCATTGTCCAACCGTGCCACAGCTACCGCTTTCGTTTCTTCGTAGATTATAGGATAGAAATAGACCTTTTCAAATTTAAAACCGCTTAATATTTCTTTTTCACACATGACATTACAGATGGATGACAAATGAACCCTCTTGTGGATTCTCAGTTCGACAGGTTTTCGGTTTAATGGTAGCGTGGCACGAGCGGACGCGAACATTCCTTCAAGCGACGACGTTAGATCATGTTGGCTCCGTTCAGCCGCGGTGGCCTAGATTCAGCCTTGGAGATATCGGATTTGTGCCCACCACAGTTTATCTTTCGCCACTAAGTTAGTACAAACAAGCTTTTCTACTGCCGTTCATACAGTCGCCTTTTATGTTTACACTTATAACTTGTTTAATGCTCCTAAAATAACGAAGTGATTCCGAATGATATCGGGCAGCGGAATATCCACACCAGCTCTCGTCAGTCTCGTGCTCTGGTCCTCTTTCTGGTTTCGTCGTCGTCTCCTACTATAGTCCCCTACAAATGCCCATCTCCTAGGAAAGCAGGCTGCAGAGAGGCGTGGCCCACATGACGTGACGACGTAGGAGCTTGTGTTAAGTGGTGTAAAAAGGAAATGCAGACGGTTGGCTAGCCGAAATATGACGAGATGGTCGAGTCTTGGAGGCCGTTTCCAAATGCGCCGGTTTAAGTCAGTCAAGAGATATGGTGTCTGTTCGACCACCTTTATCCAGAAGAAAATGCTTGTATCGTCGTTTCATGACTTGAAAGGGTCCGTCATATGGCTGCTGTAACGGCTTTCAAACCGCATCTCGTCGGACGAAAAGGTGCGTGGATGTTTGAAGATCTTGCGCCGCATATATTGACGGTCTTTGTTGGACCCTTGGTTGCACTGCCCGAACTTGTCTTATGAGGGTGTTTAGTTCGCTAGCAAAGGTTTCGGAATGAAGCTCGACTTTACGATCGGTCGGGTAAAAAAATGTCCGGGAAGGCGAAGAGGAGTGCATGGACGAGGTCTGCTGGTCTGCAGTTGAGATTACCTCTGACTGGCGATCCAAGTGCAAAGAGAACTAGAGTCAGTTCTCTGGCCCAATGTGTTAAATCCCCTTGTGCTTTGAGTGATGATTTGAGTGATCGATGAAAACTTTGAACCATGCCAAGTGGCGATGGATTGATATGCGGTTGTGTGTATCTGCTGTGCCCCGAGAAGTTGTGCGAGCGAAAGAAATGAAAACGATTCAAACTGTCGTCCCGATATTTTTTTTTATGCTGCGTGGTACACCACACCTTGTCACCCATCCGCTCACGGCTACATGTGCGATGGTAGCAGCTGTACTGTTGGGAATCGCAAAGGCGTCTAGCAAACGAGCAAATCTGTCAATACAGGTAAGTATGGAGGTGTTGCCCTGTGACGAAGGTAATGGGCCCACGATGTCAAGATAAACGTGATCGAAGCGGTTGGTCGGTACTAAGAAGGATTGAACAGGTGCTGAGGTATGGTGATGAATCTTTGATTGTTGACAGCCTATACAAGTTCGTGTCCATTCCCTGACGCCCTTATTTATGCCATGTCAAAGGAAACGTTCAGTGACCAAGCGCTGTGTCGCGCGTATGCCGAGGTGTGACAATCCATGAAGTGCCTCAAAGACCTGGTGGCGGAATGCCACAGGGGCAACTGGACGAGGCGTTCCCGTTGACATATCACAGAGAAGCGGATAATCACCAAGCGGGGTTATGATATCATCAAGCGTCAACTTGTTAGAAAACTGACTAAGCAAGGGCATGGTCTTGCAATTGAAAGTATCTGAAATGCGCGAGAGAGCGCCTGCTGCTGAATTGTGTGGTCCCTTGACGTGTCAAATGCCCGTTGTGAATTCAGCGATATATGTGAGGTGACGTATTTCTCATAGAGAAAACTTATCGGTGTCAGATTTTAACGCAAAGGCCAATGGTTCGTGATCCGTACGTATAAAAAAAATCTCGGTCTTCATATTTTTTTTAAGCGCTTGATGGCCACGTAGATAGCGAGGGGCTCACTGCCGAAGGTGTTGTAGTGGCACTTTGCAGGCTCCACCTTATTTGAGAAGAATGAAATGGGGTGCCAATATGTTCCGACATACTGCTGCAAGATGGCCCCAACAACAGTATTAGAAGTGCCAACCATAACATTGAGCGAGGCATTCAGCCTCGGATAAAATAGGAGTGTGGCCTTGACTAGCATTTGCTTAGCTTGGTCAAAAGCTTGCGTCGTTTCGGCAGACCACTGAAGCATTGCCGGAGGTGTGCGGGTGCCTTCGAGGAGGTCATTTAATTGTTTGAGTATCTCAGCGCAGTTAGGAATGTGGCGTCGGTAAAAATGATTTAAACCCAGGAATTCCTGAAGTTTTCGAATGCAGGTAGGATGGGGAAATTTTGAACAGCCTTGACTTTCTCGTCGAGAGACCTAGGTCCATGCTGGTCGAGTTGGTGGCCGAGAAAGTTGATTTCGGTGGCACCGAATCAACTTGGCCTTGATAATTATGAGGCCACATTCATCAAGCCTATGGAAAATACTTTCAATATGTTCCAAGTGTTCTTTGGGATCGAGGTTGTATATGAGGACGTCATTAAGATATGCGTAACGGAAGGGAAGGTCTCGAGTTATGTGGTCGAGAAAACGCTGAAACATTTGAGCAGCATTTCTTAGGTGAAATAGCATTCTGACGTAGTCAAAAAGACCAAATAGGGTTGTGATAGCGGTCTTGGCGTCATCAACAGGTTGTACAAGTATCCGATGGTACGCTTTGACGATGTAAATTTTGGAAATGATTTTAGCGCTATAAATAGATACCGTTAAATTTTTGATATCTGGGAGAGGATAGCGATCCGGAACTGTTGAGTTGTTCAGGGCGGGGTAATCACCATAAGGTCACCAATTCCTGGGTGTCTTTTCGACACCATTTGTAGAGGCGATGCCCATGTACTCGATCAAGGGACGTTTGATTCCTAATTCAAGCATGCGGGCGAATTCTTCTTGCGATCCCGGTGTAGCCGACGTGGTCGAGCATAAACAGGTTGGCACGTTGTAACACTGTGCTGGGTCACGACATGTTTCATTGGATGCTGAAAGCTATGAGGGCGAGTTAACGATGAAAATGCTGAAGTAGCGTATCGTACCTCGACTCTGTCCATTGGTGCTCTCTAGGACGTGAATCAGAGGTAGTGAGTGCTATTCCCTGAACCTTGAAATCAGTGGCTCGGTATGCTAGACGCGATTGCTTTGATACTGCTAGACGCAACATCAAAGCAATGATGTTGAAATGCGTGAGAAGGTCAGCACCCAAAATTGGGTAGCAACGTCTGCGACTAAAAATACCCATCGGAAAACTCTCCGTAGTCATATAATGATTGTTAAATCTCGCTCACCGTAGAGGTTGCAATGGTTGTTTTATTGGCAGCCTGAAGGGAGGCGTGTGGTTGCTGAGGCTGACAAGGAAGTACAGATCAAGGCAATATGCTTACTTTAGCGTCATTGTCGGTAAGGAAACGCTCGCCGGTGTCGCGATCTGTGACGAAGAATACGCGGCCATCACCCGTCCCTGCATCACTCGCTGCTTCTAGTGCTAGGGGTTGTCATTTTCCGTCACTGCGCACGGTGGTGTGCAGTTTCTGGCCCTGTCTCCGAATGTCCGGTGGTACCAGCAGAATCTGGATTGCGGTGAAATTGAGCGGTTCTGAGGATAGCGTTTATTGTTGCGTTGCCGCGATGTCGATCGAGAGCGCAACGAAACTGCGGCTATTTCATTTTTTAGTTCACTCAGCTGTCGTTGGAAAACATCCCGTAGCTAGTGCAGCTGTGTAGAAAAATTGGTAGATGGTGAACCAACAGATGTTCTTGTCGATATTGCCGCACGCACGGCCGAGAAAGCAACATGATCACAGACTTCTAGAAGGTTCACGTTTATTCTTGCTCTGGACTTAACTTCTCTCATTTATTCTTGCTTTTGTTGTTCTAGAAAGTGCATGTTAATTCTCGCCCCGAGCGCGCGACGCTCGAGCCTTCTTCACCGAATCTTCCAGATAGTGGCGCACGGCAGATAAGAGGCCGCCCGCGACCTTGTCGAGCCAGTCTTGCCCCAGCGCTCGATCCTGCGGTTTCGCTGACATCGACGCCCGCGACGCTCAGCTGTTTTCTCATCTTCCCTTTTTGTTTTGGGCAGAAGTTCGCCCCATTAAAGGTTAAGTTTTTTCAGTTATCATCGCCTCATCAATTGTCATTCATGACATTTTAATGGAGGTGCGGGTTAAGGCTTTCTATGCCCGTAAAGCGTAAACCTACAAAAACATCTCGGCCAATTGAAGTGCTCAGCCCCGGAAGGCTACCCTTCGTAGAAGACATCGACGCCCGATGAAGTCGCTGCAACTAAGGCATACCTCCGGAACTCGAACCCCTGCCGAAGAAACAAAAGAAGACCGCAGCAATGACCACTCCAGCCGTCGTTGTCCTACCCGTCGCTGCCCGTACGCCCGGGTCCTTCCACGGTGAGCCTTATGAAGGCATCGAGGACTGGCTACAACAGTACGAGCGAGTGGCCCAGCACAACCGATGGACGGACGAACAGTGCCTACAGAATCTTTACTTCGCGCCCCAATGAACGACCAGGCACTGCTTCGAGAATCTCGACACTTCGTTGATCTCATGGACCGCCTCCAAGGATGCGCTGGCACGGATGTTTACCAACCTATATCGACGGGAAAGGGCTGAGGACCTTCTTCGAACGAGGACCCAGGGAGCAAAAGAGACTATCACCAGTTTCGTCAAGGATGTTCTGCGGCTGGTCGCTCGCGCCGACCCTCAAGCCACCGACGAAAATAAGCTGCGGTTCCTGAAGTGAGGTGTTAAGGATGACATCTTCGGGGGACTCGTCCGCAACCCGCCGACCACCGTCCAAGCCTTCGGCATGGAGGCAACCAACGTCGACACGCCCTCAAAGCGCGCGCCTCCCACTATTAGCGACATCCAGGCGTCACTGCGCCCACGTTGCTTAACGTCTAAAACAGCCCCGGTACGCGGGAATACCGGAAAATTATCCGGGAGGCCGTCCGGGAGGAACTGCGAAGGTTGCGGCCAACCGCCAGTCGTCCGCCATCCCTTTCCCTCGCCAAGGCTGTCCGAGGAGAAGAGCATCGGGCGCTCCAACCAGAGGTTCCCGTCACCACGGTGGCACTGGAGGAACCAACGTTGAGCTACGCCGCCATGGCCCGACGACCGCCGCAAGCTCCCCGCCAAGCCTCGGCGCCACCTCGAAGAGACGCCACAACGCAGCAGTACCTCCGACGCCAGGAAGATCAGGCGCACGTTCGAACAGAGCAACCTGCTCCGAGGAAGACCGACGTCTGGAGGGCGGCCGACCGACGCCCGCTGTGCTACCACTGCGGTGAAGCGGACCACATCTACCGACGATGCCCCTACCGCCAGCTGGGCCTACGAGGGTTTGCACCCAGCGACCCTCGACCACGTCTCGGAGAGCGACCTCGGGACATCGAGGACTACCTCCACCGCTCTTCATCCCCTGAGTCGTCTCCCTGCTATGTATTCCGTTCACCGTCTCCCCGACGCTCGCCACCGCCCTTCCGCCGGTCTCGCCGAGACAGCCTGTCACCCATTGCATCCCGCCGGGAAAACTAGGCGCTGCAATGCCGGGAGGTGGTTTTGCCGAGAACGAACGAAGCCAAGATCCCCCAATGTCTTCGGAGCCCTCCCACTCTAACGCCGCAACGCCCCGAAACGATGTTTCTGCAACAATGTCGAAAAACATCAACGTTATCATCGACGACCACGACGCGACAGCGCTCGTCGACACCGGAGCAGACTACTCGGTGTTGAGTGGGAGACTCTCTCGCCGCCTTCAGAAAGTTACGGCGTCGTGGGACGGACCGCAGATACGAACCGCCCGCGGGCATCTCATTACACCTGTCGGCAGGTGAACTGCTCGCATTGAGATCCACGGTGAAACCTGCCCTGTGAAGTTCGTCGTTCTGCAAGACTGTTCGAGGGACGTCATTCTCGAAATGAACTTCTTGTGTGAATACGGCGCCATCATCGACCTTGCGGAGAACAAGCTAACGCTTCGAAAACCTCTGCCATCGCCGAAAAAACCGAAAACGACGTTAGCTGCAGTGCGAGTCCTTATGAGCAACGTAAACCTGCTGCCGCTGTCGGGCGTCTTCGTGCAATCCGGGACCAAAGAAGCCCCCCGCGGTGTAGCACTGTTGCAAGGAAGCGTCCGACATCTTGGACGAGGGATTGGGATTCCAAGAGGCGTAACTGAGCTCCAGGACGGGCGTTCCCCAGCCCTTATTACCAACTTCCGGCAAGAGTCCCACCACCTTACAAAGGGTACAGCTGTGAGCTACGTCGAGAAAATTCAGGACCCAACCGCGATCGCCGTGATCTCAGAAGACGCCTCTCCGACGCAGCACAGGAGAACCACGCCGTCAGAGCTCGGCATCGACCCGTCCCTCCCAGCCACACAACGACGACAGCTGATTGACGTTCTCACTGAGTTCAGTGACTGTTTCGCCACATCGTCAAGGCTACCCCAAACAGCGGTTGCGATGCATCGAATAGACCGATCTCACCAAGTGTTCCACGCATGCGTGACGCCGTCATAACTGTAGTTGGTAGGAGGCAGACGACAGTTCACGAGATAACTCATGCCGCCTCGTGCTCTGCTCGCGCAGACCTCCAGCAGGGTTGTAGCGCGTGCAGAAAGACGACAGCTCCCACGATGCATGACGGCAGCGGTGGCGTACTCGAACTAGCTTTCGGTCTATTGTTACTGACGATAACGTGCCCCCTATTCATCAGTCGCCGTTCAGAGTTTCGGTGAAGGAGAGGGAAACCACCCGGAAACGAGTCCAAGAAATGCTTGACGACGATATTATCCAGCCTTCAAGCAGTCCGTGTTCCTCTCCAGACGTGCTGGTGAAGAAGGACAGAACTCTTAGGTTCTGCGTGGACTACAGGGGGCTGAATGGCTGTTACAAAGAAAGATGTCTATCCGCTTCCCCGCATAGATGACACCCTCGACCGATTACGCCACACCCGATACTTTTCGTCGATGGACTTGAAGAGTGCCTACCGGCAGGTTCAGGTCGATGAACGGGACCGCGAAGCGACTGCCTTTGTCATGCCCGATGGACTCTACGAGTCGAAGGCGATGTCCTTCGGAGTCTGTGCGGCGCCGGCGGCTTTCCAGCTGGTCATGGATGCCGTGCTAACGGGACTGAAGTGCCAGAGCTGCCCGGTTTATCTCGACGACGTCGTCATATTTTCGCACGACCTCGACGAGATTTTCGCAGACCGTCGGACAAGAAGGCCGTCCGCAGATTCCTGAGGCTGCGTGCGTACTACAGGCGCTTCGTTCAAGATTTTGCAAACATTTCAGCGCCCTTTCACATATCTTACGAAAGACGCCGTGAAGTTTCAATGGGCAGAAGAACAAAAGCGGGCGTTCGATGAACTGAAACGACGACTTCAGGCACCTCCAATCCTTGGACATTTCGACCAGCACGCCGAAACCGAAATTCACACGGAGGCCAGTAACTCCGGACTTGGCGCGGTATTGCGACAGCTACAGGAAGGCACGGAGCAAGTCATTGCCTACGCAAGTCGGACGCTGTCGAAGGCGGAGAAATATTACTCCACGACGGAAAAAGAATGTCTCGCGGTCGTATAATAATAATAATAATAATAATAATAATAATGTTTATTTTCCGTCAAAACACGAATGACGGAGGGAGACCGAGGAAAAAAGCTGCATCATGCAGCTTGACGGGCCCTCGGCCCCCCCCCCCCCTCCTTACACGATGACAAGGAGAAAGACAAAGTCCATGGCTGTGGAACTTTTTTTTTTTTTTTTTTGCATCAACGTATTTGCTGTTTCTTAGAAGCCACAAAAATGTGTATCACATTTTTTGTTCATTTCTAGTATTGAGTGTGTGCCTTCGATGACCCTCGGCTTTAATTATTTTTAGCGGTGGTGTCTAAACCATAGAAAACGAAAAGTGACCATGGAGATGATAGTGATCGCGACTCCGACCGTACAGTTCTCGATTAGCGGTTTGCGGGCCGAAAAAAAAAACGAATTTCGAGCCGTAAATTGTGCTTTGAGTAGTGGGGCTCTCAGATGTGATGCACAAATAAAAACTGTGGCGAGCATAACTACCGTGTCAGTCTCCCTTTAAAGGGGTACTCCGCCGATTTTTGAGCTACCTCAACTAACTATATTTTCTGACTCCCCGGCCTTTACCCTTTCTGGTATGCTATTTAGTATCGTGAAATTCATAATAGTTATTGCGAAATCGGCAAATGAAAATCATGCAAAAACAAACATTCAAATATACCCGCCCTTTTCAGGGCCGTGACGTCATTGGAAGGTCAGCTTGCCAGTCGGGCGAGCAGTCTAAAAAATAGAATATGTCGATCATTTGTTCCGTGATGGAGCGCGGGGACTGGAGCGAGCTTCCAAAGCATTCATTTGGCACCATGAAACTGCTTCAAATCAGTTGGGAACAAATTCTACAGTCCAAAGAGTGAACCCCTGCACTTCCAATGACGTCACTTTTTCATTGTTGCCAGTAGAGACTTTCAGTTTGAAGAACACGGTGAGGACCAAAATTGTAAATTCAATAACTTCGTGAAAAAAAATTATTTTGACCTAATATTTGGGATACTATTTTGGCGATGTTGTTTGGCGAGTTTAGCAAAATTTCAAGCAAATCGGGGACCATGAAGAAATCGGCGGAGTTTCCCTTTAAGGCACGCGTGTGACAAGGCAATTATACTTTTGTTGTTTAGAAAGCGCCCTTAGATTGTGGAGCACTAACGATACAGTTCAAATTTGATATACTTAGAGTCAAATACCTCTAGTGCTGTCCTCTGCGATGAAAATGGAGAAAACCGGCTTTTCTGAAAATCCGTTTTTTGTCAGATCTAGAAAAAAACAGAAAAAAATGTTAGGGCTTGTTACCTACCAAGAATACGCGAGGGAGTGTATGCAGAACACGGTGCGGAAGGACGATAGAAATGTGACTCTAAACGCCAGTGCAGCTGTGCAGCAACCCACACTCTACTAAGTAAGCTTGTATGCGCAAACATAGAAGGCAAACACGAAGGGTGGATTAGGACGGGCCCAACTTTAAACTAGTTTTATTCGAGGCCAAGAGACTGCGAAGGGTTCAGAAGGAGAATGTGCTGCAGTCTGAAAAAAGAGGAAAAAAATAAGAACACATAAAAACTCAAGAAATGCCCTTCTGAACTTTTCTCGGTCGCTTGGCCGCGCATAACGAAGTCTCGCTTACCCTCGTCCCCCTTCGTGTTCGTCCTCTGTGTTTTCGCACAGAAGAAGCATTTTGTTGCGATCATATTTAGACATGTTTGATGGCAGCACGCCTCAACGGATGACTTGTCTCTTACCTCCCCGATGTGTACGCGGACTTGCTTAAATAGGACTGTTAAAGTGTTTTTGCTCATTCCTGCTTGTAGGTTTTACTGATGATGTTTCCCGCATGGGAGTCGAAACGTTTCAATAAATTGTTGATCTTGTTAAGTAAAGTCGCTGCAGGTTTTTTTATCACTCTTACCTGTAGATGAGAAATTTAGCCAGTGCAGTACAATCACTAACCTGGGGGCCTTTAAAGGAGCTGTGCAACGATAATCAGTTGGAATATTGTTCACTATACACGAGCTTACTGGCACTAGTGGGAGTCAAGGATACTCGCACACAACTCCGCTGGCCAAGAAACTCCTTTGTTGCGGTGTAATGTCAAGGACAAAAGCGATCATTTTCATTCAATCTCTCTTTTGCAGAATTTCATGACGTAACGTGGGGATCGCAGTACACCCAAGTGACGATATTTGAATGCTGTTCATAGATTGGACCCGAGCATTGCGTGGGCACTCGATTTGGGCTCGTGATAATTACTAGCTTGAGAAGCATTCAGGTAGTGGCCCGTGTCCAATCGCTGCAACGACGACAATAGCCGAGCCATAACAATATCTGGAACTCAGCGCGTGCCCTGTGCTTTGCCAACCCCAGCGCGTGGCTAGGATCAACATTGGCGGCATATAATCGGCTCCAGATCACGTGGCCGCTTGTTCTTGCTGCGAGTTGAGGGGGTGAACGCTGCTCGTTTTTCTTTAATTTTTTTCTGGGACTCTTGTTGCGTTGGGTGAAAGACGAACGCGTGTCTCATAGGTCATTAATGTCAGGGATCCATTCTAAGTGCTATTTGCGCGAAGTACAAAAATTGTTGCATCGCCCCTTTAACGTGTACCACGACGTATTGATTACACAAACGCTTGTCGGTGCACGCTCTGAGCTGAGACGCGTTAGTCCACTTGGCTACCGATTCCACCTGTTTTGTTCTCACATACAAGTTTACTCAGTTTCTTAAATGAACAAACCCAACCCAATGACTTACTAAACCCACTCTGTGCATTTCTTTTTTTATGGCGGAAGCAATGAAATAGAATAAAAGAGGCTTTCGACAAAACAAAAAGAAAAAAAACCTTGAGCTATTTGTAGAAGCACTTTTCCAAGTTCTACAATTTCTCCTACCAGGAGAGGGAAATTAAAGAGTTGCACTTATGGGCCTTAAGGTGACGTGCAAAGGAAAAACATTTCTTTTTAAAAAGCCTAAATAAAAAAAGAATGCCATAAAGCAGCATTTACAAAAAAAAATTACAGCTATATTTACCGCGCGAAACGAATTTTTATTTGGCGCCCGCTGGAGCCCGCAGAAGAATGGGCGCTATGGTCACGTGACTGGCCACCATGGTCGCGTGGTCCTTGCGCTCTTTCGGGAGCTTCATACGGGTTTTTAAAGTTACTTATTATTCTTCGTTTGAAGTGTCAACAAAGAACGAAGGTCAATAAGTAACTTATAGAGCCTGCAGGAGGCTCCTCAAAGAGCGCCAGCCCCACGTGATAGACCTGCGCGTTTGTCAGAAATTGATGGCGACGGCTGCGGCGGCGGCTGCGGCGGCTGCGGCGGCGTGGAGAAAAGCGTTCAAACGACGGCGCGCCACGCTCAGCGTACGGCGGCGGCGTGACTTTGCGGCGGCGGTAGCGCAGCGCGGCGGCGCACAGGTCTACCACGTGACCAGTGGCGGCTCCCGCGGGTGCCAACTACAAATCCGTTACGCGCCAAAAATATGCCTCTACATTTTTTTTTCGCTGTACATTCATTTTTTGGTTTCCTTTCCCCGTTTGGGCTGCTTAAATTTTTTTTTCTTGCATGTTTCCTTAGTGCGAAATGGGTATGATACCCGCGTCTCTCCTTGGACGGTATCGGCTCGACAGAATTCGGCATTGGAGGCCCTTGTTATAAACCACTTCTTTGCATCCATTGTCGGCAACGGAATGTCGACTGACCCCTTCCTTGCTAGGCCGTGGCAGCAGATGGACTGCCCGTTCCCACACACAGGCACGCATGTGCTTAAGTGAGACGGACTTGAAAAGTGTATATTGGACGAAAACTGAAACAAACTATTCCATTCTATTCTATGTCAAGGATGGATCTATTGCTCCACTTCCAGACACCCATCGATTACTCTGTCTCTTCACAAACCCTTCCTCTCAAACATGCATAAGACCTCAGTCGACTTCACAGAATACACCAACATCCGCACCGAACACAAAATAAACAAACGAATGAAAGATGTACATCATTGAACCACCCAGCGCAACAGCATTTGACTATGCTGCGGGGACATACGCTGAGAAACCGCCGGAAATTACCGGAAACTCGGAGTACCAAATTTCGAGTGGCAACCAGTATAAGGAGTAGCATGGCACACATCATCTAAAGCACAGGTGTCCCGGTAAGTGGCAGTTGTTTCTCGTCATATCCTCACACCGGAGTAAAACGTCACTGCGGTAATGGAACTCATTCGGTAAAAAAATACTACAATTGGCGATAGGTTAGGGTTTCGCAAATTGAGAGGCTCGCATCACAGGTGACGTCTGCCTCCTTCAGTTCCCTCCACTGCCGACAAAATATTATATCTGCACTCGGGCTTCATGCAGGACCGGGGGACGGGGGAGGGGGGGGGGGGGAAGGGGGGTGGAGGACGATTTTTGCTGATCCAGAATGATATTTTTGCCTGGCTGGACTTTGAATTTTCTGAGATGCGGGGGACATACGTGCAACATAAGCCGACGGTGACTTTCTTAACACCTTTCAAAGCAAGGAGGGGGGGGGGGGGGACGAGGCAATTATTACTTGCCGGCAGTACCATGCAACCGTTTGACTCAAAAGAGTTCTTTGTCGACGCCACATTACGCAGATGAGAACATTTTGAATTAAAAGCGTAAGCTCAGTGGGCAACCTTCATATCTTTACGATCAAAGAAGCAAACAGAGTCAAGAGAGTAGCCTGGCGATGGTTCGGCGGAACTTGAGCAAATGATACACTGCGTGGCACCTTGATTGTTTCGGCCGCCGAATGTTCACGTCATCTCACACTAAACACTGAAACGATGAGCTGATGTCACGTCGACATTGCAACGTATCATGATGTATGGGCTACACTCCTTTCACCCTGAAGCTGAGAGTGCCGTGAAAGCTACAAGCTCGAGCTGGCGTGCTCCCCTAGATTTTAGAGGTGATTTTTTTTTGCGCGAACGCTGGTTCGACGGAAGATCGCTTCAAGATCGCAACATCGCGCTCTCATGCTTGCCCCATTAACTACGGTCTCATCTCAAGTGTAAACGGAGTATAACCATACCAAGATAACGCAACAGTGGAGGTCGGCGAAATACCTTTGAGGGCGACTCAAACCACAGCAGCAATTTCAAGTTGTGACCGCCGTACGTCCTGTTTTGTTTTTACTGCGAAGCGAGGGTAGTGCCATAGCCTCCTCTATACTGACAAAGCATGGCAGATCGCCGCGAGAAGCGGCCGCCGAAAGCGAAAAGGTGGAGCGGCAGACAGCGGATGAGAGGAGACCCACGTGACTGGCGCCCCGCTGCGACAGACGCCGAAACTCACTTCCCCAGAGCGTACAAGTGTGTTTCGGTTGCTCGCCACTGCGAAAGCTGTGCGCTGACGTCAAGGTTCCCCGAGAAGTGGTTCTTTGATGCTCTGTGCTACCAGATCCTCGAGCTCCAAATCTGCGAACGGCACTCTATGTCTCCGTCGTCGACCTGACAGGCTTTGTGAGTATAGAGGAGGCTATAGTAGTGCGTTGCGCAACCGATAACGGTCGGCGGTGGAGCCAGGCAGGACTATTTCATCGGTACGTGTTTTTGCTCGCGTGTGTTCACGTGAGTCGCCAAAACCGGCGTCGGAGTCCCGCGTCCAAGACACTCAGGTGGATGCACACACGCGGGGGAATGCCCGGTCGATACCTTGCTGGAATGATGTCGTAATTCCCGATTCACATCTTTGGTTTTTACTTTCAATTTAGGAATTGCGATGTCGCTTGTACGATAGAATTTACGCGTCGAAAGTTCGACGTCGCCACTGCAAAATCGGGCTTTTCGAGGAGATGTCTGACGTTTTGCTTCTGTAGTTCGCCATCGTCGTTCTTGAGGGACCATATGGTACATTTGTTCCTACCAAGCTTAATGCACGTAAAAGTGATTCTCTTTCAATATTTATTTGAGCTACGAGAATTGAACAATGTATGTCAACTTTTGTAATGTAGTCGTCTAATCGCGTGATGTTGCCGAGATATTAACTTGCATGCAAGAGCTCCATATGCTCGATAGACCTTTGAAGACAATCTTCACAATAAGTGAGCTGGTTTAGGTAGCACATAAATGAAATCATATACGAACTGACGATAAGACGGGAACACACACTTCTTGAAATTATGAAGAAAAACTTTGAACTGTGTGTTTTCTGTTCCTATTTCTCCACACTCCTGGGTTACCATTATACTGTGTTTGATCGATTCACGCCCGTTCGACTCCGGTGTTAATTATGAATCGTTATATTCTCTTACGTCAATATCTTTGATAAGTACGTCACAATTTAAAGTACAATGCGTGCGCATGCAGAATGTTTTATATATTTACTTCTCGAGTTTCCTTTGTGCTAGTTCTTTTCTTTGTGTAGCAATACGTGGTATAATGTAAGAATGCATATTGTGAAAAAAAACCGTGAGTACGCAGGCGATCTGGTGGCTAATCATGTTGTTTAACACTTGCGACTGTGGGGAAGTAAATAAAGAACTTTTAGTCGAAAGAACAGACACAGAAGGGGAGGTATCCAACTCATCTGACTGGTTCATTCCTCAAGAAACCTTTATATACCAATTCCCAGTCAAGAGGTTCAACGAGTCAACAGATCCAAAGCTTCAAAAGACCCATTATAGGACCTCATGACTCGTTGGATCTCTTCATGCGTCGAATCTTTTCACTCGCCATGAATATTTTGACACGTTGGATCTCCTTACGCGTTAGACCTCTTGACCCACATTGGATCTCTTGACTCCTATTCGATGAGTCAGGAGGTCCAACGCGTCAAGATATCCATTATTGGACCTTGTGGCTCGATGTACGTCTCGACTCCCTGTCCGATTACCGGGAAAGGGAGGAAAGGCTACGAAGAATGTTGGAACAAGAAGAGGTGGAAAAGAAATAAAGAAGAAAGCAACCATAAATGACGACTTTCAGGCGGCAAGGAGGGGGCGTGACGGTCACTGTAGTGCAACGGTGTGTGCTCCCGCAAATAAAAACAACACAGCAAAAAAAAAAAAAAAAAGGGAGATGATAGAAGAGGATACAGTGGCTTCGGGGGCGGTCGGTTTTGACATCCTGAATGGCTGGCTGTGTCACGGCGTTGCGCGTTATGCATTGTTTGTGCAGTATGCGTCCCTACCGGAAGAATTTCCCGAGAGTTGAACGCGCTGTACGGTCGCGGGGACGCAGGCGTTTCTTGAATTTAGACGAACAGTCAGTTGCTGGTTTGTTTACGAGGCGTGTATGCGCAGCATAATGTCAACTGGCAGGAAGGCTTGTATGGATTATTTGGTCGGCGTAATGTTTGTCAGTCCTTCAGAGGGTCGGGTGCATTTCCTCAGTATTTCAGTATGTTGCAGGCCAGTGCAGCTTGACTACTAACTGCACCACGCTGTACGCAGAACCAGAAGCTGCGTGCGTTCGTGTAAACACTACTGCTTCGTGCACACAAAAGACCCCAAGCTATACTCCGTTTCTCCTAAGGATGGATCGCAGCCGATGCTCTTTTCCGTTTGCCGCTAAAGCTACAAGCGCGAGTTAGCTTGTTCTCCTGACCTTGAGATGTTCCTCTTAGCGCAAGCGCTCGTTTAGCGGACGAACGTTTCAAAGCGGAGATCTCGGGCTCTCATGCTTCTGGCATCGATTGCACTCTCAGCTTAAAGGGGGGGGTGCAACGATTTGCGGACCTCCGTCAAAGATTTCTGGAAGTTGCCCTCTGACACTTCTGAAGTAAAGAACAGAAAACGAATTTCGCCTGCGTGTTCTAGTTGTTGCGTAAAAAAAAAAAGATAAATATTGGCATTTCGGGCACCCCTCAACTCACTCCCAGTCTTCAGGGTCACACGTGGTCCCCCTCCTAGTGACGTCATTTGGAGTGCCGTGTAGGTTCCCGTGTGCTATCTCAGAGGACGCTTCCTCTCCCTCTCTCTGCGGACATTACGGGCGTTAGGCTGCAGCTTAGAGCCGAGCGAGGTCACGTAATCTTTTCGCCGTAGTTCCTTCGGCTGCCACTTGGGGCTGCAGGGGGGGGAAAAAGCTCCGCTTTTGCTTTGCGATTATGCAGCAGAATCGCGACATTTTAACGAAGGAGGTATTTTTCTATCCTCCGGGACAAAGGCTCGTTACGTAAAATTTACGGGATGCAAATTTTTATTCATAAAATCGTTGCACCGCCCCTTTAAGGGTGAACGGTGCATAGAGCCCGTCCCAGTAAATCCGGCGTGGTGAAAGCGCCACAAGACATCTGGCTGCACAAAACCGGAAAATCACGTTATAGACTGTCAGCGCGGGATCAGTTGCGCTGGCTTGTGGCGTCCGCTACGGCCAATCATAAGGTGAAACAGAGTACAGCTGCCGCACGGCCCTAGCTACATTGCTGATTTTCGGGGTCGAGACATGTTGACCTATGAATGTCTGTCAAACATCGAGCTGTATCAATGACCAGAAACACCACACAGATTTATGTTGAATGCGTACGATTCAGCATCTTCATTTTATCTGTCCGATCTTTTTCGGATAATGAAAACAAAATTTGAAGGGGGTTCTCGTAGCTGGTTGAACGACGAAACCCCGACAATGACGAACGTGTCTGTCAAATCAAGCGTCCGCGGGAAAAGATTGGGACCTCGAAACATGCAGAGCCGGCATTGTTTTGCGGCACTCACTAAGTTAGTTTTTCGCAGCAGATTTTCGCATTTTTACACATTTCGCATGAGTTATAAATCACCAACAAAATATTTCATAGCACATGTGTTTAGCGAGCATGAACGCGACACAATCACGTTTCGAAAATGTGCGAATGCCGTCATCTTTCATGGCCGTGGTGGGGCCTTTTCCTGTAACATATAGACAAATCGATCACACGATTGTTCATTGCGAAATATACATGCACTCTGTGTTGATCTTCTTGTATGAACGAATTTTAAAACAAAAATCTACGCTGTCATAAACTGTGCTGTCACATGCACGGTAAGTATTAATCTAGTCAGCATGATTTTCAAGAGCATGCGTTTCTAACCTGCCTATTAAATCGCGTTGATCAGTAATATCGTGTAAGATTAAACGGACGTCATGCGTCGTCTTTAGAAAGTTCGTTTCATAAACTCAATCTTGGCATTTCGTAGATGGTCTCTCCAACTCAGACTACGCGACATCTCCACAAATACGTGTATACCCTGGAACTCGCACAACACCTTTTGCGAGGTTCGGAATTTCCTGCGGTGTTTCTGTAAGCAGAAATGAGGAGAAACTTAATTGAACGTATTGGTGTTTCATGCACATTGGTAATATTATGATGCTTCACCGAAAACTTCACACAATAGAGTTTGATTCGCACTTTCACGGGTGTCGTATAAATTGTGCCTCTCACTCAATTTACCGTCATGACTGAGTTGACGTTCATCAGCCTAGCGCTGCTGAAGAGAAGCTTGATTTATTTTCACCACTCGGACAAAGTACGTATACACAAAATGTGCTTGCGCTGAATTGTTTGCGGTTTGTGATTTATATTTCAGTTTTTATTTAATAACACCAAACATGTCTGCGGGCAAGATATCATACGAAAAGTGCAACTATCGAGTGTAGCGAAATTACGTTACACGGACGACAGCGAAACATAAACGTTACATGGCCCATAGAAGGCATGGTATAAGCATCCGAAGCGCATGAAATACATAATTAGTCCTTGCATCCTACAGTATAGTATATCTTTGCATATTCCTGCATTTTTTTAAGCTAATTCTGCCAAAATCTCACAATCTCGGGGCCCAAAGCAGCATCAATATTGAAAAGAAAAAATAAGAAAATGGAGCAGAGACTTACGTAAAGTGAGAATATCGATATCCGTCTCCTGATTTTCCGGCCACGTTTTCTAAAAAAAAGGAAAAACAAAAACAAAAAAAAAACATAAGTGATAAGAACGGTGGTTCTGTTTCCTATTTAATGTGATCAAGCTATTGTCATTAGAAAGATACGTATAATGTCAATCAATTTCTTATTATGAATATTTACCATTTTACGTCATTTCGAAACCTTAAATGTACAAGCCCTTAGACTGTGTACTCCCGAACTAATAGCAGTATCAAAAACATAATGACGTTAATTTGTTCTAGTGTCTGATTAAAAAACGAGTAGGTAAACAGGTCATTAGAAATTACAAGAGCGCGTACAACATTACATCCCACTAAAATTTACCTGCATTTAACTTTTGAGTCGACTGTTGTTCCTACATTTGAACTCCGACATACAACGTTGACAGCGATTGGATTACCAGCGTGCGTGTTATACCAACATATAGTCATCAAAACCTTGAGCTTACCATAATCTTAGCCAGCTGTCCGCAGTCGGTTCTCCGCGCGGTACGGATAAAAACCATTTCAAGGATAAGTTATGAGATTGTGAAATAAATGCAACTCTCGATTGAAACGGCGGAGAAGTATATAGTGAGTATTTTAAATACAGAGAAGGCGGTCACAAAGGCCCTACCGATGGCAGTCGCCCGCAGATAAAGCGGGCTGCTGCTTCGTTGTACCCTACCGCCATGATAACATAGCAATACGTTCAGCTATCAGTCAAAGCAAGTCTGATATATGGACAGGAAAAGAGATAACCGCGCACTTTAAACGAAAGCCGAGATAATAGCTAGTTTGTCGTTCACGAGATAAAATAAGCGCCACTAGTTCTAAGTATAAAAAGGAGACAGTAGGGTGTTGTTATGGCAAAATGACCTAAAACAGGGACTTTAATTCACGTTGATTTTAAATTCACTGAGTCGCTAAAAAAATTTCAATCAATTAAAGACTAAGAAAAAAAGGTCACATTATGTGCCGGGTTGGTTTTGGAGCGCTCAAAACTGACATCTTGTTTTAGATAAAAAGACCCGTAATTTTTTTTCTGCTTACTCTGAAGCTATTTGTTATCTCGGGCTCAATATTTCCCCAATTTTTCAGTGTTTGTTACGTGAAGATTTTTTAGGCACAAACTTTTGGACATATATATGCTGTTTCCTCCTCTTTTTTTCGGATCCCAGAAAGCTTTCACCTGCAGTGCAGCGAAGGCGGCAACAACAAGATAGCCTGTGCTCCTAAATTTAAAACACGTTCTTTTAGGGCAGTAAAATGTAGCACAGTTCAGGAAAGTGCAGGGCAATGTACTTCCGGTATATTTTACTATATGGGGCATATATTAATTCACTGGAGGCCATATTTGAGGGTGACGTGTAGTGCGCATGCTCTGAACGTGCGCACGCGCAGGACGCGTGCTCAGAACATTAATAGAATGCTAACACCGGCAATCTTGATGTTTAAAAATGCATGCTGCAAAACAACTGTGGAATTTCGCCGTCTGCTAGCGCAAGCGCGAGCTGCAGTTGCGTACACGGTTCTGGCCGCCAGTGAATAGCCCAGTACGCCACACTGGTAATTTAAATATGGCGGTATGATCCGGGTACGGATGGGGCAGGACATGCAGAACATTTAACAATGTTAATCGAGCGGTTGTCTTGAGAAAGCACGTAAAAAATTACCCAGAGTCGACTTCACGCACGATGGTGATATCGGAGAACGTCAACGTCAACTTCCCTGACATAACTAGGACTCTCGTGCTCAATGGACAACCGTAGAACCAAGAGGAAATGGGAGTTGAAGCTATAGTGAGTGAAGCGCAAGAATGCAGTGCTTTAAGCAGTAGGTGATATACGGCGGAACTCGTTCAGTCGGGCTGGAGCTTGGGCCATCTTGAGGTGCCCGAATGCAGTCGCGTATTCCAGCGTGTAATTTAAATTAGCGATGGCGTTTCGATGTCCTAGCAAAATAACGTGTTTTTTTCACAAACATGCGTACTTTTATTAAGCGTGGTTTGATCATGGGAAATTTCACGAGCGCAAAAGTTCAAAAATAGCTAGGTGTGAATTAACAAAATTGTATCGTATATCTGCCATTGGAACATGCCATTGCAACTCAGTACTGGCGTTCTTAACGGTGGTAAAACGCACGTTGTTCCTTTTGTATAAAGTAACAGTACGATCTGCAACTTAACGACCAAGCGCCTACACGGCCTAGTCCCCGGACGACGTTCAAGAGCAGCGGGCCAACCGGTGTCGTCTAAGTTTCACCGCTGACGTACAGGAGATTATGACTGGAAGGAAATGCCCTCAGGTCATCAGCCTCAACAAAACAAAACAAGAAAAGAGGTACAAGAAAGGTACAAGCGTGAAGGAAAGGTAATTACAGTTTATTTTACAGTCAAAAGACAAACAATTTTCTTAGTGGGAATTTTATTTGGGAGAGGGATTCTTGGCGGGGGAGAGGGGAAATGTTTTCTTCCGACACCCACCTTCGTTTTTGTTGTTCGGAACTCTGAGTAGATGTTCAAACTTTTACAGGGCAGAACCTGGAAATAAGTGACTGAGTTGACGACTGGTATGATTTTGTCCTATTGTGTTTAGCAGAAATTGTTTACAGCTGCCAAACAAGGCATTAAGTAAAACGAAGAGGTCGTCTTTAATAACATATCAAATGTGTTTATTTCCACCTTGTAAAAATACAGATGGAGGGGCTGTGGAAAAAAGCTGCGCTTAGCAGCTTGACGAGCCCACAGTCCCTGTCTGATGGCAACTAAGCAGCACTACAGTGGGAAGAATGAACGTGCATAAAAAGCAGAATGACAACGAAAACGCAAAGGTATACAGTCATAAAAAACAAAAATCATACTCGCATGGTTACAGACAGTGCACAGAGTTCACTCTACTTACAGGCGAATAAATCAAAATGCATAAGCTGATAAGCGTCTAATAATGACGGAAGTGTATAGCAGGCATTCCTTTCTGTAGTTTAAACGAGGTCTAGGTACTACCCAATTCCCTCCATGTCTTGTAGTATAGTTCAATTATCTTATTTGTAGTTGTAGTTTCCTCTCTCTTCCCTGCGAGAGACACGAATAGTACAGAAACGCTCTTTGGGTAGAGCTTCGAAAGTGACAACGGTTTGCTAATACTTTTCTTGCCTATCCTGACGCACATGTAAGTGAAACATTTGAACAAAATGAATATGTAATGGTTTTTAGATTTTTCAATGGATAATCCGCGCAAGTGTCCCACTTTGCGAAAATTAATCTAGTCAAGCTTCCTGCTGCCAGCTCTTTGTCTGCTGTGCTCGGCACAAATTTGTTCTAATAAAGTACAATGTTCAAAGCTCCCTTGTAATGAATGAACAAATGACATCACGGCCAATTAAATCAGTTACGAGCTGTGCATGCCGCTCACACTTACATTTCACCCATAAACAATGGCCTGAGGCAAGCTACAGTTCTTGGATTTGGGCATATATGTTGAAAATAAACATGCACGTTGGAGTATCAATCACACGCCAGGAAAAAAAATGCTGCTGTACAACTCGGCACACTCTAAATTTGTGGAGAGCGGGATATTCTCCTCCAGCTCGAGGGCCACTCCGGAAAAATCATGTCATTCCCGAATGAAGAATATATTTCATTCACAGCTGAAAAAAATGGAAGAAGCTGATCCTACCTATTGCTTTCTCGTAAAAGTATTGAAGACCCCACCAAAAGGCAGGAAACAGCGACATGTGATAGTGGGGCACGGCTATCAGGAGAGAGGGCAGACCCGTGGTCCCACCTTACACACACAAGACGTCACATAATTTGATGAATGTGGTCAACTGGTTTCACATTACACTACTTTTCTCAGCGCCAAATAAATTATCACCCTAGCAAAAATTCCAATAGAGGATCCTGCTTGTATAAGAATATGGTCCAGTAAGCCTGTAGGCCAACAGAATCGTATCCTAACCAACAGGTGTGACCTATCTGTACATCAGAATCCTGTTGGTGTATTCGCCCGGTTTAGGCCTATTGGTGTATTGGTCCTATAAAAGAATATTGCTGTATTGGTCCATTAAACTTTTCAATAAACCAATAGTCCTTTATAGGAACAGGCCCCCGACTGGTGTGCTGGTCGTGTCTTCATTTATGGTTCCTCGATCTCCGTTCGATGACGTCACAGTTGTGGCATGCTGTACTCTGCCACGATCTTGGCCTTGACGCAGCAGTGGAGCTGTTGAGAGCAGTCCCCTTTTTTGGTGTAGGTCACCATCAGCTTGACAGTCACAGAAGCATTAGCGGCCAGAAGGTGTGACGCTGCGACAAAAGCGACACTTGCGTTTCGTGTTATTTGCTGAAACGGATAGGACAAACCACCAGATTTGCGACACTCGACCGCACGACATGCCAGCCCCTACGACATATTTTGTAACCACTTCGGGGCCGCTTTCGATAAAGAATGCCAGAGACACCAGTCAAATAGGCATTCCAGGCACATTACCATGCACTATTCATTATGACCACTCGGCATTAGAAATCATGGTCCCGGAAAGAGCATGAACAGTACAAGTGGCATAACCAAAGAATCTGGTTAGCAAGCCTAACATGCATGCAATGCCTAACGTAGAAAGCATCTAAGCTGCAGATATTTAATTTAGCTTTATTGCTTCAGAGGAAGTTGAGGTTCAGCTTACAGTTCTGCAGTTTGAGATAACAATTATGTAAACACTTTAAGAACATGTGCGAAAACTGCTCGGTACCTTTCACAACAGGACAATTAACCTTGTGTTCTGGATATATTAGAAAAAAAAAGAGAATTGTATTGAAGGCTTAAACGCTAAATTGAAAATATTAACCATCAGGAATTTCTGAATTTGGTACAATAAAAAATGTTTTACAACGCAATGTGTGCACTACTGAAACAAGTTCTTTCTCAAACCCATTTTACTCAAGTTTCGTATGGCAGTTTCGGCACACAGCAAGCCTCTATTCCACCACTGAGCGTGTTAAAGGTTTGATAAAGTTAGAGACAGCTTTAAAGGAAAACAGGTAAAGGTAAGTAAGCACAGTTCGGCGACAGACTAGTTTAACAAATTTACAGAACTCGCTTCACCTGTTTGACGAACAAAGGAAAATATTATGCTCACCTTAGTTGCCACCGGACAAAGTTACTTGTTAGTCCTGACTCCTAACGCATCGTGGTGCTCCAGGAATTTCTTACACTCTTTGTATTGAAAAGAATCATGAAACTTCGGTAAACTTGAAGAAACTGACATAATTTTACGTCCTTCAACATCTCTTACCCGCGGTACTGGCGGTACTTGCCCGAGCACACCAATAAAAAATCAAACACCTCCTGATGTCATAGTGATGGGGCGTTATATTGCAATGCCAAAACGAAACTAACTATACGGGATATTACAATTGCTAAAATATCCTTTCAGGTATTCTACTTAGTATCGAAAAAATTACAATAGTTATTGCGAAAGCGGCAACATTCAAATACAACCGGGCTTTGTAGTGCTGCGACTTAAGGGGAGAGAAGGCTTTCAGATCAAGCAGAGAGTCTAAAAATTGAATATGCCGAGCATTTGTTTCGTGCTGCTGCGCGGGTGCTGGAGCGAGCTTTCAGAGTATTCATCTGACACCATGAAACTCTATTGTAATCGATTAGAAATAAAGTCTACACTCAAAAGAGCGAACCCTTGTGTGAGAGAGTTTTTGCGGAAGAGCCATTTGCCCTCACAGAAAGGACGATACAGAGGATTTCTGATATAAATTTTAGTTATGTGGTTCGAACAAATTAGAAGAGCGAGGAAAAAAAAGAACGCAATCAAATGAAAAATATGTACAAAGAAGAATAGTCACTCGTGACGGTATTACGAGACCCGTAGATAGGTTAGATTACAGTCATGATTCGCGTACAAGTGAAGTAGGGCTGAGAGATGCCTACGAGACCCGTAGTTAAATTGAATCACCGTCATGGTTCGCGTACAAGTGAAGTAGGGCAAAGAAAGGCACTTCACCAGTTGCTGTATGGCGTAGTCAGCGATGGCACGAATATGCAGTCTGTGGTCGCAAAACACGCAGCTTCCTTCCTCCTCGTGGCCGTCATCTTATGCCTTGAGGTGCCAACGGTTCATAGATTACGAACCGCCCTTGCGCCTCGGGATTGCGCAGTCTCCCCAGGTTGGATAACGGCTCGAAGAAGGTCTGGCCTTGTCTCCACCTCGACCTTCCACTCATCGTCCTCACTTTGTCTTTATCGTCCCGCCCCTACTCCATGTTTTATTCCCTCTTTTCACAACGTTGTTCTCTTGATTTCATTAGTCTGCTATATACAGTTCATCACACCCTGCCTTCCCCTGACGTCAGTTTTTTTTTAAATTTTTGCCAGTGGAGACTTTTACTTTAAAAATCATGGAGAGGAACGAAATTGTAAATTTAATAACTTTGGCCCAATATGTGAGTTACTATTTCAACCATGCTTGTCAGTGTATTAAGCAAGTTTTCAGGCTGACCTGAGACGATAAACAAAATAAAAAAAGGAGTACTTCTTAACTCTTGATCAGCAACGCGATCTGAGAGGGACAATATATGAGTTACGTTTCGCCTGCTCAGTCTTATAAAGAAAATGGTATATTTGTGTTAGAATGTTTACTAAAATTCCCTATCGGCTGGTTTCTATTATGTTACCTGAATGAGTGAACACGCAGTTTGTCTGAACATAATCAGACGGGCATTTATTTCGCATCTTTCCAGGTTTCTTAAAGAGAAACACAGGGGTTTCAATCCGCTGCTCTCTTTAAGAAGTAATGTGTTATGGTGAGAAGCAACGAGTATAATTTGGTCCAAGGAGCGCCCTTTTATTCAGGCAGCTTGTCATGCAAGCCCGATGATGAAGATTTCCGGCCCTCTCAACAAATGTAACGACGGAGGAGAGCTCAGCGCTCCAGGAATGGCGGAAATACGACTTGAATCCGCCAGTTTAGTACCCTTTCACTAGGTGTCGTCCAATTTTCTAGACGCAAATAGGAGTCTCTTGTAAAGCTGCGATAAAAGTAAAACATTTTGTCTATGACACAATTATCTGTTCAAAACAACACTCATCCGCTGATCAGAAAGAGGATATGTGGAGTAACTCAAACTGACAATTTGGTGGGACGATTGGGAAAAGGAAATGCACAAAACAATAATGTGTACATAAATACAACGCGACAGAGACTACCAGCACAGTTTACTTATAGTGTTGGGGTCATGACTTTGGAATGTTTCTTGGGTTACACTTACGTAGGCGCCCTTTTTAAATCCAGCCGTAACAGGCATGCATAAACGAAATGTTTCAAATAAAGAGCTGAAAATAAAATTTTGACACTTAAAATGAAGTTAGCATGTGGCCGGTCTAGGGCTCTCATTAATTAGTAAAGTCACTCATATCACAGATAATTTAATAGGCACACCATTTTGGGGAACCATTTACGCAACAAAACTTTTGCAAGATATAATCCATGCAAAGTAAATCTGTGCTATTTATTTTCGATCGGCATTCATCCTCAAACTTCGAGTCCCTTCTAATTTGTCGAATTGTTTTCGGGACTTCGAGTCCCGAAAACAATTCGTCGATGTAGTCGGTCACCATTCTGATCCTCTTCCTGTAATTTCGGGTGTTCCGCAAGGGAGTGTCCTTGGCCCTCTTCTTTTTTCGATTTTTATTAATGACCTCACTTTTTGTATAGATAAAAGCGTGAGTATTCGTTTATTTGCGGACGACTGCCTATTGTTCAAGGATATTAACTCTACTAGGGACCAAGTTGTTCTGAACGAAAGTCTTAATGCAGTTTCTAGCTGGTGCGATCGTTGGGAGATGAAGCTTAACCAAGAAAAGTCCTTGTACATGCGCATCACTAACAAAAAGTCCTCTCATCAGTATGAATAATTTATTGGTGATAACTACATCTCTCGGACAATGAGCTTTAAATATCTTGGTATTACAATTTCTAGCAACTTATCTTGGTCCTCACACATTGAACACGTTTGTGCAGCTGCCAGTCGAAAACTAGGTATGATAAGGCAGAAGCTTAAGCACGTGCCTTCTCATGTGAAACTTTTAGCCTATAACACATTGATAAGAACGAAGTTAGAATACGCCTGTACAGTCTGGGATCCATTCACAAAAAAAGATATCAAGATACTGGAAGATGTTCAAAAGCAAGCAGCTCGTTTTATTTTTAATCGCTACCACCCGAATGACTCACCTGCTGCCTTAATTCAAAGTAACAACATCATCTCTCTTGAATCACGAAGGAAGCTAGCTAGACTAAAATTTCTTTATCAACTCTGGTTTAAAAAACTCCGGCTTGAATCGTCGTCCTTTCTTCACCCATCCTCGACTAGGCACACAAGGCATGGCCATCCGCATAAAATAACTCCAGTATTCGCTCGAACAAATGCATTTAAATACTCCTTCTTTCCCAGAACCATAACAGAATGGAACAACCTACCTCATCACATATTTATATCTGACAATGTTTTGGAGTCGATTGAGCTTTTGTTTGATGTGTAACTTTTTGCATTGTGTTTTATTTTCCTGTTCCCCACTACCGCCACTCCTCCCAACTTTGTTGTGAGCTATTACATGTGCTTTATTACAATTTTTGCATACTTTTCCCCTGTTCCCCTCTCCCAGTTTACGGATTACCTGGTGTTGCGTTTTTTTTTACTTGTCTTTTGTAACCCCCAATCCTGCTTGGGCCGCAATTGGCCTGCAGTATTCCTAAATAAATAAATAAATAAATAAAAAGTCCTATACAAACCTTCTGCCCGTAAGAAACAGAAAAAGGTTGACCCTGATGATGTTATTATTCAATTACTCCATGGGCATTGCTTTATAGATATTCACGAATATATTGTGTATGCAAACTGTAGTAGCTTAGCAAGTACAAACCAAAACATATTCATTCTACTTCAACACTTTAATATGAACTCTTTTATGACCTGTTGTATCCACGGTTGGAACTGTTTGCCGACGAGTACACGAAATAGTGCACTTGTGTCTGCTATTTGCGATATTATTTTGTGCTTTATTTCAATCTATTTCTTGCTACGTGAGAATACTTTTTTAAGATACCTACCTACCTGCTTCAAGGTCACGGCTAAGAGCGTGTTTAAAATAAATAGGATGAATTACGTCGCGACTCAGCCCACGAGATCTTCGCTTACAGTCAGGGAGGCGTAATCCATAGGACGTCGTGAAAGAACCAAAATGTCGAGTCCCAGCTCCAAATCTCCAGCTGCTTCCTTGAACAGGTTTTATTGTTTTTATTTCTTTTACTCCTGCTCTTTTTTTTTTTTCTTTTTTTTTTTTTTGGGGGGGGGGGGGGGGGCGTTTGGCGTTGCATATGAAAAATGTGCCAATGTATCACTTCTTGTTCTGTATATATAATATATACCCCTAAAGTGGAAATTTTGGACTGTTGCTATCTTTAACAGGATGAGAAGAATCTGAAAAAGGGCTTTCTCAAAATCCTGTTTTAGTTATTTATACAATATTTTGGAGCAAACGTTTTTAGTGGATTGTAGGAAAACTAGGTTTTGGAAAAAAAGAAAACTCAAACCAAAAGTTTAGAAGCAAAGAATTCCCAACTTTTCGGGGTCGACTTGACTCCTTCTTCAGGGGTGACTAAAAATGGAATGGGACCAGCGCGAGCTTCGACCTCTCCGTCCTCTTCTACCGAGGTGATGTTTTGTGAACGTGACGCAGGCCATGGACGTAAATCAGCGACCCCTATGTAAAAGGGACGAGCGAGACACTGGCGCGCGTGCACCGAAAAGAAGGGATCCAGGTGGCGCACAAGCCACTGCCAACATTAGGGCGGCTCATGCCAAGGCCGAAAGATCGCCTCCCAAAAGACAAAGCACAAGGCCTGGTCTATGAGATACCATGTGCGGTGTGCCCCGCCGCCTACATCTGTGAAACTACATCTTTTCCCGAACGCATGCGCCGGCACCAGAACGATGTGCGCAACTTCGATCGCGAGCGTAGCGCCGTCGCGGAACATTGTGAGGTATTTGATCATCGAATCGGACTTCGGAAACGCACACGTGATAGACACGGAGCCACATATTCGAAGACGCCTCTTCTTGGAGTCGTGGCATATCCAGAATACACCGGGAAACATTAACAGGTCCCTCGGGGCCTTACCATCTATTTACGTTCATGGCCTGCGTCACGTTCACGAAACATCACTTCGGTAGAAGAGGAAGGAGAGGTCGAAGCTCGCGCTGGTGCCATTTCATTTTTAGTCACCCCTGAAGAAGGAGTCAAGTCGACCCCGAAATGTTGGGAATTCTTTGTTTCTAAACTTTTGGTTTGAGTTTTCTTTTTTTTCGAATTGTTCCCAAAACCAGACAGATTTCTGTCGAAGATGTTTACTTTCAAGTCATTATCTATTGACTTTGGACCGGAGACAGCCCAGCTAGCGAAGCGGTTTGTCAACATCACCCGCAGCATCGCCACATACAAGACGCATATTGACTTCACGAGGGCCTGCCAGGACTTGCACGTGATTCCCAAAAGCCTCCGTCTCAAGCGCCTCGTACACACCCAGGAGAGAAACAAGACCTTGGCACAGGCGGAGCACCGGCTGGTAAGCGCCAGGATTCACGAGTGCCACTCCATCCTAAGGAGAAAAGAACTGGACCTGTACTTCACGCGTCGGCAGCTCGAACATCGCATCCCCGGTGTGCTTCCGTCGTTGCAGTCGTTCGCTTCCAGCATCGCCTCCGTTCCTAGAAAAAAACGACAAGCATCTCAAGAATAGAAGCTTTCTAAGCTGAGAAAAAAAGACCCAGAAAGGGGAGGCGCTGACACCGCCAGTTTTGTCACGAACCTGTCTTCAAGACAACTCTCCCCCGTGAGATTAAAGTCTTGGCAAAAGGCCACGGCTTCAACATGACCACGACCCGGCCCCTCTTCCAAAAATGGTTGCCGCTGTGGAAGACGGCAGTGCGCGTCTAGACCCTAGCCTCCGAAAAGGTGTACGACTTAAAGCGATAGGCATCCTTTCAAAACCTCCGCCGAGGCAACGCCACAATCTATCTCGCGATGAAACTGCTGCGCTTCGGAAGCTCCGCGAGGATACAGAGATTGTGCTACTGCCGGCAGATAAAGGGAAATCTACCGTCGTCCTGAACCGGGAGGGGTACGAACAGAAGGCACGGGATCTTCTGTAAATTCCGGCCTATGAAAAGCTCAAGAAAGATCCAACGTCCCAATTTCAGCCGAACATGAACAAGATGTTGCCTGATATTTTTAAGCAACATCCAGAGTCGAAAGCCCTTTACTTGCATCTCATCTGCAGGAATGGCTCTGCGCCAAGCTTCTACGGACTACCCAAGACCCACAAACCTAACGTCCCCTTGAGACCTATCGTGGACTTTACGACCTCACCGCTCCGAGCGCTGTCAAATTACCTACACCGGACTATACCTCCTCTTGTTGGAAATACGCCGACCCATGTGCTGAACACCGGCCACTTCGTAGAACGTGCCTCGCAAGTGAGACTCAGCGATGATGAAACGATTGTGTCTTTCGACGTTGTGTCGCTCTTTAGCAGCGTGCCAGTTCCCTTAGTAGTTGCTGCAGCCAGAGAGGTTCTCGAGAAAGACGAAACATTGGGCTCAAGAACCAGCCTCAGTTTTGAAGAGCTATGCCGCCTTCTCGAGTTCTGCCTTGGCAGTACGTACTTCAGCTTCAAGGGTGAGATTTTCAAGCAAGTCAGCGGAACGGCAATGGGCGCCTCTATTTCTGTCACGACGGAAAACCTCACAATGGAAGTGGTTGAACAGAAAGCGCTTAGCACTTTCGCCAACAGGCCAAAAGAGTTCATGCGCTATGTAGATGACTGTTTTTGCATCGTGAAGAAATCAGAGGTGAACAACTTCCTCGCACACCTGAATTCCATGGAACCGGCCATCCAGTTCACTGTAGAATACGACAGAGATGGAGTCTTGCCGTTCCTCGATGCTCTGGTGAAAAGGCAAGGAGACAAGCTGGGGTTCACGGTCTACAGGAAGCCAACACACACCGGACGCTACCTTGATTATGACTCGAACCACCCAACGAGTCACAAGACGTCGGTGGTCTCTACTCTCTTGTCTAGAGCAACGACCATCTGCTCGTCGGAAAGAGACAGAAGAAAGGAGAGACAGACCATACTTGCTGACCTCCAAAAAAACGGCTACTCAAGGAGTTTTGTTCAACGCGTCGCCCGTCGACAGTGCTGCACGCGCAATAACCATGGATCGTCGGGTGACACACAGCCCGCCCCATCGCGCGCTTCAGCATCCCCTATGTAAAAGGGACGAGCGAGACACTGGCGCGCGTGCTCCGAAAAGAAGGGATCCAGGTGGCGCACAAGCCAGTGTCAACTAGGGTGCCTACATGTCTGTCTGTCTCAGGGTGAAGACATCCATTGTTGCCCCGAATGTGCCAGCGCGTGACGCTCTCGCGCACTCGGTGCGTGACTTGGGCGGTAAAATGGCGTCTATGCATTAGCCAAAGCTACGCGCTCGAGCTGAGTGACACCGGATTGCGCGCACTTCAAAATGCATAAAAAAACGATTGGGCGGAAAAATGGCTGAGATGTCACCACTCAAGCAAAAGCGCGCGTGTGTATGAAGGCACTCTAGTGTCAACATTAGGACGGCTCATGCCGAGGCCGAAAGATCGCCTCCCAAAAGACAAAGCACAAGGCGTGTTCTATAAGATACCGTGTGCGGAGTGCCCCGCCGCCTACATCGGTGAAACTAAATCTTTTCCTGAACGCATGCGCCAGCACCAGAACGATGTGCGCAATTTCGATCGCGAGCGTAGCGCCGTCGCGGAACATTGTGAGGTATTTGATCATCGGATCGGACTTCGGAAACGCACACGTGATAGACAGGGAGCCACATATTCGAAGACGCCTGTTCTTGGAGTCGTGGCATATCCAGAATACACCGGAACATTAACAGGTCCCTCGGGGCCTTACCATCTATTTACGTTCATGGCCTGCGTCACGTTCACAAAACATCACCTCGGTAGAAGAGGAAGGAGAGGTCGAAGCTCGCGCTGGTCCAATTCCAATTTGAGTCACCCCTGAAGAAGGGGTCAGCCGACCCCGAAACGTTGGGAATTCTTTGTTTCTAAACTTTTGGTTTGAGTTTTCTTTTTTTCGAATTGTTCCCCAAACCAGACAGATTTCTGTCGAAGATGTTTACTTTCAAACTAGGTTTTGGGGCTGAAAACAATAAATATAGAATAACTTTATATTTGTTTTTCTTCATAAGTGCGAGCAATGTCACCGCTACAAACTCGAGCACGTCTTGGATTACGCTTTATTTTTCTCTCAAAGCGACGAGTTCGCTGTCGTATCCTCTGCTTTGCTTGCACATACGGTGAAATTCCCCGCGGGAGTTGCCCCAAGGCGTAACATCTTGTGAGGAAGACAGTCAGTCAGTGGACGGAGGCGTGCAATGCGGGTGCCTATGCAGGGCGACGGTGGAGGTGAACTTCCCCGCCATCAGGTCCCAGGAGGCCACATCGGCGGTGTTGAAGGACAGGCTGCCGCGTTTGCCGAAGATCGTGGCTATCACGCGGCTGTCCGATGTTACGGTCGAGGAACTGCCCCGCTCGTCGACAGCGCTGCTACGCCGCAGACGAATCTGTGAGAGGGGGAGGGGGTGACGGGCACCGATGAGTCGGGGATTTTTGCGGCATCCCCCCTCTCGCAATAAAAAAAAAACAAAAAAACGCTTGGACGCGACGAACACAAACCTAGAAACACATCTCGGGTACCCCGAGAAAACTCCTTAACGCCGCTCCAGATTGAGAATTCTGAGTAGTCGCTGACACTAAGTGAGATGTCCGATTGCTAAAGATCACGTTCCTGCGTGTATGTGACAAATTTTAGTGCCAACAAATCGCCCTTTTTGCCGCCAATCACTTTTTACTTCTTTTACTTTATTTCGCACTCGTCTTATTTGTTTTACAGCTTGTTCTAGTGGTTTTGATAACAAATAATACAACTCAATGATATTTACTACCCTCACTGACACCACGAGAAAGGCAAAACGCCTTTTCCAGATGCCCAGACCCGTCACGCGTTATTGACCTTAGGCCTTGCTTTGTCTGCGTGTAAACACGTAAGAACCATGTGATGTCGAAGCGCTAGTTAAGGTAGAAATCTCGTGCTCCAGGCAGGGCATCCGAAGGACTTCCCAGTTGTAATTTGTCCGTCACTATAGCTATCCCATCGTGTATTCGTGCAATGCTTTCGAGCAGACACATTCTTCGAAAAAAAATGCAGACATATACTGAAAATCTGCTGGAACGTGATACGGTATCTAGCTTTCGTTCTAGAAGGTTATAAATATGCCTTCAATTCGTGTTACAAAAAAAAAAAAAAAAACGTGATTGCCAAGTACAAATATTGCCAAATATGGTGACTAAGCAGATCCGAGTTTGCACATTTCAGTAGGTACATTTTGAGATAACTGAAGGTTGTCTTAGCGAACACTTAGGGTCGTTCAAACTTCGCCAATATGTTTGGTATTGGTTCGCTTGGATATTTGCCAAACTAAGATCTCAAACTTCTGTGGCCTGGAAGCCGCGGATCGAAAGTATTTAGAGTTAACCTAACTGATAATCGCTGTAAAAAGGGAACTTTGCAAATGAATATCGCAACTGGCAGTGGAAGTGAGGTTTCGTGCTAAAATAATTAAAATATAGTTTTGAATGTTAGGTGATTGCATCTGAATTTAGCTGCCGTAATTTGAGTAAAGATAGAGTCCTGTGAATCTGCCAGAATTACCTAAGTCGCTTTGACATATCTGCTGTGGTGGTGGTGTCTGTTGCGGCTAGGCGCCGGATCATTTCCTTGATACACATGGCCACAAAGTTTCACTTCCCACTGGTAACTTCGTGCCGATAAGGTATATGATTACGCGGCAATGTGATAATTGTAGACCTTATAACGTTATGCATTTTTCCCGGTAAGGGTTTTGATTAAATGAATATCAAAAAGCTTCCGATCGCATTTTTGATCATATCTAGTGTCAGGACTCAGCCTAGTTACTGAGAGACAATATTTCGAATACAAAAGGCAATATCAGATAAGAAATCGATATATCGAAATACAGATACTCAAGAGATACGCCTTTTTTTTCCCGAGTAAAGTTATGCTCTTCAAGGGCATTTAATATTGCAGAATAAAATATACATTAGACTATGTAGAGCAGGTCTATCACATGGCGAAAATACTAACCACATTTAAATGTCAAGCAATGCATACAGATGTTTTTATTTTGCGAATAAAAACACAGGAGAGATTTTCTAAACAACATTAGTTTTTTATTTGTTGTTGAAAAGCCGAATATTTTCCTTTTCCATTCATCTAACATATTGGACAATTTTTTATTATTAACTACGAATTTCAAGCTAAAAAAATGAAAAGCGGAATATCAAAGCTAAATAGCCGACTCCCCTAGATGGCAAGCAATAACGCCAGCACGCCATTCTCAGTACTTACATTTCTTTTACATATACATTTACCTCTTGCTCAAAAATGCTCAAAATCACATTTATTTCAAAGGTGATAATGCCATACATCTGTATCACGATAACGCCTAGCCCTTCCTAGCAGTAGGGGCACGCGAGAGTTAAAATTGAGCTGTTTTAGTGAGACAGGAGAGACTACTGTGTTCAAATGCACTCGTTCTTTTTCTCGTGAGTAGATTCTATTTTGTTGTCACTTCAACTAGCTTCCGCCAAGTATATGGGCAACGCTTCTTGATGGTATATATTACACGAGTAACGTTGTATTGTATACCTGACTTTAAGTACATTCCAGATACATTCCAACAAATACCGGTCATAGCATGCCACGGTCTACCTGCGACGTGCTCAAAATCCGTGAGAGCCAAAGGTGCCAAGGTCCTTAAAGCCTGTGGTCACGTTTAGAGTGCCACAATGTTTCTGGGCTGCAACGAGGTGCTTCCAGCAAGCACCATTGAGACACTCTATTCTCGTTGAGGGCGTGGAGCCATCTACGAGAGCTAATATCAAACAGCGGATTCCCAAGTACTTTGTTGGCAACGTTTTCAAGACTTTATCAGACTTTGTATCCAGATGCAGCTGAAGTATAAAGCTTCATTGTGCCCTGAAGCCTTGGTATGTCAACTTTACTTCCGATATAGAAATAATGCAGTGAATGCTATAGTAACATAGTTTATGAGCGAAATCTAATGTGAGCAGTGTTTAACTAGCCCTAAATGTTGTCCAACTTTGCGAGAAGACTTGCTTCAAATAAATCAGTAAAATGTCCCTTGACGTGAGTTCCTGCAACTTCACTATCCTCTCATTTTTTCATGTTCACAACCAAGAGATCAGTGTAGTAGTGAAGATGCACAGAAATAATAAATTGGACGCACATCATTTCGGCAAACTGAAACAAGGTAGAATTCACTTGTGTAGTTGAATAAAATTTGGGGCCATTTTGGAATTCAAAATTACTTCATATGTGTGAAACTTTCATCTTTTTTATTGGATGAAGGAATCCTACGGAGAAGCATAAAACATTTTGGTAGCAATACCGGCATCCAGCGGTTGAAGAACTGCGTTGATTCGACCTTCTGGAACATCAGTCTCCTGACGCTGCGGTTCAAGGCGCAGTGGAACACGAAGAAGGCGCAGCCCTGTGGGCGAGAATAGAACAGAACAAAAGCTAAACATGCAAGACTTTCTCTTCAGCAGAAAAGTTTGGTGCTCCGTGGACACCAATTGGTCGCACATAATTCGTGTCTTTTTCTGCTCAGTCCGGAGTATGAAGCAATATATCCCCGGAGGCTACGGAATGAGAAGCCACATGCACAAAGATGTCTGTCGTAATCGCCGGTAATTACGGCTGTCACATACGTTTGCTTGGGGTAGTGGCACCATAGAGTAATATACACAATGTAAAGAGCGGACACTACCATAGGCCCCAGCGGCCCAGATAGACCAGTGACAGGTAGCGCTCCTAGCGGGCGGTATTAAGAATAATCTGATTCCGTTTCCGGTCAAGTTAGTTTCGGTTTCGGTTGGGGCGTTTCTGCTCCGGTTTCTCCGGTACCACTCTCTCTGTCTTTCCTCCCGCCTCGCTCGGGTCTCAAAACTCCCGAAGCCGCTGTTTTTTTTTTTGTTTTTTTTAATACTGTCGCACTTTTGCTTTAATTTTTTACAATAGAGTGCGTGCAAAATGTGTCAAACAATAGTTCAACTTACTTCACAAAGCAGAAGTATATATATTTCTTGTTCTTTTTCTATTATAAAGCATTGAACGCCGCATTGACTCCTGACTGGTGGAGCATTTTGGGGTAAACAACAGTAAGTGGTTCGAACATATTTTATTGGACCACATTCATGTATACATGATTTACTTCAGAAGCTCTGTATGTTTTATACGAAAGAGATCGATACTCACAAAAATACATTAATATGAAGGACTTCAGCATATCGTACACTTCGTAATAGATTCTTAGCGGAACCAAGTTAACAAAACCTTTCCACGGAGAACATGCTCTATGATACATTCACTTTCACGCCGACTCGGGTACGGGAAGTAAGGGCAAAAATAAATAAGACATGGCTATCATTACCAGTCATAAGAGTATAATAACAGTGCGAAGCACACTCCGGATAGTACAAATCCCCGAATTCCGGCAAATATAAAAAAAACACCAATTTGCATAGCCTCAAACTCACTGCGGGCGAGCCATTACCAAACAATGAGAACTCTATTCGAAATCTGACAAGGTTCAACGTCCCTAAACATTCCTCGAAATTGTTCAGAAAAGAAATATGGCTTTAGAAAAAAGCGGCTAAAAAACTATGGGCAGTGGATACAAAAGTGGATACATTTTCTTTCAAACATGTTTAGCCTCTATACAGACTTTTCTGTCGAAATTTCGTAGAAAGTAGACAAATATTTTTGTTAGGGAGCCGTGATACACATTCGCTGGAAAAAAGGGAAACAAATATTTGGAGAGCAAGCTGCACCGCCCACTTAATAAGCACTTTTTGTTTTTGGTTTGGCAACCGCCTCTGTTAATACACTATTAACAGTTAAACCTGTCTCGTTGCTTACTAGCCACTGAAGAGTGCAACCGAACTTTGACCAAATTCCGGTTAAGAAATCAAACATGTCAACACAAGCGTATTCTGCAAAACAATTTTAAAAACCCTTTGTGGTACTCCTCTGGGCAAAGGCTAAAACCACCCAGACCTCAAAGTGATACAAAGCGGCACACACTCCTCGAACATGTGTCACACTCTCTATTATGGGAAGAAAGTGATTTTCTAGTTGCTGAATGAAATGAAAGGTAGCCTGTGATGGTACTACTAAGTTCCCGAAGAATTTTCCAGGCACGTGTTATGCTTTAGGAACAAGACAGTACTGGTGTGATGATGTGGGAGAACCAACGATGAGGAAAACGACGCGCGCGAAAACTGAGTTGGACTGAGCAACACTGTGGACTAAGTAAAAGACAAAGAGGTTCAAGGCAAGAGTGGGATAAACGGAAAAAACAAAGAGGATGACGAGAAGGGAAGAGGGGCCACAAGCTTGTGCCTGGAAAAAAAGAGAAGGGCGGGCACGACACGGAACCCGGCTCGACAGCGGTGGTCCCGGCAGCCAAGGAGGAGCCCGGACGGACGAGTCCAGGCCCGTGGGGCTTTCACCCAAGCTCGCTGAGAAGCCTCCGCCTGTGCCTAGCAAGCAGCTTAGCATTTCCTGGACCAGACGAACGCCCTGCCTACGTCGACGTGCACCACTGGGCCGTCAGCGGATGCGGCGAACTGAACTCTGTATATATAGCAACACCATTGTTTTCTAACTTCTTGTTGAAACGACTGTAAATAATACCTACCTTCTTATATTCACCGCACTGGAATTCCGAGTCCTTTTAAATATTATATTTTTTTCCATCACAATCTGGCGTCCGCGACAGGACTCTCTCTTTTTAACATCTTATATTCCAGACGGTGGTGTAAGAAGAGTTACAGTATGAATCCCGATAAATTGCTATCGGTTGGGAGAGAGCTGGGGTATGCGGGCATAGAACTCCGCGAATGGGTCGAAAAAGAAATAGTCAGACAGAAAGAAGAACGGGTCAGAATGAGAGAAGATGCAAGAGAGGCAGCTAAGGAGGCGCAAGAGACAACTGACAGAGAAGCTCACAGATTCCAACAAGAGCAAGCGGTGCTGCAGATGCGTTTTCAGTTGCGAGGAAACAACAGTTCACCTCGAGATGAGGATCCGCAGGATACTGGCGGTGGAGAAAACCCAGGGAGGCAAACATGCTATCGTAGCCATCATAAATTAATCCCACCATTTAATGACAAAAGAGACGACCTGGACGCTTACATCCGACGTTTCGAGCGAGTGGCGACCAGTCAGGAATGGCCCCAAGAAAAGTGGGCGATGTCTTTAAGTCTGCCTCACCGGTGAGGCCTTAACGGTCGTTGGAAGGATGACACCCGAAGAGTCATTGGACTATTCAAAAGTAAAGCTTAGCCTGCTTCAGCGGTTTCGCTACACAGCAGAATGCTACCGGGAAAAATTTCGGCAAAGCAAGCCAGAAGAGTCAGAGACCGGGAGACAATTTGCAGCTCGGCTCCTCGGTTATTTCGACCGATGGCTTGAGAACGGGTGAGACCATTAAGACATTTGAAGAGCTCAGAGATCGCATGGTCGCAGAGCAGTTCTTAAGAAGATGTAGCAAAAACTGTCTATATTTTTGAAGGAGAGAGACTGCAAAACCCTCGAGAGTTTGGCAGTAACTGCAGACCACTTTTTTGAAGCGCAGGGCCAAACTAGCTTGTCTAGCTCGAAAGAAGAGGACCTAAGCCATAAGAGTGGAGGTCGTAATAAAGAGGGTAGTCGACTGAAAGTTCCCACCAAGGGAGTGAGCCGGTGTTTCCTCTGCAACAAGCCTGGACATAAAGCCGCAGAATGCTGGACCAGTTCCAGAGCTCAACACGGATCTGCGTGCTGGAGGTGCGGCAAGCCAGGACACAAATCAGATGCGTGTAACTGGAAGCCAGAAGATAAAGGTAGCAAGACTCCTCAGGCATCCTGTATGTTGACAGTCGCTGACAGCGAAAATCCAGAAGAGACATACATTGTACTGAGAAACGGAGAACAGATACCGATAGTAAATGCGGCACTCGGAAAGGCTCCACGGTTCCTGGTAGATAATATGCCAGTGGTGAGGGGGGAAGTGTGCGGTCGTCCGGTCACCGTACTAAGAGACAGCGGCTGCAACACGGTTGTGGTAAAAAGAGATCTGGTTCCCGATGATAAGTTAACCGGTGTCTCTAGTCCGGTTTTACTACTTGATAGGACTGTAAAGTACCTGCCAGAGGCAGAAATAGAGGTTAGAACTCCGTTTTTTACGGGCAGTCTAACAGCCAAGTGCATGGACAACCCGTTGTACGATTTGGTGTTAGGAAATGTTCATGTGGTGAGAGGAATTGATGATCCCGATGAAGAATGGAATGACGAGGGAAGACTAAGCGGGTCTCAACTGAACGAAGAGAGACAGACATCCAAGGGGACGTCAGGAAAAAGTGAGACTGGCGAAGGACTCGTTCTTGACGAGAGTGGAAAAGAAGGCTGTGACGTCTTGGTGCCGGACTTTAATTCTGCGGGAGCGCTGAAAAGAGTAGCCGGCAAGGAAAAAAATTCCCAACTACCGGTTATGACGCTCGGACCGACGGGAATTGACCACAACAAGTTGAAACTATCTCAACGTAATGACGAATCGTTGAAGAAATGCTTTGCTGCCGTCGGCAAAAAGTATATCTCGGGAAAATCACACGAGTCTGAATTCGTGTTGCGTAATGAAATCCTCTACAGGAGGTACAAGACGCCGGCACACAAGCAATGGGAACAACTGGTTGTTCCGAGAGATTTCCGAACCATCGTACTGAAATTGGCGCACGAAGGAATCATCTCTGTACATCAGGGAACTAAGAAGACCACTGATCGCATCCAGGAGGAATTCTACTGGCCTGGAATTGCAATGAACATCAAGCGATTCGTGAAGTCGTGCGACATGTGCCAGAGAACCATTCCTAAGCACATGGTGCCGAGAGCACCCCTTGGAACCATGCCGATCATCGACACTCCCTTCCAAAGAGTCGGCATTGACATTGTCGGACCTATCGTTCAGAGACGGGCAACAGGTATATACTGACAATGGTTGACTTCGCTACCAGATACCCAGATGCTGTCGCTCTGAAAAGCATCGGCACAGTAGAGGTAGCGGAGGGCCTACTGCAAATGTTTTCTCGAGTAGGCCTGCCACGAGAAATCGTCAGTGACCGGGGATCATGCTTCACGTCGGCTCTCATGAAGGAGATCAGTCGCCTATTGTCGCTCAGACTGCTGACGACAACCCCCTACCATCGAATGTGTAATGGGCTGGTTGAACGATTTAATGGGACTCTAAAACAAATGATCAAGAGAATGTGCCAGGAGAAACCGCGATGTTGGGATAGATATCTCACCCTGTTGCTTTTCGCATACAGGGAAGTGCTGCAGAGCAGCCTGGGGTTCTCCCCGTTTGACCTTCTTTATGGAAGGTATGTTCGCGGTCCTATGGCGGTTCTGAGGGAACTCTGGACCAACGAGAACATCGACCCGGAGACCAAGACAACATACGAATATGTGGTTGATCTGCGCAAGAGACTCGAGGAGACCTGTAAAGCCGCCCACGAGGAACTCAAGAAGGCCCAACAGACACAAAAGGAACACTACGACAAGAAGAGTCGAGCGCGCCAACTACGAGAAGGGGACAGAGTACTGATCTTGTTACCGACAGACAGGAACAAGTTGGTGCTACAATGGAAGGGTCCATTCCGGGTAGTTGAGAAGAGGAATGACGTGGATTACGTCATAGACCTTGGTCAGAAAACGACCGCGTTTCACATTAATATGTTGAAGAGATACGAGGAGAGAGAAGTTCTTGGAGCTCCCAGGCAAGTCTTGGCTGGTATGGCTGTGGAAGTGGATCCCGAAGAACAGGAGGTCCCTCATGTTGGTCTTCACAAGCTTCAAGATCACAAGGACGTACAGTTCTCAGAAGAGATGACTGAGTTCAAAACTAACGATGCAAGGAAGCTGCTGGAAGAGTTCCAGGACGTATTTTCAGATCTTCCAGGTCAAACCAGTCTCATAAAATGCCAGTTGAAACTGAAGACAGATACGCTGATCCAAGTGCGACAATTCCCCATTCCCTTTGCGCTACAGGAAGAGGTAGAAAAGGAGATCGGCGATATGTTACGCCAAGGCATAATCGAGAAGTGCGACTCGGCCTACAACTCGCCCTTTGTGGTAATAAGGAAGAAGGATAAATCAACACTGTTATGCATAGATTTCCGCCAACTGAATAAGGTTCTGGAAACCGATAGCGAACCGATTCCTCGAGTCGACATGATGTTCGCTGAACTAAGCACTAAACGATACTTTTCTAACTTTGACTTCGCCAAGGGGTATTGGCAAGTACCTATGGCCGAAGGATCAGAGGATGCGACCGCTTTTTCAACTATGTCGGGACTGTATCGGTTCAGGTTCATGCCCTTCGGCATAAAAACAGCCCCAGCAGTGTTCACACGATTAATGAGGAAAGTTCTCGAAGGGGTTCCAAACGTACATCATTACTTTGACGACGTCCTAATATCAACCGACACCTGGGAGGAGCATATGAGGACAATGAGCCTAGTCTTGACTAAGGTGAGGGAGGCTGGACTTACCATCAAGCCAAAGAAAACAGAGATCGGGTTTTCAAGAATAACCTTTCTTGGCCACAAAGTCGGGCAGGGGACTTTCGAGCCCCTAACAGAGACGCTAGATAAAATTCAAGGCACAATAAGACCAAAGACTAAAACAGAAGTCCGATCCTTCCTAGGGCTGACCGGCTATTACCGGGAATTCGTTCCCAATTACGCCGAGACAACGCTCCCTCTGACGGAGCTGACAAGGAAAAGAGCGGCCAACAAGGTTATCTGGGAGGAAAGACAGGAGAGAGCGTTCCAGCTACTGAAGAAACTCCTCTCCGATAAGCCGATTTTGAAATCTCCAGATCTGTCGAAGGAGATTATTTTGAGAACAGACGCGTCGGAAAGGTGTCTGGGCGCCGTACTAATGCAAGAACATGAAGGGATCTTGCATCCGGTTGCGCATGCAAGCCGGAAGTTACTGCCTCGAGAAGTCGCGTATTCCACCATTGAGCGTGAATGCCTAGCCCTCGTGTGGGCAGTGCAAAATTCCACAGATTCTTGTTTGGCAAACGCTTCACTGTACAGAGCGACCACCAGCCGCTTGAATACATTCACTCTGCTAGGCATCTGAATAGTCGCGTATTGAGATGGAGTTTGCTACTCGCCGAGTACGATTTTAAAGTGACGTACATTAAGGGCTGCCAGAATGTTGGAGCTGACTATTTAAGTTGTATGTAATGCGTCCACAGCTGTTACTGGATTTGTTTTGGGGGAGGTAATAATTTACCTACGTATTAAACAGGCTTCGTCATTTTCGTGTGGTTTGGTAACAATTGTTTGTTTTGACTACAGGTCTTATTTATTTTGCTTAAAAGTTTTGGTAAACAATTGTCTTAAAAGGGGGGTAATTGTGATGATGTGGGAGAACCAACGATGAGGAAAACGACGCGCGCGAAAACTGAGTTGGACTGAGCAACACTGTGGACTGAGTAAAAGACAAAGAGGTTCAAGGCAAGAGTGGGATAAACGGAAAAAACGAAGACGATGACGAGAAGGGAAGAGGGCCCACAAGCTCGTGCCTGGAAAAAACGAGAAGGGCGGGCACGACACGGAACCCGGCTCGACAGCGGTGGTCCCGGCAGCCAAGGAGGAGCCCGGACGGACGAGTCCAGGCCCGTGGGGCTTTCACCCAAGCTCGCTGAGAAGCCTCCGCCTGTGCCTAGCAAGCAGCTGAGCATTTCCTGGACAATACGAACGCCCTGCCTACGTCGACGTGCACCACCGGGCCGTAAGCGGATGCGGCGAACTGAACTCTGTATATATAGCCACACCATTGTTTTCTAACTTCTTGTTTAAACGACTGTAAATAATTCCTACCTTCTTATATTCACCGCACTGGAATTCCGAGTCCTTTTAATTATTATATCTTTTTTTCCATCACAACTGGTGAGGCCTGGTCAGGTTATTAGACTCATCCGATAGCAGCTGAGAACAGCCACAGCTGTAAGTTGTTTGTTCAAGCAAAAGCTTGATCAAATAGCCCCAAACGTAATAAAAAAGTGGCTCAGTCATCAATTATGTTTGACCTGATGTCTGATGCCAGCTCAGAAATATCCTCTAGTGGCGGGAAGTTATCAATTGGAAGACATACCACAATGTCTGAAATTAAACTTTCATGGTGCGAAGATATTTGCAACTCCTTTAGGAGGTCAGCCTTGTCATCCTCTACGTTTTCATTGTACGACAGTTTGAACGGTTTCTTTATCGAGAGGTGTTTTAGTCCTGAGGTGAACTGATGCATATTTGCGTTTGTGTTGCAGCCCAGCATTTGTCGTATATAGCTCCAAAAACGTTCTCAAGTATGTCTTGCTGCAGGCGTCGTGTAAGTAAGAACTTAAAGTCATGGCTGCTTGAAAGCTCATCCCAGAGCATGAGGACACCTTTTATAGTAACTTGCCACCCAATGATGGCTTATGGCTGCCTCTACTTTGGAACTGCCATGCTGAAATCCATCCGAGTTACTGGTGGAGAAAATCAAGTATTTCAGATTCTCCCTTCAGAATGGCATGACGCAACTTCTGCCCTGTCTTCTTGAATTTTTTAGCTATTTAGACAATCAAAAAGTATGCACATCCTATCACAGAAATAGGCTGTAGCCATGGCTGCCTCAGGAGGTTCCTTAACAAAAAACAAGGGATATGATTGCAAGAAAGAGTGAGGCACTCAGTACCTGTGGGGCACAATTTTCTTCCATGTTATAGAAAGGTTCTTGAAAAAATGTGTCTCTCAGTAAGTTTCGGAGCCAATTGCAAGCTCATCTCATGGATAGAGCAATAAAGTTCAACAATAGAAGACCCCTCAATGACCTCATTTCCAATGCAAAGTTTGTGGGCTTGGAGATTGCTCTTGGTTGTTTTGGGAAGGTGTGGAACATCAAGGACAAAGTAAACGTGTTCGTTGTCAACTTCAAAAAATGGCTTATCAACACACGCACCAAGCTTACGTTTGAAGTCCCCTAACCCAGACCACAGCCTTTACTGTGAAGCCAACAGTCTTAAGCTCCCGAATGAGAGAAATGAGGAGACTGCGTTAAACAGAAGACGTTGTTGGAGTGTGCACAAGAGTGTATGCAAGGGGCTAAACGCATTTCGTGGAAATTTCAGACAGCATAACAACCAAGGCTCTATCTGCAATGTTAGAGGTTCGTTCAACACCGTCATCTGTAAACCCATGGACAATGTCGTGTGCAGGGTCGTAAATTAAATTCTTTTTTCTTAAGAAATCTCATCGAAAATCAACATGAACACACGTTCAAGTGCAGCCAGACAGCCCGGCAGAAACAAGAGCGCGAGAAGCTCGAACCGATCGGCTCCACAAATTCACGCCGAGCATGCGAGCACGCGGGCGGTCATGCGTCACCTTGGTTGATGCAAAGTCGACCGAACTTGATGCAGCAGAAAGCACAGATGGACGGCACGCACGGCACAGACGAACGATGCAGGGACGAGCAGAGGCCATGCAGAATGATGCAGAGGCGACGGTGTGCAGGCAGGCAGGCCATTGCAGGCGCCATTCTTCACGTGGTTTTTGTGACGTATTTGATTTAAACTATTTAGTCGTTTTAAGTACTTTAAATAGTATTAAAGCATTGCCATTTAAAAAATAAATACTTTTCACAGAAAGAGTTTTAATTAATTTTAACCAAATTGCAGAAAAGCGCCACGTAGCGGAGGGTATTAAACGCACTATCTGGGCCGCGAATCGGCTCCTGTGTCCTCCGCTTTACGTTTACTATATTACTCTATGGTGGCACGATTAGGGCTTGACCTGAAAGGTGGCGCACCTATATTTCTACTTTACTTTTTTCGGTTACCTCCCCTCGCATTTGCGGTTTCCATCTGCGTATGTGCATATAAACTTTATTGTTGCTGTTCACACAAGTTGTCTTTGTACCAGAATGGTTCAAATTATAATAAAATGTTAAAAAAGATGCGGAGCAAAAACTTTTTTTTTTTTTTTGGCCAATTTGCGATTTTCCTATTTGGTTTGTTGTATTATTGAGTATATCCGAGAGGCTATCACTTGAGACAGCGGCGCTTAATTTCTACGTTTTTCTGACTAATTTTGCGACAGACAACAATAAAAATGGAAACTTTAGCGTTTAGAAATATTGAAGCAAGCACAAGCTTGAAGAAAGGCGATGCGAAAGCAAGTGGACAACGCCAGTGGAAGTACGTTTACCGCGGTGTGCTGAGCCTAATCACAGCAATTGCGATTGTCCCTGCGCAGTCGGCTTTCCGTTAAGTTAACTTAGATACTTTAAATACGTGCAAGGTTACGGCAATCATTGCTATCCTTCATCTTTTTTTGCGGAGATGCCGAGCCGCTGTTTGCGAGCCATCAAAAAGGACATTACTCCGGAGGACAGATTAAAATTTAATAAGGAAATGAACTGTCCTGCTGTGGTAACCATGAAGTTGAAGTGCGCAGAAGAAAAGGAAACGCAAACTTAAGGAAGGCTTGCTGGACCAGCGGGTAGTCTAAAGATAGGCTATGCCGGGCATTTGTTTCATGCTGCTGCGCGGGTGCTGGAGCGAGCTTCCAACGCGTTAATTTGACGCACTGGAAAGGCTTCTATACTTCGTTTCAGCTTCGGTCCAGACGCAGCCGATGCTACGAGCGCGAGCATGTGGCCCAGAACATTGCTTGCACAGCACGAGCGCGCGTGCTTGGCAGGGATGCTGAAAGCCCGGAGCTCGCGCTTGTAGCTTTGGCTGCGTCTGGACCGATGCTGAAACGAAGTATAATCAGTTGGAAAGAAAGGCTACCATTCTAAGAGTGAACTCCTGCCTACCCCTGATGTCACTTCTTCATTACTGCGAGTAGAGACTCATTTTCAAAAATACGGTGAGGACACAAAATTGTAAATTTGGTGAGTTGGTGAAAAAATTTATTTTGTTCCAATATTTGTTACTCTTTCAGTCATATTTGTTTGTGTGTGTAGCAAATTCTTCCGATAATTCTGAGATTCTAAAAAAGACGCCGGAGTACCCCTTTAAATGCGTCTATAGGGGTAGGCGTGCCTGGTGCACCAAGCGCTTTGCGGTGTTTTCATTTTACTTATTTAGTAATATATTTCATTTGAGTGATCCACGAACAACTTGGCGCCACCTTTATGGTGCATTTATCAATGTCTCATGCGATCCTTGAAAGTGAATGGCGGCGGAGCTCCATCTCGTAGAGCGTGTCTCGTGCATTCGCAGAAAAAATATTGGCAATACTTGTAAGAAACGCTAAGCGAGTATTTTATAAGGGGCTTCACAACTCATGGTGACGTCGTGCACATGTTTGGTCTTTCAGGCGGTATTGGCTGACGAGGCTCTTTATAGAGGAAGTATGGATGAGGCACGGGTGCGGAATAAAGTCTGGAAACACAAAATAGACTGAGAATTCTCTGGATCGAGCCAAGGAGGCGGCGCAGAAACGACAGCGGCGCCACAATAGTAGCGAATTACGCACACGCCGAGCTGCTTTGCATGTGACACATGTTACACGTTAGCGTAAATGCACACGGATAATTTTACTACGATGATTACGGTGATGTTTGTAGAGCAATAAAAAACGAAGAACTGACATCTGCAGTATTGACGTGCTTTCCTCAGTATGTTGATCATCAAACGAGCTGGTGATGATGGTAGATGGTAGTTTAAAACCCTGAGACAAGAGAAAACGAAAGGGACAAGACGACTCAGAATTGTTGTGTTTGAAACTTCTGAGTTGTGTCGTCCATTTTGGTCTCCATTGTCTCCGGGCTTTAGTCAATCATTAACTTCCGTACACTCACTGCTGTCTGGTGCATATACTTTTCCTCAAATCTCTTGGAAAGCCAATCGCTGCAATCAGCAGAGAGAGATTGACGAAGCACGAGGCTGAAACTACAAGCCTATGCATAGTAAGAGCCCATGCTATAATCCTAAGCATGACGTAAGCACGTGAAATGCCAGGCTCAGTGCCCCAGCGCATACGAATTTTCTAATATCGAAATATTTCCTCCTCTCTTATTGGTAGAGCTCCCTCCGGAGGTTTCTGCGGTTGACTCTCTCAAGTGATTTGCAGGAAAACAGAATCGCCGGACGCCGTGTCCTGCTAGCATCTATTTTCTTCTTTCTCTCTCTTTAGGCCTTTTACTTCAAGGGACCACTGAATTTCTTAGAGTGTGAAATACATACCTGAAGCGTGTTGAGAACGCAGAAGACGTAAGTCATGACTACAGAAAACTTGCTGTTGTCGAGGAGAAGGAAGCCAGGAATCCAGGTAAGTCCCAGCAGAGGCAGCATAATAACGGTCGTCCGAATCCAGCGTCTACGGGAGCCAAGACATGTAAATGACAGCAGATTATTCAGGTCAGCACTCCAGTGCGATGTCGCTATAAATACTGCTTTCCTTGTGGACCTTATAACTTGTCGCGGCGAGATATTTCTATAAAAATCTGTTGCCGCGACACCTACATAACCTAGTGTTTGCACGGTGGGGTCATTTTCTTCTAATTCTGCTTCTATATCTCTGCGGAAGAAGGAATTATATTGGCTTTTCGGTGAAGGGGCCAAAGCGATTCAATCGGAAGAGGTTTGTTGGTGGACATGGTCATATAATGTTTCACGGTGGTGCAAGGCTTCTTTTTCTAAAGGATCAAATAAATATGAATATAAATAAATGATTCACCTTCTGGACGTAGCTGTGAAAAAAGTGAATAATGACCAACTGTTTCTCAAGACCAACGCATGTGGTGGCGTGGAAAAATCGTGGCCGAGGTGTTTGCAAGCGAGCAATAAAATAGATTATAAAAACATATTGAGTTTTTTTTCTTTATTTGTTTGGCGGGTTTTTTTCCGCCCAGGGGGCAGAGATAAAGGCGTGAAGCCTGGCAAAGTCTCTGCCCCCCCAACAGTTCAACAGTAAACAGTACAATGAATATAATCAGCAAAAAGTATACTCAGTAGAAATTTAAAAAAAGCACAGTGGAACAGGTATTTTAACATTCAACATTGTGACTTGTACAAAATAAAAAAAAAAACGGCACAATCAAACAACCAGCAAAAACATGTTACACAGCAAGCATGATTCGAGGCGTATAACACATGTAACGTCGTATGACAGAAGCATCATATCACTAATATAAAAAAAGAATAAAACGTTAGAAGAAGGTTACAGCCTAAAATAGGGCTGATGGCAGCAATTTACTCTAGAAATGAATAATGATCGAATATATGCCAAGAGCCATATTTGTAGTCAAATATAAATACATAATAAAAATAACAGCTTACCCTACATATCACACAAGTGAGAAGCTCATACCACTGCCCACGAGAAAGCTTCGGCACTGTTTTTTGAAGGCATAAAATGTTTTATTATAATCTATAGTCATGTCTGTTCTGTTTAGCATCTTAGTTATCTGATATGACAAAGCAGTGCGGCCATAATTGGTTCTTATTGAAGGCATCCTTCGTTTTGGGTCTCGTTGTTGGTACGGACCTAAACTCGATTTTGGTGTGGAGTATATTCTATGTTTGTGAATCCATTGTAAGAGTTTAAAATAGTATATTTGGTCTGCCTAAAGCATATTATATTTGATGAATAGAGGTTGGGTTCTTATGTTTCTAATATCTCCTTTATAATTTTCGCACATGCGAAGAATCCTCTTCTGCAAGGTGATAAGTTTGACATAGTTCGAATTGATCGTCGTCCCCCAAACTAAGATACCGTAACTGATTTTAGAGTAGACCAAAGAATAGTACAACGTCTGTTTTAGCCAAGTGGGCAGCAAGTTTCGTATTTTATATATACTTCCCGTAACACGAGATAATTCACCTTTGAGCTAATTCACGTGAGTGTTCCATGAAAGGTCCTCGGTAAACCATACACCAAGAAAGTTTTGTTCCGACACTTGCTCAAGCACAGTGTCTTCAAATTTTAAGCTTATGGGGCTGCAGTCTAGTTTATTTATTGGCTTAAAATAATATACTTAGTTTTGATTGTATTTAGTTTTAAAGAATTTGTTTGTAACCAGTTGGATAGCTTCAATAGATAGACATTTGCAGCATTTTCTAGGCATTTTTTCGTCACTCCAGAAAAGAATACGTTGGTATCGTCTGCATACATTATAAGGTCGGGGGAACCGGATATAGACGTTATATTATTAACATATATAAGAAAAAGAAGTGGACCTAAAATTGACCCCTGAGGGACACCATGCTGTATTTTAAGTCGATTTGACGATTCGCCGTTTATTAGTACATATTGGTAACGATCCGCAAGATACGTTTCAATTAATTTTAGAGCTACTCCGCGCGCACCGTAAATTTCAAGCTTTCTAAGTAAAATATTGTGCTGCACAGTATCAAAAGCTTTACTTAAATCTAAGAAGAGACCAAGAGTAAATAATTTGTTCTCAATATTTTCTACTAGTTTATCTTTTATGTTAAGAAGCGCTAGCTCCGCCGATTTTTGCTTTTGAAAGCCGTATTGGGACTTCGTTATTATATTATGCTTCTCAAAAAAACATGTTAATCTATCAGCAATGACACGCTCAAATACTTTAGAAAAAACTGGAAGAACTGAGATAGGTCTGTAGTTATTAATGTTTGTCTCACCCCCTCCTTTATACACTGGAGTGACCCTGGCTATTTTTAGCTCGTCAGGGAAATCACCGGACTGAAGCATCTTATTTACTATATTCGATAGAACTGGACTAACTATGGTCACAGTGTACTTAATAGGTAGGGTTTTTATTTCATCTACTCCAGCGGCGACGTCATTTTTTAGGTTTCTGATTATTTTATCAATTTCAAATGGTGTCGTTGGAGTAAGCATAATCGACCCAATTTGGTTTCCCGCGTCAATACAGTCATCTATGTTGGAAGCCCTCCCAGTGTACGCACCCATGCTAATAAAATGTCTATTCATTTCATCGCCAAGTTCTTTCCCAGTGACACGTTTATTATCTATTAGTATTTCTTTCAGATTACATCGTGCCTGTTCCCTGTTCGTGAGTTTGTTTACTGTGTCCCACACTTTTCTATGGTCATTGTGTATGCGTAGAAGTTCTTTTTGATAGTATTCGCATTTTGCTTTTTTTAGGTCGGCATTAAGTTTGTTTCTGCATTTCTTGAACTCGATAAGCAGCCGCGGATCACGATGCTGAATGAAGGCATGATACTTGGCATTTTTTTGCCTTATTCTTCCATACAGGTCTCTAGTCATCCAAGGCTTTCTCAATTTTTTACATTTCACTCTACGTTCCTGAAGAGGGAAAGCTGCATTATAGTACTGTCTGACTTTCATCAGGAATATTCTATAGGCATTTCTAGGATTGCACTCAGCATAAACGTCATCCCACGTTTCCTCTTACATAGGGCAGCCGAAAGTTCTTAGCGTTTCCTCATTAATGGTGCGATGCCAAAACGTCTCTATGTCTTTGTTATTTTCTCTAGCAGAGGAGGACTCTAGGCAAAAGATTGGAAGATGGTCACTAATATCACACATGATTGCACCTGCTGTAATATGACGAGTATCGGTATTTGTTATGCATACGTCAAGGTAGTTTCAATTTTACTATAATACAGAAGCTTAGAATGTGCCCCAACCTACTCCACCGCTCCTATTACAGCCAGCCAGTGTTCCGCCACGCACTAATATTTTTTTACCGAGGCGCACGTCGCGCTGACGTTTATCGGAATCGGTGCATACTGCTCACCCACAACATGGACAAGACCGACTGGAGACAGGAAAAAGTACACTTTTATCTGAACAGTCCCAGCCATGGAGTGCTTTCTCTTGGCGTTCCCTGGGCCACGCCAAGGTCTTTGTACTCCACACCCCATACGTCACATAACTCTCTGTGGCTACTGCATTTCCTGGTTGTTCGCAGAGATATTTGATGCCGTGGATGGGCACGTGGTCCTGCTTGTTCAGCGCGTTCTTGACTTGTATCTGGCTATCTGCAAATCGCTTAGCGGATGCTGCATTGTTATTGATGTAAAACGTTAGAAGATTAACAACCTATATCAGCCGTTAAAAGTACGGTAAGAAATTTAGCTTCACTGACTTGTGGTGGAAAGGTTTCAACTACTGTACATGCACTAAAGCTCTCAGTAGGTGATAACATATAACGGCGGAGGCAATAATACGAATTCATATAACGGTTGATAAGATAATGTAATGGCAATACACATATTCTGCTGCACACTTTAGCGGCATGGACTTATATAGGCGTGCGTTGCTAACGATGTGTCCTACAGCGAACACACAACACGCATTTACGTGGACGCCGTTTTGTTTGTGTGCTGGTTTGCCGAGAGCCGTTTTGGCAGGTCCTCTTCCGTCGCTCTTTTCTTTTGATGCCATGCTGTTTTGTCGCGTGCTGTCTTGACGCGTGCTGTTTCGTCGCTGTGCTGTTTTGACGAGGTGCCGTTCTGACGCGTTCCCAACCATTTCATTTCATTTCATTTCATTTATTTGGCTCAGGAGACTCGGGAGTACAGCAGAAAGGCCGAAGGCCCATACCAGTTGGTCTGCAAACACCCAAACTAAAGGGGGGGGGGGGGGGGGGAGGGGGGGAAGGGAAAGCAAAAGCAACAAAATACTTTGGACAAATACAAGTTAAAAAAAAAACAAAAAAAAAAAACACAAGACAACAACAATTGGATACTTGCACAAAGGCTATGTGAGCGAATGACGGAGATGGCTAGTTACTCTATGGCAGAAGTCCTTCACTTCGCCTCGTGCCGTGGGTGGGCACAGGGTGAAGCTAGGTGGCAATGATCGCCAGTGCGTCACAGTCCTCACAACAAAAGACTGGCGATGCCTCTCAGTTCTGTCTAAGATAGGCTGCAATGAACCGGTCCGATTTTTCCTTAAAGGGAGCACAATGCCAAACTGGCTTGAGTTCAGAATCAAAAGGTTGGTCAGCAGTCGTAGGGAGGCCACCTCTCACCGTAAGGCAAGTGGGTTCCACCCAACAGCTTGCAGTAAATCGGCCGTTCGCATTTCCCGGTAACGTGCTATGCGTGTGTCGCGTTGAGCCCTATTCTTCCCTGCTGAAACCCGAGGGTCTCGCGTTGAGATGGCACATGGCGCGGAACGACCTGTTTTAGACCGCCATATTCTCTTGATAGATGTGACCCCATAGGTCACTGGAGTCGCGAATACTCCTTCTCACTTAAAAGTTTTTGTTGGCCTAGTTGGTTCATGATGCAGTCTAGAGGCTTTTGCGCGACACAGGGGACAATCACAAGCGAGTAGACACGGACAAGCGAGGTTTTTGCTCTTGTCCGTGTCTACTGGCTTGTGATTGTCCCCTGAGTCGCGAAAAAACCTCTAGACTCCTTCTCACTTAGACTACGAGCGTAACAAAGTTCACAAATTGAATCAAATTGAATTCCGAACCTTCAACCTCTATTACGCTCCCGCTTGCTCGTGCAGTACAAACATCGTTCAAGGCAAACAAAGAGAACAACAAGACCGTTGTACGCAACGTTTTTATATTCCGTTCACCCCTAAGCTGAGACTGCACTCGAAGCTGAAAGTGCAAGCTAGTCCGCACTTTTAGCTTTAAAACGTGTCTTCCTAGCGCTAGCGCGCGTTCCGCAAGAGGACTTTTCAAAGCTGCAATTTGGTGCTCTCGCGGTTGTAGCTTTGGATGCAGTCTCAGCTTAAGGATGAACGAAATATATTAAAGTTTGTTCTGACAGTGTCCGAGCGAGCTGAGGGGAAGTAGCTTGGTGCACCCGGGGAAGCAGCGCGTTTAAAAATTCCATCCCTAGCAAAGAACGTATATATTTGTATATAAAAACGCAGTCTGAGTATATATAAAAGAAAGTATATAAAAACGCAGTCTGAGTTGTGACATTAAGCAATGCAAGCGTGACGCTTTGCATTGCTTAATGTCTCCTCTCAGACTGCGTTTTTTGGTCTAAACATATGTTTCGGCATCGTCATTCGCTGAGCTGCCTCCGTAAGTTGCGCTGATTGGCTTTCCGAGTGTTGTGCGGGAAAGTAGGAGCACAAACTTTTTTTCGAGTGTATGCGTGTTGCGGGTTACGCGACATGCTCTCATGGATATACTGTTGCTTATTTAGAAGAACCAGGTTATTTATTTTGTTATGAAAGAGATAAAGCCGTTTCAGCTTCCTCCGCACTTAAAAGAGGGGTGGACTCGGCCTTTTATAAAGAGCTGACACCGAGTCCAGCTGTCTACTATAGCAAGAGGAAACAAAACGTAACGCATGCCGGCTCCAGATTTGAAATGAGGTAGTTAGCATGCCGGTCCCAAACTTCACTTGCGTATTCTAGTAGAGGCCTTATTAGCATCTTGTATGCTGTGAGTTTCGTTTCTGAGAAAGCGAGTTTAAGAGAGCGCCTGATGTATCCTAGACTTTTATTAGCTTTTCGACTCTATATTGTTAACGTGCAGTGTCCAACTTGGGTTTGCAGGTGTGGTAAGACCAAGGTACTTAATTTGTAGTATTCGGGTTAGTGCTTTTCCGAGCAGCATATACACATATTCTAGCGGCTGTCGTTTATGAGTGATCGTCATACAGACTGTATTGTCTAGGTTTAATAACATTTGCCAGTTCACGATACATTGATCTCAGACAAATATTCATTTAGCATAGTTTGATCATTTCTGTTATATAATGGCCCAGTCCGGGTAAGCGGTGAAATGCCACACGGTTAATGATCGTCAAAGCGTACAAGACATCTGGTATGATGGAAGTTAAGATGAAAATTTACTTTGCTAAGCAATGGCGGCAAGTGAATGACACAAAAACAACCTTATCAAAATATACAAAATTATATGTAGTACTTCTGTGAGACTAGTGTCTATAAAAAAAAGAAAAAAACATGTTGAGGATACTTGATCACTTGTTATGAGTTGTGAATGCGAAATCATGAATGTCGTTCTTCTGCTGCTCCCTTAGTTTGTCTGAGGTGTACGGACGTGGACGGCCACGTTTCACTACTGCCGAGGTTGCGGCCGCCTACGATATATGCGTATGCCTGAAGCGCCGCCACGTTCCTTGGCGCCGAAATATAAAAAGAAGCAACCGCAGCCCCCCGCCCCCTTTACGGCGTCGGCTGACCCGAGAACGACGGCCGAGCGCGCACCTTCCTGGCGTGCGGGCCGGCGGAGAGCCAGGAAGAGGGCTTCTCTGTGGGGTGAGATCCTTGGAATGAATAAATGAACTTTATTTGTACTCAGGAAGCCCTGGTCCAGGTCTCCTAGGGGTGGGGTGATGCGGTCAGGACCTCGTACTCCTGAAGCACTTGTGCCGAGACAGTCTTGGCATGAGCCGCGAGGGCTTGAAGAGTCTGCTCGGCGATGTCTAAGGGTGGCGCCAGCCACTCCTCCCAGGAGGTAATTTCGGGGGGAAGGGGGGGATGAGGGGGGTAAAGGGGGCACGCCCAATATGTGTGACGCGGCCAGGGGTAGGTGTCACAACATTGACAATGGGGGTGGCTGGGTCGCCGGTGAATTCTTTGTAGGACGTGATGTGATGGCAGTGAATGCGTCTGCGCCTGCCGGATAAGTACGGCGTCTGCGCGGCTGAAATGGGCGGGAGGAGGGGGCAGCGTTTGTCGGTTCCTACGGTGCTCCTGCAACAGTGTGCGGCAGTTGTGTTTATCGAGAGCTCTCTGTGGTTTTGGGAGAGTATGGGCTAGACCAGCCAATGGAGGGTCCGGGAACGGGAACTCGGGTCAGCGCATTGGCTTTTGCAATGCCCTCCATTGAAACATGGCCTGGCACCCACACTAAACGAAAATGATGGTAGGGGTGTTGATGCAATATTGGGGCGAGGTAGTTTCGAGTGTAAACATTCACTTTGTTTTGAAGGTGGCTGTGAGTCTGAAAATATAAAGGTTGGGTGGTGTGTGTAGGGTTCGGTGCAAGCATGCTCAATTGCTATGGCAATGGCGTATTCCTTTAAGTCATCGATGGCGGGTGGGTTAGTAACTTAGTGCATTGCAAAGCATGTTCGTGGTGTTCGGAGTGGTAGGCAATCGTTCCAGTGTTGGTGTCGGTTTGAAGGCTCGCATCTGTGAAGTAGACGCGAGCTCCTCCTTGTTTTAGTGTGAGTACTCGTTGTGTAAGGGCTCGTGCTCTGAGTTCTCGGCGCTTTTTGTTTCTTTCGAGGTCCATGTTTCTTGGGATAGGCTCTACCTGGATATTGGGGAGGATGTTCCACGGGGTGGTTTTTGGGGGATGTCTGGGGATTTTTGGAGTCTTCAATCATGACGCGTCCCAGTCAACGGCTATCTAGAAGCCGCTTCGCTAGGAGTTTCTTTTGCGTTTCTCCTTGCTTACAGAAGCCCCCGGCTCCCTAAAATTTCTTTAGTTTTTTCGCGTTCACAGACGCTGCCGGCTCCTCGCGTTGTTCTCGGTTACAGACGTCCTCGGCTCCGCTCCATGGGACAGTTATTGCTTTCGCATTAAAATGCTTTTTTGTATGGACTCATAATCATAATAAAAACGCCGTTCCAAATATCTATCATGCAGCGACACGAATCAGACTTTTCTAAACATGTTCGATGTTCAAGCCCTGTGTTTTAGATATTGAGTCGCATATTATTGAAGCATATTCCAATTGAGACCTAATTAAGGTTTTGAAAACGTGTAATAAGCATTGAGGCACAAAATATTAATGATTTCTAAAAGGCAAGGCCCTATCAAAGAACACTCGAAGATCTTTCGCATAAAATACACGTTGAATTGGCATGAGATGAAAATTATAGGTAAACTGGAAAAGCCCATGACGTCGGCACAAATATGCTTCTTTGTTTTTGCAGGATTAAATAATAAAATATGTTCACACCACTGTAAATAGAAGACATATCACGCTGTAGGTTAACACACTCTGCAGTAGAGTGAGCACTTTGGACACAAGACAATATATAACTTATAAAAATAAAAAAAGTATGTCCCAGGATTGATCCTTGTTAAACACCAGACGTGGATGAATAACTATCAGATTAACTGTCAGCAACACGGACAGAGTTCGATCGCGGTGACAGATAACTCTAGAGCCGTGTAGATAACTCTCGAGATAAACCATAAAAATCAATTATTGCAAGAGCAATATATGACTAACCTTGAGAAAAGCTTTTGTCATATCAAAGCAGATTTGATCAACTTGTCCCCTATTTTTAACAACTAGAGGGCTAAAATAAAAACGTACATAAATTAGTTAGAGAGACCGACCAGTCAGGAAGCCCTGTTGGAACGGGGTTGATTTTTGGCGGAAATAAAAGAACAACCGGGTTTCTACAACAATCTCGAAGACCTTCAAAAACCCACAAAGCAGGGAAACAGGTGGAAAATTCTTAACAACCGAGGCATCACCCCTCTTGAAAATGCGAACTTAAGCGATGAAAAAAACGTCTGCACAAAGCGAAATAATAAACCTGTGTTTTAATAAGAATAAACAGTTCACCCGATCACTTGATAATAAAACAAAGTATAGCATCGACACCGCTCGAAAACGTCTGTCTCGAATTTCTAATGGCTTCCGCAATTTAAACATTATTTACTCACACGGAAGGCAAGCAGTCATGGCAGCTTATTTTATCGTCGTCAGGTTGGATCGACTAGTGGGAGCTAAATTAACACTTATTAAAATAGTCGACCAAAGTATTCAAAACCTTAAGAGGCGGTGAACGATAAGTAAGAGTGTTCACTAAATCATCACACAAACAAACTACCTGAGTTGCTTCGCGGTAATGGTAGTTTGAGTGGTAGAGCAAACCTCCAGGACGTTTCGCGTCAACGATTCAAGCTATTTTCTGCACCGTCAAGATGACGTCGTTTACCACGCTTGAGCAATTGTTTTGATATGGCACGATATATGGTAAATCTGGTGTACCAAAAAGTAGAACGGGTATTTTTAAATAGCATGTGAAAAAACATATTTCTGCGCACGTATCCTTTCAGTTTTTTTAGAGGCTCTTCGCATATATGGATGGTTCGTTTGGCAGTTGTAGTCTCCATTGCGTGTTTGCTTCAGTGCAATATTCATTATTATTTTCTTCTGCTCTCATGTATTCAATCTGCACGTGGAGTTGATCCATTTTATTTTCTGCATGAATAGCGAGAAGCTTGTTCACGTGTTTTACTTTTGCACTTTAAGATATCACACATAAGGTAGACGAATATCTTTTTTTTTGTGTGTGTGTGTGTGATCAGTGGAGTACAATATTTTACTGCTCTCTGAGCGGTAAAATATTGTACTGTAGTTCAAATGTAGACATAGCATTTTGTAGCGTACATGTTTCTGAAAGTGTGTATTATAGTGGAAAAGCACCTTACCTTGCCGTTTCCAACCTGATGCCTGAGGTAGGCTGCTTAGACAAGCGACAGGTTGTTCGGATTGTAAAAAGCAGTACGGCCACGTTGACCTGAAAGAAAAATTAAACAATGGCAACCTTAGAATAATACTTGGCGTATCCTGAAACTTTCTAGAATACATCTCGTGTCAGCATTCTAGCGCTATACAATTTTCAAATATTGTGTTTTAACAATCGCTTAATATCAATAATTTGGTTAACTGATCTTCGAAAACAAAAACAATGATGCTTTCATACATCATAATTGCTGTCTCAGAATGTTTCAAGCTCAACAATTCATGACGAAGCAATTTATCTGAAAACAAATGCAATCAAAAGACAAATTTGTTTCAACAAAGCCCAAGTTGGACTCTGATTTTTCGCCTCATTTCTTAATACACTTGACATTTTTGTAATGGTTTTCAAGTCTCGACTTCAAGGGCGAAACCAGGATGCCTCCACAATCTGAACGCGGCAGCAGACCACTAGAGCCTGTTCGATCAGTGTTAACGTCAAGTGATTTTGGAATCCTTCCGTGTTATAAGGAAGATTTGGTACCGTCTAATGCCAAGAGGAATGCGCTTCTGCGAACAATGTGGGCCCCCGCACGCAACCCTGGGCACGTGCGTCGCGTCGGCAAGCTTCTTCTTGTACCGCCATAACCGTTTGGAAATTAATTGAGAAATAGGCAGTTTTGGAAGCTCGGCAATCAGGTGAAACTAATTTCAATGTGACGTTAAGGGTTTGACAAATGAAAATAATATTTATTTTCCATCTTCTAAAGTGCACTAGTGCAGAATGCGAAAGCTTGTTAATGCTTCACTGTTATCAACCCAGGCGCATAAGAGTTATGCAGTTTGCGGGGAGCCTTCTTTGCCATTAAAGTTGATTTCCAACTTTTGAATTGCGTTCTATGAAAACGTCGAAGAGCAAAACATTAGGATTCCATTTCTTCTTAAAATTTTAATCTTGCAAATACTGTACACAGTGTAAGAAAAAACGCTAATTATATGAAGATAAAGTTTCTTTTTTTTTTTTGCTTTACAATATTAACTGCTGTAACCAAGGTTAGAACGCCTCTAAATTTAGCAGTACTTATTTAAAAAATGAGCGCGCATTTTATCTACGGGGTGCCTTAAATGGCGACACGGTTCTTTAAATCGACCTGAAAAATTGATTTCTTAACCTATTGCGCTAAGATTTAGTGCAGTGCCGCCCACAGGCTGTGCATGATTTCAACAAAATTTGCAAAAAGCGAACTTACCTGAAAAAAAAAGTAAAAAAAAAGGCTTAACTTCAATGGAAACGCAGCGAAGCCACCGGTCTTCAAACAATAGGTCGCCCTATTCTTTGTGGAAAGGTGGCTTCGCTTCGTTTCTGGGAGTTACGACTTTTTCCTGAGATAATTTTGGTCTTTGCAAATTTTATAGAAATAAATGCACCAACGCTGCACGAAATCACAGCGCGATACCTTAAAATCCTATTTTTGCAATCGGTTTAAAAAGCCTGGCTGCCATTTGAGACATGATGTGTACCATTTAACGCTGCGGCTGCCATAAGCAGACAACAAAAGGCGCTAACATTTATCAACTAAGCTTGAATGACTTCTTTTGGTCTTCCAACAACTTGGAGTCTTAATTTATGCCGAATATTTGGGAGCTAAAGTTCTTTTTCACCCAATTTAACAGTGAGTTGACGTCGGTGGGATATATTAGGAACGTAAAAAAACTCTCTTTGAAGAATCAAAAACCTAAATCTGTCCACTGACGTTGTTTGAACTTTCTTACCTTACCAACCTAATTTTTAAATTAAATAACTTGTGCAAAGCTGCACGATGTGCTACTTCTTCGAGTATTCGAAGCCAAATTGGATTATATTTAGGTAAATCATGCGTAAACAGCCGGATTTTCTCATGTTTAATTTATTTATTTCACCAGTGGATGCCTCGTGGCCCAGATTCAGTCGGATTTTGCGCCGTGAAAGGAACAATTAAAACATGAGGTCGGAAGCATTCAAATTAGTAAATATGGCTGTGGAAAATTCCAACCCTGGAAAATTATATATGTCCCGTTCTTGTGCCGATTGTGTTCGTGTCTGTTCGATTTTATTAAGTTATCTTAGTTCGAGTCTGAAACTCCCAATGGAAGCTTCTTGAAACTAAGTCCCGATGTTGACCAGAGAGGACAGCTGTCCTGATACTAAGAAAATCAGTGAATGCCTGACTCTTACGTCGTCAAGTATTCATTTCCGTGCCCATAAACAACCGCCAGCGATCTGGCCCAAAGTTACTACACATCGTGAATGTGCTCAAGTAAACATAATGAAATTCGTATAAAAATTAAGCTCACAGTCAAGCAGAAGCAGAAACGCACTCCTGAGCAAGTAAAACAAATCTCATAATCTTGTCCTTAAAACTGGCATAACTGGAAAACTGAACTTTGTACGCCTGAAATAGTTTACACACATCTAGATTTATGCTATTATTGTTTGCACATATGTATTCTGAATGTAAAAGTAAAAATGCTTCTATTAGTAAGAGCTGCTATATTATTATTCGATATGGAAAAAAACTCGGAGCGTGTAAAACTGTGAAATATTGTTTAGAAAACCTTAGATAGTATGGCAGCCTTCTGGTGGATAAAACTTGAGGACGTAATTTATAGTCATAAAAATGTCTTGGTCAAACTATCTGTCACAAACTATGCGCACGGGGCATCACTGTACGCACTGAATGTGCATCAGATGTACTAATATAGTTTCAAGCAATAGGATCGAACTTTAAACGTGTCAAATAAAGATGTAGCGCAGCAAAATTATGCATGCAGCATTCAGAAAAATGTACAGCTATAACATTCATGCATCCCAGCATTCTAACATCAGAGCAGACACTATCAGCACCTCAGCGTTAATAATAACACGTTTATTTTGCATCGAAGCGACAGACGAGAGCGGAAAAAAACTGCAAAATCAGCTTGAGTGAATCCCCCCTCCCCAAACAAATTATACAATTAAACATCACGAATATATTGAGTACAGAGTCAAAGAAAGATTATGCAAATACGCTTCTATACCAAATATAATTCACACACGAGTAATAATTTTCCAGTGAGTAGAATATAGATGCTAACGTATATTCACGTTCAAAAAAACAGCTTTACTCACATTTGGTCTAAGTATACATAACTGGTGAACACTCATTTGGTATAGGCATTTAGAATAGGCATTCAAGCTCTCATCGCGAAGCATGCACGCGTACATACATTCCTTTGCCGATTCCAATTCAAAAATAGTTTATAAACTAAGTTAAATTTCAAGAAATCAAATAAATTACATCACGGGCTTTGCCAGTTACCATTATGATGACAGCAACCGGTCCTGCGAAGCTCCACACAACACCGGAGTCTCTTGAGAGCCAGCAACTGCGGAAAGACAGAAGAGAGGCAAAGACCACTGGCAAATGCAACACATTAAAACACTTTACGAAACACATATATATATACATTTAAAGCATATAAATTAGGGTATTAAGCATACGTGCTATATTCCAAGTATACTTTGATGCACGTTTAGTGTACCTCATTGTTTATACGGGTGCTCGAGGTATCTGCACCCTAGCAACTTGGGTGTACACTGAATTTTTTTTTAAATTTATTCTCAGCAGATCAAAGCTCAAATTGAGGTATTCTTATTTCAGGGTTTTATAAAAATATAGAAATATTCTGACGGAAAATTTATATTTCCATTGTCCGACAAACTATATTGCCATGCCTTCGGTGTAAGAGCTACGATTTCTGTTGCCAACACAAAAATGAACGTCTCTAATTACAGTCTAGCTGAAAGTGTAAGCATTCTGCTCATAGGCGAACTTTTATAAAACTTTGAAAGAGCACGACAATAATATTAAGAGTAAAATATGAGCTAGAATTGCAACAAAGACATGCCATGGATAATAATAAGTTGCGGTTGTCTTGTAAAGTGTCTTCTATGAAGCTTTCTGGCGCTGAAGCTTGCGTAGAACGTGTGCACTTTTCTAAACATGTGCGCCTTTCTAAACGACCAACAACAGCGTGCAGAGCATGAGCCGGCGCTAGCCATCTCGGACATTGCCACCCAACGCTCTATGATCCAGCAGCTGATAAGCTGGCCAGAAGAGCGTTGTTCGAAAGCTGCACTTCCTGGTTGCACGCACGCGAGCAGGTACGGGCGGATGGCGACATTGGCGCCAACAGCGGCACCCCTCCCATAACCGACGGCGAACAATCATTTTATTCGAAGTTTTTCTTAAACGTTATGTTTAGACAGAAAAAAAGAACACTAGGAAATTACTTTCTACCGCAGGCAGTGCACATCTAAATTTCCATCGGTTCCGTCGCTTCTGCCCGTTCAACCATAGAGTTATTACAATAACCGCTAGAGGCTCAGCTGGTGCTAGTGTCTACGAAACTTCCGGTTGCAAATTGAAGCAGACAGCATGCAGTCTACATTTCCAGCCTCCCTGTGCATTCCTATGTGAAAACGCGCGTTAATGTTGTCTCTTGACCGGAAAATAACATGAATAACTTTTGCCATTTCGGTTGTACTGCATATTACGTACCTTTATTAGTATTGTGAAAGTGTAATTGCTTTAGTTAGAGCATTTTTCTTTACCACTAACGATGTTAAACTTCGCTCTATTTTAGGCCCAAACCTCTGTTTCAAGGAAGGTATGTGAAAACGAGCGACGATTTTAAGCAAACTAACGATCGAAAGGAATGTAGAGTGTGCTCAAGGTTTGCTAGCATTTCGGCGTCCTGTCATTGGATGAAAATGACCCCGTCGTGCAACTTTAAGATCGGTTAAAGAAACATTCGAACGCAAAAAAATAAAGCACGTGAGCTACGAAAGGTGTGTCTTTTTTTATATTTCCTATGTCGGGCAGTTTTTATCGGGCACCTGCTCTCTGGCTCCCCCTATTTGCAAAGATTTGGAGCGTGCGGGTGATGATTTGAAAACAGAACAAGCACCTTCGCACATATTCATGAACAGAAAGAATAAAGCAGTGCTTATTTATTGCAAATCTGGCAATATTTCGTGGCTTTCAATAAATTTTGATCGTCTGCATGCACGAGGAGTTACTTATCCAGTGTTACTGCGTAGTGCTTGCCGTCTCTCTTGGTTTTCCTCATGTCCTTCGTACCTTTGGCACGTATATCCCCCATGCTGGAAAGCGTCGACGCCGTGTTCGCGCTAACAGTGTCCGCCCTGCACATAAATACACGTACGAAGCGGTTTTAACACCGTTTTTCATACCCCGAATGTCTAATAAAAATACTGTAACTGACTAATTATTTCGTCTGCATGACTGAGAAATGTTCCAAAGTGCCTAGTACGTACAAATTATTCGTGAAATTTGCTCTTCTAATCGAGCGCAGAGAGAAAATGCACTCGCTTTTGCCTATAAGAATGCATTACCGGAAGTCAATTTCTGACTGCTTGCTGTCTGCTTCAAAATGCAACAGCACACTAGTGCCAGCTGAGCCTCTAGCGTTTATTGTAATAACTCTATGCGTCCATCCGGGATGACAGCGTATTCAGCGCCACCGAGCGGACGCGCCAAGAAAAGGAACCCGGTTTTCTGAGAATCTTGATAGTTGACTATGATCTAGCGACGCTGGTCTGCCTCTTATGAAGTAACACTATGGCGGCTTCACGTATGCGTGGATCGCTTGATGAGATATATTTATTAGAAAATGATGGGCTAAAAAGAAAAGCGCACACAATCACGCGTATGCGACCGGCGGGATTCATCAAACGATTTTTCGACGAAAACCACATCGGACATGACTGTTTATCGCCATTTTTACCAACGGAGAAAGTTGCTCTACGGAAGTTTGTTAGTATTGCTACTTGTTTAACTGTCATCCTCTAAGGGCATGCTTTCAATAACGACATTACTCATCTCTTCTTTATAAATATCTTTTTCAAACCAACGTTAGTTTACAATATATATATGGGTAGTTTCATCTCAAATCGTGCAGGCAAAAAGGGTCGAATTTTTAATTTCGATGAAAAAAATATATGTTATGGCGCCGTTTCTAAAACCGCAGTCGACACAAACCGCAAGTTCGTCGGATTTTTTGTTCTCGACTTATGAATTTTTAAAGAGGCCGGGGCGAAAAGCAGTGTTTTTCACACCCGTCGTGGGTCGGATGTTTCGCTTGATCTCCCGCCATGGATTTTCAGTCCACATTATATTATCTTTTTTGAAGCACTCTGTGGACACATTTAAAAGGCTCCAATACCATGAAATAATTTTAGGCCGTTTGCTTTTTTTCTGTAAAAATGTCAAAAACGCCTCCTCGGTCAGTTGTTGACGAACTTTGACAATTAATTACTGGCGATCTACTTGGGTTACACCGATATTTTTTATGTCCACGGAGAGCCCAGAACACGCTCTTTATATTTATTATAAAATGCCTTGGCTGTATAAGATATCCTTTGCGGTACGTTTACGTTAATATTATGCAAAAACCAAAAAGTACCATTTTTGAAATTGATTTTCTCAAAAAACCCATTTTTTATTTTTTTTATTTTTTGTTCAAATGTAGATATGATAGTTGTATACACAAAAATCAAGCCTAAAAAGTGTATATATTGTTTGTATGTTTTATATTTAGGCCTCAATATCGGAAAAAGACGTCTTTGTTTTGCAAGACTTAAGTCAGACATAGCGACCCATGCGTCTCTATGAATTGTGAAAAAGTTTTCTTGAATTTTCTTCTGCATTTTGTAATCAATTATAAACGGATTTTGTGGTATTGAATATTTATGTATGTTTGGATAAGAGCGGGAACCATGAGATACATATCTAACCAAATCATCAGGCCTAGTAGACTTTCAATAACCAAAAGGCACAGATGTTGTATTGTTTCGATTTATAAACCTTTCAAAGTAAACTAGCACGACTAGCTATTAGCTGTCATATTACTAAGACAAAGAAAGTCACCACATCGTCGATATATTATATACAATTCTTTACGAAACCAAACACTGGGCTTGTTCACCGCACATCGCACAGGTCACCAGACAATGTCCTTTCACTTCCGTAATACACAAAAGTGGTGACACAGAAACGGTCCGAAACACACAGAGAGTGTGTCATGGAGAGGGGTAAAAAATAAAAATAAATAAATAGGAATTAAATTGCCCAACTCCGATCTTAACAAAAATTGCGTTAAAAAAAATAAATAAAGTATTTAGGTTCGAGCGGTGGCAAGGCGATAGGTCCACGCCTGGTGGAGAGTCAGACGAAGAAGTCGACGGCACGTAAAAGTAAAACAAAAAAACAAAAAATCAATAATTTAATAAAGACGGGAAAACTCAGCCGCACATGGCGAGAACAAAAACCAACTCCCCCGGGCATTCCCTAAACGGGACGACACCAAATGCGTGCGAACACGCTCTCTACATCACCGCCAGGCCGCTACGCCATGACGAAATAAACCCAATAACTGTACAGTGCTAAGAAACAGTTAGTAAAAACGTTCAGAAAAAACCGCACCGGAGAAACAAAGTTCAGCGGAGCGAAGAAACACACACGAGTCGGGCCCACGACATTGAAGTCTGGCATGATGACGGCGTCCAGATGATGCTCGAATCTGTTCCTCCCTCTACTACGCACATCCACGACGGCTGTGCGGAACAGTGGCTGGATGAAAGAAAGTGAAGAATAGATTCAAGCAGGCGATGCGCGAGAAGGTAACCGAGACTATGCTTCAAGCTTCATATCGGGAGAGGAGCTTTCGAGGTAGTTTCTGCAGTTACTCAAACTTTCTCTTTCCCCTTCCCTTTTTTCAAAAGAACACGTCAGCCGGCGCTAACGTTTAATATCGGGGGAAGCCCACTCTTCACGAACTGTTATAGTTGACAAGGAGGCTGACTTCGACCCAACTAGTCTCCGGGCAGAATACAAACACAAGTATAATTACCAACACGCTCGTTTTAATGTCAGTCTCCAGGCTTTGCTGTTTCCAAAAGAGATAACCCTTTATAAGGACAGAACGAGCGGGTTGGTAAGGATAATTAAACTTAAACACTCCCTTAAACACTCCCCTCTCGTTTTCTTCCTCAAGTTTAATAGATAACCCTTCGGTGCTATCGGATCTCCACGGCCGTTTCAAGGTAAGGATAGGGCGCTCGAAGCTAGGGCAAGCAGGCGGTATCGTTTCACGCATGCACGGATGGCTGGTTTCAAATTTCCCCACATCCCTAACAAAACCGGCTCATCTTCGTGTGTGCGTCTGCGCGATTTCTGTCCCGCGCCGCCGGTTTTAGCGAACACGCGGCGTTGTTTTGGCTGGCAGAACAGTTGTTGACCGTCGACATTGTAAGGCCGTGGTGTCCTCATCCTTTCAGGCAACGATTCCTTTGCTTTCCCTTGTGCAATACTCTGACAGACTCCTCCTGGGTGGCTGTCACTGTTCGCCGCGTCAACGACACAATCGTACCATCCTCGTGACACAGGGTGCGCTGCTCGCTTTACTATCACGGGCCGTCCCATCTAACACAACGAGCGCGAAATGTCGTGGTCATCTGCTGGCTCCGAAAGGGCGGGACGTTCATGCAGGCCAATGAGGGCCCCGAATCAATAAGACGTCTGCCGACTCCTACACGTTAAAAATTTACGACACCTGCTGGTCTGTTAAGAAGTGTTGCTTTCTCTTTTTGGAACTCCTCCGATGTAGCTTGCCGCCTACAATAAAATTTAAATAATCAATAACTATATCAGGGTGGAAATACTGTATTTCATTTTTTTGTGGGAACGTTGAAAAAAAGAAAAAAACTATTTCTAAGCTTGTGAAGACGCGCAATTCGCAAGTCCACTTCAAGCCGTAAAAACACGTTTTTGTACGATATTGATGCATAAATGCAGAACATACAAACAAAATATACACTTTCTAGGCTTGATTTTCGTGTAGACAACTATCATATCTACATTTGAACAAAAAATAAAAAAAATAAAAAATGGGTTTTTTGAGAAAATCAATTTCAAATATGGTACTTTTTGGTTTTTGCATAATATTAACGTAAACGTACCGCAAAGGATATTTTATACAGCCAAAGCATTTTATAATAAATATAAAGACCTTATTTTGGGCTCTCCGTGGACACAAAAAATATCGGTGTAACCCAAGTAGATCGCCAGTAATTAATTGTCAAAGTTCGTCAACAATTGACCGAGGAGGCGTTTTTGACATTTTTACAGAAAAAAAGCAAAAGGCCTAAAATTATTTCATGGTATTGGAGCCTTTTAAATGTGTCCACAGAGTGCTTCAAAAAAGATAATATAATGTGGACTGAAAATTTATGGCGGGAGATCAAGCGAAACATCCGACCCACGACGGGTGTGAAAAACACTGCTTTTCGTCGCGGCCTCTTTAAAAATTCATAAGTCGAGAACAAAAAATCCGACGAACTTGCAGTTTGTGTCGACTGCGGTTTTAGAAACGGCGCCATAACATATATTTTTTTCATCGAAATTAAAAATTCGACCCTTTTTGCCTGCACGATTTGAGATGAAACCACCCATATATATATGATCAACAGTATCAAGAACGAACAAGCAGTCGCGTTTTACGATTGCTCTAACTTAGCATTCCTGTAATAATAAACTTGCTCTCGATTCCTAGGAGGAAGGATGCATCTGCAGTAGCGTAATTCAGGAACCGACTTGTCTGCAATCAAAAACACTGTCTATTCCCTGAAGCTAAAGTTGAGCTATGCGAACATTTTGACACGTGTTCTACGCTACTTCCAATGGCGAGGTCTCGGTTGGACAAAGCTCGTTCAGAGAACACATCTTCCAAATATATATATGCTTGCTATTGCAATAGGGTCATTTCATGTGAAACGTCCCAGATGTTGCGCTCGATTACCTCCAATTTCTAAAAAGAAAAAGAAATGGCCTTTTGTTGCAATGTCCGTAGCCACGCCCTAAAATATTTTTGAAGAAAAATGTTTGTTTCTTGATGACGCGAGCGCGGTTTTTGCTTTTAAAAACAGCGTAAAACTGCTAACGGGGTAAGCCTTCACTCAATAATTGATGAAAAATCAGCTTTTTAATACAACACCCAACAATTATTTTTCTTAATTTTGCACGACTTTCGACTTACACTATGGTTGGGCTTGTGCTGTTTTTAATATAAATATTAAGAAAAAAACAATATTTTTAAAAATTAAAATTTTTTTTATTATGTCGACAAATATCTAATCGCTCCGGGGACTTCATAGAACTTTTTACCAGCTGCCCTGCAGGTATATAATCTACAAAAAATATTTTAAAACCGCTCAAATAAATATCTCAAGTAAACAAAAATCGTGAAGTTGCAAAAGAGTGTGTTTTGATGCATAAACAGCCGTTTATTTCACCCTGACGTAGTCCAAGTAAAATTACAAAATATAATGGGTCTAGAAGGACAATCGAATGTATTTGAAGTCTGGAAGTTTGATCAAAGTAATTTCTGTTTCGAGAGAGAAAACAACTTTAGAAGTTTAAGTCTTGCACCACAGCCCGGCGTCCCTTCTTAACGCCTCTTCGCCACACAGCACGTCACCTGCGACGAGAGCTGACACGATCAGGTCCGAAGAAAGAGCGGAGTTTTCTGCCGCTTCCCCTTATCCGTCTTTCCGGCTGCAAAGGAAGAAACGGCGATAATCGGGTAACAATCGGAGGTGCCGCCAGCGCGTAGCCATAGCAGGCCCGTTGTGCCCTTGGAACCCGAGGGCGTGTCGAAACGCGATGCCTAAACGACGTGCGGCATCAGGCGACGTGGACTTCTCCATGCCATGCCAAAGGTCCAAAGGCCACCTCCGATGCCTAAAATAAAACTAATGACTCTTCACGGAAAATGTTTGTGGTGCCTCTCTAAGATATGTTTTGACGAAAAACAAATTTCATGTGGTGATAGCGGTTTGAACTCGTAAAAAAGGAGAGGAACATAGGAGTCATTTAATAATTGAAGCAAAGTAAGATTTTTTTACGGAGCCCTGGAATATTTTTGCCTAAATACCATACGGTATTTGGATTGCTATGTAATAAGTGTCATGGTATTTGGTACGCTCGAAGCAGTTTAAAAAGAATAAGGAATATATTATCATTTTATCATATTTTTAGTTTTGTTACAAAGTATCGGTTTGCTGCATGCGACTATAAAACTTTTTATTGACAGCCCTGACGGGTATACTGTACACAAAATAGGTTTGAGGCCGTACAACTAAATATCTTGTAGAAAAAACAAACAAACTAAATTTGTGCAAAATTGCGTTTTGCCAATAAAGATCCGTCAGTTCTGCCTTGAGGTGGCCCAAAGAAAAATGTGTTACATGGTGACTTTCACAGAAGAATTTATTAACTTTTCTTCCGAAGCGTTTAATTAAAATAATTTTGTTCTAAAGAGGAAACAGAAAACATTTTGAAGCTGAGCTCTCGCGCCGCAATCTGGCGTCGTTCCCTGCGCCTCTTCTCTGCACAGCACGCCACTGTCGAGCCCGGCAAAGCGTGCGACGGTGTCACGGTACGCGCACGCAGTTAGACAGCTGAACCTCGAGTTGTCGGGTACATCTTGGTGGGAAGAGACTTTTTAGAGCGCAGCTCTTAGGGGCCCGTTTCCGGCTTGAGCGGCGTCGGCGTCGCCGTCGGCGTAACCGCGCGGTGCATTATGGGTAAATTTCCCCGTTAAATCTAGCGGAAAAATTTCCCCGCTAGATTTAGCGGAAAAATTTCTCCGCTAAAGCTAGAGTAAAAATTTTCCCCGCTAGATTTAGCGGAAAAAATTCCCCGCTAAATCTAGCGGAAAAATCTCCCCGCTAAATCTAGCGGGAAAAATTCCCCTGTAAATGTAGCGGAAAAATTTCCCCCGCTAAATCTAGCGGAAAAATTTCTCCGCTAAATCTAGCGAAAGAATCTAGCGGGAAAAATTCCCCGCTAAATCTAGCGGAAAAAATTTCCCCGCTAAATCTAGCGGAAAAATTTCCCCGCTAGATTTAGCGGAAAAATTTCCCCGCTAAATCTAGCGGAAAAATTTCCCCGCTAAATCTAGCGGAAAAAATTCCGCGCTAAATCTAGCGGAAAAATTTCCCCGCTTGATTTAGCGGAAAAAATTCCCCGCTAAGTCTAGCGGAAAAAGTTTTCCCGTTAAACCTAGCGGAAAAATATTTCTGGGGGCTCACGTGACCCCAAGGTCACATGACCCCCCCCCCCCCCCCCCCCCCGCCCCGGGAACAGGTAACCCTCAGCACCCTTCCCTCCTCCTCCTCAAGAGCTGCGCTCCAATTCGGTGTTACAGGGAGTTGTAAACGGCTTTCATTTTTTCTACTCTTGTTGCTTTATGCCGTTTTTTCTATTTCGACCGTATTGCGCGGCGGTGTCCTCCTGTGGTCTTCCACTGTCTTGATATCAGCAAATGCTTAGCGCTGCCAGGTCAGAGCATCCACTAGTGAGCTTACTGTTTCTTACGTGCACATCATAGTTACTCTTTATTGTCAACGTCAGGACACTATTTAAACAGCAACACAAAAGCCCCGTGAAGGGGCAATCTCAAACCACGAGGCGATGTGGTGTTAACGAATGCGCGCCGTTGGAAGCTCACGCCTCGTTTGTGTTTAAATCGGCTTTGAAAGGGCAAATTCTTGCGTCGCTGAATAGTTCTGCTTTTTACCGCAGTATGCGTGACGGCTAGATTTCGCGGCGATATTATCGTGTATCCCATTTGGGAGAAGCTCACGTCAGCTGAGGCCGCCCGTATTAGGCATCGCGTTTCGAGCCGCCCTCGGGTTCAAAGGCAACAACGGGCCTGCTTTGGCTATGCGCTGGCGGCACCTCCGATTACTACACGATACCCGCCGTTTCTTCCCTTGCAGTCAAGAACACGGACAAGGGGAAGTGGCAGAAAGCTCAGTTCTTTCCTTGGAGCTAATCGTGTCAGCTATCGTCGCAGGTGGCGTGCTGTGCGACGAAGAGGCGTTAAGAAGCGACGCCGGGTTGTGGTGCGAGAGTACTTTAAAAAAAAAGAAAAGAAAAATTGTTTTCTCGCTTTAAACAAAAATTTCTTTGATCAAACTTTCAGAATCAAAACACTATCGATTGTTCCTCTAAACCCACTATATTTTGTATTTTTACTTGGACCACCTAAGGGTAAACTAAACGGCTGTTTCTGCGTCAAAACGCACTTTTTTGCAACTTCACGGTTTTTGTTTACTGAGGTATTTAATTGAGCGGTTTTAAACATTTTTATAGATTATATACATGCAGGGCAGCCGGTGAAAAAGTTATATTAAGTCTCCGGAGCAATTAGATTTTTTTTTTTTATAGAATAACAAAGATATCCGAATGCCAAAAGAAAACGTTTAAAAGAATTATATTAAACAAAACTGCACAAGCCCTACCACATTGTAAGTTGAAAGCCGTGCAAATCTGAGGAAAAAATATTGTTGGCTGTTTCATTAAAAAGCTGACTTTTCCTTATTTATCGAGTGATGCCTAGTTTCACGCTGTTTTTAAAAGTTAACACCGCGCTTACATCAACCAAATTTATTTTTCGTCACAACTATTTTAGGACGCGGCTACGGACATTGCGGTAAAAAGGCCATAATTATTCTCTTAGAAATCGGAGGTGGTCGAGCGCACCATCTGGGACGTTTCACATGGAATGACCCAATATCATCTGCGCTGCAATCTGGATGAGTACAAAAAAAAATATTGAAATTTTAATAATCGCACGTAAGTGTGTCGTGATGACAGTTTTATAGCCACAATCTTAGGGTGTTGAAATTTAGTCATAGAAACGACAAGGCACCTTGCTTAATTTGGTGCACTTGACCATCAAATTCGACGAAGTAATTGATCTGTCAAAGAACAGATTACGTTCTCTTTTAATTGCACTAAAACACACGAGGTGCGCTTACTACTGTGGAGTCCCGTACGCCTGAGGCATGATCGCTGCTGTGATGAGGACGATGAGCAAAGGCAAGCCTGTGTAAACAGATAAGAGAAAAAAGAACAAAAGGAGTCAATAGAAGGCTTCATCGTTTTGATTTTTAATTTTGTCTCCAAGCACTTTGGTGCAAATGTTATGTCAATGAAAGAGTGAAGGCTTATCTAACAAAATACTAACATTAATGTATGCAAGAAGTTTACATACAGGTGGGCTCCTCGCTACAACCCAATTAAAAACGTATTAGTGCCACTGAACAGCCCAAGCGACAGTACGCACGTGACAAGTAGCACGGTAAAGACTCCCTAAAACCCGACAAGGGCCAAAAATATTACAGCAATAAAAAGCGTGCTTCAATGCGGGTGCCGCCAACACAGTACATCGCAAAAAGAGCACGTACACGCATTTAGGGGGTGTGGTAAATAAACATATTGCCCCGTAAGTAATTTTGAAGGTTATTCAAAAAGGAAGGTTTTTGTATCAACCCGTCTGTTTTATTTGACAGATATGTCAACATGAATTAAATTTTGAAAGGTGTGTACTTTAGTGTTTACGTTTATACTATATGTTTATTTATAGCTTTTATAGTGAATGTCATTGGAGTAACCACAGGAAGCTAAGTGAACGGTGATAAACTGACATTGTCATGAATTCATGCCAGTTTTAGATTGCCATAGATCGATTGCGTCCGTTACTTCGAGTTATGAACAATAAATGTAATCAAATACACCCTAAGCACTGTGCGGATATTAATTTCGATGCACCTAACTGGCTGTCCGTCATAGACTTTGTAGACGCGCACAAATAGAGCCTACAAGTATCGTACGGATGTATCAAAGTAGAAAGACAAAAAAAACAAAAAAACAAAGAAGACAGATCGAACGTTTTCACCGCTCCCGCAATAAGTGCATGAGTGGGCGGCCGTCTACTAACTCAAGCGATAAAGGTGTTTCCCTGCTACACGAGGAGCCATTAGCAGATGACAAAATACAAGTGGTTACCTACGCATCATCTGCTTAAGAAATATTAAAAAGCAGAATCCCTCGCTGTTAATTGAACACGGCGGCGAAGTGATATCGGACAACTAAGATAGCTTTCTAAGCCTGCTGTTATGATGTAGTGGGGTGTATTAGGGGATGAGTTTCGCTTCACCGTGGAGTATAACAGCTCGAACTTGCTGCAGGTGACAAAATTACAGTCGCTTTGGGCTGAAAAAAGAAAGAGATGTCTTGTAGAATTGAGACAGTGCGTTGTTCTGTTTGTTTTATTTATATTCCCCCTCTCACGGTTCACACGGACGTCGTCTCTTAAAATGGGACCGTCTGCTAAGCAATTAGCAAAACATATCACCCGTGCTTTTTTTTAGGAATCTAACGTAAATTTGCTGCCGTACACTAGCTGACATTCAAACATCCACCATGTGCATCAAGGAGCCTTATGGAGAAGCACGTCAAAGGACGCGTGACCTCTTTAACCATCCGTGTGTACGTGTCAAATCCTTTCATCTTTTTTATCTTTGTTTTTTTGCTTTTTTTTTCTTTCGTTTTAGCTCCTTTTTCTTTTTTTTTTCTTAATTTATACGTATTTTTACAGGCAATGCCAGGGAGGAGGGCATAGATAAAAGGCATTTCGGCCTAACGGTTTCCCCGTTCCCATGCAGTTCACAGCATATAAGCAGGACTGTTTGTTTTACTAAGGGCTACGAAATGGCATCTGTAAGGTCCTTAAGCACCAAAATATCGTATTCAAACATTGGCAGGCACACCAGCTTAAATAATTGTAAAGCGTGCGCTGTAGCAGTCTATGCGGGTCGTCACAGTAATCGTTCCATTTCCGCACGACGAGCAACACTTTAAGAATAATACATCGACAGTTGAAAGCTTACAAGGCCAAAACGTTCACTCGTTCACGTTCATCGTTTTCGTTCTTTTTTTCCTTTCCCTGTTTTTTCGGTACCCACGTGCAGGGGCATCTTAGCAGACTTCTTTCTTTTCTGCTTGGACTTCCTGTTCATCTAACGCCAACAGAGGTTTATCCGACGTTAGTTGCAACATGGGCAATAGACTACTCCGCTAAATCCGCCACCAAGCGTGTCTCCTTCTGGGAACCCGTGGGCCAGCAGCGGCACGCGTATGAATTTAGCTTCTCTATGATTCCCGCAATGCATAACGTGTCATTACGGCGCAATAAGGATCTTCGAGTTAGGGAATAAGTCTATTGTAAAGTAAGTTGGCAACGCAGCACCGGAGCCATGCGGACTCAACTAAAATTGTTCCCCTTGTTGGTGTAGATTAATTTGGGCGTTTTCCGCCAAACCCATCGATCATGACAATGCCAATTATAGACAAGCGACCGAGGAAAGCCTATTGGCGGTGTGTGCGATCGTAAGTGTCACTGTGTTCTGCCTTCCACGTTTGGTCGAATGCTGACTATGACGCCAGCAAAGGTTTTCTCACCGACAGAAGTGGAAGTAATGCAAGAACTTCAATTTGGACGGTGTTGCAGTATTGGTTTTAGAGCACTATGATTTCGAGTTTGCACCTTGCACATTTCAAACACCATCAACCTTGCTGTTCGAAAGGTAATGACGTCACGAGAGGGAATTGTAGGAGGGCACCATAGAAACATCTCGCCGCTAATGGCATTGCAACCAGGGTTTGTCGGAGGTTTCTACCGGCAACGGGACCTATATGGGGTATTCACTGAACGTCATATTTGAGGGTGATGTTTAGAGGGCATGCTCAGAGTGAGCTTCCATTAAGAGGCGGCTATGACCGGCAATCTTGATGACGCGGAATGCACGTTGCAAGTGAACTGTGCAAGCTTGTCGTCAGCAAGCGCTCAGCAGCCGCGCACACAGCTATTAGCCCCGTGCACGACCGAAAGCGTCGCTGTGGTCGGTCTTCCACGATTGGCCGAACGCTGACTATGACGTAGGAAAGGGGATTTATCATCGACGGAAATAAGAGGAATGAAAGAACTTTAATTTTGACGGTGTTGGCAGTGTTCCTTTAAGAGCTCAATGATTTCAAGCTTCCACCATGATATTTACAAACACCATCGAACTGGTTGTTTGCAAGGTAATGACGTAACAAGGGGGAACCATAGGAGGGCGCCACCAAAACATCTCGCCGCTAATGGCCGCCAGGCAATGCTCCCTATTTTTGACAAGACAAACTGCAAAAAGTGCCAGTGAGACGAACTACAAATAAGATATATGACATAGATCCTTTATTAATACCACGACTACCTAGCAACCTACCACGAAATTGAGAAACTGTTATACGTAGAATTTTTCTCAACTGTGCGTACCACGAACAACTCTCACATTAAAATAAAACAACGCGCGACTCTGTATTGTGAGAAATGCGGTGCGCCGGAAACAATCAGACACATTTTACTCACGTGTCAAGCATATGAAAATGAACGCAAAGCCTACAAGAACTCTACGGACGCTCTTGACTGTAGGCCTTCTGATCTACCAAAAACTTCCCAAGCCTTGGCTCATTAAAAAAAAATCGAGCAGCTTTAAGAGCTCTCTTTCAATTCCTCTCGAACATTGACTTGCTGGCAGTCCTATAATTATTTTTATGACCTTTTTCCCATTTTTCATTCTGAAACTAGACAATTTAGCATGTATATATTTTCACACTTCATCTCATTATCATTTACCCTTTTTTGATCGTCTTTCTGTCCCATGTCCCCTTCTCTTTCTGCCGCATGTCCCCTCCTTTAAGCCCAAAGCCCAGACTAGACTATCTGTTTTAATAAAGGCATTCTCTTTCTCTTGCTCTCTCTCTTTCTATTCCTGGCCGGCGGAATAATTTTCAAGCTCTTTTCAAGACACTGTGGCGTCAGGATGGCCTCCCGCAGTGCCATCCTGAACTACAGAGGCGTCGACCCCTGTCCCACGCAACGTTCTGTTCAATGAGCAAGGTAGCACCAGAGTCATGCGCACTTAACTAAACCCGCTCCTATGTTTGGTGCAGATTCTGGCGTTTTCCTCCAACACCATCGATCGTGGCTTGAGTAAGTATGGTCACGGCCGGACTGGAAGCGCGCGCTATCTTTCTCTTCTTACGGCCTTTGAAATCGCCTGGGAGTCAATGGCATTTTTTCTCCGTATGTAGTTCACTTGCTTGCCGCAAGGGGCGCAACCACCTCACCCCACTTCACCCCACTCGGAGAGTCCCTTTGAGCCACTTTGCGCTGGTGTTCAAGCTTCGTAGGTTACCACTGACCTGAAAAAACTGAAAGAGCCTTGCGCTCCATTTCACTGTGACATACTCTGGTCTGGTGTACGTCGGTGGCTATCTGGTGAAACTCATGAGTGAGTTTGGGTGCAACGCCTGTGTCATGCTGTTGACTACGAGTAACAGAGGTTATGCTCTCTTCGTCTTATTGCAACGCCGGGATAAAGTGGACTTCATTATCTATATCATAGGTTCCTCGCACCTCTAAACAACTTTTTTTTTTTAAGGTTGTTAAGCACCTTTTCCGTACAAATGTGCACGCAGCTCTGCAACTACTCATTGCACCGTATCTTGAAGACGCGCCAATCCTAAGTTGCCCACAGGGCATTGACAACAGTCATTCAAAGCGCTTGGCTGGTTTAATTTGCCACAAGTTCCTCAGAATACTTCTGATTAACCATGCAAAAACGGTCACGGACAGAAACGAAAAATCAGCTGGATATGTGCACAAGCCCTCGAGGAAGCACTTTAGGCTGTAATATGCACTCTGCGAAAATTGAACATACTACTACACCTTCCTCTAGAGCAGCTGACCGACTTCATCTGCGGCCTATGAAATGAGGATGCAGACCCCGGCGATAGATAGATCTCCACGTAGAAAGGGTCCGTCTTCTCCTGTTCTTGAGTTGCAACAGTAGTCCTGAAGGTATAGTTTTTCCGCAATTGCATTCGCTGTCTCTACTTGCAACCTTTTACTACCGAATCTCTCGGAGATGTGCGTCAAATATTCACCTTGTTACGTGCTTCAGCTGAGCAAGTCAATTCGGAAAACGAATTTTTCTCTGTATGTTTTTTATGTTCAGCTGGCTCCATTCACAAGCAAATATTCACCGTTTTGGGCTCATCAGAAGCGCATTAGATAGTGGCTGAGAGTCCAAACGTAAGGATCAGGTGTCAAAGGCTATAAAAATCTCGGCCGCAAGTTGCGACAGCGCTGAGATACACTGCCAGACCCGCTCTGTGCAGAGGGCAAAGGGTAGGCCAAGGGTGAGGTGACAGCGCCCCCCGCGAATTGCGGCGGGAGGTGGCGATTGCCCTTATTGCAAAAGCCGTAAGAAGAGAAAGAGAGCGCGCGCTTCCAGTCCGGCCGTGGTATGGTCAAGAGACACAGGAAAACCCAGAGCACTGCAAGACGGTTTTACCGGAGTTTTCTTTCGGCAACACGGGAATTATTCCTGGTCGGCGGAAAAATGCACACGCTCTTTTAAGAAACCGTGGCTTCACGCTTGCCTCACGCACTACCGTCGTCTACAGACGCAATTTTAATAGACGACGGTGTTCGAGAGCAGTCTCAATAAACAAGTTGCGAAATCTACCTCCTTATCGATGATGCTCGCAACGACAGTAGTTTGGTAAAATGAACAGAATCTTTTGCAATGTACCCTTGGATTGAAACTAAATGTGGACAGTGATAACTAAACTGGAGGTAACAATAGTAAAAAGGCGGTTGAATAACGGCGTCGCTCTTGCTGCCCAGGGATTTTGCTTACACGTCGTCTGCTTTCATTCGCTGGTCGGCTACACCTTCTCACACTGCTCCCGACGCCATTTATCAATGCGTGCGCCAAACGCGCCCCGCCCCTCGACTCGATCACCTATGACGCCATGGGCCGTTGACCCTGGCAAGTTTTCTTCTTTACTTATTTTTTTACAGAAAAGAAGTTTTGCTTTGAAATGTTACAAGGTGAACCTTACTGTGAAATACGCCTTTGACGAAAATTTTAGATTTCTATTTGCTGGCGCCGATTTTTACGTCTTATTTTAGATCCAGCCTCGATATTTCATACACCCGATATCTCAAATGCCCGAACGCCTATGGCGCTGAAGAGAATTACGCATAAAAATGTAAGCCTTGGGTCTCTTGACCGTTGTGACTAGAAATGTCAAAAGAAAAACCCTGTTGAACTGGAAAAAAAATACTAGCTCTTTTATGAGTCCAGTCTAAAAAAAAATGGATTGCCTCACCGATGTTTAAAACGCAGCCCAACAGTCAAAACCTAATACATGAAGATACATTATGCAGAATTTGACGTGTGCAGGAACGAGCGAACACAGCAAAAATATAGGAACATGTTGAAAAATAGTGTGCACACGAGGGTTTTAATAAAATTCGGATCGTCGCCTATTTTCCTAATCTTGAGCTATTTCCCGATTACTTCGAGGAATTAGTTGCAGATACCGTGTTCGTGCGAATTTTGAATGAAACCCTCTTTGCAAATCAGAATACATTTCTTCAGCGCGTCCCTTCTACGTTTGTCGTTTACCTCATAGCTTTATACGCCAGAACGGTGGTATTTGATCGAGGATAGAAAAGTTCGGCAGCCTACTTTCTGGAACTTTCTGAAATAACTTCTCGTGTGTCCTGCATGATAACGTTGCTTGCAGAAGTATGCAGGATTGTATAAACCTTAGACCTAACTTTTAGGGGAGCAAACTTCTACTGAATAGCATTACTGTCTATTTATCTAAGCGTTCAGTGATCCTATGATGGTCATGCTCAGAAAAATAGTGGTACCCCTTCGTAAGCCAGCCAGAACTTTTCTTAGCTTTATGTTGTGAGAGCTCAATTTATTTTCCTTCTCATTACACGTCAAGTTTTCTTTGCGAGTGTTTGAGACCTTTTCACGCATTTTAGAACTTGAATCAGTCGTTTACTTTGACCTGAAGGGACGATGAACGAGTTATTTATTCAAGCGATGTACGTTATTGTAAAACATAAGATAACAACGTGCGTTTCTTTGAAACGATAAGGCATAATGGAAGTTTGTAAATATGATCTGTTGTTTCGAAATATAATCAAGGAGGAATACGTTTTACAAGTCCATACTTAAGTAAAGAAGTTGTAACATTGCCCTGTACGTAAAAATCGATTATACCCAAAGAAGCAAATGGCGAAGTAACTAAATATTAGCATATGTTTCTCCTAAAGTACAATCTCTTGCAATATGACGGACCCACTGGGAGCGCCTGGCCAAGACAGCGGCGGATGGGGTGCTGCACGCGCTCCAGGCGTTTCCATTGTACCTCAAGGTGAGGACACCCACCCGGGGCCCAACCGAGCCGGACCGAGTTTAATAGTTTTGGGCTTCGGCTTAGCGGAATAGCGCGCTTCATCCGTGCCAGGCCTTTAGTCAGGCCAAGAGATGTGGTAACCAAGGCTCGAAATCAGCATAGTAATCACGTTTTCTTATGGGTTGTTTCAGATAACTGTCAGAATAAACACTAAAAAAAAAGCATATTACAGTTATACGTGAGTTGTATATTTAAAAGATAAACAGCGTTGAAGAGTGCATTCGATCGTAGGAAAGATGGCACGAATCTCGCACTTTAAGGCAAAATAATCGCCTTGGCTCCGGCCTGTCTCCCTCAAGCAGCAATTGTGACGTTAGTAGGACATAACCGTGGCATAACGCAGACGAACTGCTCTTCACCGCCAAGCTGTAGCTCCCCCCCCCCCCCCCCCCCCTTTGAGATCCCCCTCGGGGCAGAATAGGATCGCCCAGTCCCAGATAGTCATCGTATCGGCCACACGCCCCCAGTGGGTCTTTCATATTGCAGGAGACTGTAAATACTTACTAGGGTGAGGCAGAGTAAAATGAGAACACAAATTCAAATCAATGACTTTTAGTTTTGCGAATGAAATGAAAAATCGTATGAATTTGCTTGACGACTTTGCATTGCGGTCAGTAAAGATTATTAGGTTCGAGCTAGTAGAAGAATAAGATATTGATTGAGAATAAAGAGTCAAAAATTGTTTGTTTTGTTCCGACACCCACTGCAAAATGAGACACCTGGTGTGAAGAAAATGAGAAATCCCGTCCAAAATAAAATATATTTCAGTTATTGCGCTCGGAAGATTTGAAGTATACTCCGTGGGCCCCTACGCAACCTTCAGGAGCCCACTCTTTGAACGTCGTACATTGGATTCACAAAAACAAAAAGCTTCTTTGCTTCTTTTTTTTTTCTTTTTGCAGGCGCGCGTGCACGCCGTTTTACTTTACCGGCTTATTCAGCGAATGAAGAGTCTGCAATCTATTTGCATCAAGTTGGAGAGTCTCCTTGGTTTATTTGTTTCACGGTATGTACAAACTATCCTTTAGACATCCTTGTACGCGAGCACAAAAAGGAGACCTCCATACACAATATGCTATAGGAGTTCTCTTTTTTGCCGATCGGAAATAATGGCACGATTTGACGATAGCTGTATATTGTAAAGCACTTACTTTTCACATTCATTGAGTTTCCTCACACACTTTTCAAGCGGATCCTTAAATATCCCGAAGGCTTTGGCTGCAGCGCGAATAGACTGACGCTTGCTGAAGCCTACTTTCATATACTTTCTTCATGTTACTTTCACGTCATGAAGCCCTGGATGTTTTGTTTTTTTAACGTCGAAACTTTTCTACGCGATAAAAAAAAAAAGAAACATTGTTCGGGAGTTGGAAAGGAACACTGAACTGGCAAAAAACATGAAAGACGTTTACAATGTCCTGTAATGCCAAATTAGAGCGCAGCTCTTGAGGAGGAGGAGGGAAGGGTACGGAGAGGAGGGTATGCCCCTCCTCCTCCTCCGTACCCTTCCCTCCTTTTCTCCCTCCCCTCCTCCTCCTCTTCCCTTAACCTCTCCCCCTATATACTCCTCCCATTCCTCCCTCCTCCCTCGTGACATCACTCGTAAAGGCCTTGTGAAGGTCGTGACCTTGGTCGTGAGCTTCACCAGTGACCTTTGTGACGCCACATCTGACGTCACATGTGACGTTATTATGGAAAACGTCCCATAATGCAACGCGCCGTTACTGCGACGCCACTCAAGCCGGAAACAGGCCTCTAAGAGCTGCGCTCTAATAAGTTTACGCTCCTTGATAGCGGCATTATTGGAGCGATTTTATTGTCACAACAATGAAAGCCTTGGGCAATCAAATCTTATCCGCACTTTAGCTAATAAAGCTGACAACTAACATAAAATCTTATTGGGGGACAGTAGCTTTTCTAAGCTCAGCTGCACGCTTCCAGAAGAACGCAAGTCCTGTATTTCACCACATTTTAGCGGCTCGTGGAACCACGAACCGGCATGCAAAATTCGGCAAACACAATACCGCTGTGGGTCCCACGTCGGCTATGCGAGGGCAAAGTCGGCGTAAATGAGGCGAAAGTGTGGGCTTGCCCACTACGGCTGCCCACCCAAAAACCTTGTCGGTCTCATTTCAGCTACGGGAGGGCATGTCCAACTTGCGATGTCCCCGAAATGCCTACATGGGGCTTACCTCGACGATTCGGGGTCAGAGTTGACGAAAAGATCCGCTCCACAGGGGCAAGTTTTGCACATGCGGAACTGAGGCTGCCCGTGCAATACCGCCGTGAGTCCCACCCCGGCTATGCGGGGGTAAAATTGGCGTAGATGTGAGCTTCGCCGTGGCAAAGCGCGTACAAGCCCAACCCGGGCTGTGGGTGCAATGCCTGTTGTGCGTTTAAAGCGCTCCCTATATCCACCGACTTTAATAGCGGCGCGGAGGTCCTTTACCGAAAGACTGGAAGACCAACTTCAACGAGAAAACGTTCAGTACACTGATTCGTCAGCTCTCGCTAGCTCTATCAACCCCATCAAGCCCCTTCTTCTAGGAAGAATCACAATCCCCTGTAGCTGCCCCCTATTCGGCATTAAGTATTCAACACCCTTGCCACCCGCAAGCTGAGAAAACTATAAAGTTGTGCTATCAATACGTTTCCAAGTGGTACAGCAGTCCCGAGGTCACCGTGCGGTTGTTCAGGTTCTTTCTAGCACTACGTTGGCGAGTGGCCGTCCGCAGCAAACATTTTTTTTTCCTTCTGCAGGGCCTTGTGCACTCCAGGTGTCTCGTGCGTTCCCAGCAAGACCTGCAGTTTACAATATTCAGCCTCGAGGGTCCGTCGTCATTTATGGTTAGGGCTCGGCGTTCTTCTAGGATAATACGCTCCCGCTCGCTCCGTAGCCGCATCCTTGTGGAGCCCGGTGTGCTATTGGGAGCACAATAGCTTTGGCGTTTTATAAAGCATCTTACACACACCATCGAACAGAAATTAGGACGTCGAAGGAAGGACATCGCTGACGGCAAACATGCACTTACCGAAGCTTAGGCGGGAATATATGTGCGACGAACGATGTCGCATACACAGGAAGACACTACAAAATAGTTGAGTCCAAAGCACAGAGTAGTCGCAGTTTCCATCTATACCGAGAGTGACAAAAAAAAAAACTGCCGCTCGGATCGGCCTACTACAAACCCGCCGTCGGAAGGCGAGGTCGGTCCGACTTTACCTGGGTCACGGATCTCAGAGGTCCCGAGCGACTACACAGTGTTCTGTGAAGACATCATTGCCATGCACGAAGCGTGGAGGTATCACAAATCTACGTAGAGAGGGGCGGAGCTCTACGACGCAGAAGAACAGGCAGAAATAATCTTTGTCAACGATACGACCGTCATAACGCGGTACTGCATGAGTGCCAGGCAGAACGATTCGTCGCTGGAACTTACCTGTGCCCAACCGAAAGCAGAAGACAAACTCAACTAGAACACCCTTGTCCATATAGTACAGCCCAGAGCGTCAGTTAGACGTACACAGCACTGGCTTTGAACCGACGGTACCAACTTTCACGAATGGCCTGATAGCCGAGTCATACAACTTATTAAAATAGCTAATGTACGTGTGACTAACTGCAAAATAAAAAAAAATAGTCAGGGTTTTTTAGGTTTTACTGCAAAACCTGTTTTTTTTTGTAGTCTTTCGTACGTACTTTATCTGTTTATTATGCTATATTCTACCGCAATTGAGCCTCTCGTAAAAGTTGGGGCGTCAGTTCGACGTCAGTGCGCTCGCTGCAGGTCGTACTGCATTTTGGGGTCTCATATATGTGACAAGGGGTGTATTGGCTACACCATTTGTTTAGAGTGTGGTGACTATCTCCCCATTGAAATATCGATGACGCTGGACTTACCTGAAAGGATCAAGAGGACCACGCGTACAGTGGCTTCAGGATTTTTTTCAAGGAACGCATCGATCAAGTCTAACGCGAACTCCTATCGAAGCTCTTGAACAAGGCAGTCGAGGCAGCCACGGAGACTCGGCAGGTGAGCGTAGACACTCCCACGCCAGACACTTACCACCTCTCCTTATGGGACCAAATAAAACCTTAATGAAAAATACACCAGACAGTCCTGGTGTGACATCATAGAATCCTGGTGTAACACCAGAAGATCTGGTGTGCCCACCAGCAATGCTCGTGTATCGAGCACACCAGCCTGTTGTGCCCACCAGCAATAATGATGTATCGAGCACACCAGCCTGGTGTGCCCACCAGAAATGCTGGTGTAGCCGCACACCAGCCTGTTGGGCATACCAAGTGAGTCTGGTGTCACACCACAAGAGCTCATGTGCCCAACCAGGCAGCCTGGTGTGCACACCACGCAGTTTGATGTGACACCTCGTCCGCGAGCGTGTTTTTGATTAGTTTGTGTAACGCTCCTTCACCCGACGTGGTGCCTCGTTTCCTCCCATCTTAATCGTCGCCGGAGACCCCGCGACGGGCTCCTTTGTGAAGAAGTGTACGCCTCGTCCCCAGCACTTTCCCGGGCGGCTTTGAGCAGCGTGGGGCGCTCGCCTCTTCGGGCTTTCTTTTTCCTTTTTCGCGAGTATTCTTGTTGAAGTTTGAGAAAATAAAAGTCTTCTTTGTGAGTCCAAGCCGAAACGATGTGTTGGTGCGCCTTCCTGACTTCCGACGAGCTAAAGATATTTCGACAAGGTCTGGGTAGGAAAACAGCAGAGAAAGCTAGTAATTAATACAGTTTTTGGTGCAGAAATTCGGAAATTAACGGCAAGATCATGCCTACTACGGGCCAGGAGAGTGTCGACCGCCTGAAGCGGAAGAGGACCACCCTGCGAGCCGTTACAACAAAGATCATAAACGAGATTGGCGTCCTACTGGCCACGGATTCAACCGGCATCGCTGAGCTCGAAGAAAGATTTGATATTCGTCCACTTAAGGGAGGCTTTCCTGAAAGAGCTGGACAAGGAAATTGAGCCATCTGTCAAATAGGATACCTTAGAAGAGAAGATAACTGGCGCGGAGGGGTACGTGGAACGGATAAGCGTAACTAAGACACGAGTCAGCCGCAAGCTGAAAGGCCAAGAATCGCAGGACGACAGGGCGTCCGGTTCTTCGACGCAGGGCAGTGGCTCCGAACAAGCTCCAGTTGATCACGGCCGATTTCCACAACAGTAAAGCTTTCAAAGCTTTACTGTTACAATTGTTTTGCTTTTTTGAATAAAGTAATTATGACAGCAGCGTTATTGTCAAACTTAGCACTGTACACTTTTTTGTGAAAGGCAGCACCCAGTCAACAGGTGCTCTGTTATTACACCACATCAAAACCTGATGTCTCACTAGAACACCAAAACCCTGTCACACCAAAACACCACGGTCCTGATGTCACACCAGAGCACCATATCGCTGGTTTGAAATTCTCCCAAATAACATCTCTGAAAAAGTCTGGTGAATCATAAAGTTACACCAGCCCTCGGCCTGGTGTGTTTTTCACTAGGGGACTGTCATGCTCATAAGGTACAGAACAAACAAGTAACAATTTTTACTTGATATGGTTAATGCGCTTACTTAGAAAGCAAAAAAATGGCGCTACAGTGTGCCCAACCTTGAGTAATACTTTGACATGGCTCTACGCCTCCGCGGAACATATAGCACGAAAGTTTCCCTGCAGAGTATACCCAGCCACTCGGGCATTGTCGGCAACGAGGCTACAAGGGAGCGCAACGATTTCCACCCCTTGCACGCCATTCCTGTTGAAGTGTCGTTGCTGCCACAAACGACAGAAGCACCATGCTGTACTACCGATTTGAGGCTGTGAAACCGCACAAGAGGGAATGTAAGCACCGCCTGAAGGAATCGTAGGGTCCCGAGCCCAATCCAATCCCATCGGGCCACTTCAAAGCGAGGCAGACAGTGATACTACGAAAAATACTTACGTGCGGAGCAACAAACGCCGTAGACACTTCAACCTTTTGAAACGAGAACTCCGCTGAAACTGAACCCAGACTACAAACCAACGGATAAGATATGCCAACTCTGCAAGGGCTAAAACACACTAACGAAACGTCAGTATTTAATATGGAGATGCGACGCCTTGGCGGGATATCGAAGAGATGCCTAGGTCGACTTAAGGTCTATTCACACGATGGGTCTTGTCGCGAAATCTTGGGTCCCGAAACTAGGTTTCGGGAATCAAATTCCCCATCTGATCTCGACCGAAACAGCGGCGCGCCCTGAAAAAAGTGGCGCGTGTTCCTCGCTTCTGGAGCAAGTTTTCTCTGAAACCTCATCGAGGCCTGTCAATCACCCGAACGAGAAACGCGGACACTGCCAATGGCCGCTCGACTTCGCTATGACGTCTGACCTTCGAGGAGGAGCGAGCTTTTGGAGGCGTCTGATTTTTGGCCGATTTCCTATCCGAGCCAAAGCAAAAAAAAAAAAGAAGCATGGCGAGCGACAAGTGGAGAAGCATAGCTTACGGGCGATGAATTTTGGTCCTACTCGGTTGCAGGTTTGTGAACGGCGCCTTAGCAGTGTGAGTTGATGGCGCGGTGCAGATTCGTCAACAGTCGCGACGAGTGCAAGCACCGGATATAAACATGATGGCTGGCGATAACTTTCTTTACTAGCGGTGCAAAATTTTCCGAAATGCTTCGAGATTATCCGCCTGTTTTTTGACGTTTGCGGTTTTTCCCTGGTGTGGCAAGACTAGTAAACCCAGTGAGCCGAATCTGACGAAGTCTCTTGAGTGGTATTATAAAACTGACTGTCTCTTCAACTGTGTGTACTTCATATCATTTTGATGCGAAACGCTTGGTATTTCCGGTGCAGAGTACAGCATTTGGCGAAATTCTCGTGAGTCAATACGTCACAGGTTTCGCACGTAAAACTCCACGTGTGAACAGGCTGCTTTCGCGAAATCGGAGTTTTGCTAAACTGTGGCGCGTTGAAAAGATGCATCGTGTGAACAAGCCTTTAGGTTCAGGCACGTCTTCTACCCACGAGAAATGGGTCCGACCCATCGGTGACTCCTAAAGAAGATCCTGAAGCCTGGAAACGCTACTCGACTACGTTGACGCCACTGGTCTCTGTGACAAAACATAGAAAGGATTGGGGATGAGGAAAAAATTCTCACCAGGGCGGCGATCACTCCGCTGCATTTACCTATATATTATTCCGGGCCAATAAGCATTTTCGCACACACACGACGGCACACCATTAGTAGGTCAGTTGTCTTAAATACCTCAGTGCCACGTAGATATCGCGCATCGTTAGTCGTGTATCAAAGAATCTGTCTAAGCCCACAGATTTTTTTTTTTTTTTTCAATTATATTAATGGTCATACACTCTTTTCCTTCCGCTATCCTTCTTTATGAAAAACAAAATAAATAAATATAAATGTTTTTGCCGTCATTTATCGTATGTCGACAATCATATATTGGTTTAAAATGACTTACAGATAGCATTCCGTGTTTTCGAGGCTTGTGTTTTGTAAATTTGTAAGGCTGCTTATTCTTTGATTTAATTTTTGCCGAAAATTTCGGTTTTAATTTTCCAGTCTTCCCAACAGATTTCAAATTTAAAATAGGAATGAAAAATATCCGCACGTAAATAGGCCATTAATTCTTATGAACTTAGCTCGTTTCATATTATTAAGGTAGGATATTTGGTTCAACGCACTAAATATATTTAGTGCAAGGGGCGGTGGAGAACCTGAAAAAGAGAGAGCTATTTTTTCAGTTGCATTTTACATAGGTGCCCTTTCCATTCGCGGGGCCAGTGACACGCACATCACGTATTATAAATATCTGGGTCTTCATCAAACCATCAACTTAAAAGGGATCACTCAGATGAATTAAAACATATTTATGGCAAAGAGTACGCCAAGTTTTCTGTAGAGGAAGCGTAAACAGATTTCCTGCATAATTATATTATGTCTCAAACTGGAATAGGCTGCAATCGTGTTGTCCCCTTAGGCAATGTTAGCTTAAAAAATAATTGGAAGGAGTGTAATATAGGGATTTATAGCATTTATGTATGTTGATATTTCTTTTTAACACCAGTATATTTGAACTACGAAAGCGAGCGAAACTTTCTGAAATTGAAGGCGGAAAATACTTCTAACACTGTTTTACGATATTCGTTCATGTGCTCCAGAGATTAGAAAATCCAAAGATTAGAATCTTTATGTTAGGCTTTATGCAAAATTAGAACACCATCGAACTAGAAACCGTCTACCTATTCAGCCCCTTCTATTAGAATTATTTTATGGTATTCACAAGAGGAATTGATTCGTCCGTTAACGTGTATACAGCGCACGGTGTCGGTCTATATGGATAATTATAAAGGAACTGTTATAAATCCGTAAGCCACTCCTGGTACTTAAGAATCAAGTGGCAGAGGATAGTTAAGTTTTTTTACCCATTATGACGTTTTCCATTTTTTTCCTTGTATGTGTCAATTCCTTTATGCCTGTAACTGAAATGTTTAGTTATATCTTGCACAGTCAGTTGTCTGGAGCTCTACAAGATATTCATGAACACATAAATCACACCTTACGCGCGTTAGAAGTATTGTCATTTAATCAGTTTCATACATGTGTGATAATAACAAGTAATTATTATAGTAGAACATTTAAACAAGAGGTAAGAAAAAGAAACTTGCGGCGTACAGACAGGTTCAAGGTCCCTAAGATACAAACAAACTATGGAAAAAAGTTAAAACGACACTATGTCCCTTCGATGTTCAACTGTTTGCCAGAATCTTTGCTGAACTTGTCCTCCTTTCGTGCGGTAAAACGAAATGTAAGAGAATGGTGCCTCACGCTCGCGCAATAATAATTAAATAATTACTTGGTGCGTATTCGTTGTCCAAATGCCTACATTGCTGTTGTTTGTTTGTTTTGTTTCTCCAGTGTTCAATGGTGTCATGGTATTTTGTTGTCTGCCTGGTCCCACATACAAGCATCTTTGCTTTCGTGGGCCAGCACGCTTACACCTGTATTTTTTCAAAGCTAATAAAGATATTATTATTATTATTACAAAGCGCAGAACTACTCGTATAGGTAGCTAGGATGACGATCCAATCTCACAGCATGTATTTTCACAGGAAGCGCTTCTCCAGAATTTTAGCTTACTGCACGAAGGTCACTTGCCGTATCCGAAAACGTAGTAGCGAAGGTATCGCTTCCTCCACGTGTTGAAGACAGTGACCAGGAGGAAAGTGATGTGAAAGCCCTCCAGGAGCATCCACGAGAACGCAGCCAGAAAGAAATAGTGGAGCAGACCGGCCACCACGGAGCACAGGGTCTGAGTGAGAGAAGAGACGAGGCTTCCTTCAGAGTCCTTTATTGGCACTTCTCTTTCTCGGACAAGGCGCGCCGCCCAAGAAACTTGGCCCCCGGCAGGGTCACGCCGCCAAATTCGCAGAGCACGAGCAAAGTGCACAATACAAAACAGAAGTCTTTGCAGACTTCCGTGATGTCTACCTTGTCCTGCGTCTGGTCCAAACCGAGCATCAGGACGATTTCGGCTATGAAGAGGCTGATGCACAGGTTCAGATGAATGGACGTTCGGGTATTTCGCAGCGACCTAGAAAATGGGAGAAGCGACCAGTGCTTATTTAACGACCCTAGAGGTGTCAAAAAAACGTGCGCTTTAGGATAAAGAAATGTCCTTCAGCGCAACAACTTGCTTTGTAGCGGTTGCATTTGGCATGAGTGGAGAGTTGGGGAAAGCAGCCGCGAGTGAAAGCCGTCGCTATAGTAGTCTCAATATAGATTTACAATGGACATAGATCTGTTAAGGCTAATTGCATAAACTCAAATAGCTCATCTCCGGTGATGGTGGAAGACAGTCTTGTTACACCACTTCGAAAGGGGCAAACTCGCCCTTAGAACTATTTGAGTGCAAGAATTTAGCTTCACTGCTAGCTCTATATTTCTTATTTATTTCAGCATCTGAACATTTCATTACCACTCTTTTTTCAGCGTATTTTACTATACTATATTATACTATACAATGCAACGTTGGAGCTTGTATTTTTTTTTCAAGGAATTGTTTCGAAAAAAGAACTATTGAATGTGCACCAATCACCCCCCCCTCTTTCCCCCTTATCGCTTTTAACCCATTAACATAACTCATGAAGGAGAATACAGCGATCAGTGAAACATCATCTCCACAGTAGTTAACGGGTTATTTTAGTGCTTTATGACATTGATTGAGCAGGACGGCAATAAATGATATCTTGTAAAGCAATCAAGGCAGCGTAGATGTTTGAGAATAAAAAGCAACACATGGTTCTGTTTAATATATGTGTGGTCTTGCCGCCGATGCCTATTCAAAAATGCCTAAAATATATCATTTATAACTTTTAGAGTACTCGATAAAATATAAAAAAAGTCAATCGTGCCTTTGACGTTAATAATGATTTTATTCCGGACAGATATTTAAGCCCGATTAAGATTTAAACACGTGTACACACGTGCCATATTAGTGATAATATTTTAAAATATGAAATACTACTACATAATAAATAAACAAACGTATTTCTTTAGAATCGTTAATTGGCGTCTCCTGGCATCTGTCATTTGGTTGCCTAATACAATCATTAGTTCAACATTTTTATATATAGTAGGCGCGCCCACGCCAAGTGTATGTCGATTAAACCTTATAGAAGAAAACAATAAACGTCAATTTATTGCGACGAATAATGTCAGCAATAATCGCCACAACTAAACAAAATTCCCATATAAAACATTAAGGTATCACGGGAGCCGTGCAGCCTTATGGCATATCCTAATTCCGCCTAAGGAAGATTACGTTTCATTGGTGATCGCGTAATCACGGTAATCAGATCTATGGTCTTGTCGTTGCCTTATTCAGCAGAATGCATCCTGCGAGAATCAACGATTGTTGCGTCGACCCAGGCATAGCTATGGCTTGTTTTACAATAAATTCGTCCAGCCCTTGAGGAGGTCCCAGAGCCGCGAAATAATATAAACATTATCTGTAGCGTGTTAAGAAAAGAGTAGAAGCCTCTCCCAAAAATGCGTCTTGCCACGAATAGCGGTTTCTTTCTTTCCACACGCCTCCTCCTCAGAGTTCACTCTCTTAATGCTGAAGAGGTGGAGGACTTCGTGGCAGGAGTGTCGTGCTTTTCTTATTCATCAAAAGACTTTAAACAACGCAATCTGCCTGGTTTCAGAGAACTCCTTCTGTGATGATTCAATATCCTACACCACGGTGCGGGAGGTTGGGTCATCCCAAGAAGCACCAATTCCAAGAAAAACGATTCATAGGCAAAGCGTGACTCATTTACTACCTATAGCTCCACCGTGTATTAAAGTATTTACCTGAAGCATCCGAAGACCGCAATGCAGATGGCCAGGCAGATGACCGACACGCTGCAGCCGACCAGGGTGATAATCTTGAGGGACGTGCCTGTCAGCGCTTCGTCGAGGACTCCGTTCAAGTCCATGAGAACTCCGAAGTTGGAAAGATGTCGACACAGGCAGATCACGTGCGTGCCATTCCGAGATCCCACCTCGCAGCCCTCTGGACTCCACTCACTGCGTTTCGAATACATCCAGTAAGTATCGCAGAACCCGTGTCATCCTAAAACAAATTTATGGCAGTGACTCTAGTGTGATTATTGGAAAGGTACTGGCGAGCTGGACAGAATAAACGATAGCAAATCCTGGAACAGGGGAGAAAAACAAATCTCCAAACAGAACTACGTCTAGATGGCTGGTGCGCGCTGAGAAAAATCCGCCTAGTCCTGCTATCGAACCGATGACAAATCGGTCCCTGGTTCGTTATCAAAACTAGGTGGATTTTTTCAGCGCGCACCAGTCATCTAGTTGGCTGTCGAGATTTGTGTTTGTCCCCTTGTTCCCTTTCTTCCCCCTTTCCAAGGGTGATTAACGTTTATTCTGTCCAGCTCACCTGCACCTTTGCATTAATTGCATTAAATCATAACACTTAAAGTCGACCCGTTCACCCTCGTTGGTGTTAGACTGGTGGCAGCTGATAAAACCCGTTTGCTCTACTCTTGGTTAGCTCAGTTGGTAGAGCGCTTCACTGGAAATGGAGAGGTCCCTGGTTCGATACCAGGACCAGTGGGGTTTTTCAGCACGCACCTGTCATTTAGTTGTGTTTAGAGATTTGTGTTTTTCAAATGTTTCCCCTACCTCCCCTTTTTCCTGAGATTATTAACGTCCGCAGGGTTTTGATCACACCTTACAAAATGTTTATTCTTAGAATACGTTCTAGTTCAGTAAATCTCGGTGCAATAACTTAAGTATCAATACTCATACCACGACATTTGACGAAAAGGTCATTGGTTGTCGTTATTTTCACAGGGTCGCTTACGATATCCAAAGAAATTGCAGCGCCACCCTTGAGGAAGGCACCCTTGAGGAAGAATACATAGATATTCTTCCTTCGGCCGTAACAATTTTGAGTGTCGCTTTTGCGTCTCACCTTTGAACCGAGATACAACCGAGAAATACTTAGTATATTTTGAAATCCAACTAACTGCCATTGCAGACGTGTGGCAAGCTGGGCGAATTGGTGTAATGATACGGTGAGCAGTATAGAGCACAGAAAGACAAGAACAGAGAAAAAGACGATGCACGACACACAAGCGCTGACTCGGAACTTAATTTATACACAAACAGTAGATAAAATGTACTGAAAGTCACTCTGTGCCGGAGCTTGATCGACATACACTACACAGCACCATCTAACTAATATGTCTTTCCCCATCGTCATATATAAAAACAATGTTTCCAATTGAAGCACTGTCACCAATCCGTGGCTAATGCAGCGGTCTCCCAAACTAATATTACAATCCGCTTTCAAGATTTTGCGAGTCGTCTTGTCTTAATAATGTCCAATTATTGCTGTGCCGTTAAGGATTGGAGAACACGTGCAGGTATAGCAACTTAAGGGGAGACAACTGCCCACCGTAGATTTTAGTGAACGATCAAGATCGAGAAGGAGGTCATTCAGGATCCGGCCTGATTTACCCAAATAGCTTCTACTAGTGCCTCTAAATTAGCTACGCTTTTAATTAACGACACTTCCCCATATTCTGGCTTAATATCATGGCTGCAAGTTATCTGAAGCTTTATCTGAAATCACAGGAAACGTTTTTTCGCCCTCCATAAATGTTCAAACAGTTCGCGACAGAGCAAAGCAATATTAAATGAGCTTCCTAACAGCAAATCTATTGCTGAGGAAGTCGCACTTTTGAAGCATGACGATCCGCAGTTGCGTCTGCTGTGCACAAGACTCAAGATGGTGGCGCCCACAACAATCTCAGGGAACAGAGTGTCGATGCTCTAAGCGCAGCTAATTTAATGGTTCTAGCTCCTACCACGCACTATGGGGATTTCGTACAAAACGCCAGTTGAACACGACACGTAGCGGTGTCTATGGCGCTTCTGGCACGTGAATTTTTGAAGGTCTCTCGCTCTGGAGCGAACCTTGGAGCAAATTTACGGCAATCATTCGGGAGCCGAAAACACCATGGGAACATTGTACCTTTTAGCTACTCTTGTAAAATTTTATAATGTTTTGTGCATATGTAAATCAACCTCCATTCGCATCTGGTCACCTCTTGGTTTCGAACGAGGTGGTGGGTGCCATGGTGCGTGAGTTGAAATGGAGTCAGCAAAGAAAGCTAAAGATCGCCAGAAACGAATGGCAATTGTTTTATATATGCAAAAAACATCGCATAATAAAAAAAATCGCCAAACGGTACGATGTGGCCATGTTGTTTTCGGCTCCCAATAAAATGGCGAAAATAGGCTCCAAGATTCGCTCGATAGCGGAAGACCTAAAAAAAGCCGCGTGGCTGAAACACCATTTCCTCCCCTATCTGTTGTGTTCAGCTGGCGCTGTGTGCAGAACCCCACTAACGTGTGGTCCAACCTATTCGGACCAAATAAGCCGTGTCTTGGATGACCGTCTTCTCGAGCATGATCGTTCACTGAAACCTACGGCGGGCAGTCACTGTAACACCTGCTCGTCTTCTACGATTCGCAATGGTACAACAATAATTGGACAGTGTCGAGACAGGACCACTTGCGAAATTTTGGAAGCGCATTGTATTATTAGTGTGAGGAACCGCAGCCTTAAACACCCATCAGTGACACTGCTTTAACCAGAAATCTTGCTTTAGATAGAACTAGGGCAATTATTAAGCTACGCTTTACAGTAAGGACACTTCAGTCGTCTTGGTGCTTAAAACACTAACAATCAGTTGTCTGAAGATCTATCAGGAATCGGAGGAAACGGTTTTACGCCCTTCGTAAATAGTTTAAACAGTTCACAAGAGAGCCACACGATGTAAATTGAGCTCCGTAACACTGTATTCAAATCTGTGGAAGTCTCATTTGTTGATTGTGATGATCAACAGTTGTGTCTGCTCTGCTCTAAGCATTAGGCTGGAGCCTCCCACGGAGAACAGAGCAGCGCTAATCTATTAGTCTTGTTACATGGGCACACTTAAGTGCAGTTAGGCTAAGCCACAGTTACACACAACATTTGCAGACAACATTATTCGCCTATGCAGTCAAAGCTATGGGCCCACGCACGCTTGAGCACCTTGAACACCTATCAAACCTGACCAAGCGCACTCTTTACTTCTTTTTAAATAGCTGTCCAAGAGTATAGCTAGGTAACTGTGGTGACGCGTAACAGCAGGTTAAGGTGAGTTAACTGCGGTTAAGGGTGCCCGTGCAACACCGCTATTCGCGACTCCAGCAAAACGAATGACACCTAGCGGGAAAACACTGAGCTGGCCGGAACAGGTCCTTTTGCGATTTCTGCTCGTCGCTTGTGGCCTCCGTGTTTCCATGTTGTCGGAGGTTTGCGCGACAGAACAGCTCTACCGGTGACTGTGTCGTAACCGTAGTATCGCCTTGTGACCCAGGTTGCTCTGCACGCGACCTACGTAACCGCGCGAGCCAGACATTCTGCGTTTATCAATGTTCATCAGCACCGGGGAAGGACAGTGGGCAGTCCTCTCCTCGTTTCCTTGAAGAACGTCAAGTCTCTGGAAGTTCGCTTACCCCGACACATCACCGCAGGTTCGAAACATGGAAGATAAAACGCGAGGCAAGCCATTTTGAGTCGAATGCTTGCTTGCTTGTGCCGCAGCGTTGTGCGTTGAGCTGGCACATGGCACGAGACGACCTGGATTCGACCGCCATATTTACCCGATAGTGGCGTCTTCCATAGGTCGCTGGAGTCGCGAATAAGCGTGACCCATGTCCTGGCTTTATAGTCCGTTGCAACCTAAGAACGAAGGGCGAGGGTAAGACGGGCCGGGGAGGAGGAAGCAGACGGAACGCTGGAGAAGAGAGGGGGAAACCTCCTTCCCTCTTTAGCGTTCCGTCTGCTTCCTCCTCCCCGGCCCGTCTTACCCTCGCCCTTCGTTCTTAGGTTGCAACGGACTATAGATAGGACAATGGGGAAAAACATACTAATTATATGATGTTGTATAGAGTATGTCATGCCCTGGCACAGCATGCATTTTAGTTCGTTCTCCTCTTCCGTTTGTATACAAATTCAGTTCCGAGAACGCGCTTTTCTGTCGTGCATGTTCCTTTTCTCTCTCCTTGACCTTTCGTACGTCATACAGTTCACCATTTCACTGCAATTTCCCATTTATGGCTTGTAGGCAATCTATAGGAGTCCTGATTACTAAGTCTCCAATAGAACGCGTAGAGATAAAATAATGTAATTTCCAGCGAACACAACTTTGATTACGGACAAAATAATAATATTGAGCTACGCAACCTAAAATCTTTAAATTATTAAAAACCATGATGAATATTAGGCTAAATAAGTTAAGTAAACTATCTGCGTAGTAAATGGAAAAGGAAAATCTGGTTTAATCTTTGACTACGTGTGCAATACTATTTAAATATAATAGTACGATGGTTTTACTGGGAATAACATTAGTTGATTTTATTACAGCTGTTGTTTTTTCGTTTTTTTTAATTGCACATATCACCAGAACTCAGCGGCGCCTTTGGCAACAGGACTGTCGTCAGAACCTCGAGCATCGAATACCGAATTTGACGGAAATCTTATTTCTTTTTACATTTTTAAGTTGCAGACAACTTCTTTGAAACTCGGTTAAACATTTACCTTTGAATGACTAAAACTAAATACATTAGTAATATGACATATAAATAATAATATTGCGTTCGCGTTTCTTATTATTGCAATTTCACTTTTGTCCTTTTGATAGGAAATTGAAATTGAGATTACTCAGCTGAGAGCACTGCCAATAAGTTCCCGAGAAGTCATTCGGTACCGTATGTAATTTTTGGGGGATATGTAACTTTTTTTTCACGAATCTAATTGGAAAAAAGATTTTTCCTCACTGGAAAAATGTATTTATCTTTCTGTGTAACATGGTTATTAGTCTCGCAGCCTCGTTACGAATTCATTTGTGTTACTGTAAGGATGCGTGAACGGATAAACTGTTGCCGGAAAAGTACTAGTGATTTCAGTAGCTTCCGGTTTTAAGAATAAGGTATATATTTAATACAAACAATCCCGGATTCATGCGTGTTCAGCATTCAAATATGTTCTGTTTGCATTACACTGTGAATCTGTTGCACAGTAGGTGACATTGCACACATGGCGTCTACCGTGAATGCTCTTCGTCATTAGCATTTTTAATTGTTTGCTGTAAAATAACCGTCCATTTTATTCCGTTCTAATATTAGGAGTAACAGAAGTAATTCCCTTTTTAAAAACACTGATAACAAATGGTCCCGGCGAACAATAACACACGATACCGACCTACGAGGGGCGCTCATAAAGTTTGTACTATTATTAGATGAAGCAAGAGAGCAGTGATCAAGAGCGTTGGTGCCCAGCTTAGTTCATTTCCACATTTGTTCCTGATAAAACGTCAAAGCTCACCCCACCAATTGATGTGCTGGGGGATACAATGATTGCAGAAATCCTCATTTTCGCTCACGAGGAACTGCTTTACCCAGATAATAACCTTGTCATCGCCCTAGGAAACACTTCCCACGCAATAGGTCATTTACGAGAGAAAGAAACTAAAAGTCACAGGTTGCCGGGGCGCAGGAATACGAGGAGAAAAGCAGACTGTCACGGCTTAAAGAATCTGCATGCGTGTGTCTGCTGTGGACAATCAGCTTGTTCGTTGTCTTGTAACGAACGCACTCCCCTTGTCAGCTTCCTGTGACACTTGAGGTCCTTTCCTAACTTAGTCAGGTCACCCAATTTCCGGCGGTTTGGCCTTTACGGGAGTAATCTGTCTATGGTGTTGGGCCGGAACTTCTGCTACGCTTTTCTAAGTATAAGCACCAACTACGAACAACAACATTTAATCGCTCGCGATTGCTGCTCAGCGCTCGAAGTTGAGAGACATGAATGCGAGATTTGCTTGCTACCTTGACAAACAAACTGACAATCCAAATTTGCATAGTTATTCACTTCAAAAACATGCTATTTTCATGAAAATAATGCAATTAATGCAAAGGCACAAGCGAGCTGGACAAGAATGCTATTTTTACTTCTTTTCTTCACAAAATGAAGAAACATTAAACAAAGTGTATGTCAACCATCGTCCTAACTGTGTCTTATTTTGTCGGTGTTCCCCTTAGTACTTTTTCATGAAATCAAGCTATCGTTTGTTCTTTTAGCTTTACCTTGCTCTCGGCTATTGACTCGTGTATGTATGTTTCATAGTCTTTATGAAATATGTTGCTTTATTTATTATCGCACACAAGAAAAAACGTCGCTATTTTAAAGAATGTAAAGCTTTATTTATTATCGCAGACAAGAAAAAACGTCGCTATTGTAAGAAGTTTTATTAAGGAACTCACTGGTAATTGTTGAAAGGAGGAAATATAATACATTTATTTCCCATCAAAACCATGGATGTGATCGCGAAACAAAACCAGGAAAGGTCTGCTTTCAGAAGCTCCCTCCTCCCTTGAAAGTATACAACTCAAGATCAGGTAGGCAGACGGTGCACTACGTACAATGCGCAAAGACACTCCACATAAAAACAAACACAAAAACCCGAATGGTATTCACCAAAAAGAAACTCACTTGAGGAGCGTGTCCCAGAACACGCAGATTGGATTTTCAGCCTCTGACTTCAGCATCGGCAGCGTAATCTCGACATTTCTGCTCAGTTGGAGTCCTTCGGATTCACTTCCTATCCGAATGCTGATCACGGGGGAGTTGAGTTCCTTCTTTAGCTGTTCTATGTCTTGCTCGTCTCTGGGTGGAAGAAATACATTTGTTATAGAGCTTAAAAAAAGAAAAATGAAAGCAGTTTACAACTCCCTGTAACGCCAAATTAGCACGCAGCTCTTGAGGAGGAGGAGGGGAAGGTACGGAGAGAAGACTATGCCCTTCCTCCTCTCCTGCTCCTAATGCAGTCATCTGGTCCACAGGCAAGTATACGCGCCGCTTCCATGATCTCTCTCTTTAACTCGCCCCTCATGCGTCCCCCCCACCTTTGTGATGGCAAACGCAGGAGAACACCCGCAATTCCTGCAGTGTATAAGTAGATGGGAACCGCGCGCACTGCCGAGCGAGGCCGCGTGCTCACGCAGCCTATCGTTCAAACAGCGACCAGTCTGTCCCAAGCAGACTCTACCACAGCTGAGAGGGATCTCGTAGACGACTTCCTTAACACAGTGCACAAACTGCTTGACATGCCTCATGTCACAGGGGCCGTTCCTAGATCCTGCGAACGTAGGGTAGCTGCCCTACGTTCACACGAACTTTCACAATCTGAAACGTGAAGGAGCAAAATTCAACGTTGACGTTGTCTTCACGGCCCCCTGCAAACTATCTAAACTCTGCGCAATGCCATTGGGACCAAACCTAGGAACGGCCCCTGTGACATGAGCCATGCCAAGCAGTTTGTGCATTGTGTTAAGGAAGTGGTCTACGAGATGCCTCTCAGCTGTGGTAGAGTCTACTTGGGACAGACTGGTGGCTGCTTGAACGATAGGCTGCGTGAGCACGCGGCCTCGCTCGGCAGTGATCACGGTTCCCATCTACCTATACACTGCAGGAATTGTGGGTGTTCTCCTGCGTTGGACAACACAAAGGTGGTGGGACGCATGAGGGACAAGTTTGGAGAGAGAGATCATGCAAGCGGCGCGTAGACTTGACTGTGGACCAGATCACTGCAGTAGTGTTGCGTCAGTGCATCTGACCAACAAATTTGTGTCCTGAACGCGGTGTGCACGTGGAGCGAACGTGGAGTCTACGCAGCGCATGATCTTATTGTTTTCTCATGCCGCTGTCAGAATTTTAATATTTTCTTTAATATTTATTATGGCCACGTGTTTTGCAACGTCCTTCTAGTGCCGCTGTTTCTATCTTTATTAGCATTTATCTCTTTTGAAAGAGAAAGAAGAGCTTGTGCTCGAGAGCTTTCGGATGACTGACGTAGATAATCAAGCTATGTCATTTATTCTTAAAAGTATCAACAGTGCAATGTTCAAAACTGAGATGACAAGGGTTGACAACTACTTGTGTTCCTACAGCCTGAAGCCGTAATCGGGAAAACGCTCTTGGTCGACTGTGGCTAACCGCGGTCGCTTGGTTACTGTCGCTTCACTATAGTTTACTGCTTCATCGGGAGATGTATATAGCAGAAGAGTTCCAGCTGAGCGTCTTGAGATTGCAGCTCGAGGCATATAGTTCCATTAACGTGGAAGAGGCTAGCGACGCGACGCGTTACCGAGTGACTCTTTATAATTCAGACACTCCGACGCAGTAACACGAACTCTTGCTCAAATTTATCCATTTTATATCTGTCTTTTATAAATAGCGCTTAAAGGCATTGTTTCATTATATATAACATCGCAATGCGTCTGGATGGCAGAGACAATTCCTAGTTACATAGTTTATCAAGGAAGACCAGTTGAATATATTCAGTTAGTTAGTGCGGTCGTGTATTATTACCGCGTGACGCAAGTTAAATCTTATCGCGTGTAAGGGGCACTGTGCTGCTGTCACGCATTAAAATGCAACATAATTTATATCGAATAGTATTATCTATATAGGCAAAAAAGCGTAAATCCTGACACAACGTTGTCGACGCGGAGCGCTCTCAGTCAAGATCGCGAGCTGATTCGCCCACCCCTCAATGTAATTACATGCAAACGACATTCAGATATCATATCCCTGCCTGTGACAGGGGTATAACTACCCGATTTTTAGGCGAATACGAAAGATAATTATATTTTAATTGTCACACGGAGCGTGGTTGGCACGGTCGCAATGCCCCGTCACCGGTTGAATTTTTCGGACTCACCCGTCGTCGTAGAGGAGCTTGTCCAGCCGCGGGAACTCCGTGAAAACGATGACGAGCGCCGTGCTGTCCCCATCGCTGGAGACACTGTTGGGTGCCAGTCCGATTTGCGCCGTGCTCTGCGTCAGGTTAAACACGGTGCTCCTCCTCGGAAGCATCACCGTCTGGTTCACAATGTTGGCCGTCGTACCGGACACGATGTTCATCTCTGCCATTGAGGAACACAGATGAATACGAGTTAGTGACAGCTTGAATCCGTAAGCTCGTTCCGGGCACAACGTGACATCATTTACAGCTTAAGAATTGCGAATATTTACATGCTTGCGCTTCCTTCGATGCTTCCATCGGCCGACTCCGTAATTCTATTGACTGAATGGCCATCGTGAGATTATCGCCACACTCTGCGGTCCTTAAGCCTCGGTTACACCAATAACACATCGTACAAAAGACAGCCTGGACACACTGTCTGAGGCCTTCCTTGTATGACCGCCCTGTTCCATTGGTCATAACATCTGTCTAGAGACGTCTTTGAAGCATACAGGCGTGTCAGTAGATAATGCTGCCAGCATGTCTGCAGTGGACACCCTGTCATTTGTAATCTGTAAGAAGCCTGGAGGGTTTGCTCTCCCGCAAAGCTCATTGAACAGCCAATCGCTGCAATATCCACAGGACGCTCGACGAATGACGGGGCTAGTAATATGTTTAGATCCAAAAGAACTGTCTGAGCTGTTGCACTGAACATGACGTATCACCGTGCTCAGTGACGCGACGCGGAACGTTTTTGCGGTGTAAACATATAATGAGCCCCGTCGTTCGCCGAACGCCCTTCGTGGACAGCAGCAAATGAGCCTTCCTAAGTGCTTGACGGGAGAGAAGACGCATCAGGCTTCTTAGAGTGTCGTCACTAGAGGCACGTCATGTTTCGGTTGCGGAGCTTCCTATGTCGATAATGCTTTGCGCCCGGGCGAAAAACAAAGTCTGGCGCTAACCGAATTGCAATTTAACAGGCGACGCGAGCGCCACGCGTGGCTGGCAGGACACTGGGAGAGCTGAGGGCGCCTCTGGTTTTGTCAGCTCCGCGTTTCACCCTTACGCATGTTCTAAGCCTAGGAGTTGCGACATTTACAGGCGCGTGGGCACAGGGAGGAGATGCCGTAGTTTTGGAATTTCCGCCGCGCTTATGGAACGAACTCCCATCTTCCTCGCGGTAACTCCACAATCTCTCGCCTATTTTTTTTTTTTTCGTAAACTGTCAGAACCTCCCCGATGTTAAAGTGAAGTTCACACACATGGTAATTTGACGAGAATGACGTGCCCGTGCGCGGCATAGCGCGGTTCAAAGCTTGTGGTTCTTATTTTCGGCGTCTTCCGGTGACCTGAAGAAGTGCCGTTTTTCTTCGTTGCTCTTGTAACCACTCGTAGACGCAGGTGCACAACACATCAGCTTTATTACGAATCTATAGGCCGATTGCGTCGGCCAGAGGGCACTGTGTAAAGGGACTTGTTAGGACTTGTTTTGAGTGGTAGAAACCTGGCCGCCTCAAACTGCCGCGCATGTAGAAGCGTGCCTCCTCTGGTATGGAAGGCGATCACGAGGAAAATAAAAAGAATCAAAATAGATTTTAACGCACCTGAAGCACAGGTCAAAGCTAAGACGCTAAGAGCTTGAGCCAAAAGACGCCGTTTCACCCGTTCCAAAATAAAATGAAAAAAAAAAAATTAGAGGCCTTTACAAATCTCTGTCATGCGAAATTAGAGCGCAGCTCTTGAGGAGGAGGAGGGGAGGGTAGGGACGGAACGAAGGGTATTTCCTTCCCCCTCCTCTGTACCCTCTCCTCCTCCCCTCCTAGTCTCCTCCTCCTCCATACCCTCCTCTCCTCTCCTTCTCCAATTCAGTTTCCCCACTAAATTTAGCGGGCAAAATGACGTCACATGACTTGGTGTAAAGTCCCCTACGAACTAATTCAGTTTCTCCGCTAGATTTAGTGGCAATATTGATGTCACGTGACCTCGACGCCAATTCAATTCCCCATAAATTTAGCGGAGAATTGGAGTGGTGTTGATATCACGCGACGTCAATTCTCCCGCTGAATCTAACAGAGAAACTGAAGTTCCCCGCTAAATTTAGCGGGCAATTGAATTGGCATTGAGGTCACGTAGCGAGGAATTGAATTGGTGTTGAGGTCACATGACGTCAATCTTCCCGCTAAATTTAGCGCGGTTACGCCGACGGCGGCACCGACAACGCTCAACATGGAAACGGGCGCCTAAGAGCTGCGCTCCAAAAAATAGCGTCTGGAAGTTAGTGTGACGTTACCAAACAGAGAGAAAAAACGTGTGCCCTAGCGGTGATGGCATCAATCTGGCACTTTCGATTGTCGCATGACGTTGAATCTACAGCGATTAGGGACGTCAAAAGCTGTTTTTCCCTTCTTCACCACTACACAAATGTAAAAAGCCTATCGAAGGCGCCACAAGTAGTGCAAGGCACAACCAGGTGAGCTTGTACTACCCAAAATGGGGCCGCCACAGTCTATTTAAAGCCTCGGCGCAGGAGGCGTATCCAGCTTCCAGAAGAACAGTTTTTTTTCTTTTTCCAGTGGGTTTTCTTTTCCCGATGGAATTTGAGGTCAGGGAAGGGAATGGGTGACGCATTGAGGGTGGCATCATTAAATGTCGGTTGATAGTAGAACTGACTTCATACCTACATGTTTTTTTTTATTAGTGTTTTTCAACTTCAAAAATAACATTTTAGTGAACCATACTTCACAAGCTGTATATTTTCGATCGATGCGAAGATGAACGTGCGAGATATCGCACGCAAGATGCCATGGCAGCATCTGCATGACTCCGTGAGTACCAACGTACAGAACCAGAACATGCAAAGGTTTTTACGCGAAGCCCACGGAGACAGGTGGAGTCATTGTCGCTCTTAATGTGCACCCAGCCACTCGACTTGCTTGCGTAGACTGCAGAGTTCCAACAGAGTCTCTAGTCTAAGTTTCACTATGCCTGCCAGAGCCGCTGCTCCTGCACTCCAATCCTGCAACTTCTCCTTAAAGCACCGAATCCGCCCCTCAGCGCCCTGAACGGCCACGAAATAAAACAATAAAATAACAAACTAAGTAAGAGTGACCCTGAGCGCGCTAACTTCGGAAAGCTGAGACTAACGCTGGCAGAGACAGCGCCTTGCTCAGTTAAAACACGCATAAGACCACCCTGCGCGATCATCGTGCGTAGTGGTTTCCCGTCAATCCGTAGTTTTCATCGTGAAACCCTATTATTACCCAGGTGCGGCAGGTAGTTCGCAGATGAGTGACGGTCTAATACATGTGTTTGTCCTGCAATTGGAATCTACCTACAGGGCTAGTCACCGCATCTTTCGATATTCCAGAACGTGCAGCGAACATCTGGCCTACGTTGTCCCCTCATACTGTAAGAAGGATCCCGGGCATCAGGTTGTCTGCAACGGCACACATCGGAGGCTACTTCAACGTTGCCGTAAACGAACACTTGGCATGCCTCTCGCGCTCATGTAATATGACGAAACCGAAGACAGTTAGCGATTTGCAGGGTCTTAATTAGTTCACCTGTGACCACAGGCGAACTAATTAATCTGCTTGACATTCTTAAGGTTTTGACGGCAGATGTGCAATCGTGAAACGTGAGGAACTGGTGACCCCTCTAGACACTTCTCAGGTTCACAAAGCCAGTATTTATGACTCTCGTCTGCTAGTCTGTCCAACTTAGCACGAAACTCATCGCCGTGTACTGAAGTATTTCATTTGCACAAAGTTTTTCGGTTCTTTTCTATTAAACTATGTAAACTATGCTTTCAGAAAAAAATAAATAAATTAAACTTCAACAAGTTTGTGCGCAAGGCTCTTCCTCGTAAGTTTCAAAAGTTGAGGAAGAGATCTCGCACGGCATGGTCTCCGATAAGCGTAGAGATACAATCAATATACTCTACATTGTACATACATACTCGCCGCAAGGATAATTGCGTCGGGGACATTCTTCCACTCCGTGGTATATAACAGCCAGACGACAGACACCGGCGAGGTTTCAATATCTTGCCCGTTGCCTTCACGTAAGCTAATCAACGTAGCGAGACGATTGTCTTTTATCTATATGGCTTTGATCGTGTTATGTTGAGTTTAACGTGTGTTCTGCAAGATTGCCATCAACTACTTTTTATTTTTATTTTTTCCCGAAATAAATATATTCCATTATTACACTTTTTAATTCAAAAGTTAACATGACACGTCTGGGCTCAGATTATTTTTCACTCACGTTTTAATTCGTCTGAAGCCATTTTGCTACCCGTGTCTTCCTTCTACGTTTGATTTGTATCAAGCGATAATTTTGTATTTCTCGCAAACTAGCCACAGTCCACAAGATTAACGCGAACGACGGCCAAGACCGGCTCGCTTTACCGGCACGATACCCATTCCCCGGAGTGTATACTACTTGCAATTCCAAAGGTTGTCGCACTCGCAGAAAATAAGAGAATTTCGTTATCATAAACATTCGTTTTTTTTCCCGCAATTTTAGTGCAGATCATTCGAGAGTCGCATTCATTCCCAGAAGAGTTAGTTTAAATTTCAAGGGATGCTGCATTTTACGAAAGAATACTAAGTTTCGTTCGATTCTAAATATTTATTTTTCTTGTTGTTTTGTCTATGTATTTTGAAAATGTGGTTCTTTATAGATATTGTTTAATATATAGCCTGCATAATGCCTAACGACGCAGCAGGTATTGTGTAAATATTATTAATCAATAACAAATCCGTGATGCCGAATTCACGATATCGCCTCAATATGTCTAATGAAGGGTAAAGGTTGGATATAAGGGCTGTGTTGGCGTTAGGCTGAGACCCGTGTTCAATTAGTTGGAACACAAACTTCAGCCGAACGCAGGAATCGTGTCAAATTTCTGCCTGGTGTTGCACTTCTTTAAGTCAAAGATTCGGCTCTACGGATTCAAGCGGGTGTGCAATTAATGAACGAACTAAGATCGTTCGGGCGACTGACTGATGGCTTATGTACCAATATCAAGCCAAAATCAAGGAACAAGTTGCAAATCATCGACTGTAATTCCGAGTCGCGTATTGTGTTGCCACAAAAAAAAAAAAAAAATAACGACTTTGGGTACGGTATTTTTCTTTTTCGGCGGGCCCACTACGAAAATGATGTACAGACCCTTTCTTCAAGGGCGCCGCCATCTTGAATTGTCGTCACTTCCATTATGGGCGAAAACATTGTTTTGCCGTTGCCACGCCAGTAGAAGACACTTAGGATATAAGCGTAACCGTCACACATTATCTTTTTGACTCCCCTTATTTTTTTACCAGTTGCAGGTTGAGACGTTTTAGTATTTTTTCGTCACCCATACTGGATACGCCTATTAGGTGCCTGGGGACGAGAGTACACAAAAAAGGCCTACATGTGAATTTTGCTGTCGAAACCAGGAGTTGCGTTTATACGCACGCGACCACGTGTTAAGCGCAGGCACTGACGCGCAACCTGATGAAATGAGTCCGCAATTAACGGCCTACATTAAAGGACAGCTAAACAGAACTGCTCGCAATTAGTCAGCCTCCTGAGTAGTTCTTCCCCTCCCCACCTCCCCCCCTCCTTCCTGCGGGAGGTTTGGTACGTCCCGTCAAATGAGTAGTTCACAGGAGGGCCGCTAGGTTAGCGCTTATTTGCCCTAGTTGGCGGGTAATTGCGTGGCGGAGTTGGATCTCAAAGCCCTTTACGTGATCGAAGCGCAATTTACAAATATGTTTAGTACGCTGAAGGCTCTGGAATGTTCACTACTGTTGTATGTAACGGCGACCTCAGTCTAATAGTGATAGCATAAAAGAGTTTGGAACGATTTTTGTTGAACCGGATCCCGATGAGCCATATGTTATTTACACAATTTATAAAAAAAAGGGGGTTCTTCATACAGCTGAATTCGAAAATAATTTACGGCCTTGTGTTTTATTGAGGTCATTATATTTATGCAATAACCTGTTATAGTTTATTCTGCCATATATATTCTTGAACCAAGGTAGTAAACGTAACTTCGCAGCTATGCGCTTCCGCCTGTTGGGTGGGTCAATGACCAGGCACGCTCAAACTTTATTTCTCCCTAAACCGAAACAAGACGTTCTTCACCACCCCCCCCCCCCAAAGTTCAACTTCACATTCTATTTTTCAATCAAGATAACGTCTGTTTTTTTTAGCATTATTTCACTTGCTTGAAGAAATATAACGTTTAGCTGTAAAAGAGTTTCCGCCTTGTTGAACTACTTGTAGTATTTGCTCATTCCTGACCGCCCTTGCACTGTCCGGACTTCCCTTAAAGCTTTTATAGAGGTGTAGCTTCCAAGAAAGTGGCGATGACGAACGCGTACAAAGTGACAAGAACATCGCGGCGTTTAGAAAGACCAAAATCTTTTCTTAAATAATATTGATGATGGGTTGAGAACAAAATAAAAAGAGCAGATACAAAAAAAAAGTTTACGTGAAACATTTGATAGGATGTGTATGCTTTTATTGGTCATCTATTTGACCCTAAAGGAAGAAGCATTCTCTGTGATCCATGACCAAGCAGAATGGAATTACCAAAGCAAATCTGCTTTGACAACCGATTGGAAGGCTCTTTGAGAGCCGATCGGTGATAAGTGCAGCAAGTCATGTTGCGGCATAGGATTGATGCCGATTGCAGTAAATGAGAAGAAGGAGGTTAAGTTTTTGTGTTTTTTTCGGAAGTTGTCGAGCGCGCGAGCAATATTTACCGTCGCCATATTTACCGTCGCAATATTTACCGTCACGAGGACAAAGAACTCACTGAAATTTTTGAAGGCGAGACTGCTGTCTTTGAGATCGATGGCGCTGAGGATGATTCCGGCAACATCCAAGGTCTGTAGGAGCGTCGTGGCACAACGGTATCGCGTTTGCTGCAATGGAAAATTCAAATTCCTTGTTCATATTTGCTCAATATTTTTTTATTCCGAAAAATTTACGAACCTTTTAAATAAGGTATATGTAATATGTCTCAATTTGCAATTCTGTGTCATAAACAAAATGCGCAGGGAGCCTACTTTACGTAACAATCAGTGGTTTCCGTTTTAACATCGCATTCTTCAGCTTTGTTTAACATACACATTTACATTTAACCTTTTTGTATCCATTGGTTTAGGAAGCTCCACAATAAATAATACGGAATGACATTACTTCCTAAAACTAATGTTAAACAGCCTGCTCCAACTCAGGCACCAGTTGCTCTACGTTTCATTTTGATATGACCTAACAGTGTAGTGAATATCCATGTTGGTTTGACCGGTCAGTCAATGGACTCGCCCGGAACAGCTTTATCTGCATAAGCGCAGTCACGTGGGGCTTGGGGAGGGGTTGACAATGAAAACCAGGTACGTACCTGTTACATTAAAGTTACTTTACTATACACGTGTCTGCGTGCCTCTTTATTTTCGAAGCAAATATATATTTTCATGTAAGACGCAAAATAATAAGTGTTTGAAGTACAACTCATGCAGTAGAATATTTTAACTTTTTGCTAAAGAGAAGTCTATTGCGTTATAATATTCAACCCGTACATTCGGCAGACGCAGAATTAACGCTTGCAGCCCCCGATGAATCTGACATGGCATGGGTACCCTACCGAAAAATCCGGTTACCTTTTCCCTATCCGAATTATGGAACCGGAAATTTGTTTCTGGAAACCCGAAATCCAGATTGCAGACAAAGGAATAATTTTTGAAAACCTAAATTCCAGATAAAATCCAGATAGAATCCAGATAGATTTCCGGTCCCATAATCCGGATAGCGAAAAGTTATACCGGATTTTTCGGTAGGGTAGGATTACTATTAAATTACTTAACCAATGTATTAATTAGATCTTAATACTTCGGTGCTAAAAGTTCCACTGATCGACAATGTTAGCGCGAAGACGACATGGGCGTTTTTTTTTTCCCTTTAACTCAGAGCATAGAGGGTCTGGAAACTTTACGCCTTAGGACACTGCGCAGAATTAGGACTTTCGACCACACTAGTAATTTGTATGGTAGCCGTTCAGTTAAAAAAAAAAAATCAGAAAAACCGGTGATCGCTTGTCCGCGGTAGCAATATCCAGCCGAGTATGTTATCTTGCGCACTGTGGTGCGCGAACTATACATTTTAGAACTTTATATATCGCGCGGTGTAGACTATCAAGAAGAGCAGACTATACAAGAATTTGTTTTTCTAGATTTGTTTGATATTATGAGACGTGACGTATTTTCGAAATGACTTAGTATGTTTATAATAATTCATGCACAATAAGTGTCTTCCCTAATAAAGAAGACATTGGTCAAGGTGCACAAACCTTTACAAAAGCTAGAAATCAAATTTAACGTTTCTGTTTGAGCAGCGTAAGGTTGGTTTGCCACTGAGCTGCGGCGACACTGGATTTTAGTCATTACTTTATAGTAAACTTGTTTGGCTTATAAATAAGGCCTCTGTCAATGGTTAAATAACAAAACAAAACAAAAATTGACTTTCGCGTTTTTACAGCGCAGGTCGGTCTATTCTTAAGGTGCGGCGATACTGGTTTACGCTGTAAAAGAAATATTTCGCCAGTGAAGTACCACTGCAATTAGCAATAACGTTAAAACCAATATTTATAACGTTAAACCCAACCAGGCAGACGTCTGCCGAAATGTTCAGCTTCATGTACTACTGCAAGCATGTCGTCTTTAACGTGCATGACAAAGTAGTGATGCATGACCGGAAGCCGGTTGGTTCGTTGCTGATCAAGACTGAAATCTGCAGGGGTGGGGATTGAATCCAGGATCCCTAGGTTATGCAGCGCGAGCTTTCGTTCCACGTGTTCCGAGCTGGGTTGCGCTAACAAACTCATCCTGCGGTACCCCCTTTTACGCGCAGAATATGCACTTGGGACGGGCTGTATCTAAGCAAAAATTTAACTCTCTCAACCCGATTCCCTGCGGACTATACACCGAGTTCCGATAACCTAAAATGAACGACTTTGTCAACCAAAATGTTCCCCTACGAAATATATACAGTTGGCGCGGAATATCCGAAAAAAGAAACTTAAGTTTTCGAATCGTATCCCTTCCTAGGGCTACACACCGGCTGTGAACTATCTAAGAAAAAGCTACCTTTTCAACCGAAACGTGCCCCTGCGAACTACAAACCGGGTGTGGTTATCCAAGAAACAAAAATTTACTTTCCAACCGAATGTGCCCATGCAGACTATACTCCGGGTGCTGACGATCTAAGAAAAACACCTTACTTTTTCAACCAAAACTTGCTCCTGCAAGTTATACGCAGGGTGCGGCTAAGAAACGTTTACATTTTTTCTATTTTATTAGATGAGCCAATGTTCAGAAAAGTTGCAAACCCTAGCTTTGTTCTCAGTTGCCAAACGAAAACAAAATACGGTGCTGCATATTTATGTTTTCGTACCGCAGGTATTTCGTTCCAAGGTATATCAAGACTAAGCAGCTTATCCACGGTCTTGGCAGTTTCCTTCCCAACACGCTCGGCATTTTCGAAGTTGATGTCTCCCACTTGGACGTCGCCGCTCTCCAATCTCTTGGTAGCGGTGTCTAGGAGGTCGACAATGGCCAGCAGGTCCCCGCCCACTTTGAGTTCGCTCTGGCGCATGAACTCGTTCATTTGTTCCACGGTGTTGGGTAGGTTGGGTCCCTGGGTATCGAAGCACAAGACCCCGCAAATGGATTTCCCTTCATTCTCTCCAGTTGCATGCTTGGAGTCAACTACACTTCAGCACAGCGTTATCGCAGTATTCAGCGATGATGGTTCAACCACGTGACAGTCTCGTTATTTTATTTTTTAGTTGAAATGAATGCTGCTTGCAATACTCACCAATTTTTCGCCTTTTCCAGCTGCAATCTGCAAGATAAGAGACGTCTTACTGCTCTGACTATATAAAGTGCAAAGGGACAGACGATTGCATAAAGTAAACATGAGCGCGCTATACTCACAGCTGATGTTTTAATTAAAAAATATAGGGAAAGAAAAAAAAGAAGTGAGAGATGCTATAAAAAGAGAGGAAGCATCGCATATTATCTTTTAATATTTTCTTAAAATCAGATTTTCTTCATGTAATTGTGATGATTCCCAAACGACGAAGGGAATTTCCGCTCCCGGCCTGGTCACCAAGGTCTCAAGAAGCGGCATGAAGCATGGTTCAAGGCGCAAAAAACAACACACAACAAAGAAGATACACGCTCAGGCACCTGTGTGTCTGCCTTCTCTTTTATGTCCGGTTTTTTTTTTTTTTTTTGCGTCTTGCACCGTGCTTCATAACGTTCACCAACTAACCAAATTACAAGTTTTTACGAAGCAGCCCGCAACAGAGAACAACCGCCGGAAGGACCAGGCGACCTCAGTCTCATCGGGGAAAATTATCCAACATTCATACTCGGCTGAACCAAGCGTCAAAGAAAACAAGCTACCTGATCTGAGCACCAACAGCGACTGACAATCAGCTGATATCACTGCCGCTGGGCATAAGCCAGAAGGCAATACCGAAGTTAAGGAATATTAATCTAACATCGACGATGCAAACTTCCCAATATTCGCAGGGAAGTGCAAGTGTCAACATGCAAACAACGGTGCCGCACATAAAACTGGCCTTCTAACAGCTTCGCATTATTGGACCGCTTTGACTTTCATTTCTGTCCCAGCAAATCCAGAAATTTCTCTGACAAAAATAAACAGCCTGAAACTTTTTTTTTTCGGCGTTAGAAGTAACATGCAAGGAATGTGTCCTAACGATCCGCCTATCGGACATCTACACTTGATCGCTGTTGATACGAGCAACGCCCACGCTACTAGAATCTGCCTCAAGGTTACTTGACTTCGCCAAGCGGCCGTTAGTTTACGAGCCCCGTCCACGCTTAAGACCAGTCGGTGTCATAGGGGGCATAGATCAACAGACCATAGACACACTTTCAAAATTAACTGAACGCTGATCAGACACGAATTCTAGTAGATACTCGCAGGCTTAGCAGGCCTACAATTGTTAGAATAGATTTCACATTCACACTACCGCCGAAATATGCTCTTATTTTCTTGCGTCCTTTATCGAATCGTCCCGTTCGAAGATCGTCCCTTGAAATGCCCAAACTGTGGCTGCTGCGGCCATAGCACTGTTCCGCGAATTCGAGAAACAATGTGCGAGAAGCAAAAAGGCGTTAACGGTGGCAGTTCCCACGATTCCCTAGCTCAAGCATGCCGAAAACGGGTTCCACAGAAATAGCAGAAATTTGCAAACAAGGCTAAACATAGTTTCCAATAATTCCACAACGATGTCCAACTCAATGTTTCTCAGCACTATCACAAATCACAAGCGCTTAACTTTAATGGTTTTCTGAAGCTTACACTACGTTCCACCGAAAAAACAAAACAATCTGACTCTGGTCAGTCACGTCAAATAAGTGTAAAGAATAGGCACAGTGACTCGCTGAAATAAAAAAAAGCTCGCGGGCTACGTCTGTTTTAAATGACAATGTCAATAACTCAAGCTTTCCATCATCTACTAACAAAGAAGTGCAAATAAAAACATCTCCCAAAAAGCATTATCAAGTATGCCGGTAGACAGACACGAATAAATTAGATTAGATTTTTCCGAAGCATTTGATCGTGTTCCTAATTGCCGACTACTCGCTAAACTCTCTTCACTTCACATTGACTCTCTTACACTTTCCTGGATACGTAACTTCTTAACGCTACGACGCCAATACACAGTGTGCGGTAATCACCAATCTAACATGTCTGATGTAATTTCTGGTGTGCCACAGGGAACCGCGCTCGGGCTTCTTCTTTTTTTAATATACGTGAACGACTTACCTCGTTCAAAATACCATCTCGTCCAAAATACGCCTCGTTGCGGATTACTGTGTTGTTTACAGGCAAATCACTAATCCCGATGATCACATAATTCTCCAGCAAGACCTAAACTCCATCAGTGCTTGGTGCGACAATTGGCTTATGTCTCTTAATGGTTCAAAATGTAATGTAGTAACTTTCAGTCGCAAACAATCGCTATCGCGTCATTCATAACTTTTATATAACTCGCCCCCCTCATTCTCATCCTCTTACAAATACCTTGGTGCTCATCTCTCTCACAACCTATCCTGGTCTAACCACATTGACGTCATTACAAGTTCTGCATCCAAAACACTGGGATACTTGCGACGCAATCTTTTCTCTGCACCCCCCCCCCCCCTCCCCCCAATTTAAGCAAGTTAGCGTACGAGACATACGTTCGCCCTATACTCGAATTTGCTTCCGCTGTATGGAACCCCCACCAAAAATACCTTATCAATCAGGTCGAAAGCATCCAAAATCGTGCAGTTCGTTTTATAACATCAACCTACTCTCGCCAAGCAGGTGTCTTCTTTCTAAAAAGCTCTATCCTCTTAAAACCACTTGAAATACGTCGCACCGCTGCCCTTTTATGCACCATTCATTAATCACGCTATTTTAACCCTAACGTTATCGCCCCCCTGCTTGAGCCCCCTAACCGAAACTTCTCGTCGTTTGACTAACAGCCGAAGTTATAAGCGCATTTTTGGTCATGCATCTGCGTTCAATAATTCCTCACTACCACGCGCAATCATGCATTCGAATTCTCTTCCTGATCACATAACCGCACTTTCGGACCCTACAGCATTCTGAGTAGCTGTTTTAGATTTTTTAAGTACTAATTAGTTTTCGTTTACAGTGATGTTCTTGCCCAGATAATGAAGTGTTATATGTGCTTAAATCCTACAATTTGTATAATACATAATTTTGTTGTATTGGTTTTTCAGTTGTGATATTGCTATCCTGGTCGTACTGTTATTTTTTGTCTTCTTTGAAGTGTTGACTGTACTGTATTTTGACAAAATCCCCCCTTGCGTAATGTCGAGAAATGGACCTTCAAGGTGTTATGAATAAATAAATAAATAAATTTGAATGCTGAGATGCTCAATAAGATGAGTCTTTTCGGAGAGACAAGACTACAATTTGTGATTGACATGGTAAGCAGTTTCCCAAATAGTGAGACTTGGAACACAAAAGTACAGAAGGGACTTGGTTTTAACACCAATTTGCCCTTTTCATGAACAATGTAGCATGCTGTTATGAAGCTTTGAATAAAACATGGGTCTTTCGAAGGAACAGTAATGGCCTTCTAACAAAACTCACGGATGTTTAGGCAACTTGTATCGAAGTATCTTTTTTTCTAACTTGGCATCTTTCGAAGCAAATATAAATGAAGAAACGAACCTTAACCTTTGAAGGTACTCGTTTTTCTTTTTTATCAGAACGTCTGAAGCCATTAAAGTTTTATATAAAATATAAAGAAAAATAGCACTTACAACGAATGTGATGTGATACCCGGTGCCACAAATAAATACGTCTGAGCAATTGTGAAAAACATACCGCGTAGTTTCTCTTCCATTCGTGCGTACGTGAAAACAAGGATACCGATTGATTCCCGGCGGCATGAAAATATTGTACAGAGCACCCCCCCCCCCCTCTGCATATATACGTATATGCAGTGATTTTAATGTCCACAATTAATTCTGGGATAGTACATGTAACACTAAACGGAGATCGAAAATCAATGATATCGAAGTGAGCCTAAATGTAGACCTGAGGACCGATGGTACTTTAACTTTTTATGGTGTTAGAATCTGAGTAGTGTTTTAGACCTGAAATTTGTTTCGGCAGGCTTCGCAAAACTGTTTTGTGGTTAACTGAGCTAGAAGCAGAAGGGAATAAACACATACCAGTCCTAACATTGGTCCGTGGTTTTGAGAGCGATAAGAAACCTCGCATGGTGTAGGTGACCGACTGGAACAAGCATTTTAAATTTAAAAAAAAAACACCTAATTTTAGCTGTAAAGGGAACTGAAGAACTAGTACCATTTCCGAGGGGCGTTCATAAAGTTTATAATATTGGTACAAAAGATCGAAAAAGGGGCACAAAACAGGCACAACACGAGCCCATGCCCCTCTAGTTTGGGCTCGGCATAAACATCACGTATTATAGTACCGCGGAACGCCGCTATAGAAGCGTGCAGCAGTGTTTTGTTTTCTTATTTGAAGGGAAGCAATGGTAAGGATGGGGCAGTGTCGGAACACAACGCCCAATTTTATGACAATGTAGTTAAATGGCGTAGACGCTTCCAGCGTGGCCAAACAAGCCCGAAAATCTTTCAAGGACGATGACCAAGTGATTGCTGAAGTGGAGCGATAAGTGAACACTAAAAACAAAGAGTTCTGTAACAATTACCTAAGCCAGGTTGTCCATCGCTGGCAAAAGTGCGTGACTTTGGGTACCAAATATGTAGAGAAAGACTAAACTCCTGCCCGCGTTTCTTTGCCGAATCTCTACTTCTTCCTGACAATAATACGAACTTTATTTTCGCATTGCATGTCACAGGATTTGCGAAAGATTACCCTGCCTTTTAATAGCATAGGCATTGATATGGAGTATAAAAGGCTACGAGCTCTCAAAGGCAAGCGGAGAGCGAGCCAAACGTACGAAGAGGCGTGTTGACTTTCAAAATGCACGTGCAGCAAAAAAAAAAAAAAAGTGTGCAAGGAATAAGACGCTTTTAGCCTGCGTCGTTGCAGATAAATTTACTCATCGTTGGATGCAAAAGGGACGCTCACTCAGCTCTGGAGAGTGGTGCGTAGAATTTTAACTCCGGCTCGCCCACTTTTTCCTTTTGCAGTTTTTTCTTCACATCATGATATATCAGATATTGAAGCTGCGGATGCCTTTTGCCGACTTATGGTCTACGAATCATGTCGCTTACAATGTCAAGACGACACCCGAGTTGATACTATAAGGTCCATAAAAACTTCTTTGGACTTTATATTAACTCCTGAGGAATTAACTCTCGCATAACTAAAGAAATTACTCGCCTAGTTCAGATGCGCCAACGTATAGCGCACTCTCATGCATAAGCGGGCATTCAAAACTCAGGCTTCAAGAAGGCTATAACAAGTCATTAAAAATTGGCTGTTTCTGAGTGAGTGCAAGCAAGGCAAGGGAACCTCAATGTTAGAACCATGTCGCTCACCACTTCTTCTCAGATATTCCCCGCCTATTGTTTTCACAAGTTGTGGATGGAAAATTAGGCAACAGATAATTCTATATAAATAGCATTGTATCTTTCGAAAGCAGAGTTGTATCCACACGAAATGTCTGGTTTCTGAAGTCGACGATCGGCAAGAGATAGTGTGATTGATTTCGTTAGCATAGTTAGCATACACATCAAGCTATAGTGACATCAATGTCTGAACGCAGCACTAGTGGGACTGTGTTTAATTGAATAAGCGATTATTTTTATTTCCGTACTGTTCATATGGCGACTATTGAAGGAACTACAAATGAGCACACCCTTGAGCGAGAAGTCCCAGGGGGAGGCTAAGAAGCCCGACCATCTTCAATATGACTATTACTATTTCTAACCAAAATTTTTCAAAGTAATTTAAGATCTCTATATACGCAAACGATATTTGAATACATTTAAGTAATGCTAACGGTTTTGTTAGTGATGCGAAACTCCAAACAAATCTAGCTAAAAACAGTCACTTACTGTGAAGCCGTCGTATGTGTGTATCACCCGAGAAGCCAGTTACAGTGGCTTTCACTGAAATATCAGTCAGGCGTTCTCCTTTGATCATTGCTGGAAAATCTCATAGCATATGTACCTTTGACAAAATTTCTTGGGTTATGTATTGACAAAAACTTAGCTTGGACGCAACATATTCAACATTTAAGAGTTTGGCTCAGCCTGCAACGTTCTTTGTGGTTTAACTGGAAGAACGTGTGGTAAGTCATATTGTCACGAACGACCAGGCGAGGAAACATAAAATAACTGGGGAAACTGAACCGATTAATGGGGCAAACTTCTGTCCAAAAATGAAGAAGAAATAGAAGATAAAGGCAGAGCGTTTCGGGCATCGAAGTCGGCGTGACAGCAGAGTCGAACGCTGGGGCGAGACTGACACCGGCTCGCCACGCGGAGCACCTTTTGTACCGGCGTGGGTTTCTGGAACATTCGGCATAGAACGTTCGGCCTGTAGAACATTTGTAACTCGGTGAGACAAGAAATTTCTCGAACTTGCGAGAATGACAAGTAGAAAGAATAAATAAAAGACACGCCGCTCCCAGGAATCGAACCCTGGCTATTCGCGTTCGAGGCAACCACGATAACCGCTAGGCCACGGTCACGATGCCGACTTGGCAAGCTGCGCGCGCGGCAATATACCTCTATGCTCCAGCTACAAAATAGCTTATTTAATAGTCTACACGTATAGAGTATTATTGTTTTGCACACTATCTGAGTGACCCATTCAAAAAACGTATTTTATAGAAATTAACAAATTAATTAGAGCATGTCTCGGCGTGCATGGTGGGCCCTACCACTGAACGGAATACTCGCTGAAGCAAGAGATCTTTCTCAAAATACCATGCGCATCCAGGAAACACTCCGTATGCAATAGCGATACAAAGTTTAGCATAACTATCAACGTCCGCTTAACTTGATGCATGATCGACCATGCTCTGGGATTGTAAAAGCTGTGCAAGTGTTACATAGCGATACACCCCCATCATGCGGAATATTCTACGAAACATCATTATGCCCCCTTACCCCCCCCCCCCCCCCGCCCCCTGGAAGTTAACAATTCCGCAAATCAATCTTTATGCGCCAGGACTCGTAAGTTAGGAATTGTGCAGCATGCATTGGACCACATACATAGCACAAATATTAATCAGATCTATGTATACACGTATTGTTCATCGTGTGCTTTCAAATTGCAAAGGCATTTGTCATGCCACACTTCTTAAATTTGTTTTTGTTTAGTATGACGAACACTAGAAGCTTTAGAATTCGCGCATCAAGTATGTGACTAAATGACTTATACATTCTGGACTGTTTAAACCTTATGTAATTTTTGTGTAAAACCGCTAATAAAAATTCTTACATTATTTTTGTCTACAACCGAGATGATAGATGAAAACGGCACTCCAGCACATAACCACAGAAATGAATCCAACCAGATTAATCTCGGGCTTTCATGCCGCACTACAATTTTTGAGGCACTCTGCATTAATTTCGTCAAACCCATGTTTGCATTATAATGTTTTGTCTACCTACGCCACATCCGGGAAATGCGGAAATGGCGTAATATTTTAATAAATACCGGACCATTCACGAGTATCGAAAATCTATGCAACATATACAGCGGCAAAAAGAAGACTTTTGCTTGGGACAATGGAGGATGTTTCGTTTACACAACCTGAAGCGAGAGCGCGTATTAGACTTCTTGGGAAATAAACATTTCAAGAGTTTTGACGATCAACAGACTAGCACTTAAAAACACAGTATGCGATCTATCTTTAGGTGAATATGACGCTTTCAAATAGTCGGTCACGAAACTTTGAAACGCTTCTGCTTCGATTGAGCTTGAATGCCGCCTACATTAATCAACAGAAGCATATGTTTGGACATTAAGCCAGTTCCGACTGCCAACATTGTGGCATACCTGAGGACAACTGCCATATAATTCATGGCTGTCACATTGCTGATAATTCCTGACATATATTGAAATATGCTATTCAGAAACTAAAGAAAAAAGTATTTAGCTTGGACTAAATCTTGGCCACTTCGGACATTTCACGCCATCAAAAAAAAAAAAAAATGCACTAGACGCATAGCGAATATTTCTGAAAATAGTCAATCATTCGCTTGATTACTTTCCTTTTTTTTCTAATACTTAGTTTGTAATATAACTTTTAAATAGTCGTACGCGTACATGTATTTGTGTATTGTGTGTGTTATCCGCAACATAACTAAGTGCATGCTACTTTATTGAGCAACGTCTGTTTTGTGTTCCGTGGTCCACCGTCCTTGTACTAAAGACATTTTAAATTGATTTGTTTGTTTAATATGACGAACACTACAAACACCAAAAGCCGCGCGTCATGGGTGTGACGAAATAACTTATGAACTGTTGACCGTCCTCCATCAACTGTGCTCTCCCCTTGATCCTTTCGATGCAGAGTAGCCAGCCATAGACATTCCGTGGACACCCTCTTAGCAATTTCTCTTTCTATCAAAACAAAATGGAACAGGATAAATCAAGACCATTTCAGTGCTAAATGATTATAAAAATTGCATGACTGAAATCAGTAGAATGAAGAAAAAGGAAAAGGCGAGTACAGTAATCCAGGTCCTGGCTATTATGCTCTGCATACTCCAGCTACCCCATAACATCAAAACGGCTACATCAAGGTACTGTATTTCGCTCGCATTTTCAGCGCCAGAAAAGCTTAAGGGTATGTGCCCTAAGACGAACTCTTCGCACAACAAAAAACAACATCATAATGACTCCAATGGGAAGCACAATATTAAACATTTACTATGCCACATCCGCATATTTACAAGACAATATTCGCTCGCGAAAACGTTTCTGGTAGAATATGGCAAATGTGTAAATAACAGACTGAGAGCATGCATCATCTCTAAAGTCCTCATTGGCGGGACATCTCGCCTTACATGTCCGTGACTGGAACTGCACGCCGATCTTCAAAAACAAGGAAGCGCTCGGTTATTTCCGGAGATTTTACAAGAACTTTACGAGGCGCAGACCATCGAAATTTATGGGGACGCCTATGTCATGAGCCTTCTGTGTCGTTGTCGGACAAGTAGCGACTATACCTCCACCATCCTAGATGACGTGTCAGGACGTGACAGTTCAATACTTTAGGCTTATTTTCAGGGGAAAAGAAAACCAGCCGCTGAATGTCTTAGAAAAAAATGCATCTTTTATAACGATAGTAAAAAAAAAAAATTGAATCGTGTGTTTGTTCATACCACGACGGCCGACGAGTGTCCCAGATGTAGATGAGCAATTTAGCCAGAGCAGTACAACCGGTCGCTTGGAGTCTTTAACGTTCACCACGCAGTAGTGTTACACCAGCAGGCGATATGAAGGTAAACGCCGGACCGTTGACCGGTCCGTGCTATCAGCGCCATGACGCGGTTGCCGTGGCGGCTCGCTTTCCTATCGCGCGCTTCACCGATAGTAAGTGCCTGGATCGAGCGCTGTTCTCACCTCAGCTGCTACTCCCCGCAGAAAGCGGGAAGATTGGGGAAGGAGCCTTTCAGACGCTATCGGTAGATAATGTGATTTAGTAGTTTTTTGTTGTGAAATGTGCTAAACCGGAATGCTGCGGGACAAATAAAAAAGTAACTTATACTTTCCGCTTCTTGAAAGGAAGAACACGATTTTGTTTCATTTGTGTGATGTGTCAGCAACCACGTCGCACTTGCGACGATGTTATATTAGCCCCATTAGAAAGAGGGCATCATTATTAGTCTTTTTTTTATGCTTAACACTTTGCAGTGCGCGCCAAAATTATTTGTCAGAAGTTAGGGCTATGCTGGAACGTGCATGTGAGCCCACCCCCCCCCAATTAATTATATATCATTTGCGATATATGATTCTCGTTACTGCATAATGAGCGGCATCATGGCGCGATGATTATTTTATTGATATTAAAGCATGTGTGCTTATGGCACATGAGCACACGTCGATCGCAAACGCCATTAAATATAGGGCAGGTCGCAATTTCGACCATTCCTTTAATGGGATTCGGACTTCCTGTTAGGCAAAACATGAGGCAGGATCCACGTCCCCTTTTTTCTTCATTCTTGACAGTTCCGGTTTGACGTCCAACAACCTTTGTCGGATTTGAGCGGGGCCTTAGTATCTTAAGAAGTTTCCCTCTCCGTGAATTACAGATTGAATCCTGTGCGGCAGACTTCCATAGAGGTGGAGCACCAGGTCGTCGTTGTTGCGCAGGTCGTTCCACTCTCGTTGGACGGCTTCACAGAGTTCGTTTGGAGATGTTTTGTGAAGCTCTTGAGTGGCCAGTTTCGACTTTGTGATGCCCCAGACGTTTTGGACGATATTGACGTTAGCGCCATTGGGAAGCCATGGCAGCTCCCGTATGCTCCGTCTAGCAATAAGCATCTTGGTGAAAAGGGAGGTGTGGATGGGACTCAGGTCGTGTAGAAACCAAAAGTCCCCATTCCCAAAGGGCCCTTCTAGGACGTAGGGGATCAAGACGTGGTCAATTATGTCTGAGTAAACTTCCGACGTCAGGCGCCCGCCGATCCTGAAGGTGGGGCCAAGTCCTTGACAGGATATGGCACTCCAGACATTCAGCCACCTACGACCACTGGCGGTCACTTCCTAGATAAAGTGAGGGCCGTATCTGCAAGGCAGTGGCAGCGTTGTTGTCTCTTTTAGTCACCGCTGAACTTGGCTATCATTACTTCAGGTAAGGCTAATATTTGTTTGTAGTTTTCAGACTTTGGCGGCGGGCGGGAAGCTTATAGCCGACCACTGCTGATTTCTCAGAAAGTCTTGGTCAATAATGGCCTTGGACGTTGCAGGGGGAAAGATAAATCTATACATTCTATTAGCTTAAAGGTCTGACAAAGCTTACCGGAAGTTCTCAGGCCTCCGAACTCACCTCGGCTGGTCTAACTGGGTACAGAACATAGAGTTATCGCTGAAGATGACGTGGGTCCAGTCCTCCACAGTCCAATTCTGAAGAAAATGGGCGAAGTCAAGCCGCAGCTGCTTGTGCTAGAGCACTGCACGGGCCCGGGCCAGCCCGAAAGCCCGAGCCCGGCCCGGCCCGCGGGCCGGGGTCGGGCCGGGTAGCACGCATTTTCTCGGGCCCGGGCCGGGCTCGGGCTTAAACAACAAAGTTCTCGGGCCGCGCCGGCCCGGGCCGGCCCGGGCCGTGCGTGGGCAATCTTATGCCGTAAATCATAAATTGTTGTTGATAGCAAGAGGTTTGCTCATTAATATTTTAGGTTCATTGAATACAAAAAAAGCGAAGTGCAAATTCACTACAGCGTCGTTAAAAATAATAACTAAAAGACGTCTTGAAGCTAGAAAGCCTTCAAGCTTTTACCGTGTGAGCGAGGATTGTGTTATAAATTGTAAACAAAATAAAGTCCCACTCATATGCTTGTCAACCTGTCTGATTCATCTTTCTCAAAAATATCTAGTTCACAATTAGGAAGATTTAGAAAAGCGTACGCAAGCGCTTTGGGTACCGTAAAAATAGCGTTGCGATGTAAAACCTATGGCGATGCTAATTTTAGCTTGCCCAAAGTGCTTGAGTACTTTATTCTATGACTCCCTTATTGCACAGAGCGTGACACTATATTAGCGCGAACAAGCGATCGTCGTGTTTTTATGTTTATCTCATAGAATCAAAACGCTGTTTTCAAAACTATTAGTGTCTTTGGAAGTGCTCATCTGGACCACAGACCTAAGCGGTATACTTTGGTGCCTACTAACACCATTTCGAGGTAAAATTTGAAAAAAGAGCCAACGTCGTGTTGGCGGTATCAATGTCGCGCAGTGTACATAGTCCGTTCCGCGCTTGCACGTTTTGGGAACCATCTTAAAAAACGTTTTAAGGGGTTAAGTAGGAATATATTAAACTTAAGCTTGCCTGAAAGGGTTGTATATTTTAAGAACGCGTTGACATGTAAAGCTACTTCAGAACATATTCTTAAACAGAAAAGGTGCGCAGACCAGGCTTAGAACGATGGAGACTTTTTGCGAAGAGGTTGCGATGTGCAGGGACTTTTAAAAGTAGGTTGAAACGGGACGCGTTCAAACGCAAAGGGTGTTTCGGAAACTGGTTCAAATAAGAAGCGCGTTTAGGGAATGGGTCGAGACAGGACAAATTCAAACGAGAAGGGCGTTGAGGGAACTGGTCGAAACGGGACGGGTTCATATGGGAAGGGTGTTTAAAAAGTGGGTCGAAACAGGACGGGTTCAAATGGGAAGCTCGTTTCGGGATCGGGTCCAAACAGGACGGGTTCAAACGGGAATAGGTTGTTTCGGGCTACAGCCATTGGGCCGGGTCGGGCGGGGCCTAGAAATTAACAATTCTGTCGGGCTCGGGCCGGGCCCGGGCCGTGTCTCTTCCGGGCCGGGTCGGGCCGGGCCTAGAAATTAAAAATTCGGTCGGGCTCGGGCCGGGCCCGGGCCGTGTCCCTACCGGGCCGGGTCGGGCCGGGCCTAGAAATTCCGGCCCGTGCAGTGCTCTAGCTTGTGCTTTTCCGTCAGCAGCGGCGACTGGCAAGCTACGCGGCTGTGTAGGCCAACATCGTAGAGGCGTCTCCGAACAGTAGTGTCGCTGATCTCGAGTTCCAATGCGTCCCTGATATCCCTGGCAGCGCGGAAAGCGTCGCCCAAGGCTGCCTCGAAGATGTGACAATCCTCTGTTGCCTTAGTTGCGCGGGGACGGCGACGGTGGGGGGCATCGTCCAAGCGTCCATCGTCATCCCGAAATGCTGCAATAATCCTTTGGACGGTTGTGACGGGCCTTCCAAATCTGCGCGATATTTGTTGCCGTGAAAGTCCTTCCTGAGCAAGGACAACGGTCTGGGCGCGCTCATTCCTTGAAACTCGCGGCGCCATTTATGCTAAAGCGGTCGAAGACAAACAGTGAACTGGAAAATGAAGGTTTAAAAGGCGAACTTGTCCCAATAGAAAATAAGTAAAGAAAGAGCGTCGAGGCAGCAGAAAAGCAGGTGGCGATTCGGCGGTGTAACAGAGAGCGAGAGCGAGACTGACTTGACAAGGTCGCGAGCAGTTGCTTATCTACAGTGCGTCCGTTTCTCGAGAGTTCGGCAAAGAAAGTTCGAGCGTCGCGCGCTCGCGACGCGAGGATGACCTGGCACTTTCGAGAACAAAAAATTAGAGGGAAAGTTGCGCCTGGTGCGAGAATGTACACGAATCTTCTAGAAGCCCGTGACTGAGCGTTGCTTGATCGGCCCTTTTCACATTTGTTGCAGTTATTAGCGATCGCTCATGAATAAAGAAAGCGGTTGAACCACGTATAAGCCTTGCCAAACAACGTCCCCTCTTGTTCACGTGCAATGTGCAAATCATTTGCCGGCAATGACGTGGGCACGGCGACCATAAAAAGAGATGCCGAAATCGAAACAAACTTCCACGCTTTAAGCAGGGAGTAGCAGCATAGCTGAGAACAGCGCTCAATCCAGGCACTTACTCTCGGTGAAGCGCGCGATAAGAAAGCGAGCCGCCACGGCAGCCTTGTCATGGCGCTGAAAAGCACGGACCGGTCTACGGTCCGGCGTTCACCTTTATATCGCCTGCAGCTCTAGACGACCTTACGCCGGTACGATGCTCATCCAGATCGAAACGGACAGGGGTGGGGATTGAACCCAGGATCCCTGCAGGCTCTGCAGCCCGAGCTTTCGCTACTTTTTTGTACTCTATTCAGTATGTTGGAGCCAACTAGCCCACCTTAATACTTTAGACTCACTGCTCAAGCTGAACATGACATGAACAGAGCTCACCTTGCTTCTGAGTTGCAGTATGGACGGCTGGACGCACTGGGCAGTGTTGGGGCTCGGAGACTTCCAGTAGCCTCTTGCATTGCAGCACCATCTCATGACACCTGCGACGTACCGTTGGCTTGATGTCTTTATCTTGCTGACAAAAGCTCTGCATGCACTGCTACCATTTCCAATACACCGGAAAAGGGTGGGGGAGGGTGAGAGGGGGGGGAGGTTCAACGGAGACCATCAAAACTTCCTAGAATAGCGCTGATGATAAATAAGTTAACTCCTCTGGGCAACCAACTGCCGACCACGGCCGGGGTGAGTGATTGCAAAACAATATATTAGAGAGTTTTACTATTGCGTATAGGAGTAAACATAAACACGTACGTTTGCGGCATCTTTGCGTGCTCCAGCCTGCGCATGCCCGTTGTCGCCATACTAAAACTTAAGACGCAGTGCGAAAGAAGCAAAGCATACACAAACGCACAGTGCTTTCGTTTGCTCGTGTAGAAAATGTCCTACCTCACTATTATTTAGCTGTGGAATTAGCTAAGGCTTACTCGTTAAGGTTTCAATTAGCGAAACTAAACGTAAGGTTCCTTTTAGAACCTTGATGAGGATTACAAAAGAAGTAAGCAAAAAGGTGAATCATCTCAATATATGAAGGTATAAAACACATTGAGCATTCCATGGCGTCTCAAAAAACGCTAAATTAGGACGCGTTCTTATGGTGAATTCCGCTCAAAGATACTGAGCGCTTCAAAAGCGGTCCATTTGAAGCGCGCATATTCCGCTCGCAGATCTGGCTGGAGTTGGTCATCTTCCGCTCGTAGATCTCTAGCAGCAACCGCTTCGTGCAGCGCCTCTAACCCTGCAGAACTAACCCGCGGGATTTCAGAGATTTTGGTGGAGGTTGACAGAGCGCGCCATGTCGATTCCTTTGACTCGGGTGCTGCCCATGCGCGACGAGGTGCCGGACGGGCCGCGCCACCGAGTTGCCGGATCTGTTCAGATGCGTTGGTTGTTTACGCGGGATTGGGAGCGGCTCGAACGCTTCTACCTCGCGTCGATAAGGGATGCAAGCTCAGGACTGGAACATGGTAAATCGTAAGCGCTGACATCTATTATCGTAAAAGGAAGAACGAGAAAACAAAGAAACGACCGAAAACAGGAAGAAGGCATATGCGAGGTTATGCCTGTTCAGTTGGCCGCCATTGATTGTTCACCTTTTAACTGCATGCTGCTAGCGTTTTCTCGTGCAATAAATCAAGAACAGGTTCGGCAACGACCGTGCAAGTGATGGTTTGTTAACTCTTTGTGTTTATTAAAGCTGCACCAGCAATTTGAACTCCACCGATGGCAATCGCTGGGTGTGCCGTGCCGAAAGGTATGTGACGGTGGCGAACGCAGGCGTTTTCCTCGTTATTTGTGACACAGGCTCCGTCGTACGTACATTTTCGCCCGGCCTTTGTCGCGTGTTATTTGTGCAGCTAAGAAGTGACAGTTGTCACTGGTCGTCAGAAAGATCAGTCGGCTGAGGCGTTGGTCGACTTGTCAAGTTCGAGCAGCGGCCATTTTGACCGGACGACCGGGTCGCTGGGTCGCCCAAAAAACGCGAGTCCATCTTCCGCTCGTCGATTCGGAGCGGCACCCACGGAGCGAAATTTTGCCTCCCTCGCAGATTCTGGAAGGCGCTCCGCATCTACCAGTGGAATTCACCATAAGGAACGGTCTCCTATCGGAGCACATTTTTCCGCCAGCGGCCCTGTCGCCATGTGCCCGAGGCGAGCCGCAATACCGCTCGCCTTTCTCGTAGCACGAACGGAAGTTTATCGAAGGTGTTTCGCTCGCTTTGACTGCCTCGGCCACATATTGGGAGGGGGGGTCAGAGAACAGACGACATGGCATGCTCCAATAGGTAATGGAAACCAAACCATTCCCTAACTGACCGTTTTTTTTTTTCACACCGTAAAATGTTGTACGTACTTTACACATTTCTAAAATAGTTGATTTAACAGTCTCTTTATGTTTCAGCCAGATTCTATTTAGAACCATATATGTTTGTTTGCCCTTATTAAGATTGCATTTAGTAAGTTTTCGTTATATAGTTATACACACGAACTCATCTCTGTTACGTCAAGGCGCGGTGGTGGCGCTTCGGGCGCACTTCCGGTTTGGGGCTGTGGGCGGAAATCTCCATGTGAGACGTGTATTCCTGCGTTTTTTTTTAAGGAACCTGACAAAAACCTGCCTTCTCGTCAAAACACCGCGACTGGGGATGTACCAAAAAAGTCGAGAAAGGTTTGAAGATCAGTTTTCATGTGCTCGGTTCGTCCGACAATGTGGATATGTGCCATGAAAATTTAAAACCAGACGCCGTCGGACCACGATGGCTAGGGCAGGAAGCACTTTGGGTTGAATTCACGGATACTTGTGGTCATCAGATTTATTTGTTTTGTTCCAACATGAACGCCGGAAAATCGTCAAGTTGTACAGACCACCTGCGGACTACGTTCAGTGCGTCTTCAAGTTCGAACGGCCGCCTGATCGTTCGAATTGTCGTGTGCTCTTTCAGACGTTTCTGCTTGTCGTCTGCTCTTTTAGACGACACCGGCCCGTAACCAAATGTTGGCCCCGTACTTGCGATAAGAAGTAAGTGCAGGCCTCAAAAGACTTAAGTTTGAAGGTAGATAAGCAGGCTCGACGTAAACAGTCGATAGAAGGAGATGTTGGTCATTGTTACCAGTGGCCATCACGGACTTGTTATGCCTGATTCACTTGGTCCGATTCTGCTTGCAATTTTTATTATCGACGCCGACCATCTCAGCTACGGTTCATGGTTTTGCAGCCCAAGCGACGTCGCGACTGAAAATTGCGAGCGTAATCTCATCATGCAAATCAGGCTTTAGCGTACAGTCTCCGGCGATATGAAAGACCCACTGGGAACGCGTGGCCGAGGCGGTGGCTGGCGGGGGCTCTGCGAGCGCTCCGGGCAATTCCATTCTGCTTCGAGGGAAGGACGCTCACTCGGGGCTCGGCACAAACTGATAAGCGCGTTTCGCTTTAGCTGAGCCCGAGTGAGCGTCCTTTCCTCGAAGCAGAATGGAATTGCCCGGAGCGCTCGCAGCGCCCCCGCCAGCCACCGCCTCGGCCACGCGCTCCCAGTGGGTCTTTCATATTGCCGGAGACTGTACATTCTGCGGCGTCCATGCGGAATGAATCGCCGCGTGTCACTTTATTCACGCGACGTTTTGAGGTGTAACTAGTCTCAGTAATTTTGCTGGGGCCACTGAAGTAGTCAGTCATTGCCAGGAAGGCGTAGAATCAACAATTCGAAGGCGAAAAAGGGCAGGGGGACTCACATCGACGCCGACAACATCACATGCGAATGGTTTGTTTATGGGCGACGGCGAGCTTCGTGCCCACACCCCCATCGCTCATGCGCGGCGCCGGTGGCGTCCGCTGGGGGCGCTCCGGTTTGTTTCAAAACATGAGTTGGTGTATATGCTGTCAAACGACAACCGTGCTGGCATTTTTGTTCCCGTATACCTTTTTTTTTGGCTTTTAACCACTTTATTTTAAGGTATTTGTGTAAGTCTTGGCTTCAACAACCAAAATAGTTGAGTGCTTTAAGGGTTGTCCAATCCAACCCGGAATCCGGTCATACGGAAACGTCCGGAATCCAGAACTGAAGACACCGGTGGTGTCATCTGTGACTCTTTCCGCGTTTCGGGAGTGTAGAGTTGGTCCCATTTTTGCGCGCCGTCGAGATGATGTTTTGATTTAAAAATTTGTTTATGTGTTACGGTACGTGTTGAACCTATATTATTTCCACCAACAGCGAGGTTGTGGCTTTCCCACGGCGGGTGATTGCCCGCAAGTCTTCCCCCTAATCCAAGGGCCGTTGCATGCAAACACACAGACCTACACAGCCAGCATAACTTCTAAGTGCACTCGTCAAGGGACAAACCGTTTCGTAAACTGGACGAAGTACCGCGAGGACTCGAGTCTCGGGCGCAGGCCACAAAGGCGGAGGACTCGGATCATGTTCCAGTGGTTGTGGAGGCTCGCTGCGAGGGTCCCGAGCGCGACAGAGGTTTACACGCGGACGACAATTTTTACGATAAGTTGATTAATGAACTGAGAATTGTTCATCAACTTTTTAATTGATGGTTTTGCAAAAAAAGTGGAAACGCAGTATTCTAGGCAATTATTATTCGAGGCCAGAAGAATTTGAGAAGAAAATATTGCGAGAAGGTTTTGGTCTTTGAGATATCACTGGATCAATTTTCGCTATTTTTCGTGAGATTTAAAGCTAGCGCGCCAAAAAGAGCGCATCATGCGTAATTAAACCTAGGGTGCCTAAATACCAGCATCAAGTTCAGGGTGGGGGCAGCAGCCGTTTTGGGTGAGAGTTTCAGCTGCTCTTGTCGGCGGTATCTTCAGTGAATGTAGTCCAAATTACGCTAAAACAACTATTCCGCCAACAAATTATATCCACACACTCTAAAAGAATGAGTACCCGATGTGGCCCTTCCATGTCAGATTGGCCCAATTACGAGGGTCAACGGGTGTCTCTACCTTGGAAGTGGCGCTATCATTAAGGCGCCCTAGCTTTAAGCTGAGTACGTTGAAGCGCACCCTCCAAGGACACGCGCCGAGATAGGGACTAAATGAGGGAAACGACGACATAACTCTTCCAACGTTTCACTGTGGACAACGGTCTTTCGAGCCCAATGTTTAAATCGGGCGAAAGAAGCGCGAAATGCCATAGACTAATTAATCATAAACCATTAAATTTTCTAAAATTCATTAAATTGGTCTGGCCTTTGATAGTATTTACCATCAATACTGTAAATCTAGCATGACACCTACAACCAAAAAGTATGTTAATTGATAAAATTTAGTTAATCAGTCACCTTACCATGACGATTATCCGCTCATCTAATGTCAACCGAGCCTGATAAATACTTGGTGACGACAAATCTTGTCTATTTCTCAACCCCAGAAAAGAAAACAAAATTCCAATTAAAAGCAAACACGCTATATCTTCATATTAGGTGTAAGTAAGCAATTCTGATGAAAAAAAATATACACATTGCTATTTTGTTATCCGGCAATGTTCGCTGTCTTGCACTTTCACGTGCACATATTTCGGGTATACTCTATCCTCGCAACGCGACTTCGCCAGGGTCCCCGGAACCGGGGGGGCAACGGGGGCTTGAGCACCCGCAGACATTTTCCAGGGGTGCTGGACAGTATGCTGAGCCCCTGTGCGTTTGGCTCAAGGCCTACTGAGCAATGCCTGCACCCCTGCCCCTCTGTGTTCCCGTTGTTGCTTAGCTCCACGTGGCTGTTTTTTTGTTTTGTTTTTTTCGATGGCTGGTTATTCACGAAATCACGGCTAAACCTTCGCCCACGAAATCACGGCTAAACCTTCGCCCACGAAATTCCAGCAAAAATTACGAAGTAAAACAAAGTGCCAGCAAACCGCAAACAACGCGGTACCTAAAAACAAAATGGAGAAAAGAAAAAAAAAGCCGGCGCCTTCGGTTTTTATAGCAGTCAGGGAGACCTCTTCTTTTCCCGTCGTCGGTCATTTTCCTGGGGTCTTCCCATACGTCTCTCGCGGTTTGGCCATGCGGGGGAACGCGCAGCGCAGTTTATGTCAACCCAACCAGCCGGCTTCGTTTTGCTTATATTTTGAGCATTGACGTCTCCCAAAAAACTCAAAAACTTCTTGTAGGTTTTTTCTTTGTCGTTGTTTTGGGGCTGCGCGTTTTTTGTAGTTGTTTTTTTGGCGGTCTGAGTAACCACGAGGGTCGTGCAATTGCTTCCGTGGGGATTGCTGAAGCGCTAGGCGGGGAGATGGTCTCCGCGAGACGAAAGCCCTTCTTTAAACGAGGCGCGGCCTACGGATGTAGCAAGCTGAGGGAATAAAGTATCCGAATTCCCAAGGAAAGAGGAGGCCTTAGCAGGCGACACAGTTTGTCAAGGGAGAGATCGCACGGCGGTCGGTGTTAAAGCACCGCTAACACGGTGGTCGTCAAAGACATAAAAAAATCGTGCCATTCTCGCTTGTATTTCTGTGTGTGGTTTTCGAAACACCATTCGGTTCTTGGCGAGCCAGCCTGCCATGTTCAGGTGGGCACCCCATTCACCCGGACGGTTCTCCAGTCTTGGGCAGTAACTAGTTTCTAGTAACCCGTTGCCGGAAACTAGTTACTTTTTTATTAACTTGCAACTGTAACTCGTTACTCCTTAGTGAAAATAACTTGTAACTGCAACAGAGTAATTATTTTTCGAATGTAACTGTAAATAGTATTGTCGTTACACTGACTTCTCAGATTTACATGCAAAAATATTGCAAACACGACCGCCAATTCTTTGGATCCGTATAATGATGTGTCCATTGACGAATACGCCAACACGTTTGCCCAAAGGCCAACAATGTCCCAGATAACGTTGCTACCTCAATTGTAAGTATCACCACTCGGAGTCCCCGCTGCCTCTAATGGCAGGATCAGGGAAGGGGAAGGGTTATGACAATAAAGCAGAGCTCCTCGAGCAAAGCCTCCCCCAGCGAGAGTCCCCCATGACTGTTGGCTTAATTTGGCCGTCTCAATCAATCAATCAATCAATCAATCAATCAATTTTATTTACATCATCGTCAGATAGTGATGTGGGCTGCAGAGGGAAAGGTCAAAACAGTCATGCAGGCTGCGGAATTGGATGCACCCGGGGTGGTCGGAGGTATGTTTGCTCCCCGAAGGGGCAGACGCGTCAAAGTATAAAGGTCTCGAAAGGTGTGCCTGTAGAAAACTCATCCGAGAAGGGCCAGGGAGAGCCTGGTATACGGCCTCGCCCCGCATGCAAGACGCGCCCCGACATGGCGACGCCCCACGGCCTGCCTCCGCTAGGCCTAGTCAGGCATGCGGGGATCCGCGTGGTTTCCACAAAGGTCACGCGAGGGCCGCTGCGCACGGGAACGCGACAGAACAGCACACGACAAAACGGCACGCGACAAAACAGCACGGTCAAAACAGCACGCGTCAAAGCAGCACAGCGTCAAAACAGCACAGAGACAAAACAGCAGGTGTCAAAATAGCACGCGACAAAACTGCACGGCGTCAAAACGGCACAGCGACAGAAGAGCACGTGCCAAAACAGCACGGCGTCAAAACAGCACGCATGTAAAAAGGCTGTAATAGGTAGCGTTTTATGAAAACAAAATAGAACATAAAGAAAAAGGGTTGGACATTGCATGACATTATTTAACAGCGAGTGGAGAACCAATCCCGAGTGCTGCTGGTGTTGTGTGATTGCTAAAAAGAAATAAAGTTAGCAGTAGTTACTACAACTTAACTACGCTAATCTCTGAAGAGATTGGGCAGTTAGAGGGTATACCTTCGCGCCGATGTTGGCTGCGTTGTGTGGTCTTTTTTGAAGTATCAGGGAAAGAGGAAAAGTTATTGGGAAAAAGGTATTCATAGGTTAAAGTTATGAACTGCCTGGTTTGTGGCGGTCCGGTGAGGTTCCGCAATACTCGCCGTTTGGTAATTATCACCTAAGCGTAAAACGTCCCCCCCCCCCCCCTCCAAAAAAAAAAAAGAAAGCGGGAGATGCGCCGATTACAGATGCATTGATAGAACCGGTAAGATAAGATGACTTTAATGGGGAGCGTATTCAAGGTGTATCATGGGCACCGATTCTGCGGGGTTCATTCGCCGTGAATAAAATCTCATGGAAACACGCGGCTGGAGCTTGCAGGCGAGAAGTTGTACGTTTTGAGTTAAGTTCACAGATTATTGCCGACGAAGGGCCTTGATCGAGTGGAAACCGGTGAAGCAGTAACATGCAGCAGCCTCAATGCAGTAGCCTTACACTGCAGCATGGGTTAAACACACCGTGGCCGCACACACTTTCGTTTTTTTTTTCTTTTAACAACTAACGACAGTACATTGCCGTGTGATTGAATTATTTATTGTCGACGATATCACCAGCAAACCTGCGCGTCAAAATGAGCAAAACTGTTCGAAAATATTGCGGTGGCTTAGCTCGGCTATGCCAGGATATGCGCAGCATGAGCTTATGCTTACAAAATAAGAGGCGCTATCAAGCGGCTCCGGTGCAGCCTCATACTTGTCTACTGCGCAACGGAGGCGCACAGCTGGGCACGCGGCGGCACCAGTGCGTCTGCCGCGGCTATGACGTCACTCCTCTGGAATGCGCAGACCGGCGAGGTGGGCGCGGCGTTGGCGGAGCGCGCGGCGTCGTGAGCTCCGGCGTCCCAGCTGTGCGCCGTGTGACGTCACTGCCTCTCGCGCATGCGCAGCACGGAGCACGGCTCATTAGGCAAGCCACGCGAAACTGCTCAACCTCGGCCAGTGTAGCTCACGCTACAAAATAGCCAGAATACGCACCAGCGGTGGCTTCGGTAGTGCCCAGGGAACCGTCATGCGCCCATCGAGTATACTCTCCAGTCCGAACTTGCTTCCAAAAGGACAGATTAAAAAAATTGGCCGTCGACGAGTTGGCTTTCGACGAATTGGCCTATAATCTCAGTTCCTTTACAGTGCCTTATTTGAGACGTGCATTTTTTAACTTCAAATGCTATATTTATGGTTCAGCGTTTTCGGGGTAGCCCGAATCTAACCGGTAAAAGTACGCCGAATTCCTTTTTTCAAATTCGGTCTTAACTGAAAAAGTTCAGTATTTTCGAGGGCGTTTGGAGTGGCGTGTGTTTGTGTGTGGGGGGGGGGGATGTGACTCTAATTAGGGTTTCGTGGTTTCGTATAAATTCAAAAAACACCCGCCGGTAAAAGTTTCGTCTGTTCGGATTTATCTGATAAACTCTGAATTTCGATGTGCCAATCCCCCCCCCCCCCCCCCCCCACATACACACGCACACACAATTATATTTTACAATTAATGGTTTAATCAGCGCGTAGAGTAAATGGTCCGAGGAAAATGCCACCACGTATATCTTTCCAATTTCGGCCATGGCAGCAGGTCACTGTACTGTCGGGTCAAGACAAAAGTCACTGTTTATGTTTCCGGTTTGGGTCATACAATTTGTGCCTGAGAGGAAGGAGAGGTTGTGTTTTTGTAACCGTGAAAGCTATGGACCATAAAAATTACATAAAGTGGGGAAGAGGACAGTTGAAACTTCTCTGTTCCATCCTTTTCCACTCTACCTCTTGCGGCCGCGCGGTAGGTTGATGGAATAGCATGGAATGAATACAGGCTTCGCAGCGACTATCTCCAGTAGATTATTGATTTTAAGGTATCGACATTTATCGAAATAACACTTGTGTGCCACTCTTGTTCTAGGACAAGTTGCTATTGCCAGTAGTAATGGCACCAACGCCAAATCCAACTGAAGAAAATATTAATTGTTACAATCGCGTTTTTTTTTTTCTTTTTTGTCCAGCATACGTTTACATTTGGATATTATTTGTTTATTTTTAATAAAAAACACTGCGAAATTGAGCTCCGAATTTCGGAAAATTCGGAGTCAAGCAAAAATAAACTCCGATAAACTCTGAATTGTCGGCGAAAAATAAACTCAGAAAGACACCCTCTGAACTTGACGAAAAGTAAACTCCGAAAACACGGGACCCTACTCATTACTGACCATATGAGTACTTCCTTTCGCAGTTTTCAGCTTGTCTGCGAGATCGGTTCAACTTTCAACAAAAGCTCCTGGGGCGCAGGGGTCTTCAAAGACGAAATCTAGGTTTTTCACCTAAAAGGAATTTGTACCGATTTCTTTGTTAAAAGAAGAGAGTTTAATCGTGAAATCAAACAACGGAAATGAAGAGCGTCCGTAAATGCCGCGCATTGTTTAACACCCCTAGCTTCCGTCTACTAGAGGAGGGCATAAATACGAGTATTTTATTGTCGTTTCTGTCGTCGGCGCGAATTTGTCACCTCTCGCAATCGTGAAAATGGGGGAAAACGCACCGAGTACAATGCTTGCTAATTTCTCCCTTTTGATATTTGCCTCTCAGACCGAAGTGGTACTGAAGCTCATGCTCGTCTGTCTACAAATACGAGCACACGACGATAATGTCAGACCACGATAAGGCTCCAGTGCGTCATACAGAAGAGGTCGTGTCGGCTTCCAAAAATGGCAACAAATAAGAAGACCAGTACCTGGTACTCCATAGACATTTTACACAAACGCTTTTAATTATTGCATTTCGGTTAGTATACAGGTTTTCGTCAATAAACCTAATATAACTAAGACGTTTATGAGTCTACAAGTATTCACCGTAATAAACCGAAAACATTTGTTTGGAATAAAAACCGAGAAAAGTGCGCGGAATTTCAAATAATACAAACCGAAGACGCCGAACCCTAGCTATATTGTCAATGTCATGTTTTGACGCTGCGCTGGTTTGTTGCTGTGCTGTTTTGACGCTGTGCTGTTTTGTCGCGTGCTATTTTGACGCGAGCTGTTTTGACGCCGTGCTGTTTTGGCACGTGCTGTTCTGTCGCTGTGCCGTTTTGACGCTGTGCTGTTTTGTCGCGTGCTATTTTGACGCGTGCTGCTTTGTCGCCGTGCTGTTTTGGCGCTGTGCTGTTTTGACGCGTGCTGTTTTGACCGTGCTGTTTTGTCACGTGCTGTTATGTCGTGTGCTGTTCTGTCATGGTGCTGCTGCGCACAGACGTAAAAATCGAAAGCCGGCCTACATGCGCATACCTCCCTGCATTTAATGTATTTGGCGCACACGCATTCGTCGAGCTCGAAACGTTAACGCAAACGCGCAGTGTCTGTGTTTGCTCTTATACGCAATACTAAAACTCTACTACATGGGCAGCCCGACGTCGGCGCGTTCACCAACTCACTGCCAAGATAGCGATGGCGTTACTGAAAGAGTAAGAGCACCTGATGGATGTCGGTAACGCCTCGCTTGTAATGCCCGTCTAGGAACCTTGACAGCTAGTGACGGTGTGTGTCTCGCGTCTGGCCACCACGAGAAATCAGGGGAAGGAGGAACTCCCCCCTTCCCGAGAATGCCTTTTGTGTGTCGCAGACGTCGCTATTGTCTCCCCACAAGACAATAGAACAATGGCCCGTCACTCGAAATTCGCACAAAGCAGCTTTAGGCTTAGTTGTGATGGCCCGATTGGGGGGATCGGTGGCCGAGTGTGCTAGCACACACCAGCTCGGAGCACGGGGAGCGAAAGCTCGCCCTGCAGAGCCCAGGGATCCTGGGTTCAATCCCCACCCCTGCCCGCTTCGATCTGGATGAGCATTGTACCGGCGTGCGGTCGTGTACAACTACTGCTTGGTGCACGTTAAAGACCCCAGGCTAAAGGTTGTACTGCACTGGCGAAATTGCTCATCTACAGCCGAGAGACTCGTCGCCCCTTGAGGCAGACCAAGTTCTAGGCTGTATAAACACACAAACAACCCATTTTTTTTTTTTCCTGGTGGCCCGGTCAGTGGCGTGCTCCGGCCACTTCGGTGCCTGGAACGGCTAGGACATTCTCTCGACGTCAACCTCGCAGCAGCTTTGCTCGTCCCGAAACAATCTACGCCACGATTGCAGCGAATGTCACGTGCTCTCCTCAGCCTGCTCTCCGAGCGCTTGCCAGAGTGGGCCGTTTATAACGAAAAATACAGTCATCAGGCTCAAACTTCCTACGTACGATTGACATTTACGGCTATTATAGATCATATGCAGCCTATTTCTAGGCACGACAGTTATATTTCAAATTTCGTTGAGGTATGCCTCTAACGAAACTGAGAAGGTAACTAATTTAAATCAAAGGTAATGTCTAATGCGGAACATGATTTGATCGAAAATAGCACGTAGCAGTTACGAAGGTATTTTACTCGTAGGTCATTTCGGGTTCTACCGAGTACTTTTTACTAATAATACGAACGTAATACCAGCGACGCCATAGCTTTCAACGCGTTACTTCCAACTCTGGCTAGGGTGTACTAGCCCGGCCCGGACCAAGCGATTATTTTTTGAAACTGAAGACCAGACGTCTGGATCATCAGTGTAGAGTTCCATTTAGGCGGATGTTTCGGTTTATTTTGCTTGGAAGCATTCTGTTTTTTAAAAGGTCTTCATGTTCTGAGAAAGTGAATGAGCACGTACCGAAGCTGCCTCTGGGGCAGTCCATCTCGGCGCACGTGTCTGGTGGCGAAGCAGACCACTTGGTTCCGCGGTACACGGTCTCCAAGCACATGGCTCTTTCGGGCAGGGCCGCGGTTCTGGGCTGTCTTTCACCTGGGTGAGGAACAGTGGAGAAAATCGTTCGCTCAACTTTCGATCTTAGAACTACATAAACAATTGTACCATGTTCGGCACTTTATATTTCTTTTAATTTCATTAAGGACCTTCTGTAGATTCCCTAAATCATTATAACAATTTTCCCCATGGTCCACATAGAGCTCTTGTGTAACAACCTTCGCCGTAGATATTATTCGCGTGTCAATATAAAATTGTTTATTATATAAGTTGTTCTAACTAAGTAGCGATCTCGCTGTTTGTGAATAATTCTCAAGGCTTCAGGGGGGAGTTCGAGTGCAGGGAAAGAAAAACAAATATATAAATGAATGAATGGACGAAAGAAAACAATGATTAATAGAAGGTAGGCAAGAGTAAAACTGTGCTGTGTCAAAACACCAAATAGGCATAAAAGAAAAATATTCGAAAGGAGTGTTAGCACCCTTCGTAGGAACGATGATGCTGGACCCACAATTGTATTGTGGAAAGGTTGTGATAACACAGAAAATACTTTGTAGCGCTTCGCACTGGTGGTGCACAGAGGAACGCGGTACAAATTTTGTGCTTCAAATGCGCGCGTCTTAGACAGAGAACCCCGCCAAATTTATGCGCAGTGCAAGTTCGTCTGCTTCTAGCTCGGCGGTTGCGATGATGTCAAAACGCCGCCCTCATCTTGGCTGATTCAACAAATAAGTGGGTAGACCTCAAGGCATCTACTCTAGCCATTGGGGTCTACCCACTATCCTTTCAACCAAAGCCAATCAGAGCCCGGCGTCGTTCTGACGTCACCCTAACGCTTACGCAAGAAGCAGACGACTTGCTCTCCGCATAATGCTCTACCGAGAGTGGAACGTGAAGGCAGCACTCCTTGCGGCCGCACACTCCAGCTTTGACCCTCCCATTTGGGGCCTCGGCTCTTTCCTACGTAGCTTGCTGTCTTCTCCCTCGCCCACTGCACGCACTCCCATCATATGCGAGCAGTTTAGACGCGAGTGCAGCGTCAAAGTTCGGCTCATGTCTCGTGTTCAGTCAATCACTCACGCCCGATCAATTTTTTTCTTTCACTCCTTGTCATTGCAGGAAGTGCTTTACAGAAAACCGCAAAGAGCCAGCCAGATTCTTCGCTTCGTATTAAATGGTGAGAATGGGGACGCATGTGGGCTTCCAAATTAACCGAATTACTCGGGAAGAAAATGAAACGAATTGGACACCGCAAACGACGTGTAACTAAATCGGATGAAAAATACCAGATTTGAACCCGCCAGGAAAAATAAATTAGTGGATTCAAGTAGAATACAGAAATATTTTAAACTTTTGAGGAATATTTTACAGACCCGAAGTAATAGAACAGCGCAAAAACGCGCACGAGCACACGTAGAAGACAACAGAAAAGCCGCGGCTTTAAGGCTGCGGTCCCACGGCAGCCATCTTGAACAAGGCTTTAGTTCAACCAATAGATGGCGACACGTACCCGTGGGGTGGCCGAAACATTGGTTCACAGTGGGATGGCTCGAGCACCATCACGTTCCCCTCGTGGCCTTGCTCGCGCCGCTGCCAGCTGTGCTCAGCTAGCTCAAGTAGCGTGGCCCAGCAAACGGATGTATGCGGAGATGCGGTTCGGCGGTTGTAACGGGCTTTCAGAACAAATCTTACCAAGAAGGAATCAAATGTTGATTGACGTGTTACTATTCTATCAATGAAAATTTCTTCTGCAGGAATGCACGCTCAGTAGACTCAATCTTCCAAGACACGAGTGGAAGCGGACGTCAAGTCGCGATTTACGGTGCTTACCTCAGCATTTTAATGCCGACTAAAATAACGTCACGAAATGTTGTGTTTCACGGGGTCCGGCAGATGTTGTAAAGGTTGTTACATTATAGGTTCCCAGAAAACAAACACCGTTGCAATATTTTCGGAAGTACCGACACACATAATGTTGTAAGTACAGCTTAGGAGGAATATGATGAAAACCATCAGAAGAAATAGGAAGACGTTTATTTGCAATGATGACGCTATGAATGAACGGCGTTTAGCGACGGCAAGTTATGAGCGTTCGAGAATTTATAAGTTCACGTGATTGCTAACTATGGACATGCGTTTTTGTCGGGAGATGGTGTTGCGGTGATGACCTGATATCGGACGACTCGTGGCAGACGAACATGCAAGTTTCTTCTCAGCGAATGGTAAGTGTCCAGTGTCAAGCACAACACGTGGCTACCGACGTTGTCGACGTTTCGAACACTTACCGCTTTCGACAAAAGTCCTGGCACCTGGGCTAACTTTCTGGAAAGACTCGAAGTCTTCCTTGAGTCCAACGCCATCATGAACAGTAACTGAAAACGATCCACTATTCAATCGGTGGGCGGCGAAGCGTATCCGCATCTGCGGAGTCATGGACGATGCGTACTCTATGTGGTTGGAAGTTTACACGATGCCTGCCACGACGTCCAAACACGTCATTGACGTTCTACGGTCTATTTTACCTACTTTTGCCCTACCGAAAATACTTTTCTTTGATAACGCGCCAAATCTTGCTTCAAACAAAATAAACAAGTTTTTGAAGAAAAAAAAAACCGGCATCAGGCATCACATTAGTTCACCATACCATCCTGCAACTAACGGGCATGCAGAACAGATGGTGTGCGAAATAAAAAAAAAAGTAAAAGCCGTTTACAACTCCCTGTAACACCGAATTAGAGGGCAGCTCTTGAGGAGGAGGAGGGAAGGGTACTGGGGGGGGGGTGAAGTGACCTGGGGGGTCACGTAACCTTGGGGGGTCACATGACGATGACGATGATGTCATTATTGACGTCACTGTTGACGTCATCAGTGACGATGACGATGCGGACTCCGATGACGTCACTGATGACCTCACCGGCATCCGCATCGTCATCGTCATCATCACTGATAACGTCACCAGTGACGTCAATAATGACGTCACCGGCATCCGCATCGTCATCGTCATCATCACGGATGTCATCAGTGATGATGACGATACGGATGCCGGTGACCTCATCGGGAGGTCACGTGACCCTGGGGGTGGTCACGCGACCTCGGGGAGTGTTACGTGACCTTGGGGTGACCTTGGGGGTCACGTGACCTTGGGATGACCTTGGGGGTCGCGTGACCTCGGGGTGACCTTGGGGGGTCGTGTGACCTTGGGGTGACCTTGGTTACGCCGACGCCGACGCCGCTCAAGCCGGGAACGGGCCCCTAAGAGCTGCGCTCTAAAAAAAAGCCCTTTTGAAGCTTACGGAAGAAGCAGTTTAGCGAAGAATCGCCAGGTTGTTGTTCCAGCAGCAAGCGACGGTCTCATCTTACACGGTAAAAACATCCGCCGAAGCAATATTCAGCGGACGAAGAGCCACACCCCTCGATGTCATGATACCATGGCTTACGAACGAAGATCGAGAGATTCCCAGATCGGGAGTAATCGCAGTTTATTCGGTCGGACAACTCGTCTACGTAAGGAATTTCATCGGAAGTCGGGCCTTCCATGTAGAACTTGAGTAGAAAAGGCTCTATGTTGGTTGACCAGAAGGTGTCATCTCTCTGAATACGTTAGATATCAATGCCCTTGAGTGTAAATATAACTAAATCACAAAACTCTCTTTGTGTATTGTGTAACTGCCCTTGTATTTCATAGTAGAAGCTATGGTGGTGATTTGTACCTTTCGCGCCAGGCTCCATTTTCTTATTTTTCGCCTCATACTCCTTTGCGGTTTAAGTATGCTTCAAGAATCTTTTGGAACGGGGACACTTTACGTCAACGAGGCCATTTGTTCCAAGTAGTCAATCAGGGAATTCTGCTAGAAATTCAATCCTCCTTTTAAGGAATAAGCTGCACTTCTGCACAGTGCAGTTGTAAAGCAGCATCCTCATTGATTCTACCATATTCTGTTGCGGGTGAAAAAAGTCTTTGGGTACACGATACTTGAAACAAGTCTGGCACTGTACGTTGTGGTTCGACACCCACTAATGTCGTCGTCCTTATAGAGCCTCATCTTTTAATCATCACATCGTCACCTCATATTGCTCTTCATCAACAGTAAGTACAATAGGCTATCGCCATATTACAGTCCAAGAATTGAAAAATTGAGTTGTTCAGTCCTTCAACAAGTTTATTATTTATATAATGTTATTACGTTACATTACCTCGAGACGATCGACGTCCATCGTCGATCTTCAAATACTTATACCTGTATATAAATTAGACGCACAAGGGGGGGGGGGGGGGGGGGGGTCGGTGGCCGAGTGCATGGTGTAGCGCACACCAGCTCGGAGCACTTGGAGCGAAAGCTCACGCTGCAGAAGCCACCCCGCCCCTGCCCGTTTCGATCTGGAAGAGCAGCGTACCGGCGTGCGGTCGTGTGCATCAGTACTGCGTGGTTACGCAGTACAGATGCACACTGGCTAAACTGCTCATCTACAGCTGAGAGTCAGACGCCCACTAAGGCGGACTAACTTCCGGCTGTATAAGCATACACACAACAATTTGCAATTAGACGCATAATAACAAAGAGCACAGCGTGCCGCCTCTTTCCTTGGATGCCTCTTTTTAAACCAGCGCAAGCTCGGGCGTTCCCTCTTTTGAGACGGTTAGTACGGTCGCACATAAAACCCACGTTTCACCTACCCGGCCGCTTCCTCCTCTCATTATGTGTAGTTGGTTATAACTAAATAAGCTATAATAATAATGTATTATTCATATTTACTTTGAGTTTCAGTCAGCGAGAAGGAGTTTTGCGGAAACTGGAGCAAATAAATGAGCTGCGCTTGGAGTATCGGCACTCTCTTCCCCGTCAGTGTTGTCAACGGCGCCATTCTGGTGCTTGTGCAGTGCAGGCGCAACTGCCGATCATCAAGATTTAAAAGTGCGACATCCTCAGCATTAGATTTGGTGTTAGGAAGCTCACGTAATGTTGCTTTGCTTTGTCGCACACTGTTTAAAGTTGAGGACGGAAAAGCGCTTCTTGTGATTTCAGATAAAGCTTCAAATAACTGGCAAACATGATTTTAAGCCACAATATGGCCAAGTGTCGCTACTCTGACGCGTAGCTTATCTAATGACACTATTCATGCTCTTGTTCAAGAGGCTTGTAATACCTGGAGGGGCCATGACGTAAGCCCCGTGGATTCCACAAGCCACTACCTTTTGACACAGTTAACTGTGACACAAGCCACAGTTAGCACGCAATACAAGCCACAGTTAGCACGCAATACTGGCCGACAACATTCTTTGGCTATGCAGTCAAAGCTATGGGCGAACGTGCGCTTGAGCATCTTGAGCACACATCGAAGCAGTGCACGAGCGCTCTCCACTTCTTCTGAAATAGCTGTCTGAGAGTATAGTGCGGTGACTGTGGTGCCACGTAACAGCAGTTAAAGCTGAGTTAACCACGGTTAAGGATGCTCGTGTAACACGGGTATAATTAGCTACAGTTCAGAGTAACGACAGTTACTCTGAACCGTAGCAACCATGATTTAAGCCATATTGTGGCTTAAAATCATGGTTGCCAGTTACCTGAAGCTTTATCTAAAATCACAGGAAACGCCGTACCCCACAAATGTTTAAACAACCCGCGACAGAGCATTGCAATATTGCATCAGCTTCCTAGCACCGCATCTAATGCTGAGGAAGTCGTACTTTTGTATCATGACGATCGGCAGTTGCGTTTGCTCTGAACAAGACCCAAAATGTCGGCGCCCAAAACAATTTCGGGGAACGGAATGCCGATACTTTAAAGCTCATTTAGTGACTCTAGACATGAAGTGAACTCGGGTGTATTATTTTCCTCTTCGTCTTTATTGTTTATTGATTTCAATCATATCGAATAATGAACACATTATATCACGCTACACGTGTCTAATTATTTGTCTTAGATTTATTAATCGGACCCAGTACTTACACCATTCATTTTTCGATAGTAAATCTTCCAATATATTTTTTAAATGTGAAGGTAAAAAGACACGGAGATTGATGATGATACAGACGCCAACGCCGCCCTCGGAAATTTTTTGAACACTAGAAATCAGCACTTTGTCTGCCACCCGCCAGGTAGCGCAACAAAACACCCAAACAGTTTTTAATTGTTTTTAAAATTAGCTAAGCTCTATACCTATTAAGAAACCAAAGCAAGATCATTGTGAAAATTGAATACATCGCAATGTATATCTATTCCAAGCAATAAATGTTATTAGATGCCAATAAATCTGTTTGATGTCCAAAAAAGATATGCTTAAAAAACAGCTAAGATTGAAGGGCTCCTGAAGCGTTATGACTTTGAAAATAAAAAAAAGCCATCGTCCACCTCTTGGGCAACCATTGTAGCTCTAAATGTTATAAAAGATTTTGTCATAGCTTAATTATTTCCTCAGCGGCATTTGAAGTACCATGACTCGAAGCACAAAAAAGTGCTACGTTTGATATAAATATCTAAACAAATAAATTTTACACAACATTATATTTTTTTCTGCATATTACCAATTATAAGCACTACATCTGTAGCTAATTTCATTGCTCTAGCGCTTGTCATTAAAAACATATTTGTGCTGAAAAATGTCAATTTTAGGGCAATATTTGGAGGGATGAAAAAAACAAAGTAGTGCGAATACCTAAAAAGTGTATCGTTGCATTCTGCTCCGACATCATCTTAACAAAACAGCTATATTGGAACCGTGCTATCTTTAATAGATCGTTCATAAAACATGAACTAGCGGAGCAAGTGAGAGTCCGCGCCATCATATTCGCAACGCTACAAACACGCATGAACAGTAAAAACCAACACATACATAATATCAAATGAAAGAGTTTCGCATTGCCTTTCGAATGACATTAATCCCACAAAACAGTTTTTAAAAGGAGATGAGTAATGGCCTGCCAAAAAGTACCTAAACTGTCACATTCAGTGGGACCGTGGCCTTAACGTCGTCTACTTATGCTTGCGGCCTTTTTTTATTTTTTTTTTATTTCTTATTTATACTGATCTTGCACCAACTCGCCGTACTACACAACGTACCTTTTTTTTGTAATTGGTCGAGTTTATGCGTTTTAATTTTTTATGAATACTCAGTACACAGAAACTTAGGCACTAATTTGTCTAGACATTATATCGGTAGGGCCCGTTCTGTTACTATTATCGGAACATCAGGCCAAAACGTAGTCATCATGTAAACCTCTAGTATGATCGGTCATCAAGTTCTAATTGTTATAATTAAAAAATCCGGACTGCCGAATGTAGAGCCACAGCACCCCAATTGAAAAAAGACGATATACCTAATGATTAAAAGGCCACCATTAAGTGCGACCGCAGCCCATGCTCGAATTCAATGAAGCAGCCCCAAACGTGCATCCTCAGGCTGCTCGTCGTCTTTTTGAGTTTGTTTCCAACGTCTAAAGCAATCGAATAAATTAAAAAAAAAGCAGGGAATTACACCCGATGCCCTGTGCGCGATTGGTTCGGCCGGTTATAAACCAACTCACTGACGTCGCGCCACTATGGGGGCGCTGCTGTCGCTACTGCGCACGCGCAAAAGCTTCACTTCTCCCGAATTCGGTTTTTGCGCACGCGCAGAGCTCGAACCTGGTGTTGGGAAAGCGGGCTTGGCTGTAAACACCATGTCGGTGTAAAGATGACGGCGGCCATGATGATAGACTATTAGACCTGCTTGATGGGTTCAACGGGATCGGGGCATTGGCTCCGTTCAGATAAAAGGGGAAAGGATGTATAGGATGCCCATTTCGGTTTCACCGCATGTTCACAGGTATTTCAAGCTGGACTACAAGCACGCACGCACACACATACTAAAAGCGCCAGGTCAGGGTGTTCTCACTGCGGTCACTCGTTCGTCCGATGATAGCCCACACGCAGAAAGAAAACGGGCGACGTGACGCAGCACTTTCGTCACTGCTCGATCGACCTGCGCTCGGACAAGGTGAAGGAAACTATACAACGTGCGTGCGAGTTTGTCCGCTGCTTGCGCACCTTATGCTTTTGTTTCCCGAGGACCTTACCCAATGTCGGTGCGCGCTTGACTGTCTAGTCATCGCGTGTCCCTTACGCGTTTTATATATCTTAAACTTTGGTTGGCTATACTTGGTTTCAGCTTAGGTCCGAACGCGGCCTATGTTATGAGCCGAAGGGCCAATCATGCAGCGCAAAAAGCGCAGCGTCATGGCGTGCTCTCTGCGCTTTATAGAACTAGCCGGCAGAGCAGCACGCACAAAGAAACGGTGAATACCGGCTGGTCCTATCAACTGCAGAAAGCACGCCATGACGTTGTGCCTCTTGCGCTGTTTGATTGGCCCTTCTGCTCAAAACATCGGCCGCGCTCGGACCGAAGCTGAAACGAGGTATAGGCTTCTCTATGCATTCTAATGCGCCAAAAACGCATTTTGGAACACTCGCTTGACGTGTAGTTAGGTACAAATGTCCATGCGTCGATCTCCAAAGGACCGCGCCAAGGCCAAATGACCGCTGTCAGTTGACGGACTCCAGCGAATAATGTTATAGAAGGAGAGCCTCGAGCCGATACATGGTATCAGCTCCGTTATCCGGATTGTGGAGAGAACACGCGCAGCATCGCCAATCGTGTTCTCCCTAGACGAATTATATATTTGATTAAAGTAGTGCTATAAAACACAGTCGTTGATCGTAGACCGAGTTCTGCCAGCTAATGGAGGCACATGCTCATTTTAAAGCACGCCATATTATTAAACGAAAACCCGTTAAAGGGTTTCCGTTAAAGTCGGAAGCGTGTTCATTAGTTTCGTTTACTAGACGCTCATGGCAATCAATTCAGTACAAAAAAAAATATATTTCTGTGCAACCCCCCCCCCCCCCCCCTCTTTCGTACCAAACACTTCCGACGCCCCTGGCTTCATTGTTCAAAAACGGTGATGCTATTTGAACCCCTAAGGGATAATGCTTGGTCAACAGTTTTCACTCGGCCATATGGGCCGTATTTCCAAGATTTTCAATCTCGCCGTCTTGTACTTTGGTCTTCGAAAACCTTCCTTGATCCATAGCGTTACTCTTTTTGGGCTGCCATCTGATCCATCAGAGTAGATTTGGAACATAGCCATGGTTAAGTCTGCCCAAGAGCAATCGCATAGATTTGTTCACCTTTTATTAATAGCAACTCGACGGAAGAGTTCGACGATCCAGAACTTCCTGACCGATATATGATGCAAAGACACCTACGCGCGACACACCTTCAAAACATTGTCACGCCGTCGATTCTTAATCGGTATCCAAGCGACCGAAGACACAGAGACGCAGCACTTTGGAGTGCCAAGGAAGCTTTGATCACGCCGCGAGATCGGCGAAACTTACTTTCGACGAGTTGTGCCTTTTTCCTGCGGCGCTGCGCTTTCGTAAAAATGTCCACGTGTTCTCAAAGGCAAGTCTCATCGTTTTGACAGGGCTGCAAGAAACCTCTTAGGCGAATGACGACGAACAAGTAGAAAAATGTCTTCAGCACGCAACCGCCAGCCTCTGAACACTCACAAAAACTCGATTTCACTACACACAAGATGGCCGTCCGGTGGCCGCACTTGCGGAGTGGTGAAGCGCGATCCATTAATTGTCATACATATCAGTGGTTTAGACTGAGCAGTGTATAGAAAGGGTTGGGTCAATGGGAGTCGCGGGGAAAGCCAGGGTGTGCCCTAGATTTAGAAGTAGGGCTTCGCATTCTCTCTTGGCCAACCACAGGCCGAAAAGAATCCCCTTGTGGTGGCAGCAAGAAACAGTTTTAATCATAGGTATAAGGTTTTAATAAGCGCACAAGACGTAAATTTAGTGACCCTTTATGGTTCAAATAGGGTGCACGTTATGTTTCGATTATGATCCTGCAGAGAGATGTAAAAAACGAATGTGCCGCTCAATTGTTTTCCTCGGACAGAGTGCGACTGCTCAGACGGCAGATTCCTGGCACTCGGCGACTGGCGTACGTTTTATGTCGATCGTTCCGCGAGTCACAATCTTCCCCCTATGATTTCGGAGGACCGTGGTTGAAACATCACGTACACATATTTTCATTCACCGAGGGTTATTTCGATGCACTTATTAAGTTTTTTTCTCGCGACCAGCGCCAGGGTGTCATCTCCGGCTTCTGGTTGGCCACAGTCGAATTTGTAAAGACGCCCAGGAACACGCCCAGCACACTTTCGGCCTCCTCATTTGTCTCCTATACTTTCCAATAAATTGCCAAACTCTCTACACATCCGGCTCTGGTTTAAACAGCATTGACGGTGCCTCAACGGGTGACCTGAAGACGAGAAATTTAGACTGACAAGGAAACAGCGCACCCCCAACACAAGCACTCTAAGCTTTCATGCACACAAAAGAAAGAACATGCACACAAAAGAAAACGGAAATTTTTTTGCCATAGAAACCCTAGTCCCAAAGAAAGACGAAAACGAAAATTGTAAATATAACATAGAGTTGTCAGTCGGCGCTGTGTAAGTGCTTCTTTCTTTTGTGTGCATGAAAGCTTAGAGTGCTTGTTTTGAGGGTGCGCTGTTTCCTTGTCAGTCATGAACAACCAACTCGCCCGAACCTCCGTTTTAACAGAAAAATTTAGCCAGTGCGGTCCAACCGCTAGCCATGGGTCATTAACGTGTACCAAGGAGTAGTGATTACACGAACGCGCGCCGGCATGAAACTCATCCAGATCGAAATGGGCAGCTGGAGGGGATCGAACCGAGGGAATTATGCAGCGCAAGCGTTTGCTCCATGCTCAGAGCTGAGACGCGTCAGCCCACTCCGCGACCGATCTCCCGACTCCGTACGCTGCATTTCCGCCTTTTAAATTGGTCGTTTTGAAGAAACTGATTTTCTCGATGATATTCTAGGCAGTAAATATTGTTACCAATATGAAGGTTTCTTCTCATTAATGTCATTGCTTATAAAATATTTTAAACGGCAAAAGGGATGAATCTTCTAGTGAAAAGTAAACGTTCGCGCTGTAATTATTTGCGAGAGCCGGAAAATACTTCATTGCCCTACCGTTCCTATCCATAAGTTCACTTCCCCGCAAAGCACGTCGTAAAATATCTCGAGGCACGCCAGTTTTTCTATCATAGTATTAGATTTGTTTTTGCGCTGTTCAGTATGTGGTGGCAGTGGTCGTCGTGAATTATTCCCTGTAAAGGGTTTATTCACTCAGCGTGAATAAACCCTTGTTTCGCGGGCAGAGAAATCGCTTTTCGAAAACCATGCGTGCTGTAAACACCACGATTTGCGACAGGTGTTATGGCCGTTAGCTACGCTGTGGTGCGTTCGAAAACATACAGCTTTTGGGGATAACTTGTGTAAATAAGTAATTATGTCGTACAGGGTTACTGATAGTTGGAGGAAGAAAAAAAATGAAAGCCGCTTACAACTCCCTGTAACGACGAATTAGAGCGCAGCTCTTGAGGAGGAGGAGGGAAGGGCACTGGGGGAGGGGTTAAACTAACCAGGGGGGGGTCACGTGACCTTGGGGGTCACGTGACCCCCAATGCAGATGTCATCACTGACGTCACTGATGACGTCATCAGTGACGATGACGATGCGGGTACCGATGACGTCAGACGTCACTGATGACTTCACCAGTGATGATGACGATGACGATGCGAATGTCGGTGACGTCATCAGTGACGTCGCTGATGACGTCATCAGTGATGATGACGATGACGATGCGGATGCCGGTGACGACATCAGTGACGTCACTGATGACGTCATCAGTGATGATGACGATGACAATGCGGATGTCGGTAACGTCATCAGTGATGATGACGATGACGATGCGGATGCCGGTGACGTCACCAGTGATGATGACGATGACGATGTGGATGCCGGTGACGTCATCAGTGATGATGACGATGACGATGTGGATGCCGGTGACGTCATCAGTGATGATGACGATGACGATGTGGATGCCGGTGACGTCACCAGTGATGATGACGATGACGATGTGGATGCCGGTGACGTCATCAGTGATGATGACGATGACGATGCGGATGCCGGTGACGTCATCAGTGATGATGACGATGACGATGTGGATGCCGGTGACGTCATCAGTGATGATGACGATGACGATGCGGATGCCGGTGACGTCATCAGTGATGATGACGATGACGATGTAGATGCCGGTGACGTCATCAGTGATGATGACGATGACGATGTGGATGCCGGTGACGTCATCAGTGACGATGACGTCATCGGGGGTCACGCGACATCGGCGGGGGTCACGTGACCTCGAGGAGGGGGTCACGTGACCTCGGGGGTCACGTGACCCCCACGAGGTCACGTGACTCCGGTGGGGGGCTCGCGCGGTGCATTATGGGACATTTCCCATGATGCACCGCGCGGTTACGCCGACGGCGACGCCGACGGCGACGGCGACGGCGACGGCGACGCCGCTCAAGCCGGAAACGGGCCCCTAAGAGCTGCGCTCTAAAATATATATATATATTGGCCGGTTGCTGTACCGAGCAGCTCTGGCAAATCGACAAAGTGACACCGATGACGCGGTTTCACTTTGTTCGTTGTTCCGAAGTCATCACTTACTGACCGACGGTCAGTGCATTATTTTTACGGTTAGCGTGAAGGCCTGTCCAAATGGGACACTTCAGAAATCGAGAGGCGTCACAACTCCTATCCAAGTCGTGCATAAATCCAATTTCGACCGTTTTTTTTGTTTTTTTTTTTATTGGCGGGAATGGTTTTTTGGCTGTTGTTCAATCGATCAAAGCCTGCGCTGCTGTTCAAGTCCCGAAAACGGAAAAGGGAAGGACATGAGGGTGAGGAGGCGAAGGCTGTTCGCGCTTGCCGGGAGCAGCGGCAGAACAGAGAGACAGGCACCAGGCACATCATTGGCAGGTGGCATGTGACGTCAAATCAGACGAGCACCGAAGCAGAACCTCCTAGAATTTAAGGCGGTAGCGCTCCGAGTCGTGTCGTCACAATATCGGAGAAGGAAGGTCACGCCGAGAAAAGGCGCCCACTCTGGTTTTCTTTACAACTGCTCATTCCCCGGCACCGTCGTCTGCTCGTTCAGATCATGTAGTTTGTTCGTGTGTATTTATCCGGCATCAATATACGTTTTAAATGAGCACTCTTGTATAATTTGATATATACGTAATTTAGATGTAATATACAGCGCGTTAATAAGGTCGAACATGCCATATTTATATTTATGATTATCCCGTAACCGCGGGAATACAATGCAGTCCCGCAGTTCCCCACACTAATTGAATGGACCTGCTCCAGCGGCGACATTTCGTTCCCTAATACGGGTTCCGATTCTGATAAAGTTTTGCTGTGTGTGACCAAATGACTGTATGAAAGGGAATGCCGAGACATTTCAGAAGCGAAGGGAACCGTAAAAAAATCCAGTCACAGCGGCAGGAAGAGCACACGAGCAAACGATGTGTTGACGACGTTAAGCCTTTTGTTCCACGCTTATTCCGCTGCTCTTGTGAATGGTTCCTTTGTGTTCTTTTCATACTACGCCATTTACGTGGATTCCCGGCACCTGTCCCGATACGGTGTAAGTGACATGCATGGCAACAAGTCAATGATGACGCCGGTCAATTATCGATAGACCTCCTTGACGCAACAGGCAGAGAGACTTCCGGGAGTTCGTGTTCAAGTTTGTTTGTGGCGGATGTTGCGGTACGTATCGATAGGATCGACAGGTGAGAAACAACTTATTTAGGACCTTTCTTTTTCATGCAGGACGCGAGAATGGAATAGAATGGATAGAATGGAATCTCGTTCTTCGTCTTCATCCGTGTGCGATTGTGTCGACGTTCCATTCACTGTCATTCACCTTCCAGTTGTCATTCACCTTCCAGTTTTCACTGGAAGGTGAATGACAAGTTTATGTTCGATTATAGAAAGGGCGTCGTTTGTACTTATTTGTTTCTTTATGCTAATGTTATATTACTGCCTTTACCGCGTTCACACTGCAATCCTAGGTGTATTATTTTTATTTATTATGGAATAAAAAATAAATTATATTCTAAGGCAGCGCGAGCCCATAAAGATAAGTCTATTAGTTGATTGCAAATATTAAATTTAGTACCCCTGCCACATTAAAAGGTTAAAAAATTAATTTTGTGTTAAAATACGTGTCTTCTTACCCTCCCTTGGGTAACACCCGAACACGGGTCCTAGAAATAAATGAAATGGAAGGAAATATTGTAATATCTAATCATCTCACTACCCTCAGTACCTATATCGACGCGAGTTGATTCGTCAAAAACGTAATTTCATTTGAACGAAATTGCATTAATTTCGCCAGAATTCACTGATCGTATTAAGTGACTTTGGCAGATTTCAGTTACTGCGTCCGTTAACATTGCTTATACGATTGTAAGTGACACCTGTCTTGCCGTGTCCGCGTTGAAGAGGTCTACCTGATTTTTACAGTGATCTGTTTTGCTCTGCCCAATCACTGCGTATCTCGCCATTTCGTAAAAGTAATTTTGTATAAACTATGCATTCCTACCGCAATAATTGCGTGGCTAAGTATGTTCAAATTAAAACGATCACATATTTGTTTAGACGTCTTATACGCATACCTCATGTAATTTCGTAGCAATTATTTACCAGTGTAATAATTTTCCTGTGTAATAAAATGTTTTCTAGCCCAGTAGCTGTGTGAATCTTGCATTTTTGTTAATAAGATACGATTATGTGACTAAAAGCGCGTTGTTACGACGGCCGATTTAGGCGCGTTTCCTTCGTTTGGGCGTTTTGAGGCGGGACCCCGATGGCCTTCCTTTGCGACGTCAGGAGAAGAGCGCTACGGCCTTGGCTTCCAGGAGGTGTTGAGCGAGGTTACCGAAAAGCGAAGGAGGTGAGGAGGAAATTCGTGATGTTTGCTAGATGGTGTCAAAATAGAAATCAGACTACCAGACTTCAACTTCCACGACTTTTGACGGAGTTGTGTCGCCTCACGATTTCTGAAGTATCCTGTTTGGACAGCCCTTTATAGTTCAGAGCTCGCGAGATTGGAATCAACGAGTGTATCACGAAATGCATAATTGAAATTGAAGAGCGCTTTGAGTTAGGTACCACAATCTGTGGTTTCATTGACCTAAAATAAGTATCACGAGCGCTGTTTTGCTCCAAGAATGGTGCACAACAGCCTCATGTAGTTAAACACCTTTAGCAGTGGCGCGTAGATTTGTGACCGGCCAAGTTCAGGAATCAGAAAGAAAAGCTGGAACGGTGGCAGGTAGGTTTTGTGGGCTCGGCCACAAGCACACAGTAGACTAAAAATTACTGGAAGATCCATTGGTGGATTCTTATGGAATGCGTTAGCATGACCCTTGGAAACGCCGAACACGTCACCCTTTGGGAAACGCTAACGCTGACGCCTTTTCTTTTTTCTTTTAGCTTTCTTTGTTGGCTTTGTATTCTGCTTAATCTATTTGTTCTGCTACCTCTTTCTGGCCTTGTTACAAGATCAGTGTTAGCGTTTCCCGGAGGGGTACGTGTGTGGCATTTCTCAAAAGTAAGGCTTCTTTATAACTCCCTCTTTTACTCTTGCTATAATTACTGTTGTAAAATAAAAAGAAAAAAACTTGGAGATGCCCGAGCCGGGAAGAGGGAAAGGAAAACGACTTCGAAGACGAGCCGAAACCGAGGCACCAGCCCCTTTCCAGGAAACCGCGGAGAGGGACGGAGGGCCGCGGGGAGAGCGTGCTCCACCGTGGGGTCATAAACGACGAGCCCCCCTCTTGGACCGACGCGTGGCGCGGGCGACTTCTCCCTTCTTGTTCGAACGACGGTCGAAGGCGGACGTGCCTTCGCTAACTTTACTTAAACAAGTTTTCACTAGAAATAAACCATGTTCTGTTACTCTAAAAAATAACGAGTCCTTTCCCCAATTCCACACTGTTAAAAAGTTGGTGCCGAAACCCGGGAATGAAGAAAATTAGGACATGACTTCAACGCAGAACATCAAACGACAGAAAAGTGAAAAAAACGAACGACAAGAAAGCAGGATCCATCTTGGATAGCCATCTTGGATTCGCCAACAGCTCAGGCAACGAGAAAAAGGCAAAAGCCATCTTGGATTCGCCAACGGCTGAGGAAACGAGCTCCAGGCCATGGAACGACTCAAGGGGAAACGAACTGCCCTGCGAACACAGGTGACCAAACGCCTTTCTGAAATTGATTCGTACATCAAAAGCAACGAGAAAAACGATAATATCCTCAGCATCTCCTCCACAAGGCTTGGCGCTCTCCAAGCCCAACTGAACGAGGTGGACGCCGCCATCGAGCCACTGGTGCCGGAAGGAGAAGCTGAGCAAAACTTTGTGCGAACAATTGAATACAATGATCGGGTCAGTCACCTGTATTGCAACACTTCAGGAAGAACTGATAGAAGTCCGAGCAACGGCACTACGAAATTTTGATTCATCGGCGATGCACAACAACGGAAACGCGACAACGACTGCCTGCCGAGTGAAGCTCCCGAAGCTCGAGCTGCTCAAGTTTGACGGCAAAAGCATCTCTTGGCAAGAGGTTTGGGAGCAGTTCGAGCGAGTACTACACACCAACAACCAGCTAACGACTTTGGACAAGTTCGGGTACCTCATTGCTGCGGTGACCGGCGAGGCGTCAAGTGCCATCAGGGGTTTGCCTCCCACATCACGATGCTACGAGGACGCCGTGCTTCTGCTGAAGAAACGCTTCAGAAATGAGGACGTCCTCGTTCAGACACACATGCGGAATCTCCTAGATCTACAGCCAGTGCGAGACGCCGACGACGTCCGGGGTCTCCGTCGACTCTACGACACCATCATCTCCCATCTCCGAGGACTGGACACACTCGGATAGAAGCATCAGACCTTCGGTGCTCTTTTGTTTCCAGTGTTTCAGCGTGAACTGCCAAAGGAAATCCTGCTGGATTTTAACAGGACGATCGTGAACGAGCAGGCATCGGACGTGTTGACGCTGGACGCTTCAGCCGGAGGGATGTCCACAGGATCCAACGACTCTCAGGAACGACCAACAGAGACAAGCACCACTGAACGAGGTATCGTGACACTATTCTCACGACTGCTTGCCTTTTTGAGAGTCGAAGTCCAGAGCCGCGAGAACCTAGCTGCACAACAAGCTATGGACACGAGGCAACAGCCGCGTGGATTAAGGGCAGAGAAGAAAAACGAGAAGGTGGGAAGTCCCAGAGAACGCTATCAATCCTCCGCAGCATTACTGCATCAATCAACGAAACCTCATAGCTGTTTCTTCTGCAAAGAAAAAAACCACGCGACAGCTGCCTGCCCTGCTGACATTTCAATTGAAGAGAAGAAAAGACTCCTGCGCTTGGAGAGACGATGCTTCCGTTGCACGAAACCTAATCACCGCTCGAATGAATGCAGCAGCAGCATGCAATGCACGAAGTGTTCGAGACGGCATGCGACAACGATGTGCGACCCAGGCTACACGCCAACCAAGGTAGAAGCAAACCGACATGCGATAACGAGCGTTCCAGTGAATCTGGAATCCGCCACAAGCGAAGCTGCCGGGCCAGCCGTCCTTCTCCAGACTGCAACGATCTGGTGTGCAGGAGAAACCAACGGGGTGTTCGTCCGAGCTCTCTTCGACGGAGGGAGCCAACGTTCGTTCATTACAAAGAACGCGTCCGAACGTCTCGAGTGCAAGATCTTGGGACAGGAGACACTGACCGTCGGAGTATTCGGCGGACACCAATCAGAACGAGTATTTAACAGGGTACTGGTTTCATTAACGGCACAAAACGGCAAGATACATAAGCTCGAAGTTCTTGAAACGGACGTGATATGCGATCAGGAGATCCCTATCCCCGAAGCCAACCTGAAAAAATTACTGGGGGAATTGAAGATGGCCGACTTGACTAACAGCAAGCAACGTGGCGATATTGACCTTCTAATCGGCTCAGAGCACTACTGGGACTTTGTGACGGGGAAATCCAAACCACTAAAAGAAAAACTAAGAGCGGTCGAGACTGCATTTAGATGGAGTATCCAGGGTCCCGTGAGAGCAACAGTTCACGTCGTACATTGTACGCAAACGATCGCCTTCAAGACGTCCGTGCCAGAGGCTAAAGCAACAGACTGCTTAGAGCGGTTTTGGACACTGGAGACAATCGGAGTGACTGAAGACGAAGGAGTTAGCTCGGCAAAACAACGGCAGCTAACTCCTTCGAGGAGTACATCAATCGAGTTGGTTCCCGATACGAAGTTGCTCTTCCCTGGAAACCAAACGTGAATCTCGACGACAACAGGTAAATAGCAGAAAAACGACTGACCGAGCTGACGAACCGTCTCCAGAAGACACCGGACTTGCTTCGTGAGTAGTACGACGCTGTAATGAGACAGTACTGTTCGGAAGGAATTGCGGAACAGGTAACGAGGAACGACGTCGACGAGCAGAAGCCGACCTACTACATGCCACATCAAATGGTGCTCTGAGATTCAAGCAGTACGACGAGGCTGCGCATCGTGTGTGACGCTTCATCGCATGGCAACAAGTCGAGGTCACTAAACCAAAACCCCGAGAGCGGACCTAACTTGATCGCTGACCTCGTTGGCTTGCTGCTCAACTGCAGAAACCACAGGATCGCGTTGGGGGAGAGAAGGACGATTGAGGTCTTTCAGGCAACGAGCTCCACTGCAGTTCCTTCGGTGCTGAACATTGAATGCTACAGCGATGCAGCACGCCTCTTCCGGGTGACAGAATGGATTCTGCGCTATGTCGGCAAGCTGCGGCATGTAAGCAGTAAAACCGGTCAACTTACAGCTATCGAACTGCGTCGGGCCAAAAAATACTGGATACGTCACGCACACCGGGAAGAACTTTTACGAGAAATCGAGAGTACGCAAAGAGGGGAGCGTCTTCCTTGCGACTTGCCCTTACGAGACATCCCAGAGCACATTGACGGTAACGGCATTATCCGTGTCACCGGTAGCTTCAACAGAGTGACGTGCCGTACTCTGAACGACACCACATGCGTATTCGCAGGCAGACATCGCTTGGGAAAACGGCTCGTCCGACAGTCGCATCGTCAGGTGCTACACGGGGGAGTTCGGGACAGCCCGGTCCAGCTCAGAGAGAAGTACTGGGTGGTGCGAGCACGGCAACTGGTGAAGAAGATAATCAAGAGATGCGTGACGTGCCAGCGCTTCAATGCCCGTCTGGCGACAGAGGTGACCGCTCCACTTCCACGAGACCGAGTGACACAGACTCAACCCTTCGAAGTCACTGGCGTCGACTTCGCAGGACCACTGCTAGAAGGGGGTGATCTGATTCTTCTCCGCGACGGCCTGCGACCCCGACAGCAGGGGAGACGCGCTAGGATCAAGAAGATGTTTCCGGAAAGAGTTAGGACAGCAGAGGAGACGCGCTAGGATCTAGAAGGTGTTTCCGGGAAGAGTCGGCAAAGTACGATCATGCCTGCTCAAGATGCCCAGAGGTTCAACGCTCAAAAGATCCATACTGTTATAATTGTAACCTTTAGAGATCACATAACGAGATAGAAAAATGACACTCTCATTTGGGGGAATGTGTTGTAAAATAAAAAGAAGAGAACTTGGAGATGCCCGAGCCAGGAAGAGGGCAGGCAAAACGACTTCTAAGACGAGCCGAACCCAGGCACCAGCCCCTTTCCAGGAAACCGCGGAGAGGGACGGTGCCTTCGCTAACTTTACTTAAACGAGTTTTCACTAGATATAAACCATGTTCTGTTACTCTAAAAACCAACGAGTCCTTTTCCTAATTCCACAATTACTGTTTCCTTGTTTGGGGTAGCACAACGGTTACAAATATGCACCACTTGCATGTCCTCCAGAGGAGAATAACTCGAGTAATGTGCAATGCGGAGTTCAATGTTCACACATTACAACCTTTCAAAAACCTTCGTATAGCTTCAATTACAGAGGATTCTAATTATAAGCTTATAACATATCAAACGTCTGTAAGGCAAGATCAACTTGTTTTTCTAACAATCGCCAATATAAAGTGGAGAGTTCCTGCATATGCAGGCCGTTATGTTGACATATGGCCAACGCCGCGCTCCAGATGTTGCAGTACTCGTTGCCTAACGTTATAAACAAAACACATAGACTGGGCACGGATTTGACGGGTTTGAGCAGAAAGGATATTCATTCATTGTTTCTCTAGTGTTATTTGTGCCTATTCTTGATGGGACCTCCGATCTGCAAGAAATGTTCGTGATGTATGTCAGATATTTCTTTTCTGTTAAGTGTTGTGTGTTTTGCTCCTATGGAAACCTTGTTCTACCGGTTACTACTATGTAAAATAATTTCTCTCGTTGCTGGTGGGGAGGAGAAACTCTGTCAAGCGACAACAGTCTGCTTTTTTTTTTCTTTCTCCCCCTCTCCCTTGGAGAGAAACAATAAAGTTGAAAGCTGAAAGTTGAAAAGGATTTTCTAAGAATCCAACATTAAACCTTTCTTAATTTTGTTTATACCTTTTCGCTACTCTGCCTGTCACATACGTTGACGTCCTTGGCTATGGACATTTATATCACTGGTGGAAAGAACCACGTCTATACCACTCGTGGAAGGAACAGCGCCCATATCATTCGTGGAGTGAACCGCAATCATGGATTTAACTACAAACACATCACAGACCACGTACTGCTAATACGGAAACACCGAGCAACGAACAGCAGGTGTTGGCAGAGCGGCAACTCAGCACGCCCGCATTCCACCGCGCAGCGGTTTAATACCACCTACGTCAGAAAGCCGTAGCGCTGAATGAGATGGCGTCATCCGAGAAGGACAACGCTGGACACAGATTGGACACAACGATTGCCTAACGCTCGGCTCAAACCAGACTCGAAGCCGAGCGCTGACGCAGCACTCGTTTCCTATCTTTTTCCAGCGTTCTCTGATGACGCCATCTCATTCAGCACTACGGCTTCGTCATCGAGGAGGTGTTGCACGGCGCCGCCTCCTCGCTGGCTCCACGCCCGCTGTTTGTGTGACTTTGTCGGAAACAAAAGGGCTCGTTTTGGTGAAACAATGGTGGTGTCTGTCAATTCGTCAGCACCGGGGGGAGAGGGAGGGGTTGAAGCAAGCTAACGTCGGCACTTCGGACCAATTGGAGCGTCGCACGCGTCAACCTTTCCACCTCCCTGTCTCTCTCTCGCGGATATTGACAAAGGAAAGGCACCGCCTGGCTTTCGTCAAAACGAGCATTCTAATGCTGACGCATTAAAACTATCCGGCTTTAACAGAAAGCAAATTTACGTAGCACCACCGCAGCCCGGTATCTGTAAGCTAGTGGCATGGAGCGTCCGCCTCGGCTACGGGGGGTGATCGGTTCGGAGCCCACCATCGGACACCCACCGGCTAAATGGGCACAAACGTCCCCCGACCCCGGCGCTCGGGCTCACATCCAAGGGATGACGTTTGGGAGAGGTTCTGTAAACCCCGCTAAGCCTAGCTGCGAACACTTAACCGCAATCGTTCGTCGGTTGCGGGAGCATGCCGCGTTTGGTGGGGTTGTTGCACTCGTGCAGAGTTACGTCTTTGGGAAACCAAGTGAAAAGTTGAACGCACGCACGCACGTACGGTGCGCCCCAAACTTAACGCCGCCATGAGATGGTCCGGTTTCTTCACTTTTTGAGCTATTCCTGAACCTAGCGGTCGAACTAGTTGGTGAAGACTTGCGTTTTTGATGAAAACCCAACCAGGGTAAAGTAATCCAGCAGCGGCAATGACCAATTTATCTTCGAGTAGCATGCAATAGAACAATATTTGCGTAACCGAGTAGCGGCGTAAAGTTTGAGGGGCACTGTACATACGCGTATCTAGCACCACATCGGTCGTTCTGTATGATTTCCTTTAATGCTAATATTTTAAACTGTAAATATACGTACGTGCGTCCCTTCCGCCACAGCTCAAGCCTTTTCAATACTCCCTCGAGCGCCCAATCGCTTTTGGGGAGGGAAAAACTGGGAACTGCAGAAGACAGTCGTATTTGCCACTACGATGGAGCTGCTTTTGGGCCACTGGTCTGACATGACTATCCACAAGTCGATCGATTGCACCAAAATCGTACAAGCGGTCTTATATACTCTTTAATGTAAAGCTGAATGACAATCTTGAACCGTAAACATAATCTCGTCTTGCTCTTACACCACGAAATCGCAAAATACGCGCAGACATCTACCACGATTCCGGACGTCATTTACAACGCACAACATTGCCATGGTGTTGTTGGTGGATCACAGAAAACAAAACCATGTTTATCGTCTGATGGCACTCGGTAACAGGAAACATACCCAAAACGAAGCACGCAAGGCGAGCAGGCACCCAAAAGTAACTTAGACATAAATTTGCAGATACTATGATAATGCCATTAATGCAAACGTGCAAGCGAGCGGGACAAAAATGACGATAATAATCCCTGAAGAAGGGAAAAAAGGGTAAAAAGGACAAATATAAATTTCCAAGCCCAGCTGGGTGACTTGTGCCCGACCAAAATATTCCGCCTGATCCTGATATTGAACCAGGGACCTCTCCATTTCCAGTGGAGCGTTCCACCAACTGAACTAACCAGGTGTTAGACCTCAGTAAAGCACACGGGTTTTCTCAGCTGCCACCAGTCTAGCACAAACAAGGATGAATTGCCTGCAAAAAGGCAGGCGGCCATTTTAGCCCAGTGCACGTACATTAAAAAAAAAAGTATATCACCTTATACCCTTTTGTCATTTTTGCACCTAAAACTTCGATTCGACATACAGCGTCCTCTAGTCGAACACACGGCCCCAAATTTTATGATGGGCTTGAGAAGGGTGCGATATAACTTATTATATAGCTAAAATACGTATCTAATACCGCAGGAAGAAAACACAGGCTCTGCAGTAGGGCCACAAAAACCTCGATAATTTTTTTTTTTTTTTGTATTCAGTAACACGTACATTAGCTATTTAAGAAGTTGTAGCACAGGGCTATCAATCCTGTCATGAAAGTTGGTACCGTCAGATCGACATCAATGGGCTGTATGTCTTACTGAAGTTTTTGGGTGTATAATATGGGACAAAGGGTGTAATACTACACCATTTTTTTTTCTGAGAGTGTAGCACTGCTGGCACTGCTCTGGAACTTCGCTATTTCTAACAGTTTTGTTTTGCTCGTTTGACGAAACTAGCGGTAAAAGCGTCAATGTCACCGATGTGATCTGCGTGTTTGTTCGTTCCCGTTGCCGCTCAGTCAGCTCAAAGCCGCTTATTAAATAAAGATATGCCACGCGCAGCAAAAACGAAACCGCCGAAAGAAGATTAGGCGGGTGGGAGGAACCGTCCACCTGTTTGCCTGGAAAAGGAGAACACAACATCGTTTCCCTCTTTTTCTCGCGTCCGTTTTGGCCGTCGTTACACCAAGGGAGGAAAACTCAATGTTTCTACCTTTTTTTTTCTCCTTTTTTTTTCTTAGAGCGTGGGATCTCCCTAACAATTGGTGGTATTTTGTTCGCGCGACGGGCAACTTTCGTAATAAAAATTATGCTTTTAAATTTACTAATTAAAACACTAGTTGCACTGGACGTAAATATTTTTCCTAAATAAGTCCTTTGAAAAAATATTAAAACATTAACTTTTTTTTTTTTTTTTGCTCGCGCGATGCGATGCGATGCGATTCGATGCGTAGTCAGATCTCACAGGTGGATTTGACCATACGGCTTGAGCATTATACGGCTTGAGCAGTATAATGTAAATATACAATATATACATTGGAAAGAAAAGCATATGCTCAAATGAGGTGCTTTGTCATGCAGCACATATTTATTGGCCCGGAAAAAAACCTTCTAAATGCCTTTTCGTCCTTTGCCAATAAGTAGTCAATTTTCGCTACCCTAAATGAATGCTTCAAACTTCATACTCACGCTCTTTCGGAACCAGCGCCCAAATCTCGGAAGCCTTTTCTTGCACGAAGCGCCGGTACCTGTGTACTGTCGAGGTGCCGAGCGCGTCTCCGGTTTCGGGCAGGCTGAATTTTTGCTCTTTTAGGAGCAATCGCAACCTGCGCTTGAAAACGTCTGGACACACCGTCGTAGTGTCTGGCCCGTCTAGGCTGGGCGAGATTGATGCATTACTTGCGAGGGTGACGGTATTTTCAGCCTGCGTCGAAGTCGATGATTCGTACGTGTCACCTAAGAAGGAAAAAAATTGAGCGTTATTTTATATCAAAATACTGCAACCTTTTACAAGATTTTGGCAAGGGTGGGGCACAACACAATAATGTCCTCAATACGAAAGTGAGGTCGATGGGACCTTCGCACATAAGAGAAATGCATACCCGAAAAGTAAATACCGAAAACGCAACATAAGCAGCGAAGATCTTTTAAAATACGCTGTTCATCTAACAAATAAAGATTCCTAGCACGAGCTCTCTACCATTTCCCTAGAGTTCAATCCAAATATCGATGCTGTCGGGAACAAAAAATATATCAAAAATTGTGCAGTGAAGTGAAGTATGGGACAATGCTGAGATGATGGCAACTTCTAGTTGAACGGGATTTTTTTTTTTTTTTGTTGACAAGTAACGGGGAAAGAGCTTCAAGTAATCATTTTTTACAAACGAATAGAACATTTTTAAGTGGTTTGCGACTCGCCAAGACGACAGCAGCTGACGGCGTAGTTGTTCCCTTTCATAGCATGGGGAAAAAACACGACCATATTGACTAAAAATTAAACGTTCTTCACGTCTCTGGACGGCTTCCGCTCTTTTAGGTCACCTATCTTGCGATGAAGCCTAGCGACAGAAATATATTCAAGAACTGGTCGGACTAAGGCACTGTATGCTAAGAACCTTGTTTATTTAGAGGCAGGCCTCAGCGTTCTCATCAGATACCCCAGGCCCTTAATGCCCTAGAGCAGAATATATCAGTATGTTTCGTCCAGGTTAAATTTTGAGTCAGCGTGGCGCCCAAGTACTTGTACTGAGACACACGAATAAGGTGCTTTTTATACTTCAAAAGTATTCACATAAAACGTTTCTATTATTTTCTAAATGACATAAATGCAGTTTTACTAAACTTAACTTCCATTCGCCAATCATGGCTCTAGGAGCAGATACGCTCAAGAGACTGTTGAATCAAAATCTGGTCACTGACTGAGTCAACTTCCCTATATAAGGTACAATCATCAGCGTAAAGTCATATTTTAAATGGTATGTTTTTCACTACGTCATTAAGATAATAAATAATTAATGACCCGGAACCCAGCCCTGTGGTACTCCTGAACTTACATAGACCTTTGTAAGACCTGTTCCTTTTATTGTTCAGGCGCTCCTGTGCTGCTGCGTTCCCGCTAATTCTGCTGACTGTGGCTGCCACCCACATGCCCTGAAACTGCCCCATCACCGCAGACGTTGTTTCTGCCTGCGTCCCCGGACCTACTTGTAAGCCGAATTCCTACCTACCCGTCAACATCAGCATGGCGCTACGATCAGTGACGTCACCTTCGGCGGGAGTTACAAAGACTGGCCCTCAGCTGTACCTCTTCAGCGGGTATGGCGAAATGAAATCAACTACATGCTGACCAGACCTGTTCCTTTCATCGTTCAGGTTTGTTATGAATCTTGTTCTGGGAGATCTAGCAATAAGTTTCTTGTTATTTTGTCATGCCCAGGCACTTTTATGTGCATCATGTACGACTGCCTTCGCGTGTGTAAACTTTTTCTCTGTGGGGATGTAGAGTCAAACCTTGGCCACTAATTCCGAGGCTACCATAGCCAGCATTCTCACTGGGCAAGCTGAAATTCTTAAAGGCATTAAGGCGCCTTCTTCATATACAGCAACAGCTGCCCTTAATACCGGAGTTGCGCACCGTGAGAAGCTTCTGCAACGTATGAGCTCTTCAACATGCAAACTGGATGGCCTAACTAGTGCTATATGTTTGCTCCGGTCAAATGCAGCGCAACAGCGTGGAAAGCTCGTTTATCTCAAAGACCACAGTCGCCGCTACAACCTGATGATGTACGACCTGCCGGAGGCGAAGGACGAAATGAATATTCAACCTAATGATTAGGTAGTAAATGGACTGTTAAAAAAAAATAGATGTAAAGTGCTGCTCATTCGGTAGAATTCACAGGCTCGGCCGAAGGGGAGCAAACGGTCCTGTTATTTTGTACTTCCAAGATTACAACGAAACACAAACTCTACTCCAGAATGCAAAGAAGCTTACGGGCACTCAGATTCTTATGAAAACATTATTATTCCCGGTGTAAACCTCGAAGGCGACACCTGCTGTGGGAAAGTGCTAAGCCTGATAAGGTGAATGGAAAGCGTGTTTTTATGGTAAACTATAGGTTACGTATTGACGACTACACGCTTATTCGAGATGACAGTAGGAACGCATGAGTTAAAACTTCGTCTGCATATCATTGCCCTGACAGCGCATGACACCTCCTTTTTTTCACTGCAGCACTTCTGCCTTCTAAACACCAACTTAAGAAGAACTATCAACAAAACTGCGGCACTTGATAGCATTGTGCTATGTCACGACCCTTATGTGACAGTTTTAACCGAAGCGTGGCTTAACGAGGCTATATGGGACACATATACAGTTTCTGGCTCCTAGAATATATTGCCGCGCGCGCAACTGGCCAAGTAGGCAGCCCGCGCGTGGCCTAACGGTTATCGTACCTGGCTCCCACGCGAAAAGTCACGGTTCGATTCCTGGCAGCGCCACATCTTTTGTTATTCCTGCAATTTAGTTTTCTGGTAGATACGAGAACCATGTTGGCGTGTACTAGGTCCGAATGCTGTACGCGTCGAACATTCTACGCCGATTATTCCAGAAGCTCACGCATGTACATAAGGGGCGCCGCGTGGCGAACCGGACTCAGTCTCGCCCCAGCGCTCGATCCTGCGGTTTCGCCGACATCGACGCCCGCGACGCTCTCATGGTTTCTTCTGTTTCCTCTTCCTTTCATTAATTTGGGCACAAGTTCGACCTCATTAAACGTCTAGTTTGCTTCAGTTTTCGTCGCCTCATCAATTGTCATCCGTGACATTTAGGTGGAGGTGCTGGGTACCATCCTATGCCCGTAAAGCGTACCCCTAGAAGACACCCCGCCCGAGTGAAGTGCTCAGCCCCGGAAGGCTACCCTTCGCCGAAGACGCCGAAGCCCGAAGAAGCCGTCGGACCAGAGGTCAGTCTCCCGAATTCGGTCTCTTGCCCGAGAACCGGAGGAAGAAAATACCGACCATGACCACCGCACCCGTCGTCATCCTGCACGTCACTCCCCGCACTCCGACGCCCTTTCACGGCGAAGCCTACGAGGATCTCGAAGACTGGCTGCAGCATTACGAACATGTTGCTCGCCACAAGGGATGGACGGATGAGCAGCGCCTCCAGAACCTATACTTCTCGCTGGAGGGCACCTCGAGGCACTGGTTTGAAAACTACAAAGCCTCCTTCACTACATGGGAGTCCTGCGTCGCCGAACTGAAGCGGACGTTCCTTAACCACCACCGCCGCCAGCGAGCAGAGGACCTACTTCAAACAAGGGTGCAGGGCCTCAACGAAAGCGTGACCAGTTTTGTTGAGGATGTCCTTCAGCTAAGTGCCCGAACCGACCCGGAGGCCGCCGAGGAAAAGAAACTTCGAGTCCTCATGCGTGGTGTCAAGGCAGAAATTTTTAGAGGCCTGGTCCGCAACCCCCCGACGACCGTCGATGTTTTGTGAGGGAAGCCACCAACATCGAGCGCGCACTGACGGCCCGAGCAAGCCACTACCACCGAATCGCCGGCGCGCCTGCTGCCCCAACTGTCGTTGCTTGCCTTCTGGACCTGAATACCAGCAGTGCCGACAGCCTTCGAGAGATCGTCCGTGAAGTCGTCCGGGAAGAACTCCGCAAGATACTTACCGCTGTGGATCGCCCGCCCTCACTGTCGCTCGCCGACGTCGTCCGGGAGGAAGTTCACCGAGCCTTCCAACCTGGGGTTCCGATCAACACCACGACGCCAGAGGACCACTTTGAGCTACGTCGCCATGGCCCGACGAACACCGCAAGCTAACTGCCAGGCCACGGCGCCAACCCGACGAGACTCTCCGATGCCACAGTATCCTCGACGCCAGGAAGGTCAAGCCCAGGACTTCCGTCCGGAGCAACCCTCGCCGAGGAAGACCGACGTGTGGCGAACGGCCGACCGACTCCCGCTCCGCTAGCACTGCGGGGAAGCCGACCATGTGTACCGCCGATGCCCATACCGACGACTCGGGCTTCGCGGATTCCACCCAAACGACCCACGCCCCCGGTATGGTGAACACCATCGGGAAGTCGTCGAGTACCTGCGACGACCTCAGTCACTTGAGCCTGCGTCCCGCCAAGAGTTCCGGTCGCCTTCGCCACGACGTCCAGCTTCGCCCATGCACCGACCCCGACGTGAAAGCCTGTCGCCCCTCGCTCCATGCCGGGGAAACTAGGCGCGCCAACCCCTGGAGGTGGAGTTGCCGAAGAAGACCGTCGCCAAGATCCTCCACGAACGTCGGAGGGCCCCCACTCGAACGCTACCAGAGACCGAAACGACGCCCCTGCAGCGGTGTCCAATCATCTAAACGTAATCATCGACGGCCACGACGCATCAGCACTCGTGGACACCGGAGCAGACTACTCAGTCTTGAGTGGGAGGCTCTCCCGCCGCCTTCGAAAAGTCACGACGCCGTGGGATGGACCTCAAATACAAACAGCCGGAGGGCACTTCATCACGCCGGTTGGGAGATGCACAGCTCGAGTTGAGATCCACGGTGAGATGTGCCCTGTCAAGTTCGTCATTCTGCAAGACTGTTCGAGGGACGTTATCCTCGGAATGGACTTTCTCTGCGAGTATGGTGCCGTCATCGACCTCGGAGAAAACCGGCGGACGCTACGGAAATCTGCTCCATCACCGGAGGAACCCAAAGCGACGTCATCCGCGGTACGAGTCCTCGCAAACCACGTGAACCTACCACCGCGGTCAAGTGTTTTCGTACCCGTCGGGGTTGATGAGGCTTTCTGCGGCGACGTTTTGCTCGAAGGAATCCTCCAGTTGCTTCTAGGAAGAGGAATCGGCATCGAAAGAGGTGTCGCGGAGCTCCAAGACGGACACACTGTCGCACTCGTATTGAACTTCCGACAGGAGGCCCAGCACCTTGTGAAATGCACCGCCGTGGGTCACGCCGAAGAACTCCCGGACCCAGCCGCAATCGCCGGAATATCAGAAGACATCTCTTCATGGCCACCCAAGACAACGCCGCCTTCGCAGTTTGACATCGACCCAACCCTGCCTACCCCACAACGATGACCGCTCGCTGACCTTCTCGCCGAGTTCAATGACTGCTTCTCCACGTCGTCAAAGGTGCGCCAAACGGCCGTTGCGAAACATCGAATTGTCACTGAAGACAACGCGCTTCCTGTTCATCGATCGCCGTACTGTGTTTCTGTGAAAGAGAGAGAAATCATCCAGAAGCAGGTCTAAGAAATGCTCGATGACGACATTGTCCAGCCCTCAAGCAGCCCGTGGGCCTCACCGGTAGTCCTTGTGAAAAAAAAAGACGGGACTCTTCGGTTCTGCTTAGAATATCGCTGACTGAACGCTGTAACAAAAAAGGACGTCTACCCGCTGCCACGCATCGACGACACCCTGGACCGGCTGCGCCACGCCCGATACGTTTCGTCAATGGACCTCAAGAGTGGGTACTGGCAGATCGAGGTCGACGAACGAGATCGTGAAAAGACTGCCTTCGTCACGCCGGACGGGCTGTACGAACTCAAAGTGATGCCGTTCGGACTATGCACAGCACCGGCGACGTTCCAGAGCGAAATGGACACCGTCCTTTCCGGCTTGAAATGGCAAAGTTGTCTCGACTATCTCGACGACGTCGTGGTATTCGCGAGCAACTTTGACGAGCACCTCAGACGTTTGCGAGCCGTGCTGCAGGCTATCCAGAATGCCAGACTGGCACTGAAGCCGTCAAAATGTCGGTTCGCTTACGGTGAGCTCAAATTCCTGGGCCATGTCGTGAGTGCTCAAGGTGTAAGTCCTGACCCTGCAAAGACATCCGTTGTCGCCGAATTTCCGAAGCCATCAGACAAGAAAGCCGTAAGAAGATATCTTGGGCTGTACGCATAGTACAGACGTTTCGTTCGCGATTTTGCCACGATTTCTGCACCGCTCACACATCTGACAAAGGACGATCTGAACTTCCAGTGGGGAAGGAGCAAGAACAACCGTTCAACGAACTGAAGGAAGGACTCCAGTCGCCCCTATCCTAGGACACTTCGATCCATCAGCGGAAACGGAAGTTCACACAGACGCCAGCAACGCCGGGCTATACTTCGTTTCAGCTTAGGTCCGAGCGCGGCCGATGTTGTGAGCCGAAGGGCCAATCAGACAGCGAAAGAGGCACAACGTCATGGCATGCTCTCTGCAGCTGATAGGACCAGCCGGCATTCGCCGTCTCTCTGTGCGTGCTCCTCCGCCGGCCTATCAAGCGCAGAGAGCACTCCATGACGTTGCGCTTTTTGCGCTGTTTGAGTGGCCCTTCGGCTCATAACATCGGCCGCGCTCGGACGTAAGGTGAAACGAAGTATACACACTTAAAATTTTTACACCCTTATTCGTGTAAATGGCTCGTCCTCTGGCTAACGCCTTTATTCGTGTAAGGGTGTTAGCCGCCGGAGGTGGTGAAAATCGTGTTAACTGCTAACACCCTAAAAACAATATGGCGGCCAGTATGCGACAGGCGATACGAGCCTGGCGAGCCGTACGCGGCTTCTCGCCGGAGCAAGAGCATACGGCTCGCACGCTCGTTTGGTGGCATCTGTAGGCGCAAAAAACTTTCCAAACATCTCTATGTCCAAGCGCCAACACCGCAAATAATACGAGTAAGGCCGAAACCGCTGGAGACTGAACAGCCGAGACTGTCGCCGAAGTCTCGCTCGGCCTGCTCAATGCCAGTCGCATTTTCATCGCATCAGAAGCGCTTATAAAGAAGGGATAGCTTTACAAAACACTGACAGGCTGGCTTTATTGAACAAAACGCCCACTTGCCGTGGACAAGTTGACAACGAATCGCTCCGACACCCTCTGTCGACAGCGGCTAGGAGGTATCGCACTCGCGCTCCGTGTGGCTCTCGATTAACTATTGCCTGTGCTCACCTCTGTTACGTGCGTTATCCACTCATGAACGTTTGTGCGTGAACAGCGGCATTCAGCACCTAGAACACGCGCTGGGGAAGCCGCCTAACCTCCTTTTGTTGCAATCAGGCAGCATAACACGGCGACATAGCTGCCAGCGGAACCGAACAACTCGGAGCGATCAACACGACGGATGGACTAATGGCATCCAGCCCTCTAATAGTTATAGATCACCAACCGCCACACTTTTCAAATTGGGCGGCGACAACCCCCATCTAGCGACGAAAAAAAAAAGTGATCAACATTTGAAAAAAGAAAACAGCAGATTTTTGCTGCCCACCGCGCGGTTACATTCGCTCACGACATTGACATACACACAACACTGTACATATACACGAGCACACTAGCACTGATCAATTGCACAACACACAACAAATAGTACATACAACCTACTTATACAAACCAACAACTGCCCCGAGCGGTATATATGCCCTCCTATTTCGCGCATCGGTTAGCCCAGTGACCACGCTAGTCTTAATCAAGATATGAAAAGATTACGCCAATTTTATTTTTCAATAATATTTTTTCTGCATTTGTCTTAGGTAGGTACACATATCCCTTAATAACTTCTTACAGCATAATGTATTATAATGATACGCGCCTAACTTCTAGTAACTCAACGTGAGTGACGAGAAAAAAAAATCGTGTGAATTCTGTCTGGCAACCACACTCGCGGCGTGGTTGCTATGGCGACGCTGTCGGTACGCGTGGTACGCGCGCCGGCAGCCGTCCAGCTGGTACGGCCGTTCGGCTGGTTCGGCTACGGCCGAGTGCGCGAGTTCACGGTGAACGCCGCGAACGCAATCGAGAAAACAAAGCGTCGACTACTGAAGCTGTACGTAATCGAGTTTCCGCCCGTTCGCTGCCGAATTCGTCGTAGTCTTCTTCCGCCCGTTCGAAAGGGAACAGCCTACCAGTACGATTACCGCCGTGGCTTCAGTGGCTTCATCTTCGGAGGGAACTGTCAACTGAATTAGTTCCAAAACGCGGGTGCATCAGGCAGCGCAACGTGGCGCGGTCCACGCACAAAGTCGGTAAGTAAACAAAACACTCAATGCCGTTCCATTCTTTTTTTTTTTTTTTTTTTTTTTTTTTTTTTTTACGGGGGCGCGCGGTGTTTCTGGGTGGCTCAAGGTATGGGAAAGCAACCGGAAAAATCGGCGCCTGATCGACCATGGGGTGAAAATTTCAAGGCGTATCGTACGCAAACGACAGCGTTTGCCAGCGGAAGACTCGGTCGTCCGTGGCGAACGCATTTTTAGTATTTTTAAGGATGTTCTAGCTGCAAAAGAAAGGAGCGCCTTAAAATTTCACAAGGTAAAATACACTGCTGAGGAAACGGCGCCCCTTTGCGTGCAGGCGCCGATTTTTCCGGCAGAGTTTAGCGCGCTGTGAAATGCAGTGTGCATTTAGGGAGAGTTTTGGCATAATATAATGTTGCTCATTGGAAATAAAAAAAAAGAAATGCTGGCATCATATGTTTACACACTCTTAGTCATTTTTGGAATCTTAAGTACCCTTTTTGTGGCAGGTATTGGGCGGCAGCACATTTTACGTAGGAACGAAGAGTGGAGTCCGGCCAATTCCCTTCCACATTAACATCAAATGAGTGCTGTGAAAGCAAAGAAGAAAGTAAGGGTGAAACAGTTCCTGCAGTAGTAAGTGCCAGAAACAAGAAAAGTGCCCCGAAGTGGAAAATATACTCCCTTGAAAAGGATCCAAAAGAAATAGAGGTTATCAGGTATACCGCCGAGCGTCACAGACCTGGACACTCCATTTCAGTTTTTTAAATGCCCATGCCCTGATGAGCTGTCGACAGCGATATTTGAGGGGACCATCCTGTATTGAACTCAATGCCACCACGAACACCATTTTCGGGTTCTGGTCACACCTCCACGCAGGATGTCCTGCTTCAGATCAAGGAGGATATCCTTGACAGAATCTCCTGTACGACAACGCGGGCGGTCCTGGCCCTGGATATAAAGGGCGCCTTTGACAACGTCAGTCACACGCTGGTGTTCGAGAACTTGGCCTCAACTGGGTGCGGGCCCCGGATGTATTCCTGAGCAACTGGATGGCCACCATCGGAATCGAGTCCATCCGCACAAGCACCATCCCAATACCGAGCAAGGGCAACCGGCAAGGCTCGGTCCTGTCACCCACCTTGTTACCTGGCGATGTGCAAGCCGCCTCCTCTACTGGAACGGATTCCCCGGATGAAGCATACACTCTATGCCACTCTATGTGGACGACCTGACGATTTGGGCTACGTCGGGATCGGACAGCGGGAGGCAAGACTTCCTCGAAGAAGTCATTGAGACGGTGCAGAACTACCTCGAGGCCGGCAACCTCCAGCGCGCCCCCGATAAGTCTCAGCTGTTGCTCCTCCGCGCGGGCAAGCCAATTCCCGAAGAAGAAGGCGGACATCCGCCTCACGTTAAAGGATGGTACCCCCGTGCCGGTGGTGAAGCGGGTTCGGATCCTGGGGCCTTCACCTCCAGCGGGACGGCGGAGCCAAGTACACGGTCGACCGACTCGTCAAGACAACCACGCAAGTCATGCGCATGGTGAGAAGGATAACGAGTCACAGACACGGGCTCGAGGAGTCGGACCTGATCCGGCTGACCCAACCACTCGTCGTGAGCCACATCACCTGCGCGAATCCGTATCTCAACCTGACCTGCTGTCGAGAGGTAAGGGCAAGATGGACGTGATTATTCGCAAGGGGTACTAGCTGGCACTGGGGGTGCCGCCGTACGCGTCGAACGCCAAGCTCCGGCTGCTAAGTGTAAACAACACCTTCCAGGAACTCCTCAACATGCACCTAGCCAGTCAGTGGGAGCACCTGGCTCTCACACTGAGTGGGCGGCATGCCCCGAGCTCGCTCGGCATCCCCATCCCCGCATCGCAATGCGAGGCTATCCAGCTGCTGCTGGCCCTTTGGGACAAGATCCAGGTGGCACCAATCCCGTGAAAGCTGAACCCATCTTTGCATCCAGGTCGCTGGATGGCTCCCGGTCCCTTGATTCCGCTTCGTCCCGTCGTGTAGCATAGGGCCCCTGGTAGCAATCGGTTGCTAGCCCAGCATTTAAGCATACTCCAGCCTTTTTGTATGTAAAGCAAAACAATTACTGCAACTGAATACTTCTTACCTGACAATAATCGTAGTTTGCACTGCTCAATGCCCTTCTGTTTTATCTAAAATACCGCAACTAAGTACTCCGAGTACTGGTCGGAGCACTGCGGTGCAGGTGAAGTTTCTACTTCACCTGTTGCCCTTCTGTTTTATCTAAAGTACCGCAACTAAGTACTCCGAGTACCGGTCGGAGCTCTGCGGTGCCAGGTGAAGTTTCTGCTTATAAAAAAGTGTCTGCCCAAAAGCTTTCTTCGGTACCACGAGCTGCAACAGGAAGCCTGATGCAGAGGCTTTAAGAGCAAGCTCCATGCTTTGAATGTTGCTAAGCATGCGCGCTTGTGCAGTGCAACTGTCGTTCAGGACAACGTGCTCATTCTTGGCATTTCAGTTTCACTTGCACTTAAAGGAGCGGTGCAACGATTTTAACGTTGAAGGAATTGGCATTTTCTGCTTTTGATATTGTTCACTGTGTCACAAATGGCAGAAAACACACCTCTTTTCATCGCAATGTTGCGATTCCGCCGCGTAATAGCGAGGCAAAACTTGGAATATTTCCCGACCTGCAGCCACGAGCGGCGGCCATGAGAAACAAGCGGCGTGACGTCACTTGGGTCGTTGTAAGAAAGATAGCAAGTTGTGCGAATACCTGCTCGATAAAAGGTAACTCTTTTTACAAATCTTGTCGTTCCAACATATATATAAATGCGTCAACACCCTGGTATCATCGACAAAACTTTTATTATACGGAGTTTTAGTGGCGCCATCTATCCTAGGTCCACAAAACCGCGAACAGCCGCCAGAAGCCGGAGGGGGAGGGGGACAGCGCCACACTGGCAAGGACGGGTGGTCACGCGGTCGGCAGCGGATGAGTTCTCGCTGCTCGCTGATGGCTCTAAAGAGAGAACTTTTCCGGAACTCCGCGCCTACTCTAGTGACGTCACTGTGCACGTGACCCGGAAGACGATGCACGAGTTGAGAGGCGGCAAAAACCTGGATCTTTTTCATTTTTTTAAGTAAAAACTAGGGTATCCAGGCAAAATCTGTTTTCTGTAGTTCACTGCAGAAGTGTCAGGCATCAACTTCCACAATTATTTAAGCAAAGCCCTGAAATTGTTGCACAGCTCCTTTAAAGGGATGTTGAACCGAAATCTGGATTCCATAAAACACGGCGGCAAAAGCATGTAACAAGATGCTACAAACACCAAAACATCACTCATACAGCGATATTTCGAATGGATGACCTTATTTTTAAAAATAGGAGGCGCATTTGACAGATTTGTTTGTCTTGTTTCTCCGAGAAGGAAAGGGAACGACCTCGCGTCTTCTCCACCTCGCCGCCTTGAGGGGGCGAAGCAGAGAGAGGAGAAAACGAGATATCTTGACGTCACGCGCCTCATCGGCCTCGTTCAATCTCAACCTCTTTCTCCAAAAATATGGCCGTCCATTCGAGATATCGCCTTGTGACTACGAGTAGTGTTTTAGGGATTGTAGCGTCCCGCCTACGGCTTCTGCATCGTTTTCTGAAATCCAAATTTCGGTTCACCAGCCCTTTAAAGGGAAACGGAGTGTGGCAGCGATTGGATGATTTCTTGTGTCAGCCGGAGTTGCCTACCATTACCACTGTAGGGCAGCAAAGGCTACAGGCATGCAAGAGCGGCTTTGAGAAGCGCTTTCGCAGAACAAGAGCTTGTGATAGAGCGTGTATTAGCTCGCACTTGTCGCCTTCGACCGCGCTGTCACCCTGGCAAGCCTTCGGCAACACCTTCAGAATGCCCGCATTCTTCAAGAAAGCCACAATGTTATGAATATACCACAACAATGCCTGGCTTTTATTTTTTTCTAAAAAAGAGCATTTATGAAACTTTGAAAATGCAGCAGTGCACGCTCATTACCTTCGGTACTGCTTAGTACGTGCTCACTCACGCTCACCTTATCTAGGCTGAAAAGCTTGTGCTCGGACGGGGCGTATTGAACACTGGTGGTGTCTTTTGACTGAAGTAATATACAAAGTATGAACAGGAGTGATAAAGAAACACAACATTTAATGCCGGTCATCTCCACTTTTAAAAAGTATCTCAACGTGAGATTAATTTGACATTTCGTAGTAAGGGTGATGAATTCCAGACAGGATGACACAAACCGTTTTGATAAAAACGTAAAAACAAAATGTAACTACTCCATACAGGTGCCTAATAGTTTGATGACTAGGAAACAAAACGGAGGACTAGAGAAATCTGATGAATATAAATGAATAAAGCTGGTCATGAATTGAAGCATACTTAGGTGTGTGAGCCACACAACTTGCAGCTGCCATCTCAAGAAAAACAAACAAAGCCTTTAATGATTTCGAAAATCGGAACAATCCTGGCAGGAGTTTCACAGACTTTGGCGATTGCACTATGTGATCAGCAATCAGGCTACAGGTGTTTTCTTGATTGTATTAATCACCTTGATTGCAACTGGCCATAGCTGTGAGTAGATTAGAATAAGACAAAGCCTCTCAAGAAGGCAGCTCGTATTGTACGTCTTCTGGCCATGGGCGAAGCCGAAAAGCCAATAGGCCGCCATAACCACAGTAAAGCCTTCGAAAAGCCAAATGGTTCCCTCCTGCATATAAAAGCAGAATTGATTCAGTCAGAGGATAATAAAGGCCGCACTGATGAGTATGATTTTAAGCATGAAATGCTTTTAGCTCCCGGCCACCAAACTGATGACATATCTTTTCGGGAACTAATGCCAAAAATCACTTCAAAACATCCCAGGTTTCGAAGTTGACTTTTGCGTTGGTTTTCTTATTTGAAACCGGCTTTGAAACCTACTGGGTCTCGAAGTCAGTTTTGGATCAGAAACGTGTGCACTAGCAGGGTTCAAAATTTGCTGTCAAAATTTTGTTTCCTTGAGACAAGGAAACAAAAAGGAACATACACACCACCGTCTCAAAACCAGCACAGTATACAGCTGTCATTTATTTCCACAAGTCATCTTCCTTGTCATCCCACACGCTACACATGCTATGGAACCTATTCCTATACACACTATGAAACCTATTAATTCCGAACTACAGCTTTAAAAAAATTATCCAACATTCAAATTACTTTTTTGTATGACATCTCACTACCGAATTCTAAACCAAGAGCGCATCATTCGTTTAAACCGTTTAAAGCAATCGCCTGACGAGGAGCCCGTTGTCGTCACGCTTTGACGGCGCACTTTAGTTCACCTTTCTGCCGCCGTCTTGGGGGGGGTCTCAGGCATTGTCCCCGCGCAAATATTACCACAACTGTTTAATTGATTTGTGCGGCACACAAACTTCTGTTCGGGCTGGAACTTGGTCAACAGTGTCTGAGATGAGCCCGACGCCCATTTCAGACGTCAAATAAAATTTCGAAATTGCTTTTATAATCTCTTTAAGAGTTTGAATGCAGGCGTCTGGAATTCGCAAAATTTAGTGGCCGCGATTATGTCCTCTGTGACCGATTTGCAAAAATAAATGGTTTTACAGTAATGATCCAGATTGTGATTTATTGGGAATTAACCAGTGCTGTTAATAACATGCTCTGTATTGTCCGCTCTGCTGGTGTTTTTTCTGCCGTCATTGCATCCACGCAGCTTGAAAGTGCACTGCTTTATGCGACAGGTGGCACGCACACACCGTGGCACTCCACTTCATAGCGTGGCATGTGGTGGCAGCAAAAGGCTCTGCCAAAAACATGTTAAGCACAGCATTTGTGGCGGCAGAAAAGATACAAGGCTATTATCTTGTTCCCGAGAGTATAGTATGTTGCAGGTTAAGACGGTACGGTGAGGGGAAGAAGCTCCGTCTACACTCTTTCCACTTTAGCAGAAAGGATGCTATAGAGAAAAGAAGGAAACCGCCAATCGTGGCAAGCAAACCCTTTTTGGACTGGCAGAAGTGATGGGAGACGCCAGGCAGTGTAAAAAAAGGGGAAGGGGTGGACTGCAAACGTGTTTACCAGGAATAAAAAGGGGGAAGAGTGAAAGGAGGTATTCTTCTGTAGATTCCTCTTTCTCCCGGAGCTGTGAATGTGCCATGGCCGGATTGGGCTCAACTCAATGCCCCAAATCATATTTAAAAAAAAAATTATTCCCGGCAGAGTTTTGCGGACTCCTAAAATGCCTTTACGGAGAGGTTCCACAAACCCTCTTTCCAGAACCGTTGGCTTAGATTGCGGGCATGGGCATCTGCAGTACGTTTTGCAGGAAAAGGAGGGGGAGGGGGGCAAACCTTGTTTTCTTTCAAAGTTATAGGTTTGAAAGCTACACCCCTTCAGAATAATCCCCCCCCCTTTTCCGCCACTTTGCTGACGCCCATGATTGTGGGCACCTCATCACTTACAAAATGTTTCCTAGGACCCATGTGTAGAAAGTAGGAGCCACCATTCAAGCCCCTGTCATGACTACAGTGCAGACATATCACAATAGCAGGGAAGAACAATAAATAATAATGGACACTCTGACCGGAAACAATATTGGTACAGTTTCAGACTCGCCACTCAGCCTGCCAGCTGAGCCAGGCTAGAAAAACGAAATTGGCAAAGTGAATGAGTTGCGAGTATAAAGATGCAACAACAAAACCCTACTGGAGTTCTTAGAAAATGTTGGGGCCTTCTTGTCAATGGAAAAGGCACTCTGTAATTAAATCCAATACTCTTTCGGATAGTGAGATTGATATCGTGGTAAGGTGGGTGCTTGTCCCAAGCTCTTGTTTTAGCACCAGTAGGTGTCAAGTTACACACAGCCAGAAAACAAATCAGCATAGCCAAACGAAGCACAGGACAATTGCATCCGTAAAATAGCCGATGTTCCATATTTCAATTAGTTTTTGATCTCACTCTGCGCAGCACACAATTTATAGCAGACGATTGTCCCTTTTTGGCTCTGTTCGCAGAGCCAAAAAGGGACAATCGACGAACAAGTCTGTTCGTCGTTTTGTTTCTGTCAGAGAATGATACCTACCTCGTAGCAAACAAACTCATTATTATTCCCTCATGTTAGCAGACGATGCGTCTGGTAGCGGTATTTTATAGCGAGTTCGCTTCACACGCACTGGCACCGTTCGAGTTCTCTCCCAGAATGCATCGCACTCGCAGAGTGTTGCACTGAGAATTGGACTCAAACGAATTCGCCAAATGCACCAAGTGCGGAAGACTGATGCTGCCGCCATCTATGTTGTAGAAAGAATACCGACCTCAAACCGAAACTGGCGCCTTGCTGTTCGGAGTGATGGGTGGGAATGCGAGAGTACAGTCGCTACCAACGTTTATCTACAAACGTTGGTCGCTGCAGCCTGTAGTTTATAGTTGCGATGACTTCAAGCAACTCGGCTGTCATAGGGATAGTTACAGACGGCGTAAATTTCCGCAACCAGCTGTCTACAAAGCAGCTGGTTGCGATCTTTCAATTCTCATAACCGTTTACACTGAAGAAAATGGATGATGCTGTCCGAGCAGAAGCTTGATCCATTTCAGCATGGCATTATGCGTGGACCACTGAAAGGGTACGCCTTAAAACTAGTCTGCTGGAATACCCAGCAAAACTTTTCGATTTCAATCGTCATTACAGGTGGATCAGATATTAGCTTTGGTGAGGGCGTCGAGAACGAGAGCTTTCTCGAACAAAATATGACGGGGCAAGTTAGCTGAAGTAGGTAAATGTTAAACATGATGATGTTGCCCAAGCCTCGGGTAAAATCACTAAATTTAGCTTTCTCTGATGCTTATTGGGCAGTCAAAGTTTCTGCTGGGGCAGTTTTGTCGACAAATGTTCAATTTTTCACCCGCACAAGTTGGTGATAAACATCTCGGGGGCCGCTGATGCATTTGTTCTGAGCATTTCTTTACACGCTGGTATATTTCAGTGTTTTTATGGCAACAGAGCGACTTAAAACCTCCAAATAAAGCACGGTTTGTCAACTGCTTCCTTCATGAAATAGGAGACGCTCACAGTTCAAGCTCGCGTTTGATTCCGTTGCCCGCGGGACGCAATTTCTATCAGAAAATCTACTTTTTTTCCTTTCAGTTCTGCGACACATCGTAGCAGACAAACTTTCGTCATCTGCTCCAGCACCTTGCCGGCCTAGCCGGAGCGAGGCACGACGGGATTGCATTTTGGCGCAATCTCGATTTTCTCGGTGCAGCGAGTGCATGCACGCGTGGGGTGTCAGCAATGAAACGAACTCGGAGAGTGCAACCACTTGTGGAGTGCCGGCTGAAACGAACCCGCTCCACGCTGCGGGTGCCGTGAAACGAACTCGCTAATACTTCTTCAGTGCAAGCCGGTCGAGACCTGAATGACCAAAATCGGGCTCTCGGTGAGATGGAATGGCAAACTGAGAATGATTTCATGACCAGGGGCCAAACAAATAACAGGTGCATTGTATGGTGAGAGTATTAGCACCGAGAAGTTTGGGAGGCGACCTTTTACAGCGAGCCGGGGTGACGTCCTGCTGAGGACAAAATTTACCCCCTCACTCGCCCTACAAAGGCCGAGACGGCGTTAGCTGTCAACATATTACTTTCGTTTTTTTTTTTTTTTTTTTTTTTTGTGCGCATTTTACGTAGGAAATGCGAATTATTATATGCGGCCTTGTTGAGGTATGGTCTGTAGCTGCAGGCGAAACTTCAACCAACATTCCGAGCATGGTTTCCAAGGCAGACAGTGCATGAATCACAGATGGTATATGAAAAGGAAGAAATGCCACCACACTTGCAGGAGCATTGCAGTATATTTACATCTCGCACAATCAACGCTGCTGATGATTCGAATAAATTAAGAGGTTTTTTTCAACTTTGTTTCTAAACAAAAACGTCTCAGCGAAAAAGCCGCACTCTGCTCGAGCAACATGTTAAATATATTCTGGGCCATGGGGAGAAAATTACAAGTGAGACCGCCCAAAGGCCTTTGACTTAAATGCCATTTGTATGTCCGCAAAGCGGGGTCTGATGTTCTCCTAAAGCGCGAGACAAATGGACGACAGAATCGTCCGATCCGACAGTCCGAACGCCGCTCCGAATTGAGACACATGCACACGCTTCCGACCTTGCAAGCGACACAACAATCTGTTCGGCTCCGCCCAGGAGATCCAACTTCCAAGCACTCCAGCGGAGGTCCGCGTTCATAGATCTCTGGTCCCAGGTTGATGGTTTAGCTCGCACGAGCGAAGCTAGGAGCTCGTTCTTGTTAGCGCGTGCATTCTTTGCCGGGGCCATCTTTCTCGAATGGATCAGCGGGATCTACACGTCCGGCTTCCCGTCGCCCGTCCCGTTTTCTTATTCGTCCCGACAGACCAAGTATGTCATCATGACGTTCGCGCTAGCTGTGCTGTCATTGGCTGGACGCATCCGACAATCCGTCCGCCGTGCGAAACTATCTGGCGCGTTTGACGCATGTCGGATCGCCGATCTGACACCTGAAGCGACCAAATTTTTCGGATCAGGCAGTCGTACTGTCGGATCGGACGTCGGATCGGATGGATTTTTCGCGCATGTGTCTCGTGCTTAACTCATGAATCTGCAAAGAACAGAATTTCAGTGTCTGAAACACTTACACCGCCGCTTCCACAACACCTTGCACAACCGCCTTATATGGTGTGGAGGGGGCGGGGGGGTTCATCGACGGAGTTGCCTCCACCGATAGCTTTCCATACTTATAACCCAATTATAAGGGTAAACGTGACAAACACGGTTGGAAAAGCTATGAAAATTCTGCCGGCATAAGTCTCAGCCAGCGCCTTGTACACTGGGTAAACGAAGCCCCGCTTTTCAACGTGCTTACAGCTCACAACGGCCGATGTTGACGGTGCCTTTCCCATCCTTAGTCTGACTGTCCATGCTCTTTTTAATCTCGAAGTTTTCGGGTGGTAGAATATGATACCAGCTTCTTTTTGGAAATTGCATTGCAGCGCTGAACAGTAGGTCAGCATGATCACAAACCTCCGATCGTGAGGAAACGGGTGCAGGGAAGCCAGCTAGATGCCAGCTAGATGCCAGAACGCGAAGCGGAGTCCATCACCAGACGTCACGGTACACCTCACCCAATCAAGACGTGGCGACCGCAGCGACACTTGTGTTTGCTCTGAAGACTAATAGTACGCCGTGCAAGCAATACCATTGATCTCCACGACAATTTGCTGGATCGCGTGTCTCCGCTTGGTCGTTGCAGCTCAGGTGCGGCCACCGGATGGCCACCTTGGGACAAAGATTATCAGTCAACCTTTTGGAGCGTCGCGGAGGCTGGGCGGCAGTAAGCTGAAGACATGTTTTCTGCTCGTTCGTTGTCCTTTACCGAAGAAGTTTGTTAAAACCCCGAACGGTGAGAATTTCGTTTGAGAACACGGGGAAATTTTTACGAAAGCTCAGCACCGCAAGAAAAAGGGGCAACTCGTCTAACGCAAGTCTTACCGTTCTGGCGGCATGATCAAAGCTTCCTTGGCATGCCAAAGTGCTGCATCCTTGTCTTCGCACGCTTGAATACCGATCAAGAATTAACGCCGTGTGGATTTGTTTCGTGAGTGCAAAGAGCATGAAGATGCATGTGCCTCTGGAGCAGCATTTTACTTCACTCTTACGACTGTATTTGTAACTTGCGGCACTTGCAGTCCAGAAGCGGGCATGATCCAGTGGCGAAAAAGGAGGGGTAGGAGGCTATGGCGACGGCGACAGACTGCACACAACTATATGGACGGGCCACGTTTGAAAAACTTCAGATATCGCCGCTTCATACTTTTGCCTTTGAAAACCTACCTTCTTCCACAGCATTGCTCTATTTGTGCTGTCATGTGATCCATTTGAGTAGATTTGGAACATAGCCATGGTTAATCCATAATAGCAACCACCGATTTCGTTTCCTATTGATAGCAACTCGCTGGAACAGCTGGGTGATAGAGAAGACGCCTATGTGCGACATACCTTCAAAGCTCTGCCATGGCATTGATTCTTGATAAGTATCCAAGCGTGAAAAGGCACAGAGACGCAGCAGTTTGGCAGGCCAAGGAAGCTTTGATCACGCCGCAAGACCGGCGAGACTCGACGTTCGACAAGTTGTGCCTTTTTCCTGCGGTGCCGCGCTGTTGCAAAAAATTTTATGCGTTTTCAAAGGAAATTCTTATTGTTTACACATTGCGAGCGTTTGGCGCTCCTTTCACTAAACAGAGGGGAGCACCGCCGGAGACTGACACTCGAGCGTGCTCTTCGTGCTCCGAGCATTTCTTGGAGCACAAGTGACTTCTTTGCGCTCCGTGATGTCACGTCCACAAACAAGATGGCTGTGCCATTGTTGAGATTGTTGAAACAAAAGGCGTAGCCGGACAGCTGCTCTTTTTCAGTCCATTAGTGGTTAATCCAGCAGGTAAAAACAATTTGATTTGAAAGCCAAGACAGCAATTAGCATTCCGGAAAAGGTTTGTTCATGTGCCTTGCCTGAGAACAAAGTGATCTATCGAACGAGCGTGCTGATAGCTCGGCGACAGAAAAGTTGCCGAGAAGACAGTGGGACGGCTGCCCTTTTTAAACTGCTTAGTCCAGCTGCAGCGAATAAAGATACTTAGATTGGAAAGCCGAAGCATCAGTTAGCATTACGGGAAAGGTTTGTTCGTGCATCTCGCCTGAAAACAGCTTGCACGGTCAAATATAAACAGCTTGCACGGTCAATAAATAGATCAGCCAAGGTGCCTTTCCCCGCACGTGCTCGAAGCGAGTCTCCAAACCTCTCAGAAATACTTAAACGTTTGTAGAAACTTCATAACGTCGCCGTCTCTTTTACTTTGTACCCTGCCGCTCTACACTGGCTTTAATTAATTTACCACCGAAATAATTTTGGCTTCTCCCACCCGTATCCACGGGATGCCAGGTTCGTCATAACCGTGCGGTGGGAAGGAGCTTGTGCGGCTCGTCAATAAATTTGGTGTGTACGCCATGGGCCGTTTAGTTGCTGTGCCTGGAGTATGAAACTCGAAGCGTCAGAGTAGGAGTAAAGGAGTGTGGACTAAAGGGGAGCTGCAATCATACTTAAGCGTCTACCTCTTTTGCGGTTTCCACGTCTCTTTGGGTTCGGGTAAGCCAGCGGGCACGGAGAGAATAACTAAATATCAGTGAGTCATATTTTAACCGGACGACGCGGAAACCTCCTCCACCTACGAGGGCGACCCGCGTTGCCGAAAGCGCGGAATATGTGACGTCTTTGGTCCTGGGCTTACTACTGGTCAGAGCCGCTAAAAGCATTTTTTTTAGTCAATACAAAATATAAGGTTCGCGAACCGTTTCAATTATGTATGAAAGTAGTTTTTGTTCAGTATTTTAGATCAGAAAAGAAACAAATGCAGTTTATAAAGTACAGAAACAAGAAAAGACCCGTCGACAAACCCGCCACCGAGCGGTGAAAAAAACGGCGCATACTAGAAAGGCGTAGTGGGATGAGGCTCCGACGAACAATGGGCTTAGAAAGGTCCCGGATGTACGCGGTGGCGCTGCGGTCGTATACCGGCTCGAGGATCCGACCGGTTCCGAGCGTTCCCAAGGCTTTCGGCGCGGGCTTGGCTGGCGATTTGACCCTTTGGCGGTATGGCAGCGCGAAGTGGCTCCCATTCTGAACTGATCTTTACCCCGTGTTTGCCGTCGTTTGTGGCCAATGAAGTGTTATGCCGAATTAGTCTTTAATCGCGCGGCAAATGTAATGCGAGCTGCCCTGGCCGCCCGCTTCATACAGCCTAGTCAACACGTGCTTTAGTGGCACCCTCTCGAGCCGTTGACACTGAGTGCGGCAGCCGTGAGCGCTCGATGAGCTCACTACTTCACGGCCACTCAAACCAGGACCTACGACGTCATGAAGGATGTTATTTTTTGCTTGTTTCTGTAAGTCTAATTTGCCTATAACTTTTAAAATAAAGCGAAATTTGAGAAAAGAAAAGTTTCTTTAAATTACTACGTTCAATGCGCTCAGGTTCGGTCCAAATTAAAAACCAGTCAAAAAGTTATTGCAGGGCCACTTTAACGCTCCCAATGACGACAAACGAGCAAAAAACATGTCTTCAGCACGCTGCCGGCCAGCCTCTGCAACGCTCCAAAAGGTTAATTTTCCGTGTCCCAAGATGGTCGTCCGGCAGCCGCAATCACGGAACGGGGAAGCGCAATTTAGCAATTGTCGTAGAGATCAGTAAAAAAATATGGAACGCATACCCTCCTAGCATCCATCAGGTAGGTATAAGCATTCTGTGCAGTCTATATGCCCATCAATGTCAACGCATGTAGCCATTTGCAGGCAGTCGCATCCTTTCGAAGATCAATCTGGCCTTCGTCAGGCACCAGCTTTCGCTCTCAGCACACAGCCACTGTTGGTGGGCTTCGAGGCTGCTCGCATCTTCACCCTCCACAGGCGGGGCAGCCCCGGTCTGTAAATGCAGAATATGAATATGGCAGGTATTATTTGATAACACTTTATGTTTTGGCCGTGTAAAGAAAATCTGCATTCCATTTTCTAACATATCTGTTATGAAATAACAAGGTCAGGTGGAACGGCTCGAGTTCGCTGACTGAAAGACAGAGGGCTTAGCCTGAACCAATATCCTAGCAGCCTTCGATATTGGTGTGGGGGGAGAGAAGGCTGAACCTCTAAAGATGTCTTCAAATGATTCTCTAATTGCTTAACTCCAAAGTTTCAGGCTGCTGCACTTCAATGTTCTGAACTTTTTCCAACATATATTTGCGCTGTCGCTAACCATGTTCCATTTGCCAATTTTTTACACGCCCCTTCTCCTCCAATCAGAACAGCACGAGAGTCCGCCGTGAACAGACTTGGCATCATCGTGTGTCATATATCCCCGATGATTGCCCATTAAAGCCAAGGTTCGAGCACAAGCTCATAGCATCGCTAGATGGTCGCACTGCACGAACCCTCGTGCAGCCTGAGTATCTACTAGTTCTGTTAAAAGCGAGCGAGTTGAAAATGAATACTTAAAATCGAAAAAATAAAGCGCGAGGGACAAGCACAGGACAACCACGTAAAGCCTGGTTCAAACAGTTGCGTTTGACCGCGTTGCGGCTGCAAGAAACCAGGACATCCCTGCTGCTTCTATCGCGTGCCAAGATGATTCTTTGAATTGGAATCCACGCTTCATACGAAGCACAGATGTGCCGGTGACTCGTTTTCGGTTCTAAACGCAACGCAGACAAACACACTCAAACGCAAGTGTCGGAACCGACCTTTACGGTACAGGCTCACAGTAAAGCTGTGAGCCCGAACCGTCTCGCACGTCTAGCCTTCGCTTTAGTACATCTCAGGATAAGACGGAATGTATCATAATAGAACCGATGTGGTCTCACCATTCTGAGCAGAAGTGCGTGAATAACCGATGCTATTTTCGTGGTCGCTTGCACGTAAACAACCAAGGAGCTTGTACACAACGCCGGCATTCATCTGGCTTGAAAACAACTTGAGCGTTGGCTTGGCTTGGATGTCAGCTGCCCATTGTGCTTACTTGAACTTCACGAAATCCTCTAAATTGAGCAGGCTGCTTCTTGACTTCTGCTGTCGGCGCGTATGTCTGCAATTCGGCGGTTTCCGAGTTCGACGATTCGGAAATCATGGGTGTACCACCGCAACACCCTCTTAACACGATTTCGGTAGCCGTAGGGTGTAAAAAGGATGTACGAAGGGTGTAGGCCTTTCCGTACACCCTTGAATATTCAAAAATCATGTAAAAATGGTGTAGGAAGGGTGTGAGCTCGGAAAAACACCCTTTTAACACGAACATGGGTGTTGAAATTTTTAGTGTGTAGGTGCGGTGCTCGTCCAAAGACAAGACGGAGCAGAGAGGGTGATCGCTTACGCAAGCCGGGCACTGTCCAAGGCAGAGAAAAATTACTCTAAAACCGACAAGGAATGTCTCGCTGTCGTCTGGGCGTTAACTAAGGTCCGCCCATACCTGTACGGGATCCCGTTCCGCGTTGTCACGGACCACCACGCTCTCTGCTGGCTAGCCAACCTCAAGGACCCGTCAGGACGCCTCGCTCGCTGGAGCCTTCCATTGAAAGAATTCGACGTGACCATTGTGCACAAGTCTGGCCGCATACGCCGATTGTTTGCCTAAGGCCCCAGTCGAATCTCCTCTCGACAGCACCGACGACGATGATGAGACCCGTTTTCTCGGAGCAATTACCGATGCCGACATGGGAGCACTTCAACGAGACGACCCAGAACTTTGCGCCGTGATCGACCACCTCGAAGGTCAAGAAAGCTCAGTTCCGCGAGTCTTGGCCCGAGACTTGCCAAGCTTCGTTCTGCGGCGAGGCGTGCTCGTCAAGAACTTCGGAACGAGCAACCCTCCCTGGCTGCTGGTTGTTCCGGCCAGCCTGCGTGAAGAAATCTTTCAAGCATGCCATGACGACCCGACGGCTGGACACCTTGGCTACAGCAGGACGCTCGCCCGGATTCGTGACAAGTATTACTGGCCGAAACTCCCGAAAACAGTTCACCTCTACACACGGTCGTGCCATGAGTGCCAACGACGTAAGAAGCCTCCGACGAAGCCAGCAGGACTCCTGCACCCGATACCTGCACCGACTACGCCCTTCCAGCAGGTCGGCATGGATTTACTTGGGCCGTTCCCAACATCGACGCCAGGAAATCGGTGGATTATCGTCGCGACCGATTACCTTACACGATACACCGAGACGAAAGCCCTGCCATCGGGAACAGCGGTAGAAGTCGCCAAGTGTTTTGTCGAGTCTATTCTCCTTCGACACGGCGCACCTGAAGTGCTGATCACAGATCGCGGGTCATCCTTCACGGCACAGCTGACTCAAGAAGTTCTTCGGCTCAGTCATACCAGCCATCGACGAACAACCGCTTATAATCTGCAGACCAACAGGCTAACAGAGCGGCTCAACAAGACGATCGCCGACATGCTCTCCATGTACGTCGACGTAGAGCACAAAACATAGGACGAGGTGTTGCCGTACGTCACGTTTGCGTACAACACAGCGGTGCAAGAAAGCACGCGAATGACACCGTTCCAACTGGTACACGGCCGGATGGTTACCACAATGCTCGACGCCATGCTGCCTCACGTGCCGGCCGACGATGGCAACGACGATGCTCAACTGATCTCGCAACGCGCGGAAGAAGCTCGCCAATAGGCAAGAATCAAGATTCATGATCAACAGCGAGTCGACGCACGCCGCTTTAACCTTCGTCGCCGGGACGTCTACTTTCAACCCGGAGACCGGGTGTGGGTGTGGACGCCCATCCGTCGCAGCGGCCTCAGTGAGAAACTGCTGAAACGGTACTTTGGACCATACAAGGTACTTCGTCGCCTCGGCGAGCTGAACAACGACGTGATGCCCAAAGGAACACGAACATCGTTATGCCGCCCACCACGACCTGCGGTCGTCCACATCGTGCGCCTGAAGCCGTACTACGCTCGATAGGACTGTGGACCTCATGTGCTCCAAAGGACGCTTCAGTTTATCGTTCTTTTTTATTTTGTTTTGTCTTGCGTTGCATCGGGGCGATGCACTTTTTAAAGGGGGGAGTAATACCGCGCGCGCAACTGGCCAAGTAGGCAGCGCGCGCGTGGCCTAATGTTATCGTACCTGGCTCCCACGCGAAAAGTCGGGGTTCGGTTCCTGACAGCGCCACATCTTTTGTTATTCCCGCAATTTATTTTTCTGGTAGATTCGAGAATCATGTTGCGTGTTCAAGGCTTGAATGTTCTACGCGTGGAACATTCTACGCCGATTATTCCAAAAGCTCACGCATGTACATAAGGGGCGCCGCGTGGCGAACCGGACTCAGTCTCGCCCCAGCGCTCGATCCTGCGGTTTCGGCGACATCGACGCCCGCGACGCTCTCCTGCTTTCTTCTGTTTCCTTTTCCTTTTATTAATTTGGGCACAAGTTCGCCCCCATTAAATGTCTAGTTTACTTCAGTTTTCGTCGTCTCATCACTTGCCATCCGTGACAATATACATAAAAGGTAGACCCTTTTGCGGCGGGGACTAGCCGTTATTTAAAAAAAGTAATTTATCTGCTGTGTTGTTAGATCAGCCACCTGATCATGAAAGCCTGTGTACTACGGATTGATTAGAATATAAAACCAATAATCCTGTTCGCGATGTACCGTTTACCCACTTGAAACAAAATGTTTGTCTAATCTACATGATCACTTGCTCAAATACTCTAAAACCTGCATAATAATTGTCAGTTCTATTAATTTACGGAACCTAGACTGGCATAAATTGTCATTCATTTCACCATGCGACCAAACCGTGTTCGACATTATGTTTACTCGCCATCTTCATCAAGCCGTTAGTGTCCCACGCGAGTGAAGATAACTTTATCCTCTATTCTGGACCTTGTCTTTTATAGTATATCACTTTCTGATGTGCATGTAACAGTTGAAGACGGGCTGTCTTATAATAAACTTGTCCTTTTCACATGCCATATTAGCAGCTCGGACGCGCCTGCTGCTCAGGAGCAGCTGTTAAAAAATATTGAAGGGCAAATGATCAATCTGTTTTTTCTTTTTTTTTTTACTCTGATTTCACTTTTGATTCATTTTCTGGGAATGGTGTTGATTGTTTGTGGAACAATTTTAAAACTATTTATCATTTCCGTCTTCAACATTTTATCCCAAATAGAACAAAGAACCTGCAGCACTGGAACCCCTAAATCCCCGTAACATAATTCATCTGGTGCGGAAAATAAAACGTCATGGAAAGCGTTGCTTTAGCAGTTGTACAAATCAAAATTTAAAGCAAACACTTGGGGAACAATTTCCGCAAGTAAAAAGTTTTAACATTCTAACACGCTTTCATGGTTATTTCAGACTGACCGGGAAACATTTTGGTGACATCTCACAACAAATGAACGGGACACCGTCGATTACGTTTAAATTTGTGAAACCGTGAGTCACGACAAGTAGAAAGTAGCCAATGAATTTAATTTGTTCTTTCCATTTGTTTTCCCATGCCAGCCCGCGACAAACTTCCTTTGGTGACTGAACCCATATTAGTTCAGATTTCACAATATTTAAAGGGACCATGAAATGATTTTAAAATCGAGTTTCATCCACCGCACGTCGTAAAAGGTGTGAAGAGAAACACAAAAACACAAACATAGGGAGCCAAAAAAAAATTATTTGCTATAGAACTTTTAAAAGAAAACTGGACTCTTTTGCGCCTTCCTTCCTTCGCCTGTTCACTACGATGCATCCGCGGAAATGGAGCACGTCAGCCAAATCCAGGTCGCCTATTGGGTAAGAGCCTACCTCACCAGCACCGCGATCGTAAACAATAAATAGCCGGCGAATGTTTCCTAAAAGTTTTGTTAAATAATATTCAGATCCACATTTTGTAGCATAATTAGAGATGTGTGGCGAAAATTGCCAAATTTGATAATGCTGAGAGCCAAGCGCCATCTATCGTGTGGTAAACGAAGCAACTACTGCGCGTGCGCAGTAGGGCAGGGCCGACAGTTACTTGGGTGACTGCGACCGACGAACATTTATTTTCTTTGTTTTCCTTCCTCTCAAAACTCTGACTGACTGAACGTTTATTTTTCTACGTGTTCTTCCCGCGCGTGCCGACTTCAAGCAGCAAGAAAACAGTACTTAAAACAGACCACGACGAACAAGAACGCTGGATCCACCGACTCCGACGAAGCGAGCTGCTCAGAATATAGGCCTAGCAGGCATTCCGACCCGGCGCTGCGTTGCTTCGTCGCAAGACCGTCTGCCTACGACCGGCTGGCGTGCTAAATGGAATATGCCCGCGCGACCCTTGTGGACCCTTCTCGTATTATAGTTTGATCACTGACCTCATTTCTAGATTAAGAGGTGAGGTCAATCTCTTCCCCTTGTTTTCCGAGGCAGTGTTGACGAACACTCGTCGAAAAGGGACTCTCGTCGATTCTATCTTCTTGTTTTGTGTGATATAGCGCTGAAATAAACGCCGTATGGATTACCTTCGTAACACGGTATGTACACTTTGTTATTGGTACGCCATTTTTAATCTGACAGACTGCACGTCACTGTCGAGCTATAACAGTTCGTGGGAGGTATACGTACAACCCCGGTCCAACCTTTCTTTGCCGAGTGTCGCGTCAGTATCGAGTTGCAATCGTAAAAGAACGGTCCCGAAGCGCTTACAAACAGCGCGAATACAGCACTTCCATCAAGCGCGCGCGTCCGCTCCGAGTGTAAACAGGTATTTACGTGGCTCTTGCTGACACTCGTAGTTCAAACGTATCTTTTTTAACGTCGGCTCGCTCCTGCATCTCCGAAGCCGCGAAAAACGCCATCTACGTCGCTTTGCAAACGACTGACACGGGCCGGCCCTTCTGCCAACAATGACAGGGTGGTTGACTTCTGGAGTCTTCACCGGAAGACTCGCTGCACTTCCCAACAGGCATACCGGCGTATGGGACTAGTCCCATGCTGTCGCTGTAGCGCAACATATCTCATTGAATTTCGCTCAGCTGCGATGCGGCGATGAGAGGCGCCGATTCAGGAAATACGTCGGTGACATCAGCGCAGTAAAACCTACCGGCGCACCCCAACTCGTTGCCGCTAACACTCCCATTCTCCTACTGCCGAGAGAACTTCCGGTTCTGGAAACGGCCTACGTCACGGCTTGTTTTGCGGTCAGTTGAAGAGAATAAAAAAGTCGATATTTCAATAATTTTTTGTGTAGAAGTTAATAAACCGGGACGAAAACGGATGCCTGCTCGGCATTCAGTGAACATTGACGGTTTAATGTAAAAGTTATCTGGAAAAAGTAAAAAGGTAATTTCATGGTCCCTTTAAATGCATTTTTTTCCATGTTGCTTAACCGTAAGTCGAAATCATCATGTGGCCCTGATAACATTGCCAACGCCTCCCTTCGTCGTTGCGCTGAATCGCTCGCTAGGTTCCTTGTTGCCATTTGACGCGCGCCATTTTCATATGGTGTTTTTCCCTAAGATCGCCGCATCCCACGGGTTGTTCCTGTATTTAAAAAGGGAGATTGTTCGCTGTTAAAAAATTACCGTGCCATATATCGCTCACCAGCACATCATGTAAGCTCTTAGAACATATAATTTTTAATTAGATTACTAAATCCTTAGATAAGCATGAGATCATCTCGCCTTTTCAGCGTGGCTTCCGTTAAGGCCTTTCCACTACCACACAAATTATTTCTATCATTCACTCTTCCGCTTTAATAGTCGACAGACTCGGCCAAGTTGACGCAATCTTTCTCGACTTGGGCAAAGCATGATAGGATCTCCTCATTCTCGATATCGTATTCAAACTTAACAAACTTGGCTTTTCCCGTACGGTTGTAAAGTGGATTTCCTCTTACCTAGAAATGCAAAAACAATTTGTCGACGTAGACGGTCATCATTCAGATACCCTTTCTGTAAGTCCTGCTGTCCCGCAAGGAAGTGTCCTTGGTCAGCCACTTTTCTTAGCTTATATTATAGATTTAATTACATGCATCGACGAGTGCGTGCATATTCGCTTATTTGCAGATGACTGTCTACTGTTCAAGGCTGTTAACTCTATTAGAGACCTGGTTGTGTTGAATGAGAGTCTTAATGCGATTTGTAATTGCTGCAATCTCTGGGAGATGAAACTTAATCAGCAAAAACTGCCCCCATGTGTACGAAATAACATCATTTCTCTAAACTTTTTAACGACCTTGGCGCTGCGATTACTAACGATTTCTCTTGGACCTCACACATTAAACGCACCTGTGCACCTGCATGTCTTAAAGTAGGTATAGTGGGGCACAAGCTTAAATACGTGCCTTGTTATGTCAAACTTCTGGCTTATAACACTCTAATAAGGTCTCGGTTGGAGTACGCTTGCACTGTATGGGATCCCTTTACGAAGAAAGATATTAACGTGTTTTATTTTTTTAATAATTTAGTTATTTATTAATACTGATAGCCCGAGGGCCGATGCAGGGTGGAGTTCCGAAGAAAGTCACTTGTGGCCGATGTTTTGGCAGTTACACACACACGCACACAAGCACACACACATACACACACAGACACAGACACACACACACACACACACACACACACACTAAACTCACGAGTTCAGAGCGTGTTAAAACATCTCGGAACTGGGGATGCCCTACTCTAGGGCATGCAGTATCGTTACAAGTTATACATACACATGTTGGATTTAGAGCACTATACAAATTTCAGAACACCCAAGTGCACGCAAAAAACACGCGGACATAAAAGGGCATGAAATAACAAAAGCAGTATTATAATAACCGTAATAACTCATTTTTAACGCCACTTAATGACTCTTTGCTTACTTTTATAATGGGGGAGACAATTTTATTTCTGTGTGGTTCTGGGGAAAAATTACTATACGTGTCATTATGGGTGTTATCTTGTTCGGGTGATTGCATCCGACAAAACGAGCTGATCTTGGTTTTATGCATTGGTGAATATAAAAGTTGAACAGGTTGTGATCCATCGAATACAATAATTTTAACCTTGCTATTTTTCATCGTTGCTCTAGATGCGGCAGGTTGAGCTGTTTTAGCATGTCGCTGACTGAATCAGACGTCCTAAATATTTTCATCCCTGCTTATTGTGTAGGTTTTATGCGGGTTTCATACTACGCTTGCATATTCTAGGATTGGGACCACTGTGGTTAGGTATGCAGTTAGTTTAGCGTCTGGCGAAGTGGCTTTCAGTTTACGTCATAATGACCATAGTCTTTTTTCTACTAAAATTTATATTTTATTTACGTGTCCACTGCAAATGAGATCTTCAGTTATTGAAACAACCCAAGTACTTTAAATTAAATACAAACGATAAAGAGTATACCATCCATTTCATGTTGGAATAGTAAGATATTTTTGGTTTATTTGTTAAGCGTTCATACACAGATTTTGTGTAATAGTTTATTTTCATTTTCTATTTTGTTCATCAGCCATTAATCATTTTTAGAGCCGAGTTCAGTTCGACTTGGTCAGGATGATTTGATATATTTGAATAGATCAAGCAATCATCGGCAAGCAGGTGAACCGTGAAGTCAGGGCTGAGTTTATCTGCAACGCCATGTATGTAACTTCAGAATAAAACAGGACCCAAGACTGACCCCTGAGGGGCGCGAGATGTTACGTTTAAAATTTTAGATTTTGCGCTATTAAGTTGTACAAACTGTGTTTTATTTGAAAGATATGATTGAATTCATATGACTCCTAAGAAGCTCTTCATGTGGAACCCGGACATATGTCTCGATAGCTCCCGGCATATTGCGTCCACCTGTCCTCTATCATTTCGAGCTTTCGCGAAGCCGTAGAATAAGTGGGCAAGCTGAGTTATAGTGGATACTTTTCGTCTAATCCATGTTGACTTGGATTAAGAATCTTGTAACCCTCGAAGTACGTGAACAAGCTTTTCGATGGTATGTTATCTAGTATCTTACAACACGCGCACGTAATTGAAATGGGCCTATATTTTTAACATTATGTTTGTTCCCCGTTTTGTGAATAGGCACAACTGGTGTCGTTAGCCAATGGGTAGGTACACATTACTGCAGAAGTGACGCAATAAACCTAATAAGCAAATATCTTGATACCAACTTGAGGAATTCTTTTGGGAGACCTTCGGGACCGGCCGACGTTTTGATGTCGATATTAAGAAGGAGTGAAAGATTCCCTGTTCTGATAAAAAAAAATATCTGACATGGCTGAAGGTTCTTCAGCACTCTCCACACTGGTGTAAGACGAAGAAGACTACGGGGGAACAAACACAGAGTGGAAGTAATCATTATACTTCTGAGCGACCTCTGCATGGTTGTTAAGAACTTTTTTGATCAAGGGCGACATGCTGAATATCCTCATGCGAAGAACCAAGATGACGCCAAAACCTCTGGGCGATTCCCCCCTAAATTGGGTTACCGTCTAGGAGTAATACGCCACCCTAGCTATATTCAATTTACATTTAAGCGTCAAGAAAAGACGAGAAATTTCAGTTTTATTTTTTTTAGTTCACTTTTTTTTTAATTTTTTTTTTTAGTTGGATGGTTTTACGGCCAACCCAAAGGTTTAACTTTTTTTCTGTTTTGACTTGCTGTGGAACACCATGTACACGGCAAAAATGTACTATAATTTAAATCAGTTCCATAGTGTCTCAAGGCCAGTTGTTTCATCAAACGAGTACACACTAAGTGATGGAGAACGCTTATATCGTCTGCCTTATAAAATTATATGACAAGAATAGTTGATTCCTTCTCAGGCTGTCGTGGCAGGGTTTGTTTTATACAAAGGAAGAGAAGTTTTCGATCGCATTTGGCATCATTTACGGAAACTTCATACCCTAGGATTTCGCCGTTAAAAATGCCAAATCTAATATTGACTTTTCAGATAGTCCAAACCTAGTTGCTTTTGTAATAGTTTGTGTAAATTCATTACTAAATGCCAAATCTAGCAGTGCCTCGCAGTTCCTGACATTTGACGTTCCTATTTCTAACTTTTACCATTTATACCCGGCAGGTTAAAATCTTATGCAAAAATGTCACGCGTGTGTGAAGGGATGGTATTACGCAGGTAATCTTGAATTGATTCTAAAAGCGATATGGGGGTGTTAGGGGGTCCATACACTGCTCCTATTACACAAGCTGCATCGTACATCAATAAGCGTATACCATCCATTTCATAATCGAATAATATTATTCGTTTCTCTGGACCTGCTTGAGCAGGTTCTGAGCATATAAGTTTGTTTTATTATAATCGTTATCGCCGGCATGACTCTCTACCGAATTATTCATAACTTACAACATCATTCCTCTAGAATCGCGAAGTAAGCTAGCTAGATTGATATTAATTTTTCAAGTTTGGTATCACAAACGTCGCCTCGAGTCTTCATCCTTCATTCAGTCATCAAATACTAGACAGACTAGACTGGATTATACATTAGAACAACTCCCGTATTTGCTCGTACAAATGTTTTAAATACTCCTTTCTCCACAGAAGTGTAACAGATAGCCTTCCCATATTATTACTTTGGACAATGTTTTACAATAAAATCAATGCATGTTTGAACTGTATCTTAATTACAAAAGCGCAAACGAGAAGGACAGAACAAAGACTGAATAGGACAAGCGCTTGTCCTGTTCATCTTAGTTCTGTCCTTCTCCTTTGCGCTTTTGTAATTAAGATGTTTAACCAACTAGCCCGACAGTTAATTTTAATTTCAAGTGTAATTTGTGTTTTATGCGGTTTGTGTTTCAATTGCCCCTCCTTCTCCTTTGATATCTAAAGTATCGGTACATGTGAAGAAAAATAGCCTCCACTCCTGTTTGCGCCGCATCACTGGCCTGCAGTATTTTGTAAATAAAACAAAAATAAATAAATATTAAATGATGAGCTGACCTTGCTATGCGATTAAAACTGACTCTTGTCTGAAAGATAACTAGCAACTCAATTAATCATCTGACTGTTTTTAAGGGTAATGTTTAGTTCGTATAAATGCTTGCTATGGCACACCTTATAAAACACGTTTGAATAATCAGTATTTATAGCATTCACCTGATCCTTTCAATTCATAACCTCAGTAATGTCATGGAAAAATTCAATAAGTTGGAACGTCTTTGAAATCCCTTTTTGGAAACCATGCTCTAGATGAGTCCGCATGTCATTATGTTCAAGGTATTCAGATATGTTTAAAAAATTACGTGCTCTAATATTTTGCAGAAAATCGATGTAGGAGGTATTGGCCTATAGTTACGAATTATTTGCTTATCTCCAGCTTAAAATATTGAAACCACTTTTGTGACCTTCCATGCCGAAGGAACGATGCCACTATCAAGCTATTTTTGAAAGAAAATAATCAAGTACCGGGAGATCTAAAAGAAGCAATTCATTTAAGAAATGCATTTGGGATGTCATCAGGACTAGCATTTGTTTCGAGTTGAGATGCAAGATTAAGTTTTAAACACCAAGAATCGTAAAACAAATTTAAGAAATTTCACAAGTAGTTTTTTTTATAGGAGGAAATAGGGGAGTGTAAGCATTATCACACGTAAACAGAAATCTAAAGTACTCATTGTAAGCTTCGTCAATCACGATGTAATCTTTCATTGGTGTCCTAGTTAAGACAAAGTTAGTTGTTTAAACTTTATTGAGTAAAATACACTGCAAATTTCGGTATGATTGACTTGACATACTCTGTTAAAGTGCGATTGAAATATTCTTTCTTCATTGATTGCTACTTCATGGGAAAGATTTCCCGTACGCGGTAACATTCCGCACTAACAACATTTTTTGTTTCTTAAACATTTCAATCGTCGACGTCCTTTAACATGACGAGAAATTTGCAACATCTCACGGGCAAGCCAAGGGTATGTTTAATGTTGTTTTTTGATCAACCGTGAGAACGTGGAAAGCCATGCATTTCTACAATAGTATAAAAGACCAATAATAGCGTGTTTTCACCATCTTGATCAGCTAGATACGTCATGATCAGTAATTCAGAGCGTAAACGAGCTGGTAAATAACTGTAAGCTTCTACAACTTGAATTTTTAAGGTAATGCATTCCACGTGGTATGTGTTATGTTAGGACCGAATATCGCTTGTTGATATTATTGCGCGGGCAAATAAAGGCTACAAGGAATGCTCTGCTCTAAATGCCCGGCTAAAGAAAATATTCAAATCGCAATTTGATTCGCAGTACCCTACCCAAATCTTACCGTTCTAGAAATGCATAGCAAATAGGGTGTTGAATCTCAATCGAAGGGCCATTACCTCAAGAATTTCGGAGGCAATGGGTTCCATGGACTCCGAGATTTGTAACGCGCAAACCTCTCCTCTAACCCTTCAAAGCGCCTGTTTCCCAGCCCTGCGAGCGTATAGAAAAGCTTCTCCACAAGGCGGTACTGATGTACAGCCGGCGTCACCATTTGTGCACTCGGTATAAACCATTCAAAAAACGGGCTTCTGGTCGGTGTCATTTTCAGTGCTCGTGCGTATGGTGCGTTTTTCGATCGCTTTCCGAATCGATGTCCATCCGCTTGCTGGATTTAGATGTTCGCGTACTGGGCAGTGACTTTGTAAACGTTGAAACAGTGTTTAAGGCTCGCAGTTTTGATAAGCTGCGAAAGCTGAGGCGCGCGAGCGCGTTGAGATGTGTATCAAGTACAATGTACTAGAATACGAGGTAGTGCTGGGACCGGCGCGGCTCGGCAATTGAAGCAAATGATGCAGCGTATCTAGAAAGCAATCGCGGCGCTGCAGCCGTCACGGTAGTAGAAACTTGCTGCAGCCCGCCAAGTGTCACGATTGTTGCATCAGCCATTCACAACCGTCCGCAACGCCCCTCTCGGGGCGCACGCGCGCAAACTACCACCCAACTAGCGTTGAGCCGGTGTCGGCACTTGCTGCCACCTACACTACGCGCCTCACGCGAGTCGCCAAGGTCCAAAAAACTACCCCGTATTCTAGTACACTGTAATTCAAGTGCTGCTCAGCTCTTATGCTGGCTGCGGCAGTGCCTTCCTTCATCCGGACTTTGCTAAGGACGATTTTTTAGAAGCCGGTCCGGAGCATCAGTACACATTAGGAGTAATTGTCGCAGAAAAGTCAACTGGGGCGAAAGGGCCGATGCAGTCAAAGCCCTTCAGAGATATATGTTACGGCGAGATTGTGTCCAAGGAGCACTTGAGCGTAACCCCTAAAAGGACAAAACGGGAAAGATGGATAACATAAATAAACAAAGGTATCACGAAACGGACAATGCAATTTAAAGTCCCAAGCAAAAAACGAGGCCAAAAAATCTTTCTTAACGCCTATTCAGCAAAGAAATCTGCGAAGAAATTATCAGCATGACATTTCGCCTGCTCGTTCAGTTAAAAAAGAACAACAAAAAAAAAAAAAACATATTTTGGGGTCAAAAACTTTACCGAGACTCGTTCTAAGTCTTCAATGGTTTTTCGCCAAAATGGTTGGGCGTACAGTTTGTCTGAAAACAAACAGGCACTCATTTATTTTACATCTTTCCCGGTTTTAAAAAAGCAACGCTAGAATTTCAACATACCACTTCCTTAAAACTAGTGTGTGTTACGGTGCGGAACATAATTTGGGCCAGCATGCGTATTTTTTATAATTGGGAAGCTAGTTAAGCAAGCCCGATTATGATAATTTGTGGCCGGGTACATAAAACCACCACGCGGCGTAAACAGCGGCGAACTATATTTTCTTTATGTGAGTGCCATAGCCCTTTCATGGCCCTTGATATCCTTGGGCCGCAATGCCGTCATCCAGTGCAACGAGCTTGAGTAAACTTAGAGCGGTAAACCAGCGGCCAAAAATGCCCCCCCCCCCCCATCCCGGTTGCCGCCATCTTGCCTGTTTGCCATATTAGTGATCACGTGACGTTAAGATGGCTGCTTCCAGAGGTGGGCCAAATCAGATTGTCCAGACCAGTCACCAGATGGGCACTCTGGGGCTGCGTTCCAATCTTACTCGAATGGATCCAAATCATTCTGCCGGATCAAGTCACGCGGGTAGGTTTTCGAACGCAACGGGTATGAGACCTACAGCCAGGAGCGAGATAGAAACTGTGTTTCATGTCCTTGCACCTCCTGCAACAGTGCAGAAAAGTGTACTTCCGGTCGTGTCTCAATACACATACCGGAAGTAGACTGCCTTACACTTTTCTGCACCGGTGCAGGAGGTGCAAGTCAATAGAACGAAGCGTCTATCTCACTCCTCAGTAAAGGTCTTGAACCCGTTGCGTTCGAAAACCCACCCGCGTCCAGCATTGCTGTGTCTGTCTTGTCACGTGATTTGATCCGCCGGAATAACTCGGATCCATTCGAGTAATATCGTAACACAGCCCCAGAGTTCTCATCTGCTGCCCGTGATCTGGCCGATATGATCTGGCCCACCACCGGACGCAGCCATCTTAACGTCGCGTGATCACTTATGTGGCAAACAGGCAAGATGGCGCCAACCGGGGGGGGGGGGGGGGGGGGGAGGGTGACATTTTCGCTGCAGGCAGTGGGTTCCGCTTTACCATTCTAAGGTAAGACTCAAGCTCGTTGTTCCAGCTATTCAATTCGTCGGGAGGGAGAGACATAGAGAATATAATGGCTCGAAGATGTTTCCGCCGCGTGGTGGCACTAGGTACACGGCCGAAAATCATCATCATCAATCTTGGTCGGCTGGTTGTCCGGCGGAAAGGCGCTCATTTGCCCGAACCATACTCGTTGCTTCTCACCACACCATTACTTCTTCAATGAAGTAATATGTCCGTAAGTCCGGTCAGGCCATGACTGTGACATATGAGCAGAGCATAAGAAACCACCAAAGCTCCTCCTAACCAAGCATAACAACTGTAAGGCAGGCACAATGCACGCACGACTTTGTTGAGGTAACCCAGCTTTTCAGTATGATCAAGACGAGTCTAAACATTTTGATTAATATTATTCATTGCGACGCACTATCTTCTTGACCGGTGAGAATATCATTACGCACTAATATTTGGTACCCGTAGGATGTCTACAACCAGAGCAGTACGACAAACGTAGCCTTTTTCTCACTTATTTAAACCACCCGTACGACTGGGTCACTGGTATGTTTCCCGAGATTGCGGCACGAACGTAATATGCTACTTCCGAAAATCCCTGCATGAAACACTGCTCGCGTTGCATTATGGTACTTCTTTGGCCATGGAGAGGAGTGGCATGGTTTTGATTTCGATTGCCCCTTTGTGGAAGTAATACATATCAGTAATGCATAAAAATAAAGTCAGTTATCACTTGTTTTGCATCCATTCATCTTCGTGAGAGCCACCGGTTAAACACAGACCTCTAGCAGCCGTATGGAGTTGCCTAGGCTAAGCGTGGAATGGGGTACAAATACAGCCAGCCGCGTTTCTACATTCTTAGAAAGCTCAACTTTCAAAGTTTAGCAAGAAGAATAGTTGCGCGAGACATATTATATTTAAATAGGACAATTCACAGTCAACATCATTGTGCAATATTATGTTCCGTTAATTTCCACGCGCCTATACTTGTTAGTAGTGATGCCTTTCCAATGTATCCTTTTCATCGTGAGAAACTATGACTCGTTACTCACATGCAACTTACTTTTAAAAAGATGTCCATCAACTCTCTGGATATTTTTGTTAATTACGAACATTTTAATCGTGAAGTTGAGTTAATCTTATACACATAGCTACCAGATTGTTTTCATACCTTTTCTATAACATTGTATGCTTGGATGTGTGCATTTTGTTCTGAATCTGTAGCTGTTTTTGAGCATGCTATATTTTTTACTTAAAAGAATCCTAAAGGGATGCTGAAGAAAACATTTCAGTGTCCGTATTATGCGGTGCACGATGTTTCTACGAGCCAGCGGTCGCCGTTGTGCGCGAGCAAACTTCAACGAAATTGACGTCATAATCCTCCCTTCACGCTTAAGATGACATGGAAATTTGCAGGCTCCGGGGAAAAGGGAAATAAGGACAGGCTTTTAATCTCCACGGTGGGGTCTGCTGGAGAAAGGTACGCGCTTAATTGGTAGAAACAAGCACGTAGCTTTCGCTTGTGAAGATGAAAAGCCTGTCTTTAATCTGCTTTTGCCTAAAGCCCATACCTTTCACTGTCATCTCAAGCGTGAATGGAGGACTATGGCGTCAATTTTGTTGCGCGTGCTCGTGCACACCGGCGGCCGCTGTTTCGTGGAAAGATCGGGCTCCACTTATTATGGACACTAGAATCTCTGCTACAGTATCCCCTTAAAAAAGCAGACCATGCAACAATATTCGCTTGGAATGTTTTTCTTTTTCAATTTACAAAAGCTTACTTTCACAAGTGGGACACAAGTATACTCGCAGTCCATGTCACTAACCAAGAAGCTCCTTTGTTGCGGTGTCGATTCAAGAATAAAAGCGGGCGTTTTCTTTTAACCTTTCCTTCGCAAAATTGATGACGGCCCAGGTCGAACACTTCCTCGGCCCTGGCTTGGGCCAGATTGGTGCGAAGAGCCAACTTGGCTCAAGCCTGGCCCATGCTTGCGTCAAGCTGGCCCAAGTATGAGCCGGGGAAGTGTGCTGCTAGGGGTAGCTGAGAAATCGCAGACCCCCAGTGACGATATTTGATCGTTGCTTATAGATTGGACCCGAACGTCGCGTGAGCCTTCGATTTGGGCTCGCGATATTCAATAGCTTGACAGGCATACGGTTAGTGGCAAGTGTGCAATCGCTGCAATGATCACAGTCGGCAAACCATAACAATGTCTATAATTCAGCGCGTGTCATGTGCTTTGCCAACCCTCGCGCTTGGCTATGATTAACATTGGCGGCATATCATCGGCTTCAGATTACCTGGTCGCTTGTACTGTCTGCGAGTTGAGGGAGTGAGCGTTAATCGTTGTAAAGCGAAGCTCTTTATGGCTAGGGTTCCGTGGATTTTTCGTATGAGTGACCAAAAACTCTACGCTCGCACCACACCCTCGCGCCGCACCTGCAGGCGTCTGCGGCAATAACTGCTCTAAAGCAAAAGCCTAAAACAAATGGCATCTTGCATCCGCGTTCGTCAACGCTTTCTTTTGGTTATTTACTTCGAATCTTTTATACCGGGAAGGCGTGTGCGTACGGCGGCTGGAACAATATTCCCTGCATTCTCCTTCAAGCTTGGAAAAATTAGCAATTTTCGTGTGCGTTATTAAAGGTTCAGAGCCATATATGTAGAGAGTTTAGCCATTCATTGGAAAGTATGGGAGACAAATCAGGAGGCGTCCATGGCCGAAAGCGTTCTGAGCGTGTTCCAGGGCGTCTTCACAAATTCGAGTGTAGCCATCCAGAAACAGGAAATAACCCAAGCAGCACGTTGTGAATGGGCCATCCCTGGCAAGTGTACTATGGCCAACCAGATTTTCGATGGCCCAAGCTTGGCCAAAGTGCTCGGCAATAGAAGTGTTTTCGTCCTCGTCTGGTGACTTGCCATTCACTTTATGCCAGTCGCTGGCCATTCACTTTAGGCCAGTGACTGGCCATTCACCTTTGTCCAGTGGCTGGCCATTCACTTTAGGCCAGAGACTGGCCATTCACCTTTGGCCATGACTGGCCATTCACATTTGGCCAGTGACTGGCCATTCACTTTAGGCCAGTGACTTGCCATTCACCTTTGGCCAGTCACTTTCGGCCAGCCACTGGCCATTCACGTTGGGCCAGCCACTAGCCATTGACTTCTGGCCAGTCACTGGCCGAAAGTGGCTGTAGTTATACACTTAATACATAATTTATCACAGACTGCCAGAAAATTTGGGTTTTCCTCAGAAGACTGTCAAGAGTTTCGGGAGGTCAAGTTTGAGAACTCAACCCCAGAAACTTTTACATAGTAATGACACGCGAAGCTGCTGCAAGTCTGCTCAATATTTATTGGACTTTTTGAGTACTAAGTCTTACGACGCTGGTTGCGACCACCATTCCAGTCGTCGTGGGTTCAGGGATGGTATGTTGTCCCACCATTAAGATCCCCCGGTAGTGCAGCCGTAAAAAAAAATAAAAAAGAAGTAACTTTAGGTGAAGGGACAGTGCAACAATAGAGAGTTTTAGTAGATCGTTCCGATACCTCCGATAGCCCCGATAACGATACTATGCATGCGCAAGGGAGGCGGAGGCGGAGTATCGGGTATCGTTATCGGAGTCATGGGAGCGATCTACTAAAACTCTCTACTGTTCAGTTACAATATTTTTCACTTTACACAACCTTACTGGCACTAATGGGAAAGAGAAGCCTTGAATACACAGTAAAAGTTTTTACACACTTAAGGGTGTAAATCAGTTTGTCCCTGGGCTAACACCCTTATGGCGTTCAGGCAAGCACACTTCATAAAGGGTGCTTGCTAACACCCTTGGTAAAGGGTGCTTGGCATGAAATGGACACCTGCTGGGGTGGCCCAGTGGATGCTGGGCCACCCCAGCCAATCTGGCGCCGGGAGAGTATCATGCGACGTTTTGGTTATGTGGAGTACAAGGTCACATGACGCTCTCTCGACGCTAGATTGGCTCGTAGCGTCCGCCACGCTCGCACGAATGGTGAAATGAAGTACAGACCCCAGTGAACTTTTTCATTGGAATGTGTCCAATACACATATCGGAACTTGTAAATTGTACAAGAATCATATATGGTATTGCATATTCTTAAATTATTATTACATGATTTACAGCTTATCATGTTTACTGAACACATTTTCACTTTTTTTCACTTAGAGCAATTGCCACATCACCGCATACGAGGCATGTGATAAAGAAATAATGAGCCACACTAAACACAACTCACTTCATGAAGTAACACAAAAGAGCTCCTTGCAAGCCACATCATAACCCCGTGGGCAATTGGGAAGTGCTACGGCACCCCCCTTTCTCGAACTCTAAGTGAGCAAGCAGTGGCCCCGAGCATCGCACTGCACGGCTGAACCATTGTGAACATCATGGTCTGCCACAAACGAAGCATGTAAAGCTTTCCTGTTTGGAGATTAAGTGACATGTTTTGTTTGTCTCAGAGGATTGCAGGCAACCCACGCTTCGCTTATCACTTGTCTCCTACGCGCATCTGGCTCAAATCACCAATCGCGCATTGTACCAAACGGTCCAAGAAGACGGAAAGGAAGGACTCCCCTCATACTCGAACCCTCGTTCGTGCAACCGGAAACAGACATTCTCCCCCTAGAAGATTAGCCCGTCGCTCAAAACTCGAACAAAAGTGGCTTTCCCTAGGGACCCTTGATGTGGGCACCCTAGCTTTCCCCACCCCGTTCAGCCCTAAGCTGACAGTGTTGTGGAAGCTACGTGCTCCTTCGGCCAGCCCACGTGGGCCAGCCACACGCTCGTCACGCCACGGGTACTTCGAACGGCTCGGTTGTAACGCGCTGGCGCTATTGACACCACCGCAACGCTGCCAGCGCCACCAAGGGCAAAGCTGATAACCACGCCTGCCTTGCTACTCCTCGAACGCGGGGAATCTTTTCTTTCTGCTTTTGTTTGCGCCGGATATCCCATGACGCATCGCGCTCTCCGTTCGCTTCTCTTCGAGCGCTTGCTCGAGTGCACCGTTTGGAACGCAAAATATAGCCAGTCGTTCAAAATACAAACGTGCGATTATCATTTCCGGTTATTATCCCTCATACTTGATTCACTTCCAAACGAAATCTGAATATTTCAATTTTTGTTTCCGTACCCCTTTAAAGAACACAACTGTGATGATGATTTAATGAATGATGATGATGAAGTAATTTTGACTAAAGAGAGTGACCACAAGGGTATACTGAAAGAATCACTAACAATGATGAAACCTAGAAATCTATTAGTACCTTCCCTCTGTTTTGCCATTGAGTGGACGAAGTTTCTTGGCCTATATTTTTGTTAGAGACAGGTGTGATGCGTCCGTCTGTTTTTTTTTTTTTTAATCTTGATGTTGTGCATATTTTTTTATTTCCTAGGTTGAAAGCTCAAGGCATTCCCTGTTGTTTGTTGAATCACATTTACCCAAATGTTAGTAGGTTGCTTTTTTATGCTTACTGTCCTTGGGTATGTCAGGGGTTGTGAAAAGTAAAACGCTCTAAGGTCCAGGAAGGAATCCCCTTTGTAAAGTGGTGGCAAGCAGAAGAGAAATTCTAAAGACTGACTTCATGTCTTCTCCTGCGTTTTCTTTTTTGGGTCGCCTATTCATTTTTGCCCATTAATACTCAGCTCTGTTTGATACTTCTCTGCGTTTGTGTCATCCTTCAGAGAACCCGTTTTTAATAAATTATGTGTTTAGCCTGTTTAGCTAGCCTTGCACCCTCCTTTTTGTTTTTGTCCATTAATAATTGACTGTAGGATTCAACTGCAAGCACAGTGTTAAGGCATACTAATAAACAGCAGCATACTTTTATTGACTAGTGCTGATGATTGGACTAGTTAGGAGCCAATTATTGAAAAGAAATCATGAAGAATATGGGAACAGAGGATATGAACACAACACAGCGCTGTGTTGATCTCCTACTTGTCCGTGCCATTCACATTCCATGTTTTTAATAACACATTTATTAATAATTTTCTGCTTGGTATCATCTGGAACGACCCATCTGCTATTGCATTCACTTTAGGGCAGCTCCCCCTTCCTCATGGTGCCATCGTTCAGGAAGTGCAAGGCGGGTGTCACTCTCACTCTTGTGGTTTAGTTCCCCAGGTTCCCACAGGTTTCAAGGTGCTAGCCAAACTGAGTCAGGCCTTCCAGCCGTGCAGGAAATGTCAATTCCACTCTTTTAGACGTAGACACCCACATTTTGCGTGTACGTGAAGGAAGCTCTAACAGAGAGGAAACAAAATGATTGGCCTTTTTTTAATGCATCCTTTTCTTTTGCTGAGAACATACATAAACGTTACACGCTATTGTACATTCAGTGGTGCGGCTTAATTTAGGAAGAGCACTTTTTTCATATAACTTTTATATAAAGAAAAAACTCAATATAATGAGTCGGGCATAAATGGTTGCTATGAACTGCCCTATATATTTACACATTACCTGATATCATCAAAAGAGTAGAGTAGCGTAGGGCTGCACTGCACCAATTACGACTTTGTAACCAATTAATAGTTGGCAGTTATTTCTTTATTACTATTGGCTATTATTCTTTGACAGAAAGAATAACCGGGCGAGTTAGTACGGTGGTAGTCTTTGAACTCCATGAAATATTCAGGTTTGACATTAGTTAATTTTTTCCGCCTTTTTTTCATGTTTTTGCTTTTTCTAGCTGCTCTGATTTTTGTAAGGGCTTTCGCCACTACTAAACAACGTGACATCTAAACTCCTTTTATTTTTTGCATCACACAATCGTGAACTTAAAAAGTGTGCCGGTTCGGTAAACGCGAAGAGACCTAATTTCCGAGGGTAAAAGCTCTAAAAACAGCGGACAAGTAAAAGAAACAAACACAGGGCGTTGTTTGTCCGTTGTTTTTAGCGCTTTTACCCTCGGAAATATGACGAAGAGACCGCGTGTCTCTACGCACAGGCATTAGCTTATGCAAAAAATCATACTGCGTGCTCGCTCTTGTAACGTTTTTCTCGCTCCCGCTTTATGAAACAAATCGGTGGCGAGCGGCTGTTAGGACAAGACGTCAGAACTAGCATGACCTGTGATTAACACTTTTGGGACGGCGACTGAATGCTTGAACTGCCGTCAGACGGCACTTGAACGCTCCGCACGAGCGTCGTCGGACGAGCGCCGCACGACCGGCGCCCAGAACATGCCCACGGTTCCGCCGTACGGGAATCTTTCTCACACTGCGGAGCGAGCCACAGGTTTTGAAGAAGATACGCCCTTTTCAAATAACGAAATAACACAGGGCAGAAGCATAGTTAGAATCAAGCAAAGCTCAGCAAGCACACGTTACACGACACAGTTTGAAATTCGCAGAAACAAAAGTAAGTTGCTTACCGGCGTTTGCACGAGTCGTGCATGGGCGGTTCTGAAATTACGGGCGTTGGCAAGACGCAGCGTCTCCCAGCTCTCAGTCATGGATTATGATTCTTGAACACGGCATTCGTAAGGAAGATATTTAAAATATTCACTAAAACGGCTAAAACGTAAAAAAGGAGATTTGCGAAGCGTCTGAAACTTCAACGACCATTCAACCGGGCCCAACTAGAGCACTATATAGCTCCTACGGAGCAGAGTAACGCAATCCTTTGAACCCCGTGTTTCGCCGACAACATGGCCGACAGAGCGGCTCGGCGCGAGTCACGTGGTACTCAGGGTTCCAAGAGGCGGCCCGCCCTATGGGAGAATACATGGAGATCGACACAACACGGCTGATTAAAAAATGAACGGCGAGTTCACACTTTTCAAAACTAGTCTGTCGTGAAGTTAGTAAAGCGCTAAACACTTTATCAAAGTTTTAACAATATCGGATGCGTGTGCAAATTTTGAGAAGGCAATTTCCAAGGCAATGGCGTTTGAAGCAGACGATTTTTGCTCGCAGCGGAGATGGACTTTTCGGGTTGGCCGGAGCGGGTCACGTGAATGGTGTGACGTCGCCGTGTCGTCTGCTGCATGATGCCGCTCAGGCAATTTTTAAAAAAAAGTCAGGTCCTTGCGGGGCACAAAACATAGCGCAAATTATTCTAAAGTGTTCCATTATTATGTCAAAAATGATTGCGATTCCGTACATTCCCACAATACTGGAGAAACAACGATTTTCTCACGTTCTCCATGCATTTCTGACCGCAGTTGGAACCTCCGGGCGTTCGCCGCTAGTCGCCGAGAGGCGGCGTTCTAGATTGCGCTACTCTGCTCCGAAGGAGCTATATAGTGCTCTAGGCCCAACGGAAGCTGATAGCGATAGCGATGGTCTTGCGCAGTCTTAAAGAGTCTCTTTTCCTTTTTGTTTGTTGTTATTTGTTTTAGAACGATACTAAGAAAAATATTATTATATGTAAGTAACAATAAGAATGTCACTAAAATAATAATGTAAAACATTACAAAAAGTGAGTAAATCTTAGGTTTTATTTAAACTTTAGGTTGTTTCTTTTTTGTGTAAACCGAAACCGAAACTAACTTAAGCGACATTTCCATCGTCGTAATTGTTTGCGTGTGTGTGTGCATGTGCGTGCTTGTGTTTGTGCGCGCGCGTGTGGATGCGTCCGCGTGCATGCGCGTGTGCGTTTCTGGTTGTGCGTGCTTGTGCGTCTGCGCGCGGGCGTGGGTTTGCGAGTGTGCATGAGTGTGTACGTGCGTGCGCGCGTGTATGTGTGCGACTGCGAGCGCGCAAGCGTCTGTTTGTGCGTTCTATTTCGCTGCGCCCGCAAGAAGAACAATTGGATGTCCCTGGACACTGTTAAAACACTAACTTATTGATTATTATTACTATTATTATTATTATTGTTGTTATTGAAACATAGCCCTGAGACTAGACACAGGGCCCTAAACGTTTCTATAGCTGGCTGTAGCTGTATTTATAAATTTCTAAGGCCGACCATGCAAAGCTACAGGGGGTGATAGCCTCCCATTGAATTTCCCATAGACGACCATAGGCCATTTTTTATGGGATGTCTCGGACTGCTTTATTATGGGATTTGCCTCTTTATGTGTGTGAGTTTTTGCGCATGTCACCATATTCTCAAATGAATATTTTACTCGGGTTGACATGGTCATGAGACAGGTTCTAGCAGCATGTCATGAATATTTGTCAAACATTTTCACAATATTTTGATTTCATGTTGCCAGATAAAACTCGAGACTACTAACTGATTTTCTTACTGTACACTTCCATCAATAAATATTTGTAAAAAAAATGCTAGTATAGAGCATTTCATCCTACTTTCCAATTTCTGAGCATGGAGTGATTTGTAAGAAAATTAAATATGAACTCATATATAAAATTTTGTTCGCAAACATAAAAATTGTATACAAAAGAGGCACTTCATTATCAGCTATTTGCATGAATTACAACTGACCTTATAAGAAACTAGACTGTTAGCAACTGTTGCTTTTCAAGCAGAAATCTTACCTGTACATTATGTACAGAGCCATATATAAGCTTTCCAAAACCATTTCACATTATTTATTTAGCTCCTTCTTCCTACACCCTTCTCACATTCTTCACTAAATGTAGGGTGTAACACGAAACAGCACCTTTTTCGGCCAAATTATGAGGTTGTATTCCTAGTTTTTAGGGTGTTAAAAGACTTTATCCGAGGGTGTAAGTTGCCTACAATACCCCTTATACACCCTTAAAGGTGTAAAGACTTTTACTGTGTAGTACGGCCAAGCATCACTGGCGCCAATCACCACGATAGCGTCAATAGCGTCACGGCGTTGCCCACAACCCGCCAACAACCACGTTGTTAACAACAAAACCAGCGTTCTGCACATCTAGGTCGAGATGTTCATTTTCTTTTTCTTTTACGTGTGGTTCGATTTTGAACGTTGCCATTGCGGTTTTAACCGAAGCTGTTATCTTTCCTTGGCTCAGGAAATCAGTATCCTAGCACCTAATTAAAACATTACTGAGACTAGCTTAAGTTTCATCAATATATGAGAGACGTCTTGTTTAGGCTCTTCCAAAGCACAAAGCCTGAAATATCCAATGTTATCCGATTCAAACACAACCTGATCGGCAAGCGTGGCTAGCGTGGCGGTTTACTAAGCTGAGTGCACTGATACACCTATAGGTTTTTAAGGTAGAGAAGGGGGCTTATGGTCGGTATACAGGTACACTGGCTGGGTAACGGAGGGTGCGTCTTCCAGGAAAGGAGAGTATGTGCGCCCGATGCACCCGACTACAACTTTTTTTTCTTCGAGTGCAGTTGGGAAGTAAATATGTGGAGCACTAACCAAAAAATCGCGGATGTGGTATTCGCGCTAAGAGTGCCGCGCAGCGACAGAGCGGTATTGTTAGCGCGAAGATCACGTGGGCGCTGTTTTCGTATTTTATTTTCACAGAACAACGACGGGCACAATATTTTCCCACTTCTGGTAATGTTCCAAATGAACATATCACACGACAGTGCTAGTTAAGACAATTGCCTTTTAAGTCTAACGAAAAAAAACCAGAATAAAACGGTGACCGTTTGCTTGCGCTAAGAGTGTTCGCGCGATGCACGCACTAATATCCTGGCAACCACTCACTGATGATGCTTCTATCGCTGCCCGTCGTTATGCCAAAGTTTCGTCAACGCGATGAAAGTTTAGGTTATTGGTGTCCCTGTGGCGAAACTGAAAATCAGCACTGCCGGCCAAACACTTGCCGGCCGTGTTTATGTCCCTGGCGGCCAAACTGAAAATCAGCACTGCTGGCCAAACACTCACCGGCCGTGTTTATGTTTCCGGCGGCCAAGCTGAAAATCACCACTGCTGGCCAAACACTTGCCGGCCGTGTTTATGTCTCCGGCGGCCAAACTGAAAATGAGCACTTCTGGCCAGGCGCTTGCCGGCAGTGTTTATGTCTCCGGCGGAGAAGCTGAAAACAGCTAGTTTGTGGCCGGACCCTTGCCGGCCTTGTTTATGTCTCCGGTGGCCAAGCACTTAAAGTGGCCAAGCTGTCCAGGCACTGGCCAACCGTCGGCCGATCGAAATCCACTTTCTGGTGCTGCTTGGGAATACCCTGGCGGTTGTCGCGAGAAACAAACTTGATAAGTGCATCGAAGGAATTCTTGGTGACTGAAAATATGGTGCACGTGATGTTTCAATCACGGTCATCCAAGATCACGGTGGAAGAGTGCGACTAGCGGAACGATCGACATAATCCGTACGGCAGGCGCCGAGGGCCGGGCATCTGTCGTCCGAACTTTCACACTCTGTCCGAGCTAAACAGAGTTGAGCGGCACATTCGTTTCTTACATCGTTCTGCATGATCATGATCGAAACATCACGTGCACCCTATTTTGAACCATGAAGGGTTACGACATTCAACTCATACGCGCTTATTAAAACCATATATCAGTGATTAAAACTATTTCTCGCTACCACCGCTAGAGGCTTCTTTTCGGCTTCTGGTTGGCTAAGAGAGCATGTCGAGTCCTCTTTATGCGTCTGGTGCACGCCCTGGCTCTGCCCGCGCCTCCCATCGACCATACTCTCTATACACGGCTCTGCAAAAACTACGCTTGCACCGCCCTCTCTTCGACATTCCAAGGGCTTGCGTGCCTAGTTTCCTTTCCTCCCGCTCTCTCGGGGTGGTTGTGCCGTTGCGCCTGTCTACTTTCCGCCGAGTGGCGGTCTCGTTGCGTATGTGTAGTTTCCTCCGGTTCTTCGGGGCGGCTAGTCGTTCACTCAAATATATATAAAAACCAGGAAGACAAGATGCCGTTCTCCATTTTCAATTTTCCTTCTCTCGTCGTAATGGGGAGGCCGCTTGTAGTCCGGACTCCCAAAGTGCTACGTGCCTACGAAGAACAACCGCGAGAACGCCCACAAGAATGTCAGCGGCAGCGGCGGGCGGCACGTGTGTGTGCGTGTGTTTCGTCACGATGACCACCGATCAAGACAGTAAATGTGTTCGCACATTTGTTCAAAATTCTGTGTCACGTCTGTGTCGTGTGCTGAACTGCTTCGCTGGTCATCCACCTTTACAAAGTGGAATGGCTCCCCATTTTTTTTATTAAATTTTTTTCTGCGATTTTTTATTGCTTATGGTGAAAGACGAACGCGTGTTTTGCACCGGGTGTATCGAGGAGTGGCCAGGCTCTTTAAATCGACCGCAAATTTCGGTTTCTTAACCTATCGCGCTACGACTTTGTGCAGCGTTGCCCACGGATGGTGCATTTTTTTTATTTTTGTAAAATTTGCAGAGAGCGAATTCTCCCGAGGAAAAAATACAGAAAGAAAAAGGCTTAGCTCCTATGGAAACGGAGCGAAGCCACCGGTCTTCAAACAATACGGCGCCGTTTCGCGCGGGAGACAAGAGATGGCGCAAGCGGTCGCGACGCCAACTGCCGCCAACGCACGAGCATATGGCGCCCATGCAGAGCCGGTGTCAAAGAGCAGACGATCTTTTCGACTCAAAAGCGGCGCGAGGTTCTCTGATATCAGTTTGCAATGCGTTATTTTATCATCCTTACTAATAAAACATATTGAATGGACAGGCTTAAAACGAAAGAAACACACAAGAGGACGAAACAGATGGGTTATCGATTAATAATCGATAATCACTTAAAAAAATGGTTTTCCGGGATATTTTGACTGTTTTTTCGGGGTATTGATGTCGTCTGCCTTGCAGTTCCTTTTTGTTACCGCGTCTGTCTTTGGTTCTGTCGCCGCCTGCGAAACGCACGCCGTTTTTGAGTCCAAAAGATCGGCTGCTAATGACGCCGGCACTCGGCGCCGTGTGCTCGATCGTTAGCGGCGGTTGGCGTCGCGAACGATTGCGCCATCTCTTGTCTCCCGCGCGAATCGGCGCCGTGTTGTTTGAAGACCGGCGCCTTCGCTGCGTTTCCATAGGAGCTAAGACTTTTTCTTTCTTTACTTTTTTTTTCTCACGTAAGTTCGCTCTTAGCAAACTTTGCACAAAAAAAAAAAATCACCATATGCTGGCAACGCTGCACAAAGTAGTAGCGCGATAGGTTAACAACCCGAATTTCGTGGGTCAATTTAAAGAAGCTGGCTGCTCCTTGGGAAACCTTTAGGTCATTAACGTCATGAATTCGTTCTAAGCGGTATTTGCGCACAGTACAAAATATGTGTCGATGCCCCTTTACGTGCCTCATACACGACTTGTGTCATTTTGAAGCACGGAGAACCAAGTAAATAAACAATTCCTTACTGGCGGCCTAGATAGCAGCTCAGAGTCAAGCATATGATCCTTCCGGCAAACGGATATTTTATGAGGTCTATTGAGCAGATGTAACAGGATGACTGGACCAGTATACTTCTTGCATATATGCTTTTGTAGTCCTGTTTTTCTGCGCACAAACTTTGGCACGTTGGGAGACCGTCAAAAAACGTGTCCCAGCGTTTTATTCCCATTTTTAGCAACACCTACATTTTAATATAAACTTAAGGAAAGCCATATATTTGAAAATGCAAGCACCGTATTTTATCGTAACAGGGCAAATCGAATTCGACACTGTGTGTGTGTGTCTGTATGTGTGCGTGTGTGTGCGTGTGTGCGTGTGTGTGCGTGTGCGTGTGCGTGTGCGTGCGCGTGTGCGCGCGTGTGCGTGTGTGTTTGTGCGTGTGTGTGTGCGTGTGTGTGTGTGCGTGTGCGTGTGCGTGTGTGTGTGTGTGTGCGTGTGTGTGCGTGTGTGTGCGTGTGTGTGCTTAGGGGAGAGGGGTTCCCAAGATGCTCTCCGCTGCAGTACGGTGCTAAGATCGCTTCAGTCTTGCAAGCGGTTTATTTCACACGACCGCCATGCAACTAATTGCGAGTGTTGTCCTTGTTGTCGAGACGGTGTGCTCTATTGCGCCGTGGAGCTCAGAAACAAAATTTTGACACAATATAACTGAAAGTCACCCAGGGTACAAAAAAGTATTTGTGTTTAGACATACAGCAGGGTTCTTTCTCCTCCACAAAACCAGCTAAACGGAGAAAAAAAAATATCAGCAGAATAAGCGAGGGAAAAAAATACAGACGCTCCATTAGCACTCCCTCCCTTTGTCGCAACGGTAGTGGCGGATTGAGGTGACGTTGGGTCGAGGTATCTTCGCGTGTTCTGCCACGAGCTGGCGCCAAGAGCGCTTATGGGCATGGGTAAAGACATCCATTGTTGTATTGAATAATGCCTGCGTGTGCCGAATGGGCTCTGAAATGGCGCCAAAGCACCGGGCAGAGCTAAGCGCTCGCTCCCAACGAGATCGAAGCGCGTGTATTCTGGGCACAGAAATGGCCGAGATGCCGCCACCCTACGACAGACGTGGTGAAAGCGTATGAAGGCTCCCTAGATGGGCACTGCTGCGTTTAGATAATTGCTTACCGCGCTCTCTGTCTGCGTCTCAACATAGTCTCCTCTATACTGACAAAGCCTGGCAGATCGCCACGAGACGCGGCCGCCTAAAGTAAAAAGGTAGAGCGGCCGACAACGGATGAAAGGAGGGTTATTGAACGGGCGCCCCGCTGCGTTGAGACGCCGAAACACACTTCTCTCGAGCCCGTGCTCCTCGCGTTCCTCGCGCTAACGCTTCTTTTCTCGTCGGGTTTGAAAACCATGTTTCGGGTCCTCGCCGCTGCAAAAGTTGTGCGCTGAATACCAGCTTACCCGAGAAAAAAGCTCTGTGCTACCAGATTCTCGCTTTCCCAATCTGCGACCGGGCATTCTATGGCTCCGGCGCCGAACTGCCAGGCTTTGTGAGGATAGGGGAGGCTATGATATCACGCACCAAGAGGCTTGGCACCCAGCTATCATTTGCGCCATTCGGTCCCCACGTATGTACGCAGTTTCTTCACACTATCTGATCACATTATGTGTTACCACTGCCTTTGCCACGCTCCTACTAAAAAGGCTAGCCTTTTTATACTTCGCTCGTTAAATAATTCAACGTGAAAACTTTGCTTCTAAGCGCGACATTGGGAGCGAAAGCACAAATACAGGCCTTGTTCTTTTGTGGGACAGGAATATAAAAAAATGTATTTAGCATAAAGGTTTCTTTTTTACTTCCTCGCTGTGTTGGGAGATATGAGGGTCGCTACAAAAGACGCGAAATTCTTCAACTACCTTATTAAAAAGAAAACATTTTATTCACTTTTTTCCCTTCTCAAGGCAGATGAATGACTGACAGTAGATCTAGTCATAGTGTATCCGTGGCGCACAGTGTTCATAAAAAAAACTTATACTGAGCGTTACGGGGCACCAATTTACTTTCAATGATCATAATTTCATACCGAAACTAGCGCGGCGAAGATCCCCCATGACGTCGATTCCTCAACTCTGCTCTTGCGTAGCACTCACCATGTAACCTGCTGGGTTGACATGTTGGTTCTAGAGCTTGCAAAGTACGAAACAGTCATCTACATGTTCATGCAAACAAAAAAGTCGCTAAATACCGCTGCTTCTTATTCGCTCTAAATTAACTTAGTACTCGGTTCATTAGCGCATTAAATATAAAACTCGTTATTACTTCAACTTAACAGAAACGCATTACATTCTTGTTACTCTATACTCTTGCTACACTACTTCAAAAATGGTAGCTGCGTTTTTTTTTTTTTTTTATTGCGTTGTTAATATTGTTTTGTTTTAGCGCATTCATAGGCATATTAAATCCCCAGATTATTAAAGATATTGAAGAATAAACTGGGAATTAGTGTTGCTGGGGTTTTAAAGGGAAACTCCGCTTCATTTTTGATATTTAGAAAACCAGACAGCCCTCTTCAGTATCATATAGGAAGACCATATGTCAAATATTACAATCTAATTCCGTCTACATATTTAATAAACTGGCCAGCAAACTTTCAAATGAGCCAAGTCGCTTAAATCTGCCAACTCTAGCGTGCGACGTGAGGCGCAATCATCAGCGCAGTCAATGCCACAGAGTTGGAGCAGCGAACATTGAGTCGCTAAGTCAGATGCATGACTACGTCATTCTCACGTTTTGTTTGTTTTTACTTCTCGGAGCGATATTGAACGATGACGTCATGAGTTTTTCCTCCCGGTGTTGGTTGAGCGGCGTCCACGTGATCACCGTAACGCGGATACGCTATTCGCGACTCCAGCGCGCCGTTCGCCCCCCTGCGGACGAACAGAGAACCAGAGGAGCGGGGACGGCAGCGGCGGCGGCGGCGGCGCGGAAACGGTGGCAGGGACTGTGGGCCTTGATGCGTGAAGCCGATTTAACGAAAAAAAATTAGCACGTTAAAAAAGGAATTCTTGTGCTCCGCCTTGCAACAGCCTTGCACGAAGGACCGGGATGTCTAATTTCATTAGGGACTTTTCGTGTATCGCATACGCTGCGAATTTCTGGCCTTGTGCATGGCCGCCAGCTCAATCTGTGCTCAACGTGACGGAAAACGCTCCCGCTAATAATGAAGAACTATATACACCTTTGCAAGTGGGATGTCGGCTTAACCTCGAACCGCGCGCCAAGGTGAGGCGGATCTACTCTCCAGCCAGGACGTTCGCTGGTTGGCGTACAATGTTGCCAAGCGTCTCTCGCCGAAGCGCACACCACTGAGCGCAGAAAGAAATTTAAAGAAATAACTATAATACGTACACGTGTCGACTTCGACCGCGAAAGAGCACGGATAATTAAATAAAACGCCTAAACCAGTAACAAATCGAAAAATTTCAAAAAGAGCTGAAGTCTTAAGGCGCTCTTCAGAATCCGCCACAAGTCGCATGGCCTTTGCATCAACCATGGCTGCGCTCGAGGCAGCTCTGGCTTCCACAACAAGCAGGAACAGAGGCTGCGATCGTTATAGAGTCAGCTCCAACTCCTACAATACGTGATGCTACGATTCTGAGTGGATACCTCCTCCTGCGTTCCGAGACAGTAAGTGTGCCGCCAACGTTAGCCATTGGCGATGCAGCAAACGGCACCATCTTGTCATCGCGCACCCCACTGACGTGCCCCTGGAGCACCCCAGCATGGCGGAAACGGTACGGGGCGCCAGCATCGCTCAAAATGGCAGCGCATAGGAGCCTTTCTTGGAAACGTGTATTAGCGACGAGATGTCTTGGTGGCGCCATCTCATGGCTACCTTTCGTGACGTCATTACCTTGCGTACAACAAGTTCGATGGTGTTTGCATTGAGCATGGTGAAAGCTTGAAATCATTGCCCTCTCAAAGCGACACTGCCAACATCATCAAAATTTAAGCTCTTGCATTCCTCTTATTTTCGTCGATTAGAAATCCTTTCCTGGCGTCATAGTTAGCCCTCAGCCAATCATGGCCGGCCGACCACAGCGACGCTTTCGATCGCGCACGTCGCCAGTAGTACGGTCTACGGAAAGTCTCTTCTTTGCCATAAGTAGGAGAAAACTTGTCGCGCAACGGTATTTCCATCAATACAAATCGGGAATGGGTTCGCGTTTTAAGGCCGTTACGAGGAATATGACCATTTATTCAAAGCACTTTAAAAAGACAGAATACCCGTAATTTTGCTTTCAGGTAATTACAAAGCAAATAAAGAAATGCTCGAAGCATCTGAAGAGCGTCTGCGTTGGCCAGCCGTTCGTGACAAGGGCTTAGACCGCGCAGTTTTGGCCAGAGGGACCGCAATGTTGCAAATAACATGGTACAAAAAATGTACGGTATATTAACATATTTATTTTTGAAAGAGCAATAAATAAAACCCCTAAACACGCCGATTATGTTAATAGGCAGTTTTTGCATAGCGTACACGACACCCCTAAACTTCAGTTGGACGTACAGCACACTGACGTTCAACCGGCGCTACCAACTTTCACGAGCGGCTTGATAGCCTAGTTGTACAAGTTATTAAAATAGCTTAAGTAAGTGTAAATGACTGTAAAAGAAATAATTAGCTCTTTTTTTTTTTTTTGCCCTGCTGCAAAACCTTGGTGTTTTTTTGTTTTTTTTTTCTGTACTCTTTGATGCGTACTTTAGCTGTTCAATATCTTATATTGCGCCGACATCAAACCTCTCGTAAAAGTCGGGGCCGTCAGTTTGACGTCAGTGGTCTGTACGGCGGACTGAAGTTTTGGCGTGTCGTATACGTGACAGGGGTGTAAGGACTACACAATTGTTTTAGAGTGATGAGCACGGAAACGCTCCTGGCGCGCACGGAAAATTGTGCTTCAAAGGCGCAGCGCGAGCTTGCGGTTGTAATGCTACACCGCACGGTAGCCTGCGGTAACAAACTTTCTATCAGTAACCAGAGAGCAGTTTGATGACGTGCTGCAATAGACTAGAACAGAGACGGTGAGCTGCGAGTTGTGAGGTTGTGACGCGAAGACACCAATACTGTGAACACTGCCCTTCCGAAGGTTGACGGTCACCGTTCGCGGCTCTCTTTTTAGAGCACTAATGGCCAAGCAAAGGGCAAACATATCTTCATCCCCCTCAAAAATATTCTGCCACAAACAGTAACGTGGCCGGTGCCTAAAACGTGCTCGCTCACCACAAAGCTTCGCAATTTGAGGTTCCTGCAACTTCTATATAACAGCATGCTCGTTTTCCTAACGTGCATCAGCATCTCTGTCACCTGTTATATGATCCCTCCCTAACCGCTTCGCATTAGTAGACAAATAAACCATTTTTAGCGCGCTGAACAGCGCCAGCGAGCAGGCGCAAGGGATATCCCGGAGAATCTATCCCCGTCTCTTCCGCCATCTTGGAGCTACCGCCCCGCCACCTATAGGGCGTTGGAGTTGCGAATAGTTTGCGCTGCCCTGCGCGCTTATCGGAACTCAGTGTAACGGCTGGGACCAGTCTGTTTCGTGTCACCGCTGCTATAGCTTGAGAAGGACGTTTTGTTTGCGATACGAGCGCGGGCCGCATCCCCGATACCTAGCTGCGATGAATGTCGAAAGATCCATAGGCTCACGATGTTGTGCCGCTGCCTGCTAGAATTCTGAGTTGACCAGCCCGGTAGTTGTCTTTCACAAGATTCCACAGGCTGTTGTAGCAAACTACACTGGCGAAAATTGCGGAGCAGACGACACTTGCGCTTTGCTCGACGTTCGCCCGCCGTCGATCGCGTGACCTTTGAGAGTGTGACGACCAACGTTAGGGATGCACAGGCGCGTTGTGGTGGGCCCACGCTGAGGTGAGGAGAGACGAGGCGAAAACGATATTTACTGTTTAATAATAATGGGAGTCGGTGCTGGTGCTGTCCGCAGCTCGCCGACCGTCGTGGTGTTTTGGAGGGGTGCTGACCCGGGCTGTCCGTCACTGTGCCGGTGCCTGGGCGAGTTGGCTCCGGGGCTCAGAGGGTTCAGGAGCTTGGAGGACTGACGGTAGCGGGTGGCCTTGCGATTGAGGCGATCCGGGCTTCTCAGGGCTCGGCGGGTTCGGGAGCGCTGACGCCAGTGGGTGGCCGTTGTGTTTTTCTGGTCGTGGTTAATGGGTTCTGGGCTTGGAGCGCTGACGCTAGCGAATGGCCTTGCCGTTGAGGCGATCCGGGCTTCTCAAGGTTCCGGGGCCTGGTGCGCTGACGTAAGCGGGTGGCCTTTCCGTTTTGTTTTTCTGGTACGTTGTTTCCCGCACTCTCTCCAGCGCGCTCCCTGGCACTTTTCTCGGCGTGTCTTCCCGCTCGAACTCGCTTCCCCCTACCAGTCCCAACTTGTCCCCATGCCCGGTTTCTCCGCTACCCCTCTACGCTTTCGTCTTGTTCCTATCTCCCTCTCCCCCGGGCCATCACCGTTCACGCCATCCGAAGCCGATTGCCCGCGTCACGTGTCCTGTACCTCGACCCCACGAACGTCTCAAGACCACGTGGTTCGACGTGACCTGGCCATGACTCTGACGACGCGAGACCAATAATGCCGGACGCAACCGAAGTTTCGCTTTCGGTATCTGCTGATGTTTAAATGAAGATTACAAAAATAATATTCTACAATTCGCGAATCCAAAGACGTAGACCTGTTTAATGGTGCTTTGTGAAATGAAATCACACGTAAGCCCATATTTTTTTTTTTTTTTGAATTGAGCGGAGTTGTTTTTAAACCATGTTATATATGCACCCAGGAAGATAGGCCTGACAAATAACGTGTGTACTTTCTTTCACGTACTAGGTGCTTGCTTTTGTAGTTCTTGCTTCGGCATAGCAAGGTCCTTAGATTGTAGGATATCTTTCAAAATATCCTACGACTGCGTGGTTGCGACGCAATTTGAATGTGTCCATTGCTGCTTAGCTTTTTAGAGCGCAGCTCTTAGGCGCCCATTTCCGGCTTGAACGGTGTCGCCGTTGTCGTCGGCGTCGGCGTTGGCGTCGGCGTCGGCGTAACCGCGAGGTGCATTATGGTAAATTTCCCCGCTAAATTTAGCGGCAAATTTTTCCCGCTAAAATTAGCAAAAAATTTGCCCGCTAAATTTAGCGAAAAAAATTCCCCGCTATATTTAGCGGAAAAAATTCCCGCTAAATATCGCAGAAAAAAAAATTCCCCGCTAAATTTATCGAAAAAATCTTCCTGCTGAATTTAGCGAAAAAACTTCCCCTAAATATCAGGAAAGGAGGAGAGCGTAGCCTCCTCTCCGTACCCTCCCCTCCTCCTCCTCAAGAGCTGCGCTCTAATTCGGCGTTACAGGGGATTGTATACGTCTCATTTTTTCTCTTTATTTTTATTTTTTTGTTAATGCTGCAAGCTGTATGGTATGTTGATTATTTTCCTTTTAGAACTGCATAAATGGCAATGTGGGGACCCGCGGCTCTCTGTCAAGCTGGTCTTCTGACAGGTTTTTTCCAAAAGCCTCCAGCATCCTGCACGCTGTGCTTGATCCAAATAAAAATAAACGACAACAACAACGACAACAACGTTGTGACTTACTAAGATATCACGGAAACAACTAAAGCAACAGAGATTAAGGTAGATATCACTCGTGTTCTAAACTATATCTCACCGTGCTCGCTATGCTTTTGTTTTTGCTTTTGTAATGTAGTAGAGAAGGTTATTTTTTGGTGAGATCGCATGCAATGGAAAATCCCCAAGGTTTATTCGAAGGGCTCGAGTTCCTGACCCTTTACTCGATTACATATGACGTCATAGCAATTAAGCAAACGTGGTTGAAAGTATAAAAGCGTTAATATCCTAGAGTATGTAATAGAATGTCTTCAAAGAACCGCGATGTACAGAGGGGACGGCGTAGCATTTTTTATAAGAGAAGAATTAATCTTTAGTGAGATCCCTCGGCTTTCTCGATCTGTGGACTGCGTCGAAGCTTTTTTCCTGAAGCTGAATTGTTGCATAGCGGTTGGTACAGTGGACACACCACCAGATTCGTTCTTTCGACATGCTTTAACATAACGGGATAAATCTACATCCCTGACCATTAAGAAGTAACAATTCATTATATGTTGGTATTTTAATATTGATCGGAACATATGCGCGTAAAATATATTCAACTTGTATGGTCGTTAAACTTTACAAATATTATTAGCGTAATAAATAGAGTAACATCGGTTTCATGAATCATAATGCATCCGATTTTTATCTAATATTAAAAAAATATATTGCTGGAGTTTGCGAAATCAATACCGCAGATAATTTTTCCATACTCATTTTTGTCAAAGTGATGAATGCCGCTTTGGGATGAACATCTTCGTCGATTAAAACGGCAAATCAATTATAAACTGTTGCGCGACATGGTATAAGCGTTTGATTTTAAAACTTTACATCATCTATACCAAAATCAACAATTTAACAGTTTAGTGATGTGCTAAGAATAATCGGCACCTGGATGACACCATTCATTATTTGCTCTCCGAAAGATAAAACGACTTGCCATTAGCAGTTAAAAAAGCATAAACACAGGAAATTTGATTATTTCCAATATAAAGAGCATTGTAACGTGTCCGTACCACTTATAGGTAAACTTTAAAAAATATCATCACTACTCAGTGCAGGACTTAATAAATGTGGATTTTCATGAAAACCGTCTTTCACTTAGAAGTGAAGAAACAAATCCCGACAAAATTGATCGTATCGCAGTTGGAGGATTTAAGTGATTTTCGCTTACCTCGGCCCACAGTTTGTGAGCTGGATTATCTTAAGTAACTCGCCAATGTTTTCCCAGTTTGAGATTTGCACGCCAACATGCGTTTTTTTAGAAAATAACGAGCCCTTCCATAAAGAGAATACACAATATCTGCAATGCCCACTACTATATCGGCAGGGTTTGCTGCAATTCCTAAGAAATTACAAAGTTTATATATGGGTCTACTGAGCGTTCTATTGCAGCATATATTTAATATGCTGCAAGGAAATGATTAACATAGGTATTAAGTAAACTTGGACTTGTAGGGATTATTCTGATAAACCCGATACAGTTCATAAGCTTAGAGTGTGTACAGTGCTTCTAAGACCAACAAATGATTTAATAACCGAGCCTAAAAAATTCCAACTCACACATAATGCGTACGCGACACACGTGCCTCCAGTGGTTATCATAATCATAAAGACAAGATTAATTATTTTTTTATCGAGAAATTTGACTTACGATTAACTTCACCACTCAGGCTGGAACAGGAGGCCACCACTGTGAGAAGCACTAGCCAACACTCGGCGTTCATGACTCGATCCCCGAGAGGGCTGGATTTAAGCTGTACGTGAGACTCACGGCGTCGATTTGCAGGCAATCTACTCGTTGCACTCTTATAAGTAATGGATGGATATTTGCCCACTCGTTACCTCTCATCGAAAAGGTCCATAGGGCAATCACGTCGAGATAAGGCAGATCCCTTTTGAAGGGAGCCCATTGGGCGGAACGGCATCCTGGTTTTGAGTTCGAGCGCCAGCAATTAAGCACTTGAGGACCGCGGCTTGACATGGGCGAGGTAAACACGGACCTCGCAGAACCTTCCTCAGCTGGAATTTGCGGGCAAGGGTAATCAAGACAGGCGTGTCCAAGCTAGCGCTTCGCTTAACGAATATCAAAAGTTTATTCGCAACTCTTATGGAGCACAAGCTCTCGCGTTGTTGAATTTGCTCACATTTTATGCGCTTTATTTCATGTTGTTTCATTATTAAACTACGTATATAAAGTGCGGTGTTTTTTATGCACAAAATGTTCACCACAATCTTCTGCAAGGCGCACCGAGGAATGACTTCTTTTCTTAACAACAAGCTGAAAGAGTGAGCCTTTCACCATATTACTGGGCGGTCTTAGTATCCTTGTTCTTGTCACAGCAAAAGAGCCATCAAACATTTTTCTCCCGTGAAGTGACAAGGCAGCTTTCTCTCTAAAGCTCCATAAAGTTTTTACTGGTTAGGGATTTAAATGTGTTCTATTTGAATACTTTCTTGAGAGATGAGTATTAGGTAGTTGCTGTTTGACCTGGTACTCACTAATTTAGCTTAAACACTCTTTTTGGATATCGTTTTGAATGTCCACGAAACCGTAATGAATTTGCTAGCGTATTAAAAAAGGTGGAAATAAATTTGTTTTCAGCTAGCTCACCTTAACGTTCAGGGCATGGAACTTCTTCCTGCAGATGTACAAGGTTTGCATTAGCCCTCCTGGATTCTTTATTCGTATGTGAGTGCCGTCGATAAGCCCAACCACAGAGGAAACCCGTATCGTTCGAAGAAGTGCTGGATCGTAGAGCTCTGCTCCCTGCGGTTTTCAGGAAAGTGCACAAAAACTGAGCGTGTCTTCGCGCTAGAGCCCGAGAGACCCGGCCTACGATTTACGACTGGGTAGGCTGGCTTAAGCCGTGGATGTCTCCAGCGTAGTCTTGATAGCTGCCTTTCGCAAAAAAGCGGAGGGCGCTGAGAACTTGAAGCTCCAGCGACATTGCGTTGTTCACAGAAGTTTCGTTGAGGTCTGACCGAAGCAGATTCACAACAAACATCACCGTCTCCATCCTCATCCTGTACCACCTTTTGAAATTGTCGTCGCTCCATATAATAGATGGGTTCTGCCGGTCGCGTAGCATACGGGGCATAACGCGAAGCGCTTGAACTTGTGAAAGCTCTTCGAGCTCGAAAAGATCTCGCAGGTCGGCCCTATTTGCCGCCAAACGCCCACTAGTCGCCCGATAAACTAGCCCTACCCTATGACTAAGATTTGTTAGTCGACTTCTTAGTCGCGCGGGGCGACTAGGCCCTGAACACGACCGGTGAATACCAAGCGCTCACTTAGCGGCGACTATCGCTCGCCACGTGATCATTTTAGTCGATGACGTGGCTAGTCAGTGGTTAAACAGGCGATACTCGCGCCTGCTGAATACGGGTGTTCAAGTACAAGGGCGATATCTGGACGAAGTTGGGCGAGAAGCTGGGAGAGATATCTGGTAGAAACTATTAGAGCGCAGCTCTTAGGCGCCCGGTTCCGGCTTGAGCGGCGTCGGCGTAATCGTGAGGTCACGTGACCCCTGTCAGGTCACTTGACCCCCTGAGGTCACGTTACCCCCCAATGGTCACGTGACCCCCTCAGGCGACGTGACCACCCTGAGGTCACGTGACCTCAGGGAGTTACCCATCCCTCAGTACGCTTCCATCGTATCTCTCAGTACACCTCCATCCTCCTCCTCAAGAGCTGCGCTCTAATCTGGCGTTACAGGGAGTTGTAAACGGCTTTAATTTGTTTTCTTTCACGAACACTGCGTGCGTCAATGTGAAGGACATTTTCCAAATTTATGATTCATCTGAACGACACGATCGTACTCCTGTATAGACCGAGAGCAATCTGGGCACTTGCTCTTGCTGGTTAGAATCAGCACCTTGGCTGTGTGAACGAAGTCTGCCAAGCGCTTGCAACTGGGCTTCACGCGCCACATGGCTCGTGCCCTAGATTTGGCAATCCTTTCTTGAGACGCGGATTATTGAAACTTGGCCGGTTTTCTGAAATCGGCATCTAGGCTGGCTGAAGAAAGCCTGCGGAAGCCTGGCGCGCGCAAGCGCTTCAGACTCGACTTGATTGGCCACTCCGCTAGTGAGCTAACATTGGCCGTGCTTCCTTCAGACGCTGATAATAGCAAGCCAGTTCGCGCTGACGATTAAAGAAACTCGCGCTGACAATGAAAGTGAATGCTTTCACCATCAAAATTAATTGATAGCATATGGTTTTAGCAACCAGTATTCAACCTTTTATGTATGCACTGACGTGGTAGGTGCTAAATTGGCAATCGAATGGCGGAAGAACGCTTTAGCGTCTTTTTATTGGCAGGTGTTTATACAGAATCCGGGTATCCTCTTTTTATACTCATTCTATTGTCAATCTAGCGCCCCCGGTGGCAGTGCACTACCGGCCAATTTCTGCTGCAAGTAAAGCAAACTTTAAGTACAAACCATAGTTATAATGTACGCTAGTGGCTCAACTGGCTTTAGTGTGCCACGGAAAATTGAAGCAGACCATACATGGTAAATTTCTTCCAAAATGTAATTTAATTACAATTACAATCATTTTGCTGCAAGAGTAGTTAAACCTTAATTACAACTACTACTTATGAAAAATAATTCATTTCAATTACAACTTACATCAAAAAGTAATGCAACTACTTTACAATTATTTATTTCTGGGAGCGACCATCTTGGTTTATATAACTTCAAACAACATGTTAGGAATGCAACGCAGTTCTTCATTCCTTGCCCAAATGTTTGAGGAGGCTTAAGCATCGCCGAATATATGTCCCGAATAGTACATTCTGTTTGTGCATTTTCTTAAATTAAATATAGAACTTGACAATTTGGGATAATGAAATCCTACGCTCTGATATTTTCAATAAATAATAATAAATTAGTTCATATACTCGAAGACACCCGATCGCTAAAATAAAATTGGTTGACACACATTTGTTAGCCAGGCAGATAAAAATGTGACAATTAGCGATATCTGAATATTTTAATAGTGTTAATATAAGACTACTATCCACATCCACACGCGCTAATACGACCATATTTACAGACAAGAGTTTCATTTTTTCCTATATTATTTACATTGAGTTGAAATTACAATGGCTCAAAATTTATAAGACCCGAATATGGGCCCCCGAATCAATCACGACAATATTCACAGGTGCGAAGTCAGCTCCAAAATGCTTATGCAAATAATATCCGAGGTAAAACCAACAAAAAATAAACTTGAAAATAATACAAAAAAAGGGACAGTATTTAAAAAGGAGCGCGAAAAACTGGCAAACAAATAAATAAAAAACTGACTTCGTAGACCATTAAAATCCTCAACCTCGGCTAAAAGCTGAACCTCAATTTTGTTTCTTTCAATATTTTGGCATGTTTACGCTACTGTTTTCTGCTCGCAACACAGACAGCGCCACATGGCGCCGTTGAGGTAGGCTCCAAAAAGGATACCCTCAGCCCGCAGTGTAAGCATCAAAACAATAAACAACGCGACGCTGTTTTTGTTGTGCGTGTGTGTGAGTGCGTGTCTATGTGTGCGAGTGTGTCACCGAGCGCTAGGCCACTCGTGCGAGCGCTGAGGCTGTCAGAGAGGTTCCGTCGGTACCGTAAAGTCTTGCAAAAGTAGTTGTGATTGTGCCTGAAATTTCGCAATTACTGACGCTAGAAAATAATTAAATTGCAATTCCGTTTAGCCGAAAGTAATTAATCAAAGTTACAACGTACAAAGAAAGTTATTAAATAACAGTAATCAAATTAATGTAATTGAACTACTACCCAAGTATGAAGCAGACAGCAACCAGTCGGAAATCGACTTCCGGTATTGCATTTCAATGGGCACAAAATAATGCATTTTCTCCTCGCGCTTGCTTATAAGAGCAAATATCACGAATAATTCGTACGTACTAGGTATATTTCTCAGTCACACAGACGAAATAATTGAGCAGTTACGGCGTTTTTATCTTAAATTCGTGGCATGAAAAAATGAAAGATGTTTACAAATCTCTGTAATGCGAAGTTAGAGCGCAGCTCTTCTGTTATTTTAATTTTGCAATATTCTGTGCTAAACAATTAAAAAAATATATACAGGGTGGTTTAGAGAATTCAGGCCAAAACGCTCCTGCGTAAACTACTTATCGCAAAAAAAAAAAAAAACTTTTGCCGTTATGGTTTTGGGCAAGGGCAACACCACCTAGACAGAAGGCCTCCGCATGGTTTCCTCTTCTTCTACGAAACGTCATCACAGTCGAATCGCGCTCGGTCGGCTATTGGACCCGAGCCCGACCTTCGACGCGCTGATCGGCCACGAGCCGCAGCCGAACGCTGACGCAGCACTCGTGCCCAATCTCTCGCCTCGATCGATCTGACTATGATGACGCGTGTGGAGGCCTTCTGTCTAGGTGGTGTTGGCCAGGGGCCCATTTAGGAAAATTATTAAAGTCCGGAATAATTAACATGTTAATTATTTTTGCGTAATTAACTTTCTAATATTGTGGTTAAGGGCGTGGCTTCAATTAGAAAATTGCTCAGCATCATGAAAAAACACTAAATCAACAAATTGCAGAACGATAGAAGGCACGCGAAGCATTTTACGGCTTTCTGAAAAACCGCACAAATTCCCCGGGTTTTTAAGTTTCGGTTTGCTATCGGAGCGCATATCGGCCCCGGCGGCACCACGCATCATGGAGAGATAGCGCAAACAACCTCGGCGGGGTTGTCGCACGCGCAAAATAAGTAAAGTCATAGCATCCTCTATTGACTCCGTAAGAGTGACGTCATGGGTCCAAACAAACCGTTGCTAGGGTCGTTGTTATGGATAAATACATGTGGCTAGGTTTCGCTACGAAAACCCGACCGCTAAAAAATCAGGAGTATGATTTAAACTTCTAAAAATCGCAGATTTAGAAAGCTTAAATGTTTCGACAGAAGTGTGCCGGTAATCGCTTGTTTCTGAAATATTTACGACTGAAACTTGCGATCCTCAAGATGCCTGCAGCAGACGACGAAAGCAAGTAGTATGCCGTCTGCCACACACGGGCCGGCCAAGCCGGCACCGTCATTTGAATCGTGTGAATAAAGACGATATTCTGGTATTGCATTTGTTTGAAATAAATATAATGAGTTTCAGACATTTATAAGAATTGACAGTTGTGTGCAGTACAAAATATGGTTTATTGAAAGTCCGGGAGTCGATCGAGATGATAGTCTACTAAAAGATCAGATTGCACCCGCGAGAAAAGTACTTCGTGCAATCGGTTGACATCCCAAATTTTGTTTGTGGACTCGCGCTATGGGAGGGTGCTTGGTACCTGGTTGTAACCGTCGCTGCAATGGTTACTGCAAAATCGCGATAGACATGCAACTATTCATTAACCTGACAACCTCAATAATAATATTAATAAGCGACTTACCTCGACTGCGTACGATTTCTTTTTCATACTTGCCTGCACTACGCCGGTAATGCACTTCAGGTCGTCGTCGTAACTGATCTGCATGGCGTGATTAGATTTTACGGCATTTCCAGCCCTCTGAACTAAGCTGGGTTCTTTACAGAAAAAAACAAAACGCACATTGCGAAGGCCTCTACGGCTACGGCGACGCATTTGTTTCTGTCGCTCCTTTACCGAAGAAATTTAATGAAGACGCCCGCTGCAACAGAGGCCAGCATATCTACCGTGTCGTCTGCTACCAAAGCAAAGCGGCGTGTAATATTTCAGAAATGGCTTTTATTGTTGCAATGCGACAGAGATGAAAAGAAAATCTTCATAATTAGATATCAAGATGTTCGGTTGCTTACAAAAAATATTTACTTACTTGTAAGCAAAAATCTAGCCTTAAGTGGAGTCCTCGTGCATTATTTCCTAGCAACGTCCCTATAGAAACGGTTTGTTTGGACCCAGACGCTATGTTGTGACGTACTCACAAGGTCAATACTGATAAAGCCTGGCAGATTGCCACGAGACGCGGCCGCCGAAAGCGAAAAGGTAGAGCGGAAGATAGCGAATGAGAGGAGAGGCATGTAACGGGCACCCTGCTGCGGCGAGACGCCGAAACACACTTGTCCTGGCCAATGGAAGGCTAGCTCGTTCTTCTCGCGTTCGTCGGGCTACCGCTTCTTTCTTCGTCGGGTTTGGAAACCATGTCTCGTGTCCTCGCCGTCGCAAAAGCAATGCGCTGACTACAGGCTCCCCGAGAAATGCTTTTTGCCACCAGATCCTGGCGCTCCATGTCTGCTACCTGGCACTCTATGGCTCCGTCGTCGAACTGCCAGGCTTTGTGAGCATAGACAAGGCTATGGTACAGTTTCCAAGATGCATGGCGGCAGTGGTGGCCTAATAAAACTGGCTGTAAGACTGGGCATTGAGTCTAACCTAAAAATATTATTTATTGCTCAAAAAGTCGGGTCACGTGAAAGTCATTGTGTGGCAGTGGAAGATTCCCTAAAAACTTTAGTAGACAATTTTTATTTCGGAACTATTATACAGGTTATTCGTAAAGTAATGTCAACATGTATATGAAGTAACTGTAAAGGAAGTATACACGTTGCTCATAAAGTAATGTCAAAAGTGAAGACCAAATGTTGAAGGGTAACTGCCGTACATTTTGTAGATTTTATGGCTACAACAGTTACTAGTGAAAGAAGTGTCCCTGAATTACGAGGTGTGCGTTCTTTTTCTTGTTTTTTTTTTTGTTTTAGTTTTTTGGATTTTGCATTTAAAAGTTTTGTTTCGGGGGTCTACGCAGAAACCGAAACTAGCGGCTCGAGCGTCATGGCAACTCTTGTGATCAGCTGCGTGGCCATCGTGTTAGGTAAAGTTCGTACAGTGGTACCGCAAAACGTATGGCTGACCTCGGCGCAAGAGCAATTCCGATCAGTCAGGTAAGATGATACGGCTGTTACCAACAGTTACTCGATCCACTCAGTTGGCAAACTCCCACAGAGAGCGTGATCCCTTCTAAGACACGAACTGATACACGAAAGTCTCCGCTGATAACGCCTAGATTCGGAAACGCTGTTTGAAACGTCATTCTTCTTGCCCGCTGCGGCCGTGTTTTGTACTTCTGCTGCAAGACGCGCCGCAGCGAGCAAGAAGGTTGGCGCTACGAATAGCGTTAGCACGGCTGAGGGGTACGAGAAGGGATCACGCTCTCCGTGGGTGTTCGCCAACTGAGTCGATGGAGTAGCGTTGGCTGTCACTGCATCGCTTCGTAGAAATCAACCATATCTAGTAAATATGTATGCGGATTGATTAGGTTGCCAGCCGAAAAGCTAGCTTGCCACGATGAACGCAGCGTAAAAACGAGTTTGCCTATTTTATGCGGTAAACTACAATAATAGTGGTGTGCAATACACGTTGTAGAACCGTTGTAGAAGATAATCGTACACACTTAACTTTTTTACACCCTTTAAGGGTGCTACAGCACCCTTTAGGGGTGCTGCAAGTGGTTTGCACCCTTCACTTAGCCGTCCAGCACCCTTTTTTTCGTACGGTTAGCACCCCTCATGACGAGCGCGAGGGTGCTTGGGCGCGAGCACCCTTCCGATGCATTGTGAGAGGTGCTGAGTGCTGGAAGGGTGTTGGAAGGGTGCTCAATTATTCGGACAAGGGTGAAGATCTTTATTTTTAACAGAATAATATGGAAAAAAGGGAAGCGATAGATATCTGTATGTCGTCTTCAGTGTATATAAGTGAGGTCAGCGTACATCAGATGAATTGATAAACGCCGCAGTATATTTTTTATTTAGTTTACTTTTATTTTATTTTATTTTTATGTATGACTAATTAACCAAAATTCGATATTTTTTTATTAGTTTAGTGGCCGATATTGCAATTGCAGCTTCAAATGAAGCCATTCTTAAAGTCTAACTAATTTGAAACAATGCGTGAAAATGCAACAAGTTATGAAATAGCCATCGGCCTTTCCATCACAATTCAAAAACTGGAGCGTCTGATGTTGTGCTGATATACGTATGTGACGTAGTCGTTTTCTGTCTCACCGTCATCCCCCTAGTGAAAAAGAGCGGAATAAAAGTATACTCGACATACACTTGTAGTGTGCTGTATGGCAGGGAGTGTAAAAGAATATTACAAAAAGTAGAGTAGTAGTATGTGGCATGCGGGAGCCGTTCCATGATCCAAGTATACTTGCTAAGTATGTTTACATCATGTAACTACTAGCCTACTCGAAGTACGCTCTAAACATAATTAAGTATAATTTAGGCGCGCCATTAGTATTATTTGGGATTATAGAAGTGGTTTATAGAACTGCTGAAATGTCGACAATCAAGGCGTCGGACTCCTCGAGGTACGTTGAAAGAGCGATATTTAGAAGGGCCACGGACGTTCGCCCCATTCGCGGAAGTGGCCGATTGGCATCTGTCTCAAATTACGACCAGCAAAAATAAAGCTCAATCAATCAGTCAACTAGTGTTTACTGCAGAGTTTAGGGAGAAACACTGGACTTCACGTTGGCATATTTCAATAATAACAATAATAATAAAATCATTTAGTGTTTTTTACAGTGTCCAGGGACATCCAATTGGTTTTCTCGCTGGCGTAGTTCAATAGAACGCATAAACAGATATGCTTGCGCGCGCGCAGACACACACATACACGCGCGCACGCAAGCATGCACACGCGAAAACGCACGCAGACGCAGATGCACGCATAAACAACCACACGGACGTACCCACACGCGCATACGAACAGGGCGCATGCACGCACGCACGCACGGAAACGAATACGACGAACGAAACGTGCTTGAGCTATAGTTTCGGTTTCGTATTGGAAAAGAAAACCTAAAGTTTAGATAACATCTAAGATACACTAAATTTTTGTCAACTTTCTACAACATTATAGTGACACTATTAATAGTAATATAATACTAATTTGCTTAGTTTTGTTTTCAAACACAAAAATGAAGAGCCTTTTGAAGACTGCGCAAGGACCATCGCTATTGCAATCAGCTACCGTTGGCACTGGCCGTTACGCAGGCTTCGAGAATCGCATCCTTTTTACGTTTTAGCCGCTTTAGCAGATATTTTAGATATGTTTCTTACGAATACCGTGTTCAAGAATAGCAAGCGACGACTAAGAGCTGGAAGACGCTGCCTCTTACCAACGCAAGTTGCGGACAGTCCGTCAACACTGCTGCAAGCGCCGGTGAGCTATTTTGTTTCTGCGAAGTGCGTCGGTGTTTCAAACTGTGTCGTGTACGTGTACCATGTGCTTGCTAAGCTATGCTTGATTCTAACAATGCTTCTGGCCGGTGTTATTTCGTTATTTGAAAAGGGCGTGCGTTCTTCAAAACCTGTGGCTCGCTCCGCAGAGCGAGAAAGATTCGTGTGCGACGAAAGATGCGTGTGCGGCGGAGCCGAGAGGCTGCTCTGGGCGCCGTTCTACGACGTTCGTCCGACGACCCTTTTGCGGAGCGTTCAAGTGCAGTCTGACGGCAGTTCAAGTAATCACAGGTGATGCTAGTTCTGCGGTGTGGTCTCAACAACCGCTCGCCACCGATTCGTTTCGTAAAGCGGGAGCGAGAAAAAACGTTACAAGAGCGAGCAGCATGATTTCTTGCCTATGCTTATGCCTGTGCCGCAGAGAAGCGCGGTCTCTTCGCCTATGCCGAAGCGGCACGTTTCGAAGTTTACGATTGTGTGATGTAAATAAAGTGAGTTTGGATGTCGCGTTCTTAAGTGGCAGCGAAAGCCGCTACAAAAAGCTGAGCAGCTAGAAAAAGTAAAAGTATAAAAAAACGCGAAACGATCCTGAATATTCGATGGTGTTAAAAGAGTATACCAACGTACCGACTCGCCCAGTTATTCTTTCTGTCAAAAAATAATAGCCAATAGTAATAAATGAGATATATGCCAACTTTTAGTTGGTTATAAATTTCTAATTCACGCAGTACAGCCTTCCCTGCTGTGTAGCTTTCATGATATCAGGTAATCTGTAAATTTATAGGATAGTTCACCGGAACAATTTATGTCCGACCCATTATATTGTATATTTTTTCTAAATGCTCGAAGTTATATAAAAAAATGCTCATTGTGAATTAAGCCGCACCATTGAATGTACAATAGCTTGTGACTTTTATGTATGTTCCCAGCAAAAGAAAAAGATGCATTCAAGAAGGGCCAATTATTGCGTTTCCTCTCTGTTAAAGCTTTCTTTTTTAGGTAAACGCAACATGTGGGTGTCTACGTCTAAAAGAGTGGAATTGGCATCCCCCGCAGGGCTGGCAGGCCTGACGCAGTTTGGCTGGCAGCTTGCAACCTATGGGAACCTGGGGAACTGCACCACAAGAGTCAGAGTGACACCCACCCTGCACTCCTTCAACGCTGGCACCATAAGGAAGGGGGAGCTGCCCCCAAAGTGAACGCAATGGCAGGTGGGTTGTTACAGTGAACTCCCATACAGATGATATTAAACAGAATATCATTAAAAATGAATTATTAAAAACAAAGAATACGAACCATGTTGAAATAACCTGAGACTGGGGTAGAGAAGAAGCATCAAATCGTAGAAGGGACAGAAAATAGACAGGACGACGTCTCAAACTCAGCTAACTTCATTTATTTTGTCCACCTCCTTATATAGTCCCAAACTCAAGGTCATCTCCACCAACACAAAAGGATGAAGTCTAAACAGTTCAAGCGCCACAGCCTTCGTCAAACAATGCTTCTTCTTCCTTTTGTGTTGGTGGAGATGACCTTGAGTTTGGGACTATATAAGGAGGTGGACAAAATAAATGAAGTTAGCTGAGTTTGAGACGTCGTCCTGTCTATTTTCTGTCCCTTCTACGATTTGATGCTTCTTCTCTACCCCAGTCTCAGGTTATTTCAACATGGTTAATATTCACCAGCTCGCCTGCACCCTTACGATTTTTTCAAAGAATAGGAGTCGCACAGACAAGGAGGAGGAGAGGAACCCAGTGCTGTGTCGTGTCCGTGTGCGCTGTTCCCATATTCTTCACAATTTCTTTTTAATAATTGTCTACCAACTGGTCTAATCATCAGCACTAGCCAACAAGAGTATGCTTCTATTTCTTACTCTGCATTAACCCTGTGCTTACAGTTGAATCCTATAGTAATGAACAAACAAAAAAATGGGTGCAAGCCAGGCACGTAGCCAAAATTTTGATTCGGCGGTGCCCATGACAAAATTCTGTATGAGGGGGATGGGGCAGAGGAGGCCCCAGCAAAATAAAAGATTTAGGGAGAAGGAGAGAGCGGAGAGGGGGATGGGCTTTCATTATCTTTTGAGTGGGCAGGCTCTGGCAATGCCTCTGTTCCACTGGAAAAGCTGAGGTTCATATCCTTCAAATTAATTGGTTCCAAAAATCTATAATATGTATTAGTGGCCAAGAAATTGCCCTGGAGGAATGCAGGCAGAGGATAACAAAATTGAATGCCAACACGACAGAACAATAATACTGAAAAACAAGACGGACAGAATAATCCACTGCCCATGGAGTTGCCATGCAGTTGCCTTCATTTTGTGCGTTGTGACGTCGTTGAGCTTCTGAAGCAATTAGCTAGACATGTCAGTTTGTACTGGGCAAAAGATGATAAAGGAGCTTTTTTTTTTTGTTACATTTTATGACCTTTCATTTCAGCTTCTTCACATAAAAGGAATCCTTAGAATTCCTGTATTGGTGGTTTGGGCAACCTAGGCAATAAGGAGAGAATTAAGTTACTACTGCATTATGTTTTAATTGAACAAGGCAGAAACAGCTTGTGTTGCAGTGGCGTCACATAATGCCGAATGCACGCGACTTGCGACGCACTGGCGATGCCTCATGAAGCAACTACGATGGGTCAGACCCGCCATGTCTTTTTTTAAAGCAAAATGAATATTATAATCAGGGAGCTGCACCAGTTATTTATTAAGGTACTTTTTATTTAATATTGCAGATAAGCAAGGAACATCTGAAGTTATAATTATAAAGTATGGAAACATTAAGCAACGAAAACATCACATCATCAACACACCCGCCATAAAGCGGTGGAACAGGGTGCGCACTAGTGCACGGCCGGTGGCAGTAGCTCTCAGCAGTAAAAGCACCCTTGAGCAGTTGTCACAGCTGTGCAGTGGCTGCAATTACACTTGTGTGATTGCAGGAAACATTGCTTAGAACCCAGCTCCTTAATTTTGTGCAGCAGGTGGTTATGGGACTAACTGCAACAAATGCTTGCCAATCTGTGCCTTCGACTCGCCGAGCGCTGTAAGTAGGCATGCTCGAAACATTAGTGTGGTCTTGGTCGTCTTCTGCTGCCCCTGATACCGGCTGGAGCCAAGAGTCTGCCAGTGCGCTTTACACGCTTACAAGAAGTATGCTTGTACAGCACTATATACAGCTCCACACTCCTTTTAGTACCTGAAGCTCCAACTTTGATGGACCTTGCAAAATCATGTGGGCAAGCGCCGTGGAGGGCTCGCCCTCCACGGCGCCAAGGGCATTAGAACTGCAGAGAATTTCTACTAATCTTATACTGGAACGGTGCTACTATTTTTCAGACATCTTGGCAGTAGTGGCTACGATGATCGTGGTTTACAATGTCAAAGAAACCATGGCACTGTCACATCTGCTTTTGCTGGAGAGGAGGTAAGCTCTCAACTATCTTTCCTAGCATAGGTTGCAGAATGTAACCTAGCACTTTTATGAATTCCCTTGCGCACAATCTTTCTAAGCAAATGTTTAGGTAACATTGGTGCACATATGCAATTGTGAATGTATCCATCTTATTAAAGTTTTTCATTTTCTTTTTTTTAATGGCCGCCAACCATGCGGTACATTACAAACTAGCACCTTTCTTGCACAACAGATAGAGCCATGTTCCATGCTTGTACCTAGTTTAGCCTTTATCTAGATCAGAGTTTAGCAAAGTTATGCAGTTGGAGGTGAGGTTTAGGAGTCACTTGGGTCTCAGGGGAGCCAATACGGTGGTGATGGCACTGCTTCACATGTTTGGCTACAACTTCGACAAGCAAGCTTTATATTCACTGCATGGCGCACTTTTCTAGAAAGGTACAAAAGATCCAGTGGCTGTCTTTCCTGGCCCACTGATGGTTGGGAATATCATGGCCAAAAGTAGTTTCCTCGAAGATTTCTAACCATCTAAAGCAAAATATTTTGGCCCAGATGTACATGGGAGGTGAAGTCATCACACAAGTAGAATATGGGCTGCTGTTGACTGATTTTGACTTTTTTGCAATGAGCAAGTCAAAGCAACGTTTACGTCTCTGTGTGGAACCAGACTTCTGGCTAGCATTGCCGAAATTTAACTAATCGCAGAGATAATGCAGGTGTCCCTGTTGCGCTGATGATCTTGCATATTTTTCAGTGCTGGGAAAGCAAGATTTACTGCCACTTGTCTAAGTTGCGTTCTGCACAAGTATAATCAGGCCTGCAGGGGGTGGGGGCATTACATATTACACATAGATAAGTAACTATAGCAAATAACACTGGACAAGCTCGCTGGTAGATAGTGATATGTTAACGGTGATGATTTAGAAAAGACTATTACAGATGGTTCCTGCATTACATTGCATTGATTTTGTTTGCTAACACAGGAGCAAGACATCCCGGCAATGTCGTGCGTCGTGTACTCTGGCAATGACGCCGAGGGGGCTGACTTTTTGTACCTCGCTGTCGATAGGCAGGTGTTCCTGTCCGTGAAGAATGCAGAGGATGGCATCGCTGCCATCATGGTAGCTTACTGGCTTTTTAATATAAAGTGCTCGAAAAAGGCAGCAAACACAGTTGCTGTACTAGAACGGTTGTTTTTCGGCCTCAGCAGCACTACTCCGAGGCCAGTTGGGACGAAATTCCTGAACAAGGTCGAAAGAGAGTAAAACCAGTGAGGCCAACAAACAACCGTTCTAGTACCAAAGGGATGCTGAACCGAGATTTGGATAGCACGAAACCAGGCAGGAGCACTAGGTGGGATGCTGCAAACCTTAAAACATAACTCATAGGACGGTATCTTGTACGGGTGGCAGTACTTTTTGGAAAATATCAGCATGATTGAACAAAGCTTGCGACACCTCTATTCTCCTCTTCCCTTCCTTTTCAAAAATATGGCCATCCAGTTGAGATACTTCTGCATGAGTGATGTTTTGGGGTCTGTAGCATCCCACTGTGTGCTTCTGATGCCTTGTTTTGTGAAGCCAAATTTCAGTACAGCACCCATTCAACTTTTAAGGGGGGACACTACCCGGAAAAATAATTTCTGCAAAAAAAAGTTGATTTTGAAAAATGTCATATTCAAATCCACCAACATCTAAAGAGTATTCCCAGAAATTTTCACTAGTTTACACTGCATAGTTAATTTTTTATAAATTATTTTCGGTCCACCGATGCTAAAGAAGAGGTACGGGTTGGAGCACGTAGAACGCATTTTTCTCTAATCCACGTTTTAGCATAAATTTCCCTTTAAGAAAACTATCGTTTTGTTATTACATAACTTGGATTCATTTTTATAAGTTTTTCTGGGGTGAAATTTTAAGGGGAAGATAGCTATGAGCTTGAATTTTTTATTTTTGTCATTTTTCATGCTCAAGAACTAGCATTTTGGACAAAGAATGGAGATCTAAAAAAAAAAAACAGCATTTGTGTTTAGTGGCATTTTTGTCATGAAAGATGGTATAAAATAGAAAAATAGCTCCATAGCTATCTGCTTTGAACTGTTCTAAAGCAATATAACACATGAAAACGACAAATTTATAAGTAATTTCAAAACGATAGTTTTCCTACGCAGACACACCCACTTCCATCTTTGAACGTTAGCAATTCTTATTGTACTTTACCGAGGTTAACAAAATTTGGCACAAATGTTCTCAACATCAATAGAAACAAGCCCTGTAAATGTCATTTAAATCAGACAAGTGGTTAAAAAATTCACTTTTTTGGGTAGTGTCCACCCTTAACTTTCTAACTCTAAACTAAAATAAATGTACCATACTTACCAGACTATAGTGCACAAACTATACATGTCTAAATGTTGATATTTTATACCGTACGGTCTGTCTACAGGTGTGGAATCTACAACTTTTGTTTCAAGATTGTTCATTATTACGAAACTGGTTAGGCCAGATTGCCATGTTTTGGATATTTTATGCTGAGATAAAGTAATCGAGACAGTCTCTTACCGTCAGTCTGTTTCCCAGGCTTTCGATACCTTGCATCTGACATGGTGTTTGCTTGGAAGCCCGCACGCAACCAACTTGGGTCAAGCTTAATCTTGAGGAGCTCTGCGATTGGCTGACGAGCGGATCACGGAAAGCCCTCCGACATTCATCCGCAGATATCCCTTTTGTGGAGTTCTCCAGCCTGAAGTTTTCCCTGAGGACTATACACCGAGTGCGGACTGTTTAAGAAAATGCTTTTTCTTTTTAGCCGACATTTTCCCTTGCACATTATACACCGGATTGTGGACTCTAGTCTGGAAAATATGGTAGCTTGTTTTAATGTTTTAAGCCCTAAACTGAAAGAAGTGTAGCTTGATTTTTATGCAACTTTAGGGTCTTAAATGAAAGTCGCATGTGCTATGGAACAAAAAGTATACGCTCGAACCGGAAGGCATCTAAATTGTTCTTTTGTTCTAGTCATTTTATCAAGAGACATTCTCATGTACTGAGGTAATCTGTATTGATTTTTTTTTGCTAGCATCTTAAGCCTACGGTGTGATATTAAAAAATATATATATATTTGGTTATTTGTATGGAGGACATACCTGGTTATTTTGTTGTGCTCACATAATAGTTCAATAAATGATTATTCATTTAGTTTGGCTTTTATTGACTCAAACCCCCCAATGTTTTCTCGATTTTTACTAGCATCGAGGCCTATATAGGCTGCGATATTTGATAGAATGCCACAAGTATTGTATTTTGATATGTGTGTGGAGGACATTCCTCATTATTTTTTTTTGTGGTCACATAATAGCTCAATAAATAGTTATTTAGTTTTCCTTTCAGTTTTTTTTTCTCATTTTATAACTTTTATTTACTTGCACCTCAATCACATGCTGTTTGTATGCAGCTGATGCCACTCGCCATGCCCTGGGCGAAAGTGTAAAGGCACTACGGCATACCAAGTATGACGACTCGTAACCACTTCATATGCAAGGCAAATGACCGACGAGCCAGAGCAGGATGCAAGGACCAAGTATCGGGATTGAACATGCTAAGCTCCTCGTTGTTTATGTTTGTACCATACACTTTCTCACATTGCATAGTTTGCATAAGCAAGTGCTCATTATGCATGTGATGCATATCACACTTCAGTTTTGGTAGTTTGACAATTGGACACTTTTAATGACACATTGAGAGTGGTGGCAGACTTCTTTAAAATGATGTTTGAGAATGTCTCCCACTGATCTATTCTAGTATACGAGTATTAAGACCATCGAGCAATTAATAGATTCAGAAGCTTTAGGCATGGAACAAATTCTGTGATATTTTTTTTTATTTTCCTTCCAAATTTTGTGGGAAGTAAAACTTAAATCACGCAAGATTTTTCTGTAACTTCTGTTTGCACACAGGTTAAGCTTCACATTGAAATATTACCCTTTCTGCCATGCACATCTTGCCTTCATTATCGGAAGATGCATCTATGCACAGCTGCTTCAAGTAGCATGTGTGCCGATGCATTGCACACATATCAAATAATGAATCCAGTTTCTGTAACGAGGTCCTATGCTGGTACTTTACTTTTGCATCTCCTTATTTCTTCACTTAATTGGTCGGCATACTTCGTGGTTTTCTGGTTGCCATACCTGGTATACTGAACCCGCTTTGACAAGTGCTGAGATACCGGTGTGATTCATTCTCATCGGAACAGATTCTTGTAAAATAAAACTTGTGTTTTATGCAAATTATCTTTTTACAGTTAAGTTATAGTTGTCCTGGCAGACACTTTATACAGGCAAGATGGCAGCTAAAAGTGGCCTTATTGTTTAAAAGCCATGAATTAGCTTTTTAGTTACTGGTTTGATGGCACCCGCACATATTGTGAAAATGGAGGCAGCCACCTTCTTAGACCAGCTTATTTTTCGTGAAATGAGCACTAACCTAAGAAAAAACGATTGAGAAAGATTTGTGCAGACAAAACGGGTTGTGGGATACAATACTTTCTGGACCGCTACATTACCGCTGTCTTTGGTGAAATGATATTTTCTCCTTTTTTTTATCTGTGTGCTCATTTCAAGATTTATTAAAAATTGACTGGTTTAAGGAGGTGATTCTCTTTAATTCGCAACAACTGTCGAACCAGCAATTGAAAAAGTTAATCAACTAATTTTAGATAATAGTCCACTTTTGGTGCCAGCCTGCCTGTACAAAGTTCGGCTTGGCTAAGTGCTCACTGTAGCGAGATCATCTGTGTAAATAAGATAAGTTTTGTTTTACAAGAGCCTATTTCGATTAGAATGAATCATCCTCGAGCACGCATTAAAATCAGCATCAGCACCCTATGCCACTCCTCACCCCTATAGGGTGCTTTGGCACAGGGGTGCTCGTTTGCACCCTCAAAGGGTGCTCGTCCTGGGACAAGTGCTTTACACCCCTAAGGGGTGTAAAAAAGTTTAGTGTGTATGCTCACGCTGACCAGGACCGGACTCAACTATGCCTGCCAGTGTAAGCCACCTTCGGCAACACGACGCGATTAAGCGAGCAGTTACTAACTACGGCCGAAGAGCAGTTACTAACTACGGCCACTTATACATAACATAACGAGCAGAAATCGTCCGCTGGGACGGCTGAAAACGCGACAGGGAAGCATGGCAAAAGATGCGGCAGTGCGAACAAGAAACCTCCACGAATACGAAGATCACACCAGGGCACAGGATTGCCTGACAAACAGCCTACGCGCTGAATTCCAGCTGAGAAGCAGGTGGTACCATATTTAATACCGGTGTTAGAGTTTGATCGCGGTTTCCAATTGCGTAGCATTTTGGCACTGCTGGTATTTAGACTCCTTATAACGGAATGAGTAACTTACTTTGGTTAAAGTTTCCAGTAGAGTTACTCTTTAAAAATTAAATCGTGCGCTGTCTTTATAAAACATCGATTCTGTTCCTTGGCGAATAGGAATTGACATTCTAAGCTTTTAAGCGCGGGATTTTTGTGGTCCAAGCAAACCCATTAGGAAAGAAGGGTTTTTTCACTGAATATCCTTGCCAACCATTTATTATACAACTGTAAAATAGACTGACGTGATAGTAATTTTCCATTCTTTGTTATCTACTTTTGTTGAGCTTGTAAAGCAGGGCTTGTTTTAAGTTGAGAAGTCACTTCACGAAATTTAACGTGTTCCAGGTAAGCGGTACCTGAAATACAAACATATATTAGTACAAGCTGCGAAAGTCTATTAACCCGACGCAAAAACAGTATCACATTTGATAAAGATTGTGATTCTTACACTTTCACGTGCACTACCCCTTCTTTTCTCTTTTGTATATTTTCTTTTAACGGCAACGATTTTTAGAATTTTACAGAGGAACGAGAATATTTCCTTGTTCCGCATCTTCAGCGTGGGAATGACCAACGCTGTCGGGAGTACTCTCTAACCTTCGAGGAAAACAAAAATTGAGAACATTTTTTCCCGCTCTCAAAGATATAGCCGACGTCTTTTGTTTTCCTCGTGCAATTTTATTTTCTGTCAGAGACCTTTGCGGCGCCGGTTTGCGTGTAAAGCGACCTCGCGAAAGGGACACGAACGCCGGTGTCGACCGTCGGCGTCGTTAACTTCCACGGCGAACACACAGATAAGCTTGATGTTTCGAAACCGGCCGCCAGCCGAGCGTCGTTCTCGAGGCGTCGTGGAAGTGGAGATTCGTGCATTCTGGATAGACGTTAGAGTGGCGTTGACCTTGCCTTCGAGTCCTGGGGACGAAACCGACCTATCTCTGAAAGAATCGTCTTGAACCGCAATACATCGCCTTGATGTTTCTGGGATATATCATGTATAGACTTCGAAATCCGCGTGAGAGAAACCACTGCCTTTATTAAAGCATATATTATATATATATATATTTATATATATTAATATTTATATAGATATAAAATATATATAAACATAAACGGCATCATCTTTAAAAGTCGGCAAACCCAGTTACATATTTCATAATGTCATCTTCGTGTTAGCTACGGTTATCTTAAAATTCTAGAACCGGAATATTTACATTTAAATGGAAACAGGGCATTTTAGTGCCCTAGCTGTAATTCCAAAGACGACCTACTTACCTCTACAGCAAACGTTTTCTTTGGTAAATTAAAAAAAAATTGGATAAATATTAACTCTCTCATTCTTAATACCGCTCAATCTAAGGCAGTATTATTTTAATGTCCGGGATCATATGTACAAATATCGCGCGATTTGTATCTTGGGTCATGCACAATAGAATGTATTGATGATACCATTCAGACTCCCGGTGTTATATTTTCTAATCTTATGTCATGGAATAATCCCGGAACATACATTCACAAAAGACTTTGTAAAGTTGTCAAGATCATGAATAAATACAGGCCTGTATTTATTTATTTATAAGCCCGAGAACTGCATATACTGCACAACTGCATATACTCCCAGTAAACATGAAAAGATTAATTTGCAATTCCCTTTTTCATTCCGTAATCTGCTCTTCCCATTTAGTATGGGGAACAACTACTAAGAGAAATTTAGACAAATCGCGTGTTTTACAGAAAAAGACCGTTAGAATAACTGAAAATGTACCTCGTGATTATCACTCTCCTCCTCTTTTTGATAAACAAAAAATCATTGATATATACAGTACGTATTCCTCTAGATTGATTTTAAATTACCAACAATGGGTAAGAAAAAATATTAAAATAATCTTAGACCTCGTTAAACAAGAAAAAACGAGTCCATTTAGTCATAGTCCCCAATGGCGTGTTCCTGCATTTAGAACAAATTTCGGCACTCAGTGATACCGCTACCAATTACCCCTCTAGTTAAACTTGCTTTTTTTTCGCGACATTGATATATACTCTGTAAGCAATCGTACCTTAAAAAAATTGTAATATAAAATCATTATTTACCTTTCTGATAGTTCTAAATGTCTGTATTTAGGTGTATGTATATCGCTTTTGTGTGTGTGTGTAATTGTTATATACTTTTCATTTATTTATGTCAGTACCGCTGCAGCCTTGTACTAGGGCTCTGGGACCAGTCAAGCTGGAATCGTGCAGCATTTTGTTTTTTCCTGCGCTTTTGCCACGAAGGTATTTTTGTGGCAGAAAATAAACTAATTTTATTTGATTTGATTTTATATATGACCCGCAATTCGTGCATATCGGTTGTGTGTGATCGTCGCTGGGATCGAGTGTGTTGCCAAGGCAACGGCGTTTGGCGCAGCTGGTGCGATGTATTTGCGCTGAAATGCGATGCAGGGCGCTGGTGGCAGCGCGTGTTTCACGTGACCGTTAATACTTTTGGTTGGGTGGCCGGCTACTTGCTAAGGTAAATTTTACTGCGGTTTGTAGCAAACCCAGGGTCGTCCTCGTTGTCGGGCTCCGCCGGAGCGGGTACCGACCAGGACATCAGGAAGATGGGCCTCGGAAGCCGGGTTACTTTTCGATAGACGTTTATTTACATGTGTACAGTTGGTTCAAGACCAGAGAGGACGTTTGCTTGTCAAAGTTCGCTCATTTTAAACACTTCGTTCTCCCTAGGTCCCTGGGTAGGGACCCCCACATCGGTGGATAGTCGGCCAATCACAGAAAGGTGTCCCGTTCACACACCGCCCCACATTCCATGATTACGCACACTCAGCCGCCGTAAACACTTCACCGTCGGTCTAGGCGGCGCCGAGAGTCTCACCGAAACACCGGCTCGTTGGAATTCACGCAGCTGGTCAAAACACTGTCCAGGGCCGAGACGTGACGTGCCGACTTTCGACCCTTCGTGTCTACGTGCTGGATGAAGGCGTCCGGATGATCTCATCGCCCCAGATCGTGCCCTGGTGTTTCGGTCGTGAAACCTGAGACGTTGTTTTCCCTCTTTGGAGGCTACATCCAGACTTATACACGTTAAAGTCTGGCTATATCTCGGCGCCCGTCTCGTGCGTTCGCTGGGCAGGCGTGCTTCCGAAGCGATGATGGTGCCAGGCTCGCTGAGTCAGATGACGTTGAACCCGCGGGAGGCGTTCGACGAAAAGAAACGGCTCGATGAAGACATTAGGAAATGGTCCGGGGCCCATTCATAACACCGTTCATTACAGGTTCTATGTGCTAGCATTGATATAGATAAAATGCGTGCTAGAACAATTCACATTATTATGCAGCCAGGATGACACCGAAGCATGTTTACCATAACGTGAAAGAACAGGCCCGAAAACAAAACCAAGCCGATGAAGCGCGATTGGCCGGATCAACCAAGTTGGTTGACTTTCTAAACTCAATCGAAGAAGTCGTCTTTGCACGCTGAGAATATACGATGCACTGCCGGGCCGGGCGCTCGGTCGCGAATGTCGGATCATATTCGCCTTTTGCCCAAGCAATGGGACGCCTGTTGACATCTTCTAAGAAAATAAACACAAATATTTATTGTAGGACTGACAAGTTAAATCTAAGGAAAGCATTCTTGCATTCCCCTTTGTAGCTTATAGTTTCGTAGCAAACACGCATACTTGGTGCGACAAAAGAGCATGGCGATGGCGCGCGACACGTTGTATGGGGAGGAGAACGATACTGCGGGTCAGCTCAGAAGTTTCATTCAGCTCTTTGGATATATTGTCACGAATGACAATTGATGACACGACGAAAACTGAAGCAACCCCCCCCCCTCAAAAAAAAAACAAAAAACGCTAGCGCTTTAAGCGTCGATGGCGGCGAAGCAGCAGGATCGAACGCTGCACACTAAAAATTTCAACACCCATGTTCGTGTTAAAAGGGTGTTTTTCCGATCTCACACCCTTCCTACATCATTCTTACATGATTTTTGAATATTCAAGGGTGTACGGAAAGGCTATAGACCCTTCGTACATCCTTTTTACACCCTGCGGCTACCGAAATCGTGTTAAGAGGGTGTTGCGGTGGTACACCCATGATTTCCAGGTTGTCGAACTCGGAACCCACCAAATTGCAGACATACGCGCCGACAACAGGAGTAAGAAGCAGTTCGCTCAATTTAGCGGATTTCGTGAAGTTCAAGTAAGCACAATGGGCAGCTGACATCCAAGCCAAGCCAACACTCAAGTTGTTTTCAAGCCAGATGAATGCCGGCGTTGTGTACAAGCTCCTTGGTTGTTTACGTGCAAGCGACCACGAAAATAGCATCGGTTACTCACGCACTTCTGCTCAAAATGGTGAGACCACATCGCTTCTATTATGATACATTCCGTCTCATCTTAAGATGTACTAAAGCGAAGGCTAGACGTGCGAGACGGTTCGGGCTCACAGCTTTACTGTGAGCCTGTACGGTAAAGGTCGGTTCAGACACTTGCGTTTGAGTGCGTTTGTCTGCGTTCCGTTTAGAACCGAAAGCAAGTGACCGGCACATCTGTACTTCATATGAAGCGTGGATTCCAATTCAAGGAATCATCTTGGCACGTGATATAAGCAGCAGGGATGTCCTGGTTTCTGGCAGCCGCAACGCGGTTAAACGCAACTGTTCGAACCAGGCTTTCCTGTGCTTGTCCTTCGCGTTTTATTTTTTTTATTTTAAGTATTTATTTTCAACTCGCTCGCTTTTACTAGTACTAGTAGATACTCAAGATGCACGAGGGTTCGTGCAGTGCGACCATCTAGCCATGCTATGAGCTCGTGCTCGAGCCTTGGCTTTAATGCATCTTAGTGGGAAAGGCAATCATCGGGGATATATGACACACGATGATGCCATGTTCACGGCGGGCTCTCGTGCTGTTTTGATCGGAGGAGAAGGGGCGTGTAAAAAATTGGCAAATGGAACATGGTTAGCGACAGCATACATATGTGTTGGAGAAAGTTCAGAACGTTGAAGTGCAGCAGCCCGAAACTTTGGAGTTGAGCAATTAGAGAATCATTTGAAGACATCTTTAGAGGCTCAGCCTCCTCTGCCCCCACACCAGTATCGAAGGCTGCTAGGATATTGGTTCAGGCTAAGCCCTCTGTCTTTCAGTCAGCAACTCGGGCCGTTCCACCTGACCTTGTTATTTCATAACTGATATGTTAGAAAATGGAATGCAGATTTTCTTTACACGGCCAAAACATAAAGTGTTATCAAATAATACCTGCCATATTCATATTGTACGTTTACAGACCGGGGTTGCCCCGCCTGTGGAGGGTGAAGATACGAGCAGCCTCGAAGCCCACCAACAGTGGCTGTGTGCTGAGAGCGAAAGCTGGTGCCTGACGAAGGCCAGATTGATCTTCGAATGGATGCGACTGCCTGCAAACGGCTACATGCGTTAACATTGATGGGCATATAGACTGCACAGAATGCTTATCCCTACCTGATGGATGCTAGGAGGGTATGCATTCCATATTTGTTTACTGATCTCTACGACAATTGCTAAATTGCGCTTCCCCGCTTCGTGAGTGCGGCTACCGGGCGGCCATCTTGGGACACGGAAAATGAACCTTTTGGAGCGTTGCAGAGGCTGGCCGGCAGCGTGCTGAAGACATGTTTTCTCCTCGTTTTTCGTCATTGGACGCGTTAAAGGGGCCCTGCAATAACTTTTTGACTGGTTTTTAATTTGGACCGAACCTGAGCGCACTGAACGTAGTAACTTAAACTTTTCTCAATTTTAGCTTTATTTCAAAAGTTATAGGAAAATTAGAATTACAAAAACAAGCAAAAAATAACCCCCTTCATGTCGTCGTAGGTGCTGGCTTGAGTGGCCGAGAAGTGGTGAGCTCATCGAGCGCTCACGGCTGCCGCACTCAGTGTCGACGGCTCGAGAGGGCGCCACTAAAGCACGTGTTGACTAGGCTGTATGAAGCGGGCGGCCAGGGTGGCTCGTATTGCATTTGCCGCGCAATTAAAGACTAATTCGGCATAGCACTTCATTGGCCACAAACGACATCAAACACAGGGTAAAGATCAGTTCATAACAAGAGCCACTTCGCGCTGCCATTCCGCCAAATGGCCAAATCGCCAGCCAAGCCCGCGCCGAAAGCCTTCGGAACGCTCGGAACTGGTCGGATCCTCGAGCCGATATACGACCGCAGCGCCGCCGCGTACATCCGGGACCTTCCTACGCCCGCCGTTCGTCGGAGCCTCATCCCACTAGGCCTTTCTAGTATGCGCCGTTTTTTCGGCCGCTTGGTGGCGGGTTTGTCGACGGGTCTTTTCTCGTTTCCGAACTTTATAAACTGCATTTGTTTCTTTTCTAATCAAAAATACCGAACAAAAACTACGTTCATACATAGTTGAAATGGTTCGCAACATATATATTTTGTATCTCGACTAAAAAAAAAAGCTTTTAGCGGCTGTGACCAGTAGTAAGCCCAGGACCAAGGACGTCACATATTGCGCGCTTTCGACAACGTAGGTGGAGGAGGTTTCTGCGTCGTCCGGTTAAAATATGGCTTACTCATATTTAGTTATTCTCTCCGTGCCCGCTGGCTTGCCCGAACCCCAAGAGACGTGGAAACAGCAAAAGATGTAGACGCTTAAATATGATTGCGGGGCCCCTTTAAGTCCACGCTCCTTTACTCCTACTCCGACACTCCGAGTTTCATACTCCAGGCACAGCAACTAAACGGCGCATGGCGTACAGGGGCGCGACACACCGAATATATCGACGAGCAGCACAAGCTCCTTCCAACAGCATGGTCATGACGAACCTGGCATCCCGTGGGTACGGGTGGGAGAAGCCAAAATTATTTCGGTGCTAAATAATTAAAGCCAGTGTAGAGCGGCAGGGTACAAAGTAAAAGGACGGCGACGTTATGAAGTTTCTACGAACGTTTAAATATTCCTGAGAGGTTTGGAGACTCGCTTTGAGCACATACGGGGAAAGGTACCTTGGCCGATCTGTTTATTGAACATGCAAGCTGTTCATATTTAAATTCAAGACAACATTCTTGAACCCGCTTGTCGACGCACAAAACCCTCAAACTTGCCATATATTTCGTGGTTCCGTATTGCAGCGAGACGGAATTGGACGGAAGCTGTTGATGTGCTGTGCTAATACCGGAACACCGTCGTTCAATAGATAGCACGTCAATTCGTTTCAGGCGAGACATGACCATGATGTTTCGGCTTTCCATTCAAAGTATCTGGGCAAAGCATCCTAGAAAGGGCAGCGGTCTGACTGTCTTCTCATCTCAACAACTTTTCTGTCGCTATGCTGTCGGTAACCTACCGTTCAATAGATGAATTCGTTTTTGAGGCGAGATGCATGAACAAACCTTTCCCGCAATGCTAACTGATGCTTCGGCTTTCCAATATAAGTATCTTTATTCGCTCCAGCTGGACTAAGCATTTTAAAAAGGGCAGCCGTCCCACTCTCTTCTCGGCAACTTTTGTGTCGCTGAGCTATCAGCACGCTCGTTCGACAGATCACTTTGTTTTCAGGCAAGACGAATGAAAAAACCTTTTCCTCAACGCTAACAGATTTTTCGGCTTTCCCATCGAAGTATTTTATTTGCTGGGCTCAGCATTATAAAAGGGGCAGCAGTCCGAATGTGTCCTCATCTCAACAACTTTTCTGTCTCTGTGCTATCGGCACGCTACCGTTTGATTGATGAATTGGTTTTCAGGCGAGATGCACGAACAAACTTTTTGCGGAATGCTAATTGCTGTCTTGGCTTTCAAATCAAATTGTTTTTACCTGCTGGGTTAAGCACTAATTGACTGAAAAGGAGCAGCTGTCCGGCTACGCTTTTCGTTTCAACAATCTCAACAATAGCACAGCCATCTTGTTTGTGGACGTGACATCACGAAGCGCGAAGAAGTCACTTGTGCTCAAGAAATGGTCGGAGCACGAAGAGCGCGCTCGAGTGTCAGTCTCCGGCGGCGCTCTCGTCTGTTTAGTGAAAAAAGTGCCAAACGCTCGCAATGTGTAAACAATGAGAATTTCCTTTAAAAACACATGAAATTTTTTTGCAAAAGTGCAGCACCACAGGAAAAAGGCACAGCTTGTCAAAGGGAAGTCTCGCCGGTTTTGCAGCGTTATCAAAGTTTCCTTGGCCTGCCAAACAGCTGCGTCTCTGTGCCTTTTCACGCTTGGATACTTATCAAGAATCGACGCCATGGCAGAGCTTTGAAGGTATGTCGCACGTAGACGTCTTCTCTATCACCCAGCTGTTCCAGCTAGTTGCTATCAATGGGAAACGAAATCGGTGGTTGCTATTATGTATTAACCATGGCTGTTCCAAATCTACTCAAATGGGTCACATGACAGCACAAATAGAGCAATGCTGTGGAGGAAGGTAGGTTTTCGAAGGCAAAAGTATGAGCGGCGAGATCGAAAGTTTTTCAAACGCGACCCGTCCATATGGTTATGTGCAATCTGTCGCCGTCGCCATAGCCTCTTACCCCTCCTTTGTCGCCACTGGATCATGCCCGTTTCTGGACTGCAAGTGCGGGAAGTTAAAAATACAGTCGTAAGAGTAAAGAAAAATGCTGCTCCAGAGGCACATGCATCTTCATGTACGTTTCACTCACAAAACGAATCCACATGGCGTTAATTCTTGATTGGTATTCGAGCGTGCGAAGACAGAGATGCAGCACTTTGGCATGCCAAGGAAGCTTTGATCATGCCGCCAGAACGGCGAGACTTGCGTTAGACGAGTAGCTCCTTTTTCTTATGGTGCTGAGCTTTCGTAAACATTTCCACGTGTTCTCAAACGCAATTCTCATCGTTCGGGGTTTTAACAAACTTCTTCGGTAAATGACAACGAACGAGCAGAAAACATGTCTTCAGCTCGCTGCCGCCCAGCCTCCGTAATGCTCCAAAAAGGTTGACTGATAGTCTGTGTCCCAAGGTGGCCATCCGGTGGCCGCACCTGAGCTGCAACGACCAAGTGGAGGCGCGCGATACAGCAAATTGTCGTGGAGATCAATGGTTTTGCTTGCACGGCGTACTATTAGTCTTCAGAGCAAACACAAGTGTCGCTGCGGTCGCCACGTCTTGATTGGGTGAGGGGTACCGTGACGTCTGGTGACGGACTCCGCTTCGCGTTCTGGCATCTGGCTGGCTTCCCTGCGCCCGTTTCCTCACGATCGGAGGTTTGTGATCATGCTGACCTACTGTTCAGCGCTGCAATGCAGTTTCCAAAAAGAAGCCGGTATCATATTCTACCACCCAAAAACTTCGAGATTAGAGAGCATGGACAGTCCGACTAAGAATGGGAAAGGCACCGTCAACATCGGCCGTCGTGAGCTGTAAGCACGTTGAGAAGCGGGGCTTCGTTTACCCGGTGTACAAGGCGCTGGGCGAGACTTACGCCAACAGAATTTTCATAGCTTTACCAACCGTGTTTGTCACATTTACCTTTATAATTGGGTTATAAGTATGGAAACCTATCGGTGGAGGCAATAGACCCTTTCCGGAATTCAGTGCCATCTGGTGACTCAAATGGCAGTTTATCTTTTACTATACTAATGGCGGCAATGAACCTGAGGTCTGCAGTATTTAATAGGGCTCCGTCACCTAAAGGTCAACGGTAAACGAGAATGCGCACTTCACGACAATCATTTTTCAATCTCTGTGAGTGTCGATGGCGAAACAAATGCAGCCAGTCAGAACGAAGCGCCAACCCACATGGACGCCTTGATAGAGGCGTCTATGTGGTTTGATACATCAAGTGGCTTTGAAGCCGAGTGAGGGCTACTAACAGGTTGACTGGGACCGAGTTAGAAATGAACGCTTACGCAGCTCTTGCGTCCAATTCCTGCTTCACGCCGCGCTAACATCTGGAATGTATAGGTCTCGAATCATCCCCTTAGAAGCATCTTCAACTTCTTCCTTCATCAGTAAACAGAAGGCCGCCATTAGTATAGCACATATGCCGTTTTCAGATGATGATGATAATGATCAAAGTGGCCCGACTGAATTCCGAAAGGGTCTATTCCGTCGATGAACCCCCCCCCCCCCCCCCCCGCCCCCTCCACACGATATAAAGCAGTTGTGCAAGGGGTTGTGGAAGCGGCGGTGTAAGTGTTTCAGACACTGAAATTCTGTTCTTTGCAGCTTCATGAGTTAAGCGCGAGACACATGCGCGAAAAATCCATCCGATCCGACGTCCGACCCGGCAGTACGACTGCCTGATCCGAAATATTTGTGCGCTTCAGGCGTCGGATCGGCGATCCGACATGCGTCCAACGCGCCAGATAGTTTCGCACGGCGGATGGATTGTCGGATGCGTCCAGCCAATGACAGCACAGCTAGCGCGAACGTCATGATGACGTACTGGGTCTGTCGGGACGAATAAGAAAACGAGACTGGCGACGGGAAGCCGGACGAGTGGACCCCGCTGATCCATTCGAGAAAGATGGCCCCGGCAAAGAATGCACGCCCTAACGAAAACGAGCTCCTAGCTTCGCTCGTGCGAGCTAAACCGTCAATCTGGGACCAGAGACCTATGAACGCGGACCTCCGCTGGAGTGCTTGAAAGTTGGATCTCCTGGGCGGAGCCGAACGGATCGTCGTGTTGCTTGCAAGGTCGGAAGCGTGTGTCTCAATTCGGAGCGGCGTTCGGACTGTCGGATCGGACGATTTTGCTGTCCATGTGTCTTGCGCTTTAGGAGAACATCGGACCCCGCTTTTCGGGCATTCATACAAATGGCATTTAAGTCAAAGGCCTTTGGGCGGTCTCACTTGCAATTTTCTCTCCATGGACCAGAATATATCTAACATGTTGCTCGAGCAGAGTGCAGCTTTTTTGCTGAGACGTTTTTGTTTAGAAACAAAGTTGAAAAAACCTCTTAATTTATACAAATCATCAGCAGCGTTGATTGTGCGAGATGTAAATATATTGCAATGCTCCTGCAAGTGTGGTGGCATTTCTTCCTTTTCATATACCAGCTGTGATTCATGGGCTGTCTGCCCTGGAAACCATGCTCCGAATGTTGGTTGAAGTTTCGCCTGCAGCTACAGACCCTACCTCAGTAAGGCCGCATATAATAATTCATATTTCCTACCTAAAACGCGCCCAAAAAGAAAAAAAAGAACAGAAACTAGTATGCCGACAGCTAACGCCGTCTCGGCCTTTGCAGAGCGAGTGAGGGGATACATTTTGTTCTCAGCATGACGTCACCCCGGCTCGCCGTAAGGGGTCGCCACCCAAAGTTCTCGGTGCTAATACTCTCACCATACAATGCACCTGGTATTTGTTTGGCCCCTGGTCGTGAAATCATTCTCAGTCTGCCATTCCATCTCACCGGGAGCCTGATTTTGGTCATCGAGGTCTCAACCGGCTTGCACTGAAGAAGTATTAGCGAGTTCGTTTCACGGCACTCGTGCCCACGCGTGTCCACTCGCAGCGTGGAGCGGGTTTGTTTCAGCCGGTCGGAGAGTGCAACCACTCCACGAGTGGTTGCACTCTCCGAGTTCATCACTGACACCCCATGCCTGCATGCACTCGCTGCACCGAGAATATCGAGAGTGCGCCAAAATGGAATCCCGTCATGCCTCGCTCCGGCTAGGCCGGCGAGGAGCGGGAGCAGACGACGAAAGTTCGTCTGCTACGATGTGTCGCAGAACTGAAAGGAAAAAAAAAAAGACTTTCTGATACAAATTGCGTCCCGCGGGCAACGGAATCAAACGCGAGCTTGAACTGTGAGCGTCTCCTATTTCATGAAGGAAGCAGTTGACAAACCGTGCTTTATTTGGAGGTTTTAAGTCGCTCTGTTGCCGTAAAAACGCTGAAATATACCAGTGTGTAAAGAAATGCTCAGAACAAACGCATCAGCGGCCCCCGAGATGATTATCACCAACGTGTGCGGGTGAAAAATTTAACATTTGTCGACAAAACTCCCCCAGCAGAAACCTTTGACTGCCCAATAAGCATCAGAAAAGCTAAACATAGTCACTTTACCCGAGGCTTGGGCAACATCATCATGTTTAACATTTACCTACGTCAGCTAAGTTGCCCCGTCATATTTTGTTCGATAAAGCTCTCGTTCTCGACGCCCTAACCAAAACTAATATCTGATCCACCTGTAATGACGGTCGAAATCGAAAGTCCCACGAAAATGTTTGCTGGATATTCCAGCACACTAGTTTCAAGCCGTACCCTTTCAGTGGTCCGCGCATAATGCCATGCTCAAACGGATCAAGCTTCTGCTTGGACAGCATCATCCGTTTTCTTCAGTGTAAACGGTTATGAGAATTGAAAGATCGCAACCAGCTGCTTTGTAGACAGCTGGTTGCGAAACTTTACGCCATCTGTAACTATCTCTATGACAGCCGAGTTGCTTGAAGTCATCGCGAATATAAACTACAGGCTGCAGCGACCAACCTTTGTAGATAAACGTTGGTAGCGACTGTACTCTCGCATTCCCACCCATCACTCCGAACAGCAAGGCGCCAGTTTCGGTTTGAGGTTGGTATTCTTTCTACAACATAGATGGCGGCAGCATCAGTCTTCTGCACTTGGTGCATTTGGCGAATTCGTTTGAGTCCAGTTCTCCGTGCAACACTCTGCGAGTGCGATGCATTCTGGGAGAGAACTCGAACGGTGTCAGTGCGTGTGAAACGAACTCGCTATAAAATACCGCTACCAGACGCATCGTCTGCTAACATGAGGGATTAATAATGAGTTTGTTCGCTACTAGGTATCATTCTCTGACAGAAACAAAACGACGAACAGACTGGCAAGTCATCTGCGAACAGAGCCAAAAAGGGACAATCGTCAGCTACGAATTGTGTGCCGCGCAGAGTGAGATCAAAAACTAACTGAAATATGGAACATCGGCTATTTTACGGATACAATTGTTGTCCTGTGCTTCGTTTGGCTATGCTGATTTGTTTTGTGGCCGTGTGTAACTTGACACCCACTGGTGCTAAAACAAGAGCTTGGGACAAGCACCCACCTTACCACGATATCAATCTCACTGCCCGAAAGAAGGTGACAGGTTCTCACCAAAAAATTGCCTCGTCGACAGCGAAAAGAATTTTCATTGGTCAAGAGCGCTCGTCTGTGACACCGTCTCCAATCACAGTGCGGACCTAGTGAGATCTTGATCGCGATCTCAACGATGACCAAAATCGGGCCCAAGGACATTTTATTCTTTCTGTTTCGGCGATAGTTCTCTGTGTCTGTGAAAGTGCCTATATATTTGCAAATATATATAGGTTTAAAATAGAAAGATTGAGTTAATTTTTTAAAATTATTTATTGTGGGCTGGAATTAGGAGAAGTATTCTTGGAAATTAGGTTCTGTCATGCAAACATGCATGCATGCTCTACTTTCAGTTCCGAAAGGACTAAAAGCGCCAAAGATCGAGCTAATGAAGGTCTTGCCTCCAGTCTTGCCTCCAGGAAGATTTTGAGATGCAACAAGGAGCTGCTGGAGCACATCACCGTGATTTCAGTGGAAGGTGCCAACAGCAATCTCATGAAGCGTAAGCTCCGAGTATTGGATTTAATTACTCAGTGCCTTTTCCATTGACAAGAAGGCCCCAACGTTTTCTAAGAACTCCAGTAGGGTTTTGTTGTTGCATCTTTATACTCGCAACTCATTCTCTTTGACAATTTCGTTTTTCTAGCCTGGCTCAGCTGGCAAGCTGAGCAGTGAGTCTGAAACTGTACCATTGTTTCCGGTCAGACTGTCCATTATTTATTATTCTTACCTGCTATTGTGATATGTCTGCACCGTAGTCATGACAGGTGCTTGAATGGTGGCTCCTACTTTTTACACATGGGTCCTAGGAAACATTTTGTAAGTGATGAGGTGCCCACAATCATGGGCGTCAGCAAAGTGGCGGAAAAGGGGGGGGGGATTATTCTGAAGGGGTGTAGCTTTCAAACCTATAACTTTGAAAGAAAACAAGGTTTGCCCCCCTCCCCATCCTTTCCCTGCAAAACATACTGCAGATGCCCATGCCCACAATCTAGGCCAACGGTTCTGGAAAGAGGGTCTGTGGAACCTCTCCGTAAAGGCATTTTACGAGTCCGCAAAACTCTGCCGGCAATAATTTTTTTTTTTTTTAAATATGATTGGGGGCATTGAGTTGAGCCCAGTCCGGCCATGGCACATTCACAGCTCCGGGAGAAAAAGGAATCTACAGAAGAATACCTCTTTTTACTCTTCCCCCTTTTTATTCTTGGTAAACACGTTTGCAGTCCACCCCCCCTTTCCCCTTTTTTCACACTGCCTGGCGTCTCCCATCCCTTCCGCCAGTCCAAAAAGGGTTTGCTTGCCACGATTGGCGGTTTCCTTATTTTCTCTATAGCGTCCTGTCTGCTAAAGTGGAAAGAGCGTAAATAGAGCTTCTTCCCCTCACCGTACCGTCTTAACCTGCAACATACTATACTCTCGGGAACAACATAATAGCCTTGTATCTTTTCTGCCGCCACAAATGCTGTGCAGGTCTAGCTTAGCATGTTTTTGACAGAGGCTTTTGCTGCCACCACACGCCACGCTATGAAGTGGAGTGCCACGGTGTGTGCATGCCACATGTCGCATAAAGCAGGGCACTTTCAAGCTGCGTGGATGCAATGACGGCAGAAAGAACACCAGCAGAGCGGACAATACAGAGCATGTCATTAACAGCACTGGTTAATTCCCAATAAATCACAATCTGAATCATTACTGTAAAACCATTTATTAGAGCGCAGCTTTTAGGCGCCCGTTTCCGGCTTGAGCGGCGTCGGCGTCGCCGTCGCCGTCGGCGTAACCAAGGTCACCCCAAGGTCACGTGACCCCCCAAGGTCACGTGACTCCTAGGTAACGTGACCTCCCAGGTCACGTGATCCCTCCCAAGGTCACGTGACCCCCAAGGTCCCATGACCCCCCGAGATCACGTGGCCCCCCTCCCCGAGGTCACGTGACCCCCTCCCCGAGTTCAGGTGACCCCCCGGAGCATATTATAGAATGAGGGGAGGAGGAGAAGGAAGAGGAGGGGTCTACCCTGCCCTCAGTACCCTTCCCTCCTCCCCTCAAGATCTGCGCTTCAATTCGGCGTTACAGGCTTTCACTTTTTTTGCAAATCGGTCACAGAGGACATAATTGCGGCCACCAAATTTTGCGAATTCCAGACGCCTGCATTGAAACTCTTAAAGAGACCAAAAAATGCAATTTCGAAATTTTATTTGACGTCTGAAATGGGCACCCGGCTCATCTCAGACACTGCTGACCAAGTTCCAGCCCGAACAGAAGTTTGTGTGCCACACAAATCAATTAAACAGTTGTGATAATATTCGCGCGGGGACGATGCTTGAGACCCCCCCCCCCCCCCCCCCCCCCCCCAAGACGTTGACAGAAAGGTGAACTAAAGTGCGCCGTCAAAGCGCGACGACAACGGGCTCCTCGTCAGGCGATAGCTTCAAATGGTTGAAACGAATGATGCGCTCTTGGTTTAGAATTCGGTAGCGAGATGTCATACAAAAAAGTGATTTGAATGTTGGATAATTTTTTAAAGTTGTAGTTCGGAATTAATAGGTTTCATAGCGTGTATAGGAATAGGTTCCATAGCATGTGTAGCGTGTAGGATGACAAGGAAGAAGACTTGTGGAAATAAATGACAGGTGTATGCTGCGCTGGTTTTGAGACGGTGATGTGTATGTTCCTTTTTGTTTCCTTGTCTCAATGGAAACAAAATTTTGATAGCAAATTTTGAACTCTGCTAGTGCACACCTTTCTCATCCAAAACTGACTTCGAGACCCAGTAGGTGTCAAAGCCGGTTTCAAATAAGAAAACCAACGCCAAAGTAAACTTCGAAACCTGGGATGTTTTGAAGTGATTTTTGGCGTTAGTTCCCGAAAAGATACGTCATCAGTTTGGTGGCCGGGAGCTAAAAGCATTTCATGCTTAAAATCATACTCATCAGTGCGGCCTTTATTATTCTCTGACTGAATGAATTCTGCTTTTATATGCAGGAGGGAACCATTTCGACGGCACCCTGCTTTGTCTTCTCGGGGTACGATGTGGAGGCAGCGAAGAGCATGAACATACACGTTGATACAGTTTGGCTTTTCGAAGGCTTTACTGTGGTCATGGCGGCCTACTGGCTTTTCGGCTTCGCCCATGGCCAGAAGGCGTACAATACGAGCTGCCTTCTTGAGAGGCTTTGTCTTATTCTAATCTACTCACAGCTACGGCCAGTTGCAATCAAGGTGATTAATACAATCAAGAAAACACCTGTAGCCTGATTGCTGATCACGTAGTGCGATCGCCAAAGTCTGTGAAACTCTTGCCAGGATTGTTCCGATTTTCGAAATCACTAAAGGCTTTGGTTGTTTTTCTTGAGATGGCAGCTGCAAGTTGTGTGGCTCACATGCCTAAGTATGCTTCGATTCAGGAACAGCTTTATTCGTTTATATTCATCACATTTCTCTAGTCCTCTGTGTTGTTTCCTCGTCATCAAACTATTAGGCACCTGTATGGAGTAGTTAATTTTGTTTTTACGTTTTTATCAAAACGGTTTTTGTCACCATGTCTGGAATTCAGCACCTTTACCACAAAATGTCAAATTAATCTTACGTTGAGATACTTTCTAAAAGTGGAGATGACTGGCACTAAATGTTGTGTTTCTGTATCACTCCTGTTCATACTTTGTATATTACTTCAGTCAAAAGACGCCACCAGTGTTCAATATGCCCTGTCCGAGCACAAGCTTTTCAGCCTGGATAAAGTGACCGCAAATGAGCACATAATAAGCAGTACCGAAGGTAATGAGCGTGCACTGCTGCATTTTCAAAGTTTCAGAAATGCTCTTTTTTAGAAAAAAAATAAAAGCCAGGCATTGTTGTGGTATATTCATAACATTGTGGCTTTCTTGAAGAATGCGGGCATTCTGAAGGTGTTGCCGAAGGCTTGCCAGGGTGACAGCGCGGTCGAAGGCGACAAGTGCGAGCTAGTACACGCTCTATCGCAAGCTCTTGTTCTGCGAAAGCGCTTCGCAAAGTCGCTCTTGCATGCCTGTAGCCTTTGCTGCCCTACAGTGGTAATGGTAGGAAACTCCGGCTGACACAAGAAATCATCCCATCGCTGCCACACTCCGTTTCCCTTTAAAGGGCTGGTAAACCGAAATTTGGATTTCAGAAAACGATGCAGAAGCCGTAGGCGGGACGCTACAATCCCTAAAACACTACTCGTAGTCACAAGGCGATATCTCGAATGGACGGCCGTAATTTTGGAAAAAGAGGTTGAGATTGAACGAGGCCGATGAGGTGCGTGACGTCGAGATATCTCGTTTCCTCCTCTCTCCGCTTCGCCCCCTCGAGGCGGCGAGGTGGAGAAGACGTGAGGTCGTTCCCTTTCCTTCTCGGAGAAACAAGACAAACAAATCTGTCAAATGAGCCTCCTTTTTTAAAAAATAAGGTCATCCATTCGAGATATCGCTGTATGAGTGATGTTTTGGTGTTTGTAGCATCTTGTTACACGCTTTTGCCGCCGTGTATTATGGAATCCAAATTTCGGTTCAACATCCTTTTAAGTGCAAGTGAAACTGAAATGCCAAGAACGAGCACGTTGTCCTGAGCGACAGTTGCACTGCACAAGCGCGCATGCTTACCAACATTCAAAGCATGGAGCTTGCTCTTAAAGCCTCTGCATCGGGCTTCCTGTTGCAGCTCGTGGTACCGAAGCAAGCTTTTGGGCAGACATTTTTTTGTAAGTAGAAACTTCACCTGCACCGCAGTGCTCCGACCGGTACTCGGAGTACTTAGTTGTGGTACTTTAGGTAAAACAGAAGGGCAATAGGTGAAGTAGAAACTTCACCTGCACCGCAGTGCTCCGACCGGTACTCGGAGTACTTAGTTGCGGTACTTTAGATAAAACAGAAGGGCATTGAGCAGTACAAACTTCGATTATTGTCAGTTAAGAAGTATTCAGTTGCAGTAATTGTTTTGCTTTACATACGAAAAGGCTGGAGTATGCTTAAATGCTGGGCTAGCAACAAACTGCTACCAGGGGCCCTATGCTACACGAGGGTGCCAAGCGGAATCAAGGGACCGGGAGCCATCCAGCGACCTGGATGCAGGGATGGTTTCAGCTTTCACGGGATTGGTGCCACCTGGATCTTGTCCCAAAGGGCCTGCAGCAGCTGGATAGCCTCGCATTGCGATGCGGGGATGGGGATGCCGAGCGAGCTCGAGGCATGCCGCCCACTCAGTGTGAGGGCCATGTGGTCCCACAGACTGGCTAGGTGCATGTTGATGAGTTCCTGGAAGGTGTTGTTTACACTTAGCTGCCGGAGCTTGGCGTTCGACGCGTACGGCGGCACCCCAGTGCCAGCTAGTACGCCTTGCGAATAATAACGTCCATCTTGCCCTTACCTCTCGACAGCAGGTTGGGATACGGATTTGCGCAGGCGATGTGGCTCACGACGAGTGCTCGGGTCAGCCGGATCAGGTCCGACTCCTCGAGCCCGTGTCTGTGACCCGTTATCCTTCTCACCATGCGCATGACTTGCGTGGTTGTCTCGACGGGTCGGTCGATCGTGTACTTGGCTCCGCCGTCCCGCTGGAGGTGAAGGCCCCAGGATCCGAACCCGCTTCACCACCAGCACGGGGGTACCATCCTTTAACGTGAGGTGGATGTCCGCCTTCTTGTTCTTTGGAAATTGGCTTGCCCGCGCGGACGAGCAACAGCTGAGACTTATCGGGGGCGCGCTGGGGGTTGCCGGCCTCGAGGTAGTTCTGCACCGTCTCGATGACTTCTTCGAGGAAGTCTTGCCTCCCGCTGTCTGATCCCGACGTAGCCCAAATCGTCAGGTCGTCCACATAGAGTGGCATAGAGTTTATGCTTCATCCGGGGAATCCGTTCCAGTAGAGGAGGCGGCTTGTACATCGCCAGGTAACAAGGTAGGTGACAGGACCGAGCCTTGCCGGTTGCCCTTGCTCGGGATCGAGATGGTGCTTGTGCGGATGGACTCAACTCCGATGGTGGCCATCCAGTTGCTCAGGAAGTCCCGCACATAATCATACATCCGGGGCCCGCACCCAGTCGAGGCCAGGTTTTCGAACACCAGCGTGTGACTGACGTTGTCAAGGCGCCCTTCATATCCAGGGCCAGGACCGCCCACGTTGTCGTACAGGAGATTCTGTCAAGGATATCCTCCTTGATCTGGAGCAGGACATCCTGCGTGGAGGTGTGACCAGAACCAGCAAATGGTGTTCAGGGTGGTATTGAATTGAATACAGGATGGTCCCCTCAAATATCGCTGTAAACACCTCATCAGGGCATGGGCATTTAAAAAACTGAAATGGAGTGTCCAGTTCTGTGACGCTCGGCGGTGTCTCTATATACCTGATGACCTCTATTTCTTTTGGATCCTTTTCAAGGGGGTATATATTCCGCTTTGGGGCACTTTTCTTGTTTCTCTCACTTACTACTGCAGGAACTGCTTCACCCTCACTTTCTTCTTTGCTTTCACAGCACTCACTTGATGTTAATATGGAAGGGAATTGGCAGGATTCCACTCTTCGTTTCTACGTAAAATGTGCTGGCGTCCAATACCTGCCGTAAAAAAGGGTACTTAAGATTCCAAAAATGATGAGTGCGTAAACATATGATGCCAGCATTTCTTTTTCTTTTTTTTTTATTTCCAATGCTTTTATTTCCAATGAGCAACATTATATTATGCCAAAACTCTCCCTAAGTGCACACTGCATTTCACAGCGCGCTAAACTCTGCCGGGAAAATCGGCGCCTGCACGCAAAGGGACGTCGTTTCCTCAGCAGTGTATTTTACCTTGTGAAATTTTAAGGCGCTCCTTTCTTTTGCAGCTAGAACATCCTTAAAAATGCTAAAAATGCGTTCGCCACGGACGACCGAGTCTTCCGCCGGCAAACGCTGTCGTTTGCATACGATACGCCTTGAAATTTTCACCCCATGGTCGATCAGGCGCCGATTTTTCCGGTTGCTTTCCCATACCTTGAGCCACCCAGAAACACCGCGCGCCCCGTAAATTAAAAAAAGAAAAAAAAACGAATGGAACGGCATTGAGTGTTTTGTTTACTTACCGACTTTGTGCGTGGACCGCGCCACGTTGCGCTGCCTGACACACGCGCGTTTTGGAACTAATTCAGTTGGCAGTTCCCCCCGAAGATGAAGCCACTGAAGCCACGGCAATAATCGGACTGGTGGGCCAGCAGCTGGCCCACCAGTCCGAATGGGCGGAAGAAGACTATGGAGAATTTGGCAGCGAACGGGCGGAAACTCGATTACGTACAGCTTCAGTAGTCGACGCTTTGTTTTCTCGATTGTGTTCGCGGCGTTCACCGTGTACTCGCGCACTCAGCCGCAGACGAACGGCCGAACGGCTCGTCTGGACGGCTGCCGACGCGCGTACCGACAGCGACGCCATAGCAACCACGCCGCGACTGTGGTTGCCAGACAGATTCACACGATTTTTGTTTCTCGTCACTCACGTTGAGTTACTAGAAGTTAGGTGCGTATCATTTTAATACATTATGGTGTAAGAAGGTATTAAGGGATATGTGTACCTACCTAAGACAAATCCAGGAAAAATATTATTGAAAAATAAAATTGGCGCAATATTTTCATATCTTGATTAAGACTAGCGTGGTCACTGGGCTAACCGATGCGCGAAATAGGAGGGCATATATATACCGCTCGGGGCACTTGTCGGTTCGTATAATTAGGTTGTATGTACTATTTGTTGTGGGCTGTGCAATTGTTCAGTGCTTGTATCTGCGTGGTGTGTATGTACAGCGATGTGTGTATGTCCGTGTCGTGAGTGAATTTGGCCGTGCGACGGGCAGCAGAAAAAAATGGCTGTTTTTTTTTCAAATATTTATCACTTTTTTTTTCGTCGCTAGATGGGGGTTGTCGCCGCCCAATTTGAAAAGTGTGGCGGTTGGTGATCTATAACTATTAGAGGGCTGGATGCCATTAGTCCATCCGTCGTGTTGATCGCTCCGAGTTATTCGGTTATTCCCGCTGGTAGCTGTGTCGCCGTGTTATGCTGCCTGATTGCAACAAAAGGAGGTTAGGCGGCTTCCCCAGCGCGTGTTCTAGATGCTGAATGCCGCTGTTCACGCACAAACGTTCATGAGTGAATAACGCACGTAACAGAGGTGAGGACGGGCAATAGTTAATCGAGAGTCACACGGAGCACGAGTGCGATACCTCCTAGCCGCTGTCGACAGAGGGTGTCGGAGCGATTCGTTGTCAACTTGTCCACGGCAAGTGGGCATTGTGTTCAATAAAGCCAGCCTGTCAGTGTTTGTAAAGCTATCCCTTCTTTATAAACGCTTCTGATGCGATGAAAATGCGACCTGCATTGAGCAGGCCGAGCGAGACTTAGGCGACAATCTGGGCTGTTCAGCCTCCAGCGGTTTCGGCCTTACTCGTATTACTTGCGGTGTTGGCGCTTGGACATAGAGATGTTTGGAAAGTTTTCTGCGCCTACAGATGACACCAAACGAGCGTGCGAGCCGTATGCTCTTGCTCCGGCGAGAAGCCGCGTACGGCTCGCCAAGCCTTTTAATCGTATCCCCTGTCGCATACTGGCCACCATATTGTTTTTAGGGTGTTAGGAGTTACACGATTTTCTTCACCTCCGGCGGCTAACACCCTTACACGAATAAAGGCGTTAGCCAGAGGACAAACCATTTACACGAATAAGGGTGTTAAAATTTTAAGTGTGTGCAGCGAGACTGACTCCGCTCGCCTTGCAGAATCTCATTTGTACACGGGTGGTCTTTCTGGAATATTCAGCATAGAACGTTCGGCACGCGGAGCATTTGTAACTAGATCAGACGACAAGGTTCTCGAACTTGCGAGAACGCTACATTGAAAGAATAAATAAAAAGTGCGTCGCTCCCAGGAATGGAAGCAGAAGGCCAAGCACGGTAACTACTCAGCTATGCACGCGTTCGCTCGGCGACGCGCGTGGCAAAATTATTGTGGGAGTAAATAAAGATACATTTAGTTTTCTTAATTTGAGACCAGGACGCGATTTGCTCATTTTACGGCTAGGCATCACAAATAAAACTAGGAACATCATGTCCAATCTGCCGACAACCTTTTTATACATATGGCAGAGTTAGAGAAATTAATTTCAAAATAACAAGGACGACTCAAGCAGATTATATCTTCTAAATACCCAAAATTATTCATAACAACTCAGATATCTTCATCATCTCCTGGGAGATAAAGCCGCAACCTTTGGCGTGGCCCTTTCACGGTAGCACTTTTTTTCCAACGGATGCCTGTCGACGCGCAGATGATCCTCGCATGCGCCTCTGGGCTGATTTCGCCAAAAATCACTGAATAGAGTCGCAAGAAGTATTCATTGAAGGGAGTTTTACCCAAACATTCCCAATTTGCGCAGACGATAATGAACATTGCGACGCCAACATCCGCGCAAACCACTGTTCTCAAAAAGCATGAACAATGCATTCTTCCTGAAGCTTAAGCCTCATCTACCGCATGTATTCTTGATGACGTCCGATAAGAGATCAGGCGGGAAAAGGGAAATATCCCAACGTGGATGACTGCACTCGCGAACTGCTCGATTTCAAAAGGAAAGGTAGCGCCTTTCGCCTCATTCTTACAATGGGCCTCCCACTGCCACTTTGTCAAAATCACTCAATGCCCATCTCTGGTGGAATCACTGGACGTTTGGAGACCAGGCCGCAACTGAGTCTCCCACTGTTCAGCATCGGGGAATTCATCGAGCCACCACTAGGGGCGGTGATTGGTGACGGTGACCATGCAAGCTTCTAGCTGTTTGTTACTGATCGTGACTCTGGGCTCTGTTTCTTCGTCGACACCATTGCAAAGGTAAGCATTCTATCATAGCCTCTCCTATAGGGAGTATTCACTGGACGCCATATATGTGGGTGCTGTTTAGAGCGCTTGCTCGGAACGAGCTCACGTTAATAGGCTGCTAAGACCGGCAATCTGGGTGGTGGTGCGGGATGCACGTGGCGAAAAAACTGTGGAAGCACGCCGTCAGCACGCGCTCAGCATTCGCGCACACAGCTGTGGCCGCCAGTGAATACTCCCCATTGGCGACGTGCGCGACCGAAAGCGTCGCTGTGGTCGGCCTTTCACGATTGACCGAACGCTGACTATGACGTCAGAAAAGGATTTATCATCGACGGAAATAAGAGGAATGAAAGAACTTTAATTTTGACGGTGTTGGCAGTGTTCCTTTGTGAGCGCAATGATTTCAAGCTTCCACCATGCTATTTACAAACACCATCGAATTAGTTTGCAAGGTAATGACGTCACAAGCGGGAACCATAAGAGGGCGCCACCAAAACATCTCGCCGCTAATACTAACAAAGCCTGGCAGATCCACACGAGACGCGGCTACCGAAAGGAGAGTCATGTAACGGGCGCCCCACTGCAGCGAGACACAAAAACACACTTCTCCCGAGCGATGGAATGTCCGCTCGTGCTCCTCGCGTTCCTCGCACTACCAGTTCTCTTCTCGTCGGGTTTGAAAACCATGTTTCGGGTCCTCGCTGCTGCAAAAGCTGTGCGCTGAGTACCAGGTTCCCTGAGAAATGCTTTTTGCTACCAGATCCTCGCGCTCCAAATGTGCGACCGGGCATTCTATGGCTCCGTCGTCGAACTGCCAAGCTTTTTAATTAGAGAGGAGGCAATGATTCTACCCATCTTTGTTGCTCCGTAAAGATCGAAGCGCACATTATTCATCTTTCAAGTCACTAATTAGACACCCTTACCACTTTCGGAGAACGGGACATGACCCTCGAAATTGAACTAGGAAAGGTTTTTACATTAGTCTTTTCTAGTGGCATACGTATTATACCCAGCCTGGCGAGCAACCCTCCTTATGAAAAACGGTCTGTCAGGCTTACCAGGATTATTTAAATGTTTTAACATACCTTTCGAAAATGTGTGTGTGTCTGCGTGGGGGGCGGGGGGGGGGGGGGGGGCAGGGTGCGAGATGTTTGTCGAAGTTTTCTAAGGGGCCTAACCCACCCTCAAGAATTCCTGAAGGGTTAAAACAGCGGTCATATTTTTCAGAGAGGCCTGCAGAGTCTGTCTCTATCCTTTCCGTAAAACCACAGCACCCATCCAAAATCGTTTAACTGGTCTGTGGGAGAGATCACGTGACCCTTCAAGATACTTGTGTCGGGGAAGCGGCTTAGCCATCTTTTATCTGGCGTCCGCTACGAGTGTGAGAATTGAGGAGACGATCTTCTGTTTCTATTCTGTCGAGGCCTTCGTTCACGCAGCCCCATTGCTGCGTCTCTGTGTTCTGTTTATGTGCTTTGCTGAACTAGGGATGCCCAGGGATATCCAGTCCTCACGCACGAGGAAGAGATGGCGCGTGGGGAAAAGGGAAGAGGGAGTTTTGGCTGTTTGTTTTAAGGCAGCCTGTTTAAGTCAAGCAATATACAGCCCTCGTGAGAGGCTGGTCGCTTTGTGTTTTTTTTTTTTCGTTAGCGAGCGCAAACTCAATACGCACAGAAGAGCGGACGCTCGGAGTCGACTTCCCGTCCCATGAGTGGGACCTATCGTCTAGAGGGGTGCGGGTAAAGAATGTCTCTCAGTGCCCTTTTTTTTTTCACCTCTTTGTTCGTCCGGTGCCAAAAGCATCGATCGAGAGAAAAAGACACCGGAGACGCCACCGGGACGACACCGTGACTGGTCCCGATTTGTCAACGCCGGCGGATGTTGGTTGCGCGTTTTGTGGGTTTCGCTTAACGTGCTACTTACTGTGTGTATATCTGCGTCAGGTGAAACTCCTTGGTTTTATTATTTGAACTTCCGTACATTTCATGAATTTGCTTAGCGGCATTGTGAGTACCTCGAAATGCATTTTTGCAACAAATCTCTTACAGCTGCTTGGTCTGATGGCTTTTTTGTGCATATGCTTGCTCCCGGGTTTGAGTAAAGCTTGTTTTTTATAGTCTATTTCGGCTTACAGCAAGCATGCAAAACTCGGTGTCTGAAATAAATTGAACATGTTTTAAACTGCATTTTTGGTTTATGGTTCAGTCATTTGGGCGTCTAAAGGGTTGACGGGCTCAGGAAGTCTGAAAGGCTGCAGATTTTGAAGGGATCAAGGGGTTTGGAGGGCTGAAGCGGTTGAAAGGCTGAAGTGATTTGACAGACTGAAGGGTGTGATGGGCTGAAGGTGTTTAAAGCGCTGAGAGGGTACTATACCACATCAAGCTGAAGTGCTATTCTCAATAGGGTTCATTCAAAATGGGAATATCATGGTTAATATGCAGAGAAAACACCTGGCAGATATTTCTACACGTCTGGAGGTACGAGGAATCTTGTGTACCGTGCCTATCGTCCAATGTGTGGGTTGGCTCTCCTCTTCTCTCCTTACCAAACACATACTCAAGAGTCTCTAAAATGAATTTGTCCAAATACTCTTCAGCGTCCTCATAAACACAATATTAGTCATCACATAGTGACTAAGGGACAACCTAGGGTTACATTTGCGCGTCGAGTGGCACCAGACCGACTGAAAATTGCTATCGAGGAGTTTGTGCACTCGAGGCAAGGAAATTATCCGCCCATCTTCGAGTTTTTGGATGTCACTTCTCCACATGGTGACCTAGGAGACAATAGAAATTAGAGAGTATGTGGTAAGTATCGTAAAATCAAGAATGCCGCCATTTCTAACCGCTGCCTTCTGCCATACATTGCGGATTTTTAAAAAAAATTAACAAGGCGCGACAAGTTGTAAAAAAATCTACCAAATGAAAGCTTATTACACAACATCTGTTGAGGTTTTAATTTCCCCCAAAACAGAAATTATTACACCTTTAGGCTCGCAGAGATATCTTCGCAATCTAGTGGGCCTTTGGAAGGCGGTCCAAACAAAACAACGGTTCATCAAAAATTTCACTCAGACTCTCGTTTTGTTGTCTCTGTTGGTGAGTACGACATTTGTAGCTTCACCAAGAAAAACACCTCGTGCATATTCCACTGCCCTTCCTTCTGGAGAGTCCCCGGCATGATAGGTTTATTACCACCCCTCTGCTAAATCCCTTTTTGCTGGTATTAATAAAGGCAAATGGACGCGTTTTACTTTATCACTGCTAACGTTGCCTACTCTATTTAAAAATATTTCAGGAATAATAATATTGGAGGAAAAATATATAAAATCCGCAGCAATAATATTATATACATAAAAATAACGCTATTCTAGGATGGTGTTGCTCCCGAATTTTCAGAAATGAAAGAAGTGTGTTAGGAGGGCTAATTGTAATTTTTATGTATACTATATTTTAATACTTGAAACATTGGTTTGTCGGCCCTGACGATGGCCGGTTTCGGAGCATAGTCTTGAGAGCCTCATTGATACAAAAACAAAGGAAGTATATAATAATGGTAAACATCAATCTCGAGCCGAAATATTTATCGATACGGTTTTGGGTCCGGGTTCACGGCTTTCGGTTCAGTTCCGGTTCAGCACCGGGGAGCAGGAATAATGATTTAAACTGGCTTAAACCGCTCAAATTATTATATATTTTACAAGATGCTTTCATAAGGCACTACATAGGGCATAAAAATAATAACATTATAGAATTTTCGCATTGTACAATTCACCCTCATCTTCAGGAAAAGTTAACAAAAATTCATTGCTATCACTAATGCTAGCGATATAAAAAACAAATTAAAAAAAAAACACTACCTTCACTTGAAGTAACTGCTATGTGTTTACCCGAGCGAATTAAAATTTCTATTCGAAGCAAGATAAAACAACAACAAATTCATGTTCCTACAGATTTGCCTAGAATATCGACGATAGAGATAACTTAAAGTGGCGCTTTCTGAAAGCTCAATCGAAGCTGCGCCGTTTGTATAAATCGTATTACGCTGAAGATCAGAAAGTGGAGCGCCTGGCACATCTATATAGTAAAATGGGGCACGCAAGAAATATAACGTGTCCTAATTGTGGCTGAAGTTTTATAAGCTTATTCAAACCACCTGCATAAAATAATCAGGCGCCACATTTGATTTGCTCTGATGCAGGCGAACAGTTACGCAAAAAAGGAATAAATGAAGATTTAAGACCTGTTGGTCTACTCTCCTTAGCAGAGGAACACGCAAACATTAGCGTATATGCCTAAATCATACCTTACGTGTTTGGAACCCAATTGGTTTTAATTAATCTTCAAATAAATTATTTAAGGCCCTGGTATGCGTGCACATGCATAAAAACACCAGGAACTTTAGCAAAGAATCTTTTATGAATGTAGTAGTGAATTTAGTAACAATTATTATATTTAGAATTGTTCTTTGTTTCCTTCTAAACTTCGACAACCTCTGTCTACAATTTTTTTTTTTTTTTGTAGTGAGTCACAAATATCACCACAAAGTTCAAGCCACCTTTAGGAGCAACACAGCATGACACCATTTGAAAATAGCAGCTCTGCCGATCTGAGAAGACATGATCCTTGTATTTGCTTTTTGATGTGGTGAAATGCAGCGTATATGGAAATTACCCATGTCTTATTATGATAGATATCAAAGTTAATACATCAAATGTATTCTCGTTCTAGAGGAATGCCATACACGAAGTTTTACTGCAAATAGAAATCCGCGGAAAACCAGAGATGCTCTTAATTTGTAACTCTTGGAGCACTCAGCATCAGCTGGAACTTCGCAGTATGCTTTCTCCGAAATCTCGTATCGTATTCCGTACTTAAATGTATGGAGCCGAAAAAACGTATAGCCACAAGTATGTTCATAAAATTAGCCCCCCCCCAACCTAATGTTTTTACATAAAATGATTTGAATTTTTCAGTGACCCTTGACCCCTCTACGTATGTTGCAATTAGGTGTCATGTGAACAATCATATTGGTATCTCGCATTGAAAGCAATCCTCTAGTGTTCCCACTTTGCACTGCAAACACAGCACTCTATGGAATAAATATGCGGCGGACATCGAACAAACTTCGCTTGGCGGCTTGTTCGCTTTGAGCTCGGCACGACGGCATATGCCTTTAACATATTCAGCATTAACAGTTGATGAAACTGAGCTCAAACAAAATGCAGAGGTGATCGAAGCTGTCAAGAAGAACTTGAAACAAAAGTTTCCTGTTATCTGCAGAGTGGCCAACAATGTTTTGCTAAGAGACGTCTTCAAGACCCGAAGAAACTGATTCGTAGTAAAACGTCCGTGGCCACTTTGAGAATATCAGTAAAATCCTTTTCAAACATCCGTCCATATTTAGTTTTTTGCCGCCAGCGAGCTACATTTCGCTAACAAGCCAGATCGGTCTTCGTTATTATCGTCTCGGAGATCACATTCAGTAGATGTGTAAATCTAAAAGAATAGGCTTTTGAATGTGCCGATGTTACGTATGCTGTTGCTTATAAGTAGACCCCTGCGCAGATAACTGTTTGATCATCAGCACCCGACCCGGATCTGCAGACTTTCTATTTGTACCCTAACCGCCCCCGCAATGTTCTTAAGTTATTTTGTCTGCATCTGATACGCATTCGCATATTTTCTATGCGCATCCAAACCGCATGAGGAATATTTGGAACCGCATCCGACCCACAATCACGCAATCATGTCCCAGCATAAAATCAAGCGTAAATGAAGAAAAACGAAAGGGTCTGGATGGTACCTTTTAAGTCGTTTGCTTATTTTTGTACAATATGCGCTTCGACTCAGAATACGATGAAACCCAGTTTAGTGTATTCCGTTTTGTCACATTTATACTACAAGCGAACATCTGGCGAATACGCGACGGAGCTTCAACCACGATCACTTCAACCACGGGCATTACGTGACCTAGATTACGTAACCTCGCTATTTAGCCACGGGCTAAATTGGAACTTAGATAAGGAACTTACATAGGGCCAATAGAAGGTTAACGGAATTGCATAGAATAAAAAGTACAAATGGTACAAAAATTAGTCATTTTTTAACCTCCTTAGACTGGATGGCGAACGAGACGATTAAGAAGTGAAAGAAAGTTGAAACAGAGTAACATAGAAATAGTGGAAGGACAGGCTGATTGGTTGTTGACAGACATGGTAAAAAAGTAGCGCCTAAAACACGGCACAGAGAAGACACAAAGCAGGACGAGCGCTAGCTTGCAACTAATATATGTAGTGAAAACTTTCACCGAGAAAACAAATCTCGCTCACACATATGTGACCCAAACTCACAGATATCTTAATAATAATAATAGTAATAATTTTAATAAGAATAATATTATTAATTGAACATAAAATAGTGCAAAAAAGACAAGGGCAGGAAGTAAACAGGACAAGCTCCAACTTTCAACTAGTTTTACTCAGGAAAAGCAAAGCATATATGCACAGCACACGCGAAGCATCAATAAATAAAAGTTATCCATTTAGTATCCAATCATTTAAAAACAGAAATTCATTCCGATGGAGCACATTTGACGTGTCGCTGGCACATGCCGTCCCACTGTTTTTTTTTATAAAGCACGCCTCTAACTGTTCACGAGGGACAATGTCACGGCTTCTCCAAGGAATCTTTATCTGCTAAAGTCGCGGAACGCAGCCACACGTGCTACATTCTATAGGCAAATGCGAGCCATATGTTTTTTTACTAATAGTGCGTGCTATCAAATACGCAATATCAGAGCAGATGTTGAGTCTGGAGGAAGCCATGAAACCGTCGCTCGTGAACTTTTAAAGACGTTCTTTATAAAAAAAAAGTGGGACGGCATGTGTCAGCGACATGTCAATTGTGCTTCATGGGAACGAATTTCAGTTTCAATGCGAAAGTATTAATTGTCTCATAAAGCGAGCCGAGGTTATCAGCTTTGAAACCATGCAAAAGGCACTTTAATGAAACCACGCGCAAAGCTAGCCAACGGCACCTTTTACACTTCGTCCCATTGGCTGGCGCGCGTCGACGAGGCTCCCATTGGCCGCTGCGCGTTAGTTTGTGTGGTATCATCCTGGCTGTGTTATCACACTGTTGTGTTATCACTGATCACCGCATTCGCTCGCCTCCTATCGAGTGTAAGGCGCGTGGCAATATATACACTCTAAGAAAAAAGGGAGCGTGACTTGCTCTCTCAAGGGAGCAAATTCGCTGACACAACCATTGGTCCCCTAGGGGAGCAACGGTGACGGGAGCAACCCTTGTTCACCTACCGTTAGTCCCTCAAAGTTGAGCCCCCACGAGTAACTTTTGCACCTTTGCATTTAAGCTCCTGGGACTAAATGTTACGCCCTTACCTTATTTTGTAGCGAATTCCGCCCTTACGTACCTAGGTAGCGCTAGTCAACGTCAAGTTCAAAGTTGGTAAAAAAATATGGTATCGCTGGAGTAGATATTTCATGCGCTCATTACATTCACATACGAACAACGCTTATTTCACATTTGCACACGTTATACACATTTAAACATAGACAAGGAATTAGAACACAGATGACACCCACAACACGCGCACAACACACACGCGACGACACGCTATTCCAATCGCCATCCTAAAGGCTACCTATGCGCCTTTTATGCTGATCATATGAGAGGAGTCGTTTTGTCAGTGACAATCTAAACCGTGAACGACGTTACAAATATTTTGCTTCTTTCGCACCAATATTGTTCTCCAATATTGTTGCTAAACTTTCCAAGGAGTGTATCTCTTACTAAGAAATAACGGTACACACCGTAATTATTTGACAGTCTATAAAACAGCATCTCCATAGGCTCCCAGCAGCCATGTTCTCGCTTCCCCGCATCGTCTCCGCGGCAACGGCATCGTCTCTTGCAAAAAAAAAAAAAAAAAAAAAGATTGTAAAGAATACAAAAAGAAAAGAAACCAGAATTTATCTTTTTTGCCTTTGCAAACGTTTTTACCACGCGCTAAGTGGTAAAAACATTGTTCTACGTTCCAATTAAACCAAAAAGAAAATATAAACGCTTTCAAAGCACGTTCAAAAGTATGCAAAGAGAAGGACGCCAGGACAATGCTCAAAAGCCGCATGGCTAGTGCATCAACAATGGCTGCGCTTGAGTCAGCGGCGGCTTCCTCGACGTGCTGGTACGGAGGCTGCGATCGTTATAAAGTCAGCTTCAACCCTTAAACATGCCCCTCTTGCAATTTTGATGCTACGATTGGCTCTGGATATCTCCCCCTGCGTTCCGAAACAGTAAGTGCGTCGCCAACGCTGGCCATCGGCGACGAAGCGGACGCTGCCATCTTGTCCGCGCGTCTTTTGGTCCCGCGCTCTTGCTCCCCCGCGCCTTTCGCTGCTTTTGCTCCTGCGCTTTTGCACCCGCGGCTGCTTTTGCTCCCGCGCGCCTTTCGGTTAGTCCTGGTCAAGTACAGTTAGTCCCCAGCATTTGCACACGGTACCTCGCTCGAACCAGATGGTCTCTTCGGGGAGCAAATGGGAGTTCGGAGGACCAAATGCTGCCGTTAGTCCTTTGAGACCATCTTTTTTCTTAGAGTGTACGTCGCGTGAAATAAATCAAGGGGTTTGTTCTGCTACGAACTACGTTGCTCTCTGTTCCTTCCGCGTGCCGCAAGGCACACGACAGTTTGAACGATAGCTCACCCGATGGCGCTGCGTGTCCGCGAGGCAGCGGCTCCACCGATTCACGCCCAAGGTCAGCGCGTTGTTCGCCGCAGGTTAAAGGCCGACGTACAACCTCGGTTTTCTGCAGGGAAGGTAATCCTCTCAGCGCTCCCCTCTCCTAAGCTGCGAAGGGGAGCCAGGTTGGGGTAAAGTAAAACATGGGGGGTATAGGAAAGGAGGTGGCGGGCAAAAGTGGAAAGCGCGAAGTTTACGTCGGCCTTTAAAGAAGGGAGCGAAGAGCGGCGTGCGTGCTTTCGCATTCACAACTTAGGTGTACCTCGAGCCTTTTTGAATGATCGGATAATAAATTGATAACCTTTATGTATTGCTGCTTCGCCTGTGATATGCTTTTCCGGAGTCGAACTACTTGAAAGTTAGCACTTGTTCTATTTACATCTTGTCCTTGTCTTTTGGGCGCTATGTTAAATGTTTAACTAGGATGAACCAACTGGCCCAACGCGTTCTTACTAGAATAAAAATAATTTAATAATATTATTTTCATTGAAAGGTTGCGTAGTACACAAAAAAGAAACGGGTTTGTACAAACCAAAGGAGGCTTGAAGGACGGTTCCCGGCCATTCGAACGACAGGTACGAAATAATACCTATCTGTAAAAATATTCAATACATAGTAAAACAAAATCAAATTACACTTCACAAAACGAGCCAGTACCCCTGGAAGGATATAACGCATGGAAACTGCGGTAAAATATAACGAAATTCAATACAGTGTGTTCAGAATCAGATCGATATATTTGTGAGGAGCTTCTTCAGTCTACATTTCCGACTCGTGTATACATGAGTCGGAAATTCATTTAAAGAAATTTGCATTCGAACCGAAGTGGACGGTTTCGTTTGAATAGATGAATAAAGCGCACTTGAGTTTCTGATGACACGGGCCGGTACATGAAAATTTAAAGACTATACAAGATTGCTATCTATTTGGCCGTGAACCACTTTGTGTAAAAGTATAATGTCACGAGCAATTCTTTTTGACAGGTTCTGTAGTGAAAGTTCTCAAAGAATGTATTCATAATCAAACTAACATTTTCTATGAAAATATCTATCGTAAACAAGGCGTGTAAATCGCTTCTGAACTCTTCCTATTCGTGCAGTGTCGAATATTGTTAGCGAGTTCCACACTGAACTACAAAATTCAAGTTTAACTCGTACAAGGGAAGAAAACAATCGAACTAAAACACCATTTCTCAGCGATAGGTTAAATTTGTGCATAAGTAAAGGGGCAAACAAATTAGCGCATTCTTTAATAATCCAGCTAGATATTGTATCATCTCCCGCTCTACTACTTTGGTTATAATTTCTGAATTGCCTCTAAAATTTTATTTACATCAACCTCACTAAATGGGAAAATGTCGTTACAACCAGTAGCGCAGATTGAAGTCTTGCTTTTGAATTCTTCCTTGGAATATCATTCACGAAGGTAAGTTTAAAATATATTAGCTACTTTTTCAGGATTTGTTACGTAGTCGGTATTAGTACGTAAATAAATATTTCTTGCCGACTCTTTCGAGTGTTTTTTGGAAAATCGCTAGAATTTATCAGGCTCACGGAAGAGACTTTTTTCTACCGATTTTTTATAAATAAATTTGTCATGTTTAAACAGTTTCTTAACAAGCAGTCTGTAAACACTGAACTTTATGTACCGTAACTCAATGCCGGTTCTTTTAAACAATTTATGATAGCGTTCTTTTTTACGCATGTAGCGTATCAACTCCCTCGGGAGCCAAAACTGGTATTTAGAAGGCTTAGACAATCGCTTTGGAATGAACGGATCGATTGCCTTAAGATGAGGTTGCGAATGGCTCCAAAACTCACTGAGAGACACATTTTTCAAAACCATTTAAGTAACATGAAGGTAAAGCGTGCCGCAGAAGCAATGAGTGCCTCAGTCTGTTTGCAATCCTCTCTCTTGTTTATGCCAAGGAGCTTCTTGAGGCAGCCATGGCTACAGCCCATTTCTGCGATAGGATGGACAAACTTTTTAAATAGGTCACAATTCAGGAAGACTGGGCAGAAGTTCTGTCATGCCATTCAGAGTGGAGAATCGGAGGTACTCGATTTCCTTCACCTGCAACTCAGATAGATTCAGCATAGAAGTTCCAAAGTCGGAGGCAGCCACAAGCCATCATAGGGTGGCAAGTTACTATAAAGAGTGTCCTCATGCTCTAAGAGGAGCATTCAGACAGCCATTATTTTAACTCACTATCTGTCTCTATATCGGAGATCTCCATATCGCAGAGCAGCGAGATGCATGGCTATGGTCACTGAGCCCCTTTGGTTTCGTAGGCGAACCTTTGCCTGTGCAACGACCCAGGCGGATGCGGTTTTGACGCACCAAGGGCCACGTTCCGATCGACGAGCGTCACTTGACCGCCTCGTCGTAGGCGGTGGAACGACACGCTTCCCTGCCAAGTCATCGGTGGGTGCCTACTCGTGCCTGATTGTGGTTTGCAGTGGTAGGTGTCTAAGCGTGCCTGACTGCAAAGATGATTAAAGCCGTGTACTCGTCGAACTCTGAGGCTCACTTCGGGCAGAAGGCGGTGAGAGTTCATCAAACTGTGCAGGGTCGTAAAAAAAAAGATATACGTTCACCCGACGCTCCTGCAGGCTCAAGTTGACGAGTTGAGAGTTACCACCAACGTTTAAACAAGGATCAGCTTTCTCAATGTAGCAATATTTAAAGATGAAAATAAATGTGTTTTGGACTCGCTCGACAATAAACTGTGTAGTTTTTCTTTAAAAGCCGTTTCAAACAACCGAGGAGTGCTCTAGCTGGGATCAAACTAAGGAACCGTACAGCGTGAAAAAAGTGGAGGGGCATTTTGAATTTTTTCGTTATGCGTTACGCAGAACCCAACGTGCGCAAGGCCAATTTTGAACCACTCTGGTAACCTGAGTGTCAAATCTCCGGATTCAATTAAAAGGAGCACCAAGGTCTCTCAGTTCACTTGCACGTAAAAATAGTTTCTCATAATAAATATATATAGACAAAAATATGTTGTGGGTTTGCGAAACTATGTCATTACTTTTTTTTCAGAATGATTAAAACGGAGGTCATTGTCTCAACACCAATGACCGAAAGAATATGCATCATTCTGAAATGTGATGCAATCCTCTAAGGTCCATATTTTTTAAAGTTTTATATCATCAGCATACTGCAGACATGAAGAGTTTGATATAGGCTGAAAGGCATCATTTTGAAAAAAATATTGAAAAGGAGGGGGCCCAAGCCAGATCCCTGAGGCACTCCAGAGCTTGCCTTGTACAAGGACGAGATAGTATTGTTGACACAGACGTACGCTTGCCTTTTGGAAAATAGCTTTTTAACAAATTGTGTACCGAACCTTATGCTCTGTAACTGGAAAGCTTGTATAAGAGGATGTGTGATTGTCTACGTCGCAGTCCTCACTCAGGTCGAAAAAAAAATGCCAAGGTGATCCCTATTACAAACACTTCAGATGCAGCAGACGGAAAGCATACGAGATTAGTAGATGTTGATCTGCCGGTCATGAAGCCATGCTGATCAGGAATGACTATACTACGAAACTTGAAGGTGAGGAATTGATGCATAACCATTTCAAAGAGTTTTGAAAAAGAAGACAGTTGAGAAATCAATCTGTAATTAAGAACTTCACCACTATTTCCAGATTTCAGGAATGAAACAACTACCACCACTTTCCAGTTGTCAGGGAATATTCCTGACGTCAAGGAGTTATTAGAAATTGTTCACAGTATAGGCGTAAATACATTATGATAACCCTCCATAATAATATTAATAATAATAATAATAATAATATTAATGTAATAATAATTCAATCAATCAATCGATCAATGAGTGTTTATTACAGTGTTCAGGAATAACCTCACGGTCTCGGTGGTGCCACGCTTCAAATTACGAACTAATAACAAACACAAAAACACAATTTTACTCACGACCCGAAAATGCAGAGGGGTAAAAAAGTTAGGAGTTCTGCTGGTGAGAATCATGTGTTCGAAGGAACGTTGAAGCGTGCAAAGTAAATGCAATGCAGCGATGTAACTGCAAGGCACACATACTGTAAAAACTACTAAATTTGACACAGGTGGACATCCAGCACTTTCAGTCCTGCTCAAGCATGAACATGTTTACAATAAATTGATTAAAAGCCCTATAGCACGAGTGAACTATGTCAAGTGTTTACGAGTGACAATTATAACATTCAACCAACCTGAGGTTTAGGACTAGTTGATTAAAATTTCGAGAAATATATATAAAAAAAAAACAGATGACTGAAGACGTGTAGGTACGCGTGAAGCCCTAAGACTCACTTGAGACAAAAGGTGTGGTGAAGGAATTAGTCCGTGCATGACCTTAAACAAGAAAAAAAAAAATTCGCTTTCGCCCGACGCCGGGACACGCTAAGAAATTTAAAACGTTTTAGCGCATCTTCGTAATTCTTACGAGGTATATCTTCCTTAAGATAGCGATGCTTCATAATACAAATAAACTCCTTTTGAACTCGGCTTGATCCTTACAGAATTGGTTTGGGAAATTCCATTCCACTCAACCGATGCGCGCTCCAGCTTTGAACTTGCTAGACAGCAGTACAATGTGAAAAACGCAGACGGGTTTTGAACTATTCGTTACACGACATGCGGCACCCAAAGTGCGGAGAGACGAGTTGGCCACTTAGCTTACATGGCTATCGAACCTCACGTTTGAGCCAAACATGACACCGAGATCCTTCATTTCATTGGCACGAAAAACAGGATTTCGCCGTGGTTATTATATAAACAAGAGGTAGTATGCGTCTTACGACAAAAACTCATGACTTTGGTTTTAGAACGGTTTAAAAAAATTCATTATCTAAGCACCACCTGAAGAAGGAACAAGCGTCCTCCTGAAACTTAGTGCAATCCTCTGGCGTGACCCTTCCTTATAGATTATTATATTTCTTTATTTCTTCAATATAATTTTTAGCGCCCAAAGGCATTATAGAAAGTGTTGTGTGTGTGGAGGGGGAGGGGGGATATACAGCGAGAGAAAAACAATAATCGAACTCTAGGTTTCTGACATAAAGTTTGCTAGTGGTAAGAACAATAAGAATTGTAAGCTTTATACAATTATGAGCACATTAGACACATCAGGAGATAAGGTACAAGGACTCTCTTAATAAGTCTGCAAGAACGCATTGTTGGATGATATCATGACGGGCGACTCGGGGGAGACAGTTCCATCGATGAGTGGTACGAGAAAAAAAAGTGTTAAAATATATTAGTGCGGCACGAATATTCGCGAACATTATTCTGATGATTTATCCTGCGTGATACGAAGTGAGGTGGCTGAAGAAACGATCCTCTGTTGATGCCCGTTTTATTATTATAAATGCTATGAAATAGTTTTAAAAGTAAATCGAATCTTCGGCACTTTAGCGACTGCCAACCAAGGGTCTTTCAGGAGACTCGACTTTAGTGTATAATCATAATTTCCGGTCACGAATCTCGCTGCTTTGTTTTGAACCCTTTCAAGGTCGTCACAAAGATACAGTATCTGGGAGTCCCAGATTACACAAGCATACTCAAGAATAGGCCTTATATTTGTGAAATACGTTTTCTTAACTTTGGGAGGGTAGTTTCTAAAGTTGCGTCCAAAAAATACAGCATACCAGCCGCTTTAGCGGTTATTTTGTTAATATGAGACTGCCCAGATAACCGTTCTGTAAAGGGTATCCCAAGATATTTTACCCCTGGAGTTACGGTCAGTGTAGTGCCACTCTGGCGGTATGAGAAAAGCAGCAATATAGTTTTTTTTTTGTAAAGCGCAGATGATGACATTTATCACTGCTTAGATTCATATGCCAACTTTCACACAAGTCTGAAATGCAATCTATATCCCGTTGCAAAGCAGAGTTATTCTTTCATTTCATTTCGTTTATTGGTACCCACAGGGCCCGAAGGCATTACAGAGGGGGTGGGATTATTATGTACAAGTTAATAGAGCACTCAAATCACGAATCAAGTTTAGTAGTATGGATACAGCATTTTTTTTAATCAACAGGATTAACAATTGTGGCGATGGATGTGAAAAGGTGATTTCAGTCAGCAGACATACGAGGTATGAATGATCTTTAGTAGGTACTATAGTGACACTGCGGAATTTCGACCTTATGTATGTGATCATTGCGTGATGATATGTAGGATGACTCCAGTAGGAGTTCAGTCTTAAGGATTGGGTTGCGAAAAAACATTTTCTGAAATAAACTTAATCGATAAAACTTTCGGCGTAAAGAAAGAGTTGGCAAGGATAGGCATTTCTTCATAGAGTGTACGGTTGTTGTACGATGGTAATTAGAAAGAATGAAACGCACAAATCTATTCTGGACAGCCTCCAAGTCGCCGACGAGGCTCGCAGTGTTAGGATCTCAAATAGCAGAAGCGTACTCAAGTTTTGGCCGGACTACTGTTTTATAGAAGAAGAGTTTCAAAGTCGAAGGAGTCAGGAAAAAATTACGTTTTAGATAGCCAAGCATGCGGTCGGCATTGAAAATGACGGGGTAAACATGCGATTACCATGAGAGGTTAGATGTGATGTGAACGCCCAGATATTTGTAAGTGTCAACCCGCTCTAAAGTGATATTATTAAAGATATAGGAAGGAGGATCGTTAACTCGCCTGGAAATTATCATGTGTTTACATTTGTCAACATTTAATGACTTGTGCCAAGTGTCACACCAACTTGATATGGAATCGAAATCATTTTGAAGAAGTAAGATGCCAGAACTGTTAACAATTTAGCGGTATACAACACACTCATCTGCAAATAAACAAATCAAAGAGTTGACATTCAATAGGTCATTAATGTAAATGAGAAAGAGAAGAGGGCCAAGCACAGATCCCTGAGGTGCTCCGGACGTTACTGAAAATTTGGACGAGTCGGTATTATTACAATTTACGAACTGTGAGCGATAAGTCAGAAATGAGTGACTTCACGGAGGTACATGATGTTCAGTGTTAAGTTTGTGAAGCTTAAGAAGAAGAAGGTTATAAGAGACCCTGTCAAACGCTTTGGAGAAGTCCAGAAAAACACTCTGAATTCGTCAACCACGATCTATAACACGATCAAATCATTTGTTAGTTTTACGAGTTTTGTCTCGCATGAAAAAGATTTCTTAAAACCGTGTTGGTTAAAGTTGAAGAATGAATCAGCTTCAAGAAAATTAACACAACAAATACTTGTGAGTGAAAGGGGTATAAAGTTAGAAAAATAAAATGTTTGTCTCCATTCTTGGGCAGTTGAATCACCCTTCCAGTTTTCCAGTCGTCTGGAAGCTGACCCAGTGAAAGAGATTGCTCAAATAGTTTAGACAAAAGGATTGATGTATATTATTTTGTATTGTTTAGAAACTGAATTAGTATTGTCAATACCAGATGACGATGATTGTTTAGTTGACTCTATAATATTTAAAATGCCATTCACATCGATGACAATTGAATTCATGGGAAAAAGTCATATAAAGGATATGACGGACAAAAAGCATCAGTAACATTATTAAATACACTAGAACACATGTCATAGAGAATAGTCGAACACAATGAATCGGGAATCATTTCACCGGACTCATTTTTAAGCGAAAGGGAACGCTGAAACATGAGATTCATTACGCACCAAAATTGTGTAGGATTATTGATTAGCATAGATGCGAGACACTCATTAAAAAGTAATATTTAGTCTCCCCGACTGCTTCTTTGTATTCATTGGCTGCGAGATTATAGGGTTTCCATTATTCCTCCGAGTCAATGCGCTTTGCGCTCAACAGAGTTCTGAACATATCGATATATCACACAGTCGTCGGCATAAAGACAAATACTTGACTCTATGCCCATGGTAATGGAAATAATGAAAATGAGAAATAACAGGGGATCTAGAACGGATGCATGCGGAACCCCCGAAGTTACGTCCACCATATGTAGATTTCTTACTGTTAACTACAACGCACTGCTTTCGCTCAGTAATCTCATAGCCACAATAACACATTAACTGAAATATTTAATGAGGATAATTTAATTAAGATTAATTCTTGTGAAACAGGGTCGAAAGCTTTCTGAAAATAAAGAAAAACACAATCCACCTTAGAGCCTCTATCATACAAGGACGCCAGGTCATGAAAAGTTCGAGTAACTGCGGTTCGCACGAGAAGCCGCTTCTAGACCCATGCTGGAAGGGAGAAAAATAGTTGGTCTTGTTTAGATGATTGACTAAAGTGCTAAATATAATGTGATCAAGCTGTTTCGAGCATGCGGTTAGAAGGGATATAGGCTGGTAGTTATCTCCTTTACTCTTAGATCCACCTATATGCACAGGCACAACGCTAGCTACTTCCCACTTTGCTGGCAGCTTTGAAGATGACAAGGAGTTTGTGAAGAGAATAGAGATAAGAGAAAATCACGTCAGCACATTCTTTCAAAACGCAATTTGGGATTTCGTCAGGGCCAGTGGCCTTATTTATGTTCAAGTTTAGAAGGAGGCTCCAAATTTCGTCAGCATTTATTCCTAAGTTCGAGATTGGAGAGAGGGACTTAACCAGAAAATAATCGGGCACGTCAGTCACTGGTTGGGAAAAAATTGATTGGATGTAATTATTGAAGCATAATGCTCTCTCTTAATCATCAGATACCATTGTACCATTACGATTGTACTTTTGCAGCATTACATTAGCGTATTGAAGAAACATTTAGTCTGAAATAACATGGGAGACATCATTTAGAAAAACTAAAACAAGAAGGGGACCTAAGACAAATCCCTTAGGAACAGCAGAGCATGTCATGCACAATAAAGATGACATATTTTTAACCTGGACAAATGCATTTTTGTGGAAGAAATAGCTCTTCAGCCACCCAAACAATGAGCTGCACACACCGTAGGTGGAAAAACTGAGACAATAGCATCCTGTGATTGACAACATGGAAAGCCTTACTCTGGTCAAAGTAAATAACGTCGAGCTGACCCCTGTTACAGACCACACGAGTTGCGGTCGACGGAAAAGTGAGCAGATTACTTGTTGTTGATCTGCCAGAGATAAAGCTGGGTTGATAAGGAGTAATTAGGTTGCGAAGCTTGAAATGCAGCCATTTATGCAATACCATTTCGAAAATCTTTAAAAATGTAGAAAGAAGGGAAAACGTCCAGTAGTTAATAGCAACACCATTATTTCCCGATTTCAAGATCGAAAGCACCACGGCAATTTTTCCCACTAAGGGGAAGTGTCAGATCTAATATCCTTTCTACATCGCGATCTAGCATAACTCCGAAATTTCTTCGGATTTTTAGCGAATTCCGATTCTACCGCATCATGATGCACTTTGCGATCGCGTCTTAATAGCTTCCTACACTATTTTCTACAACTCTTGAATTCTGCTTCCCAACTAGGAAGACCACGCTTCTTAAAAGGATTATGAAATAAGGTTTTCCTTTTTCAGGAGCATCCTTAATTCACGAGAAAACCTGCTAGGAAAAGAATATCTATTCTGAGCTCTTAGAGGGACATAAGTGTATACAGTACCTCCTGCACAATCCTCGTGAACCCCACTTGTTCATTGAAATCAGTAGATTGAAAAACATATGTCGAGTCAACAACCCAAAGGTGGTGGAACATTCCGACGTAGTCCCCTGCCGAGAAGTTATACGAAGCGTGCGGCGGAGAGGCATCAGAGTGACTGCGAATTGGATAATTATAAATAGAGATCACTACATCAAGTGCGGATGCTAGATATCCTCAGGCATCGCTGGCATTTCACTCCGAGTCAATACGCACACCGTCCGTATATGAAACATATCGGTCTGAAACATTGTTTTGCTTATTAAGAACATTATTGCGCTGTTTCAGATGCAAGAAAAAAGGGAAGTCTAAAGTATAGTTGCACTTCTGCTTACAATAAAAGCTGTCACTCACAACGTTTAGATCAGTCCACTTGATGCCTGGGGCGTTAAAGTATCCCAAAATAATAAGATTACACTTCTGTAACTCGCTGAGTTGTTCTAAGCGAACCAGAAACGCTGAAAATCATCAGACGGCACCTGTGGGGGGAGATAAAACAAACCGATAAGAATACTTTTTTCTTTGTATGCTCAATTTCGACGAACAAACACTCAGGAATGCTTTCTAAATCTTGACGCCTCCTTGAGCTGTAACGCCTATCAACCGCGGCTAACGCACCGCCTCCCACTCCAGCTCCCTGAAACAAGTCACGGTCGCGGCGCCACAACAAAACCAGGCGAAGAGTAATAGGAGAACCCGATGATAGGACATAACCAAGTTTCGGGGAGACAAAAAGTTTAGTAATTAGATACTGTAACGTATAGAAAAGAGAGCAATCGGCTTTTCTTCTGTTAATAATAATAATAATATTAATAAATTTATTTACGCAGGGTGTATTCAGGACGGCACTAGGCAGGTTCGTCGAAGCCAGCAGGTGCTTGTAGGACTGAACCTAAGTAGCAGTGGTAAATAAGAGTATCGGAAAATAGTAAAATAAAGCAGAAAAACACCACGTGGTTTCTTCAGTTGTGAAAACTACACAAAAATGTCATTCAGAAAGTTATTGTCAGAGTCAAGGAAAAAAATTTGCAATACAAATATAAGCTATTTTTCTAGTAGAAGGAAAAAAAAGAGGTATGGCTAAGTTTCAGTCGTATCGTATAAGAACGTGATGATAGAAGCAGTCATACACATGCACACACACGCTGATGCGCACACACACAAATACACACACATTACTGCATTACACTACACAAAAAAAGTTGACTCGAAAAAAGATTCATGTGAGGAAGCAACACCAATTATGACGAAACCAAAAAATGAGAGATTATAAGGCCTCTTCATCGATGGAAAGTGTCCGGAATGTCTTTTTGAGTTTCTTTTTGGAAGTAATCCCTGAAAGGCTTGGGGGCAATAGGTTAAAAATCTGAGGGATGTAGTACGAACGCATATTTTTGCCGTAGCGGGTATAACATATTGGAGTGAGGAATCTTGAAGCTTTCCGCAAGTTTCGTGAGATGGGGCGTGGAGACTTAAAATCGTCATTCCAGTTAAAATTGAGCACAACTGTTTCCAGAAATAGGGACTGAAAAGTTGGCATTGATAGCGTTTGAAAAAGATGTAAATCCGAAAAATCACGCTTGTACCCCACGCTTTTCAGTATTCCCTTCAAGACGCTGTTGATTTTCTTTTGCCATAGTTTGGAGCATTTACCAAATAATAATAATAATATAATAATAATAATAATAATAATGATAATAACATTCATAATACTTTTTTATTCACACAATACTTGCGGTATATCAAATGACGGGTTCGTCAAAGCGTATAATGGCTTTTGTGAATTCGGGATTTTTGATGACTTGAACATGACGAGGGACTGTTAGATTAAGCTTTTACGTTGGATTTATTACAAGCAAAATATTTCACAAGAGTGCAAGATACCACGAAGTCTATTCTGGATCATGTTTTTATCAAACATTTTATAGCAAAGTTCTCTACTTGTGGAGTTGTTGCAGGAATTTCCGGCCACAATTATGTTCTGCTATTGCTATCGAACGAGATGCTTAAATGTGACACTGAGGTCACTAATCTACTAGATTTTGCTCATCCTGATGACACTTCAATTTTAGAAACGTTTGATTTAGAGCTTGATGAGTTTCTTTTGCTCGCCTCAGAGCCTTCCTTAGATATTATCAAACTGTGGTTTAGATTTACGAAATACCCTTGGATATCTGGTGAGTCTGTTTTTTTAAAGCGTCAAATAAGGCGGTTAACAGCTAAGTCTAAAAAAGATACAAATGAGACTAAAAATAAATTTGCAGATCTTTCTGTTAAGCTGCGAGAACAGATAAGGGCATATAAACATAAGTTTTACGGTGTTTTAATTTTCAACTTCATGGTGTCGTCACCTTGGAACTTATGGAAACACGTCTTACCAGCCATTACAAACTCCAGCACCTTTACGGTCGACGGTGCTCTTAAAACGGCCTTCAGAAAAATAGCTAAGCTTTTCAATCTACAGTTTAAATTAGTGTTTACACGTGATATTGGAATAATGCCTCCTTATATCAAGTTTGGCCATCTACCACCTCTTAAAATTTACATTTGGTTGAACAAGCAATTTTTAACTTGCTCTTAAATCTATAATCACGAAAGTCCAGTGGTCCAGATGGGTTGCCAAACGTGTTTTTTTAAACGATATGCAGAATTTATTCACATCGGAGTACATAATCATTATATTGGATAGATCATTACCAGAAGGCGAATCGCCGACTTATTGGAAGATGGCCGGAATTATTCCCCTACATAAAACTGGAAATAAACAGGTATTGGCTAACTACTGACCTTCATCGTTCACTTTTTCGTCTGCAACTTGTCTGAACACATAAAAAATAAACATAATTTTAAACTTCTTGAAACATATGACCTACTGTCTAGCAGTCAACATAGCTTCAGAAAAGCATTTTCCGCAACAACTCAGTTGCTTGAAACACTTGACCACCTAGCTACCGCCTTGAACAAAAAAAGTCAGGTAGACGTAATTTTTGTCGACTTCGCGAAAGCCTTCGACAAAGTGTGACATGTAAAGCTCCGAAAAAAGTTAAATAATTTCTTAAAAAATGATCAGATTTTCGGTTGGACGCAAGTGTACCTTACAAACCGTTATCAATATGTAGACTTTACTAATAAGTGTTCTTCCTCACTCTCGGTTGATCCTGGTGTACCTCAAGGTTCGCTACTTGCCATTTTTTTTTTGTTATTTATCAACGATGTTCCAGACGACATTTATGTTAAAATACGTCTTTATGCCGACGACTGTGTGTTGCACAACTGAGTTACTTGTGTTGAGCATCAAATTAGACTTAGATGATTCAGATAAGAATTTAAAGTGGTGTGATACCTGGAAAATGCGTGTAAACCATAATAAAAATTGCTGTATGTCAGTGAATAACAGAAAGAATCCACTTTCATTCGCCTATCGTTTTATGAGCATATGCTAACAAGGGTGAGTGAATTCACATATCTGGGTTTCTGGATCTGCTCTGAATTTAGGTGGGATAAACACATTAGTTTCGTTTCCTCTAGCGCCTTCCGTTGACTCTTTTTTCTCAAACGAACACCAACATCAGTCATTACAGACACTCGACTTCTAGCGTATGAAAACTTTATTTCGCCCTGTTATGACATTTCCCAGCATTATTGGGGACCCAATCACCAAAGTACGTATTAAACACATCCAACGAATACAAAACAAAGCTGTCAGATTCATTTTTAAATTCTATAGAAAACCATTTCAGAGCTTACCAAGAAACGTAGTGCCCTTCTAGACTGTGAAGAAGGATAACCAGCGAACCTGTGTCGATAGGGCTATGCTGACAACTATATTGACTTATATGGTTATTGCTATATTCATTGAATGAAGACACATACACCTAACTTCGTGGTTATTGTCTTTATTTTCTTGCATTCGTTACCACAGGGACCATAGCTTTGTGGTCACTGTGGTACATTGTGATCGGTTGTCTGCCATGCCTAGACACGTTCTTCCCAAACGTTAAATCTATACGTGACCGGTGACGCCTGGTCGGCACATTGACTTCCGTGTAGCACTCAATCCCAAATCGTTCACACAGGAAGGACACAATCCACTTTCCGGGGGGGCGCGCTTGGTCGACGTTAAAGTCTCCCACTATGACGATCGACTTGTTTTCGACGGATGAGATCCAACCAAAGGCATCTATTAGAAAGGTCTCAATGGCTTTTTTGGTCCTAGCCGGAGCGACACAGATTGTCGCGACGACGGTTTCATCTTCTGTGTGCACGGCACATACTCGCACATACTGCACACTCGGCTTGCTCTGCGATGGGTAACGCATAGGGTGAGACGTCCTCGTAGCCATTCTTTGCGTACATCGTGCCGCCACCGGCTCGGGGGTCAACGCCCTTGTTGCACACTACGCTGGTGTATCCGTCCACTTGTAGCAGCACGTCCGTCCAGGTCTCCCACAGGCAGAGGATAGGAATGTCTCGAAGCACGGCCTTCTTCGTCGGTCAGAGAGCAGCAACTCGATGGTCCCGACCCGTCGGCCGCTGCGCGCTCGGCGGCAGCGGCTTCTCGTCGCTTTCGCGCTCATTCGCACTTTTGCTCTCGTTCTCGCTCTCTGCGGGAACGTTCTTCCTCCTCAAAGCGAACTACGCGTGTCCTGCCCGTAGCAAGTTCAAATTGCAACTGCTCATAACGTCGCTAGGGCGATGACTACGTCAGAAGAAAACGAGGCACTACAATTGGTGGGTAGACTATGACGTTTTATTAGTCTTTTCAGCCCCTCCGATTGGGAGCGAAGGAACACCACCGGCGCACAAGTGGTGTGAGGAGCGGCGGTCACGCACGCAAACATTTTCAGAGCCTAGCTTTAGACAGCTTACGGGTTTTAGTTGAAGTAGTTGGCACATACTGTTGGCAGTCGGGTCAGCTGAGCACAGAAAAACACAGGAACAAAAACTCCTGCGCGGGTGAAGTGCTGGAGGCCTTGGCCATTGAAGAAACAGGAGAAGATTTGCGTGAGCACATCGTCAATTGAGGTTCGCAAAAAAGAACGCCAGTATTTGCCGTTTGCCACACCCCGTTGAGTGACAGGCTAAAAGGTTGTTCGAAACGTGTTTATTGTGCCATAGAACGAAGACGAAAGGGCCTAGGCTGGGAAGAGGATTAAGTAAAAGTCAGTTGTTGGTCAGCGGTGTTTTTGTCAAACTCTTTCCTTGGTGTCCTTGTTTTTCTGTGTTCAGCTGACCCGATTGCCAACTTAGACAGCTTTGCTGTAAAGGCTTATATCTGTCTCGATTAAAAAAATAAATCGCACATGAAGACCTCGATTTTTATTTTAATTAATTAAGGGCAGCATAAAATTAATTTAGATAAACATATAACTGTTTATACTGGATATGCCACCCGTGGAAGAATCTCGCTTACCATTACATCCTATCAACCGCGCATCAATAGTTTCAAATTTTTGTTTTTCCCCGAACAATTGTAAATGAAAAGAGCTTCTTTATAAAACTACTAGTCAATACTCTGTCAGTGCATTTGTTTTCGCCTTATGTTACGAGCGGTGTTACTCTTTTGTTCTTTTTAGGCCTTGTTGTAAGTTTTTACACCCTGCTGCGAACGCTGATATGGGTCAGCAGTATTTGTAAATAAAAGTAAATAAAACAATGACTGAACCGAACAAGTCAGGTTCGGTGAAAACAAATTATATAGAGAAACAAACACGCGAACACAAGCTCTGTCTTGCCAGTCCCCCCCCCCCCCTTTTTTTTCCACGCACATATATGCAAAAGAAAAAAATATTCTTCAAACACGTGACGACGAAGCCACTTCTTCAATTGTCCTTAGCCAGTAATACTATAAATCTCTCCAGGAAGATCGGTGAATACTTCCGAAACATAAAACAACCGTGTCCTTTTTCTGTATCTGGTAACACATCACTTGACTATATACAGAGGAAAAACTCTGAGGTGGCGCGACGGTGTATAACGCGTCTTAAAGTTCTGACTTCAAAAGTAGCGGAGCACAACTATTTTGGTATACAAAGCACGTAGTCTCGGCAGCTGCCAATTCCAAAAAAAATATTCACCGGACAAGAAAATTTAGTTTTCTTCTCCAATGAAGCAGAAAGCACCCCGCGAAATTATTTTCAATATATTATCTACCTTAGCGCCTCAGGCAATTGTACTATACTGTTCTGTACAACATGCATGTAAGTTTCCTTATCATGCTACATATATGAGCCATCTGCTTATTCCAGCACATGTCATATTCGAAAATGAGGCCCACATATTCCGCTGAGTCAGCCCAGGGAACAGGTGTGCAACAACAGGGTTTACAGCAGAACTATGTAGAAAAAGGGGAATACTCCAAAAAAGTGGTTTTAAGGGGTTTCGAAAACAGATGAGTTTAGTTTGAAAGAGTAAAGTGTAATACGGCTGGTCGTATACCAGCTCATAACTTTCAGGACAGTCGAGTGCAGAGCGTATACGGCCTTGTTAAAGTTGACATGGCGTGAAACCAGCAAAGTGTTTGTTGTCAGCGGTCTGAAAAAACATTACATCTCGAAACTACAGATGCTATGTCATTTACATGTATATTAAAAAGTAATGAAGTTAGCCGTGACCCCTGCGGGACACCGGTTTGGATAAACTGCGCTGTGATCTCGACCTTATCTATGGAAACGACTTGGTCCTTTTTATCGAACAGATTTTCAAAGAGTGATTGAAACGGATCACGGAAACCGAATCCCCAAAGCTTCTGTAACGAAATCTGATGATTAACCGTGTCGAAGGCATTGCTGTCATCTAGGAAAACGGTGCAAGAACACATGTTTCCCTCAGAAGTAGAGCACACGTCATCAGCTACGTCACCTAAAAGTAGCTGCGTACTGCTTCCAAAAAAGAGCCCGTAGTGTCTAGATGATAAAATCGAACACTGGTTTAAGAAACTGTTCGTGGTGTGAAAAATGTGTTTTAATAGAATGTTCCAGCATTGGCGAAACTGAAGTCGGTCGGTAATTTTCTACCTTTCTGGAATCCCCGCCCTTGAACATCGGCCTAACAGTAGCAGTTTAAGCTCGTTAGGGATAATGAACAACTCAATAAAACCGTTAGGCATAGAAGTGAATACACGTTTTAGATATTCGAAGTTTCGCTGGAGACATCCAGCAGGACGGTATCTAACCGTCTACACCTGGTGGGTAGGCTTAATGCTGAGGAGCGTAAAGCGCACGTCGTCCAAACTCGTATAATAGAGAAAAGCAGTTGTAATGTTTATTTCTACCACTTTTTCACAGTCACAAACACTTTCTGGAAAGGGGGCGGGAGCAATGAAAAATGAATTAAATCGCTCGGCTATATCCGCCAAGTAAAAACAAGAACAACAGCAACATGAACAAGAACAAGAATAATTCATGAGGGAGAGGTATTTCTAACGCACAACACAGGTTTATCAAAGACAGCAAGGGCTTGGATGACTAAACCAAAGCCAGAGTGGAATCAATAGCAGTGGGTATAATAAAAAATGTTATGTGTCAAAAACGTTCAGTAGATAAGGTTTTTATGTCTATTGTAGGCTGAGCGATGAACGGATAATACAGAAGGACCGAAACACACAAAATGAATGATTGAAAAAAGGAAACACAGACGCACATTAGTCGTCCAACGGCATGCCACAACACATAGCAGAAACGAAATCGTCAAGTAAAAATTGCACCCTTGACGAAGTCTTAGGCTTAGCTCAAATTGGAGCCTAAGGCTGTCAAAATTGAATACAGTTAAGATGGTCCAAGGCAGCTAGAAAACAACCCGAACATAAAACCGTAAGCACTCATGGGGAAAAAAGACCTGTGCTGATAGAATCATGCAGCAGTTCATCCTAATATGTGGGGCTCACAGAAGTACAAATGTTAGGCACAAATCAACAAAAAGAAGGAAAAAAAACATATCAGAAGAAAGTCACTGGTAATCTCCAAGGCTAGAAAAACATTAAGGTTTCATGTACTACCACTCGAGAAATTATCATATAAAGTCACACATTCAAAAATCACTATCATTCCAATTGAACATAAGAAATAATGAAAACAAACGCTCAAGAGGACAGTAGTGTTTAAGAAGACACACATACACGCGAGGTACTCAAGGCATTCCAAAAATGTAAGAAATAATTAATTAAAGTTAACAAACCATCGTCAGCGAATTTGAGGTGACGAAGCGCATTCTTAAGCTTTTTCATGAAGAAAACTCATTTTAATAATAATAATGATATAAATAATAAAATTTTAACAATAATAAAAATAATAATAATACTAATAATAATAATCAATTATTTTGTTTGGTGCTCAGGAACAACCATAAGATCTTGGTGCCGGCACACCGACATATTCAAAAACTTACTAAAATGAAACATACGTATGTTGAACATACGTACTTTAAGACGAGCAAAACATAAAAAAACATCACAAGACAAGAACACATAAGCAATACATTTCATCACGCATAAAAAGATAGAAGATTAGCGCGTTGGCATTTCACTGCACCTGAATGTTGTAGCCTCAAATTTTAAGCAACGAAGCATTACACGCTTGACAAGAAAAAAAAAAATAAACGTTTCAGTACAGCATTAGTTCGAACATACTTTCAACCGAACGACCGAGCTTGCTTGAGCTGGAATAAAAATATATCAAGTTTATTTCCAATAACCTGGGGATCGGGCATATAGTACTAAAGGTTACGAGTATATAATATGGAGAATTAAGCCTTGTAGCCGCTCTAGGTACCAGAAGCGCAACTCCGATAAACACCCGGAGAATCGATAGACCAGTGCAGGGTCTTACACAGTAGTTTGATACGTTCCAGGAGAGCTTCATAATTCAGCGAATGATCATGACTTGTCAAAGAACGTTGTTTAAAATAGAAATACATTTTTGCTGTATATGTTCTATTCTGAGTGAACTCGTTTTACAGATGCCCTTCCACACTACCGACGCCTATTCTAGCTGAGAAAGGCTGAGTGAACAGTAAAGCGTAATACAATTACATGGATTGGGGAATTCTCTAGTCACGCGACACACAACTCCCAAAGCTCGCAAGGATGCACTAATCATTTCCCTCACATGAACATCAAAACGCAGGTTTGATTAAAAAACAAAACACCGAGATCACTCATTTCTGTTACATGGGACAATAATTCTCCGTCACTGCGATAAGGGAAGCATACCTTTTTGCATTTTGCGTAGCAATGTCATTATTTTTGTTTTCGAACGATTCAGATGCAGTTTGTTTTCATTGAACCAAACGTTGACTGATCTGACGTCGGTACGTATCTTGGCGCAGTCGTGAGTAGTTTGAAATTCTCGGGATATTTTAAAAATGGTACGTTATTAATTTACAAGAGGACGTCTATAACCAAATCAGGGCAGATTAGAAGTCTGTCACGCGCCGTCTGCCCGCGCTTCGTCATCGTCTTCCGTGGTTTCCGGCACGCGCCTCAGCACGCCGCTGCATTGTTCCCCCTAAGGAGTTGTTTCCTTGGAGGGATTATCTTTTGATCGTCTTCCTGCTACACAACCTCGCCCCATTACTGTGGGGTTAGACAGTTTGCTTGCACTTGCCTGTTTTGAAAAGTTTTTTTTTTTTAGTGAAGTCCTTTCAGCGTGCAAACTCTGACGTGAAAGTTCGTGTTCATTTGAACACGCTTTAAAGTTCAGGCCTAAATCACAGTCTCCCTGCCGCACCAGAGACCAGCACTTTCGCGCTTTTGAAAGATTGATGCGCAGAGTCCTGACACCAGCAGGTCAGGTGGTTATCTTATTATCATCCCTGGTGACATGTCGGAAAACGAATCTTATGCACCGGCATTGTTTAATGCAGGAGACACCCTGATTTTTCGTGAATGCTTTCAACCGTAAAACTGCCACAACCTGTCCGAAAACCATTCAAGCCTATCGCGCACTTCCGCGCTTTTGTGGAGTGGGCTCCCGGGAGACCGTGACAATCGGCTAGCGTAGCTTCAGTGATGGAACATGGCGACGCAAGCTGGTCTGGCCGGTGGTAATCCAGGCACGGCCGTGCCACTCAACGAGGTGCTGACACTCGCGCAGAGAGTATCGTTGCGGCTTGTAAGATGGTCTCCTGGGCCGTCAGGAGGAATGCCGGGAATCCCATTTCTGATACCAAATGTTACGTTTTTAATTTACAAGAGGACGTCCATAACCAAATTAGGGCAGATTGGAAGTCTGTCACGTGATGTCTGCCTGCGCTTCGTCTTCGTCTTCCGTAGTTCCCGGCACCCGCCTCGGCACGCCGCTACAATATCATCCGGATACTGCAGGAATAACAAATCTAAAATAACTAAAGAGACATCATTCACAAAAATAGAGAATAAGAGAGGGCCTAAGATACATCCCTGGTGCACCCCGGAGTTTGTTTTGTAGGGCCTGGAGGCAGTATGATTAACTCAAACTAAAACTTTCCTGCCGGAATAAGGAAACTCCTAAACAATACAAACAAATCCCTGCCAACACCATAGTGCGAAAGCTTAGCCAGCAAGATTTTGTGATCAACTAGGATAGATTAAAAGCCGTGCTAAAATCAAAATAAACTACATCAAGTTGGCCCTGCTTATACACAACACGTGAAGCGGTTGACATGTATTTATTGATACTACTATAACCTTCGGGAGATGGGGTAGGGAGGGGGTACAAAATGTTTATATCAAGGTATACACTTGTAGTCAGTTTTTGCATTAATAATAATAATTTTTATTGCAGGTGCTTTAAGTAAATTGATGTCTTATAGCGGCACCCTCAAATACGTAAAGGCTTGTAGGATTAGTTCCTAAAAGTATTAAGGTCAATACATACATCGATCAAAATATATAAATGCTGAGCACCCGAACGCGGGACGAAGGGAAATATGCATTAGCAGTGGGCTACGGCATAACGAACAAAGTTCATGGTTAATGAAAACAAATCAAAAGGAAATTTTATCGGCATCATGAAACGCCGTTATGTGCCTAAAAAAAAAAGTTTCAATTTGCGTTTTTAAGTTCCTCGAGATCTGATGATCTGTAAAATAAATTCAAACGAAGTCAAAACTGGTTGTGCATATTTAAATGTATTAAATAAAAAAAATAATGCTACGATTAAAGTTGGGAGTAAGATAGGGGGTAGCATGCTATGAGCGACATGCATTGGATGTTTTTCATTAAAAATGCTTTACCGCTGAGCTTTCGCTGAATTGTGCTGTCGAGTGGCGGGCTGTCGTAACGCCCTTTTTAGCGTGTTTCTCACCTCGTGGAAGTACATTTTCTGTATAAAATAAAAGCAATCATATTGATTTAAATTCAACTTGATTAAACTGAACCAACGGTGGTGCTTACCCATGAGTAAAATTTATTAGTCCCTGAATAATAAACCGTTAGTTTTCTTGTTAATCATAAAAAACGTACGCTGTGACTCAGCATGAGACATTTACTGTTAGTTGATTTGAAATATCACTCCAATATTGCATGTCCCCTTGCATAACATATTTTGTTATGAAAAGAAGAGGCAACCATTTCTGCAGTGAAACTATAAGATACTAAATATGTTCACACTGGCTAATACAGTTAATTCACAATAATTTGCACATACAGTAATCAAGAAGATTGTTTCATCATTTCATGTTTTTTTAGAAGGTAGACAATTTTTTCAGTTACATGTACCTTGACAGTATAAAAGCGCGACGACATGGAGGGACTAAAATAGAGAGACAACAGCGCAGTTAGTACTTTAGTCATGAACCAACTCGCTTAATCGTCTACCTTATATACTCTGAAAAAAATATTCGTTCGCTGGGATACCTTTGTTCTGTTAAGTGTTTTCCCCCTTTTTAAAGCATGCTGAAACTATATTTGTTTTCCGATAATTAAAAACTTACGGAAAATTTATTTAGAGCAGTGCTCCCATGTTGATTGACATTGCGTCTGAAGATAATTTATTGTAGTGAGAAAACACAGGTTAAACAAAATCGAGAATGTCACGACTACGTAGTTATAATAAAAACAAAGTGTTTCATAATACAGTTAAAACGACCGTCCTAAGGCTTCCATTGTGGTATTTGAACAAAAATAAAGCGAGAAGCGCATGTCGAAAAGCTGGAAACCTTTTACGATGTGGTAAACATCTCATTGAAAGTCGAATAAATGAAAAGATCGCAGCTTTATACATTCCAAGAATTTTTGTCTCCTATAGGAAAGGAACGTAAAATTATTTATTGTATTTTTGTGTTTGGTATCGTTTCAAAGGGAGAAAAAAATTAAAACAGATGGCTTGCCATGTGGCAATATCAAGGACATAACGATGGCTGCGTATTTCTCTTTTAAGAAACTCAGAAATTAAAAAAAGAAAAAACGTTTCTTGCGTGGTATAAAGATTTTAGAGGACATAAACGGGACACGTATTCATTTTAGTAAATTTTGCAACGAAACAAAAAATTTTTTTTTGTAATATTTACGCCGCTAAACGAAAAAAAAAGGGGGGGGGGGGGTTAACGCTACTCTAGGCTTCGCCCATAGCGAAACAAGCGTATTTAGCTAAGCACCGCTTCTAGGCTCCCATTGGGTAGGAGGGATTTTTTACGTGGTATATGTAAATTGTACATTTGTTTCTCCAGGCCGTCATCGTGTTTTTCTCGACAATATGTTTATGCACCAGAAACAAATAATCAGGATAGAGTCATTATTGTCTTCAGAAATATCCCGACATTACCTTTACCGCTTTTGTCTTCAATAGGGGGGTAGGAAGCTTCTGAAGATGACATGACGCCACCAGAGAAGTTGGGCAAGACTTGCGCTTTGGAGGTAAACGCCCTCAACGATGACCAAAATTTCCTTTAAAAAAAACGTTCCTGTGTCACGTTTTCAAAGGAACCAAAAGTTCCTTTAAAAAAACGTTTCTGTGTGAGCCTAGCACTACTGTGCTAGGCTCACACAAAGACAAGTATGGGCGAGAGATCATCGAAGCCTTTAAGATCAAAACTGCTACAGACAATGTTTCCGAGCCCTCATTGTCGTTGTCGACAGCAGAGATGGATTTCCTAGCGACGGAATTGTCATAGAAAACATCTCCCGTTTCTTCTTCTTCCTTTTCAGGAAGTTAAATGCCGTTATCTTTACCTTTTTCTTTTTCTTTGTCTTTTTCTAGTACCTTCTAGTATTTTCGTCTTCCCTTAATTTTCTCTGTATCCAAGGTGGTTCATCATAGTGTAATTGGCATCATTTAAATTTAGTTGCTCGTTGAAAGAACTGTGTGTGTCTGTCCCTCGTGTATATTCTGTGTTTTTAATCTTTCCGTGTGATCTGTGTCACGCAGCTCTGACTTTCTTCATGACCTACACAAAAACCTCGATTGATGAACTCAAACTGATTCCATTTTTATTGTCGTCTTTAATGCATTTTACTGTGTTTCTCACCAAGGTCTTCTTTCAAATTGTGCTCTCTTCCGATTGACCTCTCAGTGTCTGGACGAATACACGAGTTCCTTTCTTTTCGCGTTCAATTCACAGTCATCAGTGATCACAAATCAATTATAAGAAATTCCTATTTCAGTGTTCCTTAGGAGGCCGTTGTGGGTCTTCTATTTTTTCCCTAACATGTATAAATGACTTCACACCACCATTTCTTCCGAAATACGCATCTTTGCAGAAGATTCCGTCGTCTCTAACAAGGTAGCATATGCATACGATAAAAATCAGCTTCAAGACGAGCTTCTGAAAATTAATCATGGTGCAAACAGTGGTTGAGATCGCTAAAGAAGTCCAAATGTAAACTAATCTCCTCCAATAAGAAAAAAAGTCTGTCCTATCATATCTACATGTCATTCGCACTGACCAGATCAAGACCGTTTCAACACATAAATATCTTGGTGCAAAACTAACATCAGGCCCACATGGAATAACCACACTGAAGCCACTGAAGCTGAATCATCAATAACATTAAAATTCATTCAACGTAACCTTCGCAGCTCTCCCTCACTCGTCCGCAAGATGGCGCATGACGTGTTCGTCAAACCTAAATTAGAATAGGCAGCTTCCATCTGGAGCCCCCCCCTCAAGCCTATCTCATCAATCATCTGGAGGCAGTACAGACACGGGCCGCTGGTTTCATCTTGACTACTTGAGATTTTTCTGCCAGTGTATCCGCCTTAAAATGTCAACTGATTCTGTGTTCTCGGCAGCCCCGCAGGCAGTTCCCTCGCCTGTACCTCCTCCATGAAGTATACTATCACTGTCCCGATCTTAAGAAGTCTTAGTTATCACCTCCTTACAGAACATGGTCCTGCCTTACAAACTGCTGCATAATTAAATGTATATCCGGTTCTACAAACTCATTCAGTTAGTATTTCCTCCCTCGAGACATCTGCGACTGAAACAGAATAACATCTTTCATGTTCACCATCGTAAACCCCGAATTTTCTCTGTCAAGTTCTTTTTTCTTGTTGTAAGCATTTTTTTTTAATTTTTATACATAACTGAATTTATACTGAATTCATTCATTTAGTGTCTGTTTTTACGTTGCATTTTTATAAACATGTATAGCTCGCCCCCCCCCCCCCCCCCCCGTCCCCTTTATGTAATGTCCTAACCGGGCCCTAAAGGTGAAATAAAACAATTGTTTAGAAAGACGCTATCAACGAAGGGACAGCTGATTTGGTGCCCACAGCTTTTTTGGGCACCTTCGGAAAATCCAATCGACCGCGACCTCTACTTCCCACTGCAAGTAGGATTTTCAGTGCTTCCCCACCGACCGCTTCAATTGAACATGGAAAGGTAGGGCGCGTCGTTTTAATGGTGCGTCATGACACTCACCCACAGGCACGTAGCCAGGATTTTGTTCCGGGGGGGGGGGGGGGGGGGGGGGGGCCCGCCCATGACAAAATGCTTTATGAGGGAGAGGAGCAGAGGAGGCCCCGGCAAAATTAAAGATCTCGGGGGGGGGGGGGGGGGGGGGGTGAGGAAACCGGGCCCCATGGGCCCTCCCCCCCCCCCCCCCCCCCCCCCCTGGATACGTGCCTGCTCACCCACGTTTGTTGCCGATGCCATGCGAAAAATAACAGAAAAGCTGGAAGGACTGCATACTTATTTGGATATTTTTTTAGTCATCTTGTCCAGCTCGCACCTGTGCACCTTTACATTTAATTGCAATATAATCACAACCTTAGAATGGCAGGTGATGAAACCTGTTTACTGACGTCTAACTCCTGGTTAGCTCAGTCGGTAGAGCGCTCTACTGGAAATGGAGAGCAATAAAATGCTTAGGTGGGCCAGTTGGTACATCATGGGAAATAAGCACCAAAAGAACAGGGGCAAAGAGTAGAATAACAACGACACAGGGTGGACTCTCAACTTAATTTATTAGGAAAAAACACAAACTTATATACTAACCGGAGCACACCATCAGACACCGCACGTCACGTTAGTCTCCGCCCAGACCACGTTTCAAAGAAAGGTCCCGGGTTCGATACCTGAACCAGGCGGATTTTTTCG